>NC_050447.1:21669767-22344593 GCF_903995425.1 Onychomys torridus | reverse complement strand
GCGTGTGTGTTCTTTCGGAGTCCATAGTCTAGAGCAAGAAACAAGCCATGATCTAAGCGCCCACTAGTTGCAGGTAGGAATCTAAGAAGGGTGGAAGGGATCGCAGGACTCGGGTGCTGATGGAGGTATGGGGAGGCCAGACTTGTGGTTAGTGACCCGGGTGAAAAGGGAGAATGTTCTGGCTTGAAGGAACAGCTCATGCAAAGGCCCTGTGTCAGATGTAAGCATGACCTGCCTCACAGCATGGGAGGAAGCCAGAGGGAAGCACAGAGCTTGGTGAGCCTGGCCACACAGGTCCTCAAAGGGCGGTTTACAGATCAGTCTCCATCTGAAGAGTAACAGATTGCTAACCGAGGGGATCTACAGAGAAGAGGAACAGACTCCATTAGCATCTTGAAACACATCCTCGCGGCTGCTGGTGGCGAACACATAGAAGGACCTGTATTGCAACTGGAGACTAAGTCAGGAAGTGAAGGCAAGCCTTTGGAAAAGAGAATGGGCGGGCACAGCAAGAAGACGGGAGACTCTTCAGGAAGACCTGCATCCCTGGCCACGGAGATTGGCTCCTGAAAGCCAGAGATTTAAAAAGAGGTCAGAAAAGCAATGACCTCAAGACTCCAATGCCCATGTTGACCACCCCCATGCTTTTGCAAGTCTGACTTGCCCCTCTGGCCTTCCTCCTCCTTTTTTTTTTTTTTTTAGCTGGGGATCAAACCCAGGGCCTTAGGCTTGCTAGGCAAGCGCTCTACCACTGAGCTAAATCCCCAAACCCCCCTCCTTCTTTAAGAGGCAGCTTTGTGAGTGTCTGAGTGCCCCCAGAGGATACAGACACCCACTTCTCCATCCCCACCCCATGTGGTCTTTTTTACTTTTGTAAACAACACTACAGTGAGTACTTGTGCAGCTGAATGTTTGCACCCACGCTTATAGATTGCATGTGCTCACATATGTCCTGGGGGGGTATGCCCAAAAGTGAAAGGTCTTTGTCCTTGCTGCATTTTGCTAGACTGCCTTGTTGCCATCTAAGGCTAGGCATCACTGATGAAGGAAACATTCCCAAGGCCTCAGGTCAAAGCCCTTGTACCTTCAATATACATTCCTGAATTACACAAAGCCAAACACAGGTTGAGCAAAGGCCACTGTGATGTCCCCGGGTCATTTACACTTACCTGTACTATTGCTCTGCCGCTTCACACATCCCTTGGCCAGCGGCTGGACGGACGAAGGGGAAATGATGTGTGTTCAGTTCACAAGTGAATCTTATGAACACTGGGGTTTGGGAGCACCCAGCAGTGCCTGCAAAGGTCCATCCCCACTAGTTAGCAATTAGATGAGGACTCAGAGGGCTGTGGTGCAGTGTGTGCGGGTTCTTGATGGATCTGGCATGACATGGTGGGACCTGGAGACAAATGAGGAGACAGGAGGGGATATACCAGCCTTCTGGAGGGATAGTCTATGGTGAAGAAGCAGAGAACTACCTTTGGGAGCCAGCCTGTGGCCATTTTCTGAAACAGCACTGTCCCTTGACAACAAATCTGGTTATGTAATTTGTGGGGCTCCATGCAAAATGGACTTATGAGACCACCCCATTACAAATCATTAATAATTCTGGGGTGGCAGAGACAGAGCATTAAACCACATAGGGGGCTTCCAGAACTGCAAAATGGCATCTGCACAGGCTGTCTGTATGCCCCTGAAGCCCACCTTGCCTGGTGTGTGCCTTCACTCCCAGTGGCCATGGGTCATGGGTCACTCAGTGAAGAAAGAGCCAGGGTCCAGCCTGGCCCAGTCCAGCCCTGGCCCACTGCTGCCAGGTTGTGGGTAAGGAGGATGAAGTGAATTCAGGGTGGTGGGGGTTGGGTGGGGGGGGGTAGGAAGCAGTAGATGAAACCAGAGTAGGGCTAGAGACCTGGAAAACAAGTGTGCACAGAACAAGGCTGGGAAGTACATTTTGTGTGTGTGTGTGTGTGTGTGTGTGTGTGTGTGTGTGTGTGTGTGTGAGAGAGAGAGAGAGAGAGAGAGAGAGAGAGAGAGAGAGAGAGAGAGGTTGAGATTGATTGGAGGCTCTTTGCAGAGCCGGCAGAAGGATGCTTGGGATCAACTCAAGCTGCTTGCACATCTGTTGCTCCCCAGGCCTGGGCTCAGTCCTCAGAGCCAGCCCACCCTTGGTACTAGAATACTGTTACCCACTGGACCTATGAGAAATAGAGGTTCAGAAAGGGGAAAGGGGCAGAAGCAGATGCTCTGCCTCCCACTCGCTCTCTTCTTCACCTCTTAACCCTCCAGCCTGGGAAGGGAGCAGGTGCCTGGAGTGCACATGGCCTTGGCCATCAGTGTGGCTGGGGAGGACCCAGGGTCCCCAGTCAACCCATTCCACGGTTTCCTCTGCTTCTCCTGCCTTCCTGAGGCTTGGCTAAGTCTGGGAGAGTGTGTGAGTGCAGTGTCCTGGCCTCACAGGGATGTCCCACCTTCTTTAAAGGAGTTAGCCCCAGCCAGCTAGCATCCAGAGCCAAAGCTGGCACCATGGCCATGGCATCCATGGCGCCTTGGTCTCTGTCTCTGAATCACCGTGTGGCAGACTTTCCACTCTGCCAGGGTGTGCGCATCCATAAAAAAGTTAATGGTCCCTGCGAATGAAGAGGTGCAACAGCAGAGGAAGGCTTTTTAGACGATCAATTAAAAGCCTAGAAGGGAGATTATCTCATTGAAATATCAATTTTTAATAGCCTTGCATCTTTGAGTTTCCTCTAAAAAAACTTTGCCCAGGCCATTAGCCTGCTTGCTTCTGACTTTGACTCCTGCCTGCTGCCTTGAGGGAGTGGGCACTCCCTATGGAGTGCCTGCAGCTCACTTGCCCAAGGGCTCGCTAGCTCACTCACTCACTCACTCACTCGCTTACCCATCCTGTGCTGAGGTAACCTGGTAAACCAAGAGGAGGAATCACAGGTGAGTGAGGGACCAGGAGGTCAGCAGCAGCCAAGTGACCATGTCCGCAGTCGTAGGAAGGTGAAACCCTCCAGAAAAATAATCATCAAGGAACAGAAGGGGAGGAGTCACAGAAGACAGGAGAGGGAATCTCTGGGTGGCTGGAGGAGCCAGGGGAACACCTGTCACCGCCTTGTCCCTGGGAAGTGGCATTTGAAATGAGACTAGAAGCAAGCATCTGAGGAAGGAAGAAGGTTCCAGGTGGAAAGAATAATGTGTTTGGTGGCCCCAAGGCAGGAGAGGGTTTGGGGTCCTACAGGGGTGGGAAGGAGGCCCCAGACTAGAGCAATGAATGGGAGGTTGTGGGGGAGCAGGAAACCTGGAAAGGAACCCCATGAACAGCATATGGCTCTGCAGGACCGAGAAGGGGTGTGGGGTACATTCAAATGTCCCGTGAGCCTCTGGGACGGCAGTGTGCACACATCTGCTCTGGAGAGTAGCCCCAGTTCAGGTTGTGCTTCTGAGTTGCTGAGACATTCTGGAGGCTGCTAAAGGCCTTGACCTGAGTTCCTCACCTGTGAGACTTGGATTGTCCCCCTGGGCTGTCATGGGTGTGGCAGATGACCCAGGCAGACTGCCCCACCCAGCACCTCCTCCTTTCTTCTGCCCATCTTCTCTTGGCAGCCTCTTTGGTTTACCCCCCAGGGACTTTGGGATCAGATAAGCTCTTTGTGATGAAGGGTTCCCACCAGCCAAGTTCCCAGGCAGCTAGCTATCCACCCCCACCCCCCAGCTCCACCCTTGCTCCCCCAGCTCCAGGGCCCCAGCCAGCAAAGGGGCTAGGAATAGTCAATGCTGATTGCCCCTGCCCAACCCCACCCCCCAGGTTGCTCCACTCCATCCCCTTATGGAACCAACCACCAGACACCTGAGCAGCCATCGGGTTGGGAGTCTGAGATTGCACTGAGTGGGAGCAAGTGGGAGGGCCTGGGTGCAGTGGTCTGTCTTTGCCCCTGCACAGTACTCCAACCTCAATATGGATACATGCATGCTCCCTATCTGGATAACTGGCTTCCCACCCAAGCAGAACAAAGGTAGAGAAATGATGTGCTGCTGGAGGCCGGACAGGTGTCTCTTCTCGTTTAACATGGGCTATCTATCCCCAGTGCAGATGTGGAAACTGAGGCTCAGCAAGGTGGTGCTTCTTGTTTAGTTAGCAGTGTGAGCAATCCTCATTTGCTTGGTTGCTCTCTTCCCTGTTACTTTATTCTCTCTCTGCGTGCGTGCGTGCATGCGTGCGTGCGTGCGTGCGTGCGTGCGTGCGTGTGTGTGTGTGTGTGTGTGTGTGTGTGTGTGTACATGGAGACCAACAGCCAACTAGTCATCCAATCACTCTCCATCTTATTTTTTGAGACAGCATCTCTCCCTGAATCAAGAGCTCACTGTGAGCAAGCCAGGGGGAGCAAATCAATAAGCAGGCACTCCTTCATGGCCTCTGCCTCGGCTCCTGCCTCTGGGTTCCTGCCCTGCTTGATTCCTTTCCTGACTTCCTTTGGTGATGAAAGTCAACATGGAAGTGTAAGTGAACTAAACACTTTCCTCTCTAGTTGCTTTGGTCACAGTGTTTCATCCCAGCAATAGTGACCCTAAGACAGTCCTGCCCTTTGCAGTGCTGAGGATGGAACCCAGGGCCCTGCACAAGCCAAGCAAGTGTTCTACCTTTGAGCTCCATCCTCTTGAGGAACTTGACTGTAGGATCAGGAGCTATTGGAAGGATCTGTGTTTCCCAGGACAGAGATGCAGGGTCAGGAGTAACCTTGCCAGACCTCAGCCTCTATAGGTAATGAAGTTCCTAGCTTGATGTACCTAAATGAGAGGATGGAGTGAGGCTTGGGCTGAGAAAGGGCTCTGCAGAGGACCCAAATCCAAGTGGTGGCATCCTTAGCTCAGCCACCCCTCCGTCCCCTCCCCAAGCCCCCTCCCCCGTCCTCTCTCCCCTTCACCCCCATCCTTGCCTCCCTTCACCAACAAGTTAGCCAGCAACTACTCAGAATCAGGTTTCAGATTCGCCTGGCTCCTAGTTCTGACCCTGTCAATCACTGGCTGGCCCCGCCCCACCCCTCTGTGGTCTCAGTTTCCCCCTTTTACTCCTAGGCAGCTGAAAAGATTAACATTCAACAGCACAGGTGGGAATGAGCACGATTCCAAAGCTTTCTGCTCCTCTGCTGGGGCGATCAGAAATCCTGCTCGCAGGACCCCCTTCCTCAGAGGTCGAAGTCCAGTCCAGCTAGGGACAGATAGGTAGTTCCCAATCCCTTTGGAGCGGTCTGGAGTCCAGTATCCAGACTGACCTGGTCAAGGGTGCTCTGGCCCACAGGGCAAGTTCAGAGATGATGTTTGGGAAGTCAGCAGGGGAGGGGTAAAGAGGGACCCCCAGCAGGAGGCTTGTCTTGACTGTGGCTGAGTGTCAGGATGCTAAAAACACTCAGAGCACGTGCTCAAGGCAAGAGTGGGTCCTCGGGTGTGTGGATGGAAGCTTGTGCAGCCATGGCTAATTCTTGGGTGGGAAGGGAAGGGAAACCTGTATGTGGGAACCAGAGGCTTCTGTTTACAGCCCTCCATGCCCCTCCTTTTGGAGGACCAGGCACCACAGAGATTACCCAGTGCAGTGGGGGTGGGGGATGGGCTGTATGTGGGGTGGGGGATGGGAGGTGTGGCGGCTATGGACTGAATGGAGGAGGGCTGGAAGGCCTTTCCAGGGAGCCCCTGCTTTCTTCAGAGGCACCTGCCGGAGGCCAGGGAGGCAGCTGGCACCTCACAACCCTGCAATTAGTAGATAAAGTCAGCAGTCTTCTGCTGATGGTGGCAGTGGGGGCAGCAGGCTGAGCTGCAGCTGGCTCCTGAGTGCTACCTCTGCCTGTAGTCCCCACCCGATGCCTCAGAAGGGTTGGCACTCGGAAGGGTTGGCGGAAATAGCTGTCAGCCACCTAGGTGGGCAAGGCACTAGGGTCTTGGGTGGCTGTGCAGAACAGTGGAGGAAGGCAGAACGAATATGAGCGGTTGTCTCTTAGGAGGTGGGCTTCGTACAGAGAACTAAAGCTTATCACAGGCCAGACGTCATGGAGGGCTCCAGCGAGAACAGCTTTCCTGATAAAGTTTCCTTGGGTTAATGATCTTGGCTAGAGAGCAAGGGCCGACTCTGGGGTCCCCAGCCCTCAGTCACAACGCAGAGGGAGGGGCCAGACCTGGGATGCAAGCCCAGCCTGTCTGGGAACTCCAAGACCAGGGGTGAGAGACTTTGAGGGTGTGGGTGACTGCTGCACTGAGTCCCTGGGCTGTCAGCTCTCCCCAGAAGACTTGGATGCCCCCACAGACAAGAAGCTGGGGTGGGCCAGGATCTGGCTTCAGCCATCTATCACCTGGCCTTCCATTCTTCCTCCACTCCTCCCTCTCACTTTGTAGCTCTGGCTATCTGGGAACTCACTATGTAGACCAGGCTGGCCTTGAACTCACAGAGGTCTGCCGGCCTCTGCTTCTGAGTGCTGGGATTAAAGGCGATTATCCCAGGACACTATGCTGCTGGCTGGTGGGTCTGGGGTAGCAGACAAACAACCATTCACACTTACGAGAGAAATGCATAGGCTGAGGTTGTGGAGGGCTGTTGGAGGAAGGTAATTCTGGGTGGTGGCTGGGCTTCAGCCAGGCTTGGAAAGGCCAGATATGCCGAGGAGTGGGCGAAACCATAGGCTCCTTGTCCTGGATGGGTAGCATGGGCAGGCTCAGCATTCGGACTGCCTGGGTCGGGATGGGACCATGACTGCTCAACTGTGTGGTTGTGGGTTAGTTACTTGGTCCCTCTGAGCCCTCGATCTCTGCATAAATGGGACAGTGATGGTGGTACCTTTCCCACTGGCTGGCAGGAAAGACTTGGCAGTCATCCTTCCAGTGACCCAAGCCTGTGAGTGACATGTGTATTTTGCATGGCTGTACCTCATGCTAGCTGCCTTCTGTCTCTCCCCTGCATTGTCCAAAAGGGGTCCTGACCCCAAATGCCTCCCAAAGTAGGCACAAGATAAGGCTGCAGGGGCTGGTGGGAACTGAGTGCAGAATGCTTCTCATCTCCTGAGAGCAGCCGTGGCTACGTGGGAGCAGGGGCTGTGTGGTCAGCGGTGCTGACGGCTGAGGATAGGGAGACCCACATTTGGACGGGCAAACTTCTGCATGAGAAGGTCATGAGGTCATGGAAAGGTCAGAAGGTCCAGCTTAGCAGTGAGGAAGGAGAAAGCTACCTCTTTGTCCTGTAGCCCCATGGCCTCCCTTGCACATAATATGCACTTCAGTGACAATCTTGGGACATTTTCAGGGGACAGGAAATGGTTCCTTTAGAAGTTCACTGGACAAGACTGAGATGCTGGTGTTCTGGAGGCAGGCAGATGGATGCCATGCACTGGCGCTGAGTTCTTGGTTCCTTCATATACTAGGGGAATCCCTCATAACAAGGGTTAAACATGGGCATTTTCATTTCTCAGGATTTGAGTCAATTAGGTATAGCTTTTTTATTTTGCCTTGTACTTACGGCCTAAAGTAGGGATCCTCAGATGTCAGCATTGACTGAAGCACCTGGAGAAATATTCAATCGATTTCTGCCTGCAACTCCAACAATTTCGGATTTCACATGTCTGGAGTTGGTGATGGAAGTTGGTTCATGAGTGCACCCAAACTTGCAGTTGAGAGACCGCGGATCTCTCAACCACGGATGCAAACCTGTGTAGATGTAGCCTGGCATGGTTGCAGAAGGAAGTCCAGCATCCAGAAGATGGAGGCAGAAAGGCTGTAGTAAGTTCCAGGACAGCCTAGGCTACATAGCAAGACCCTGGGTTAGGGAGATGGCTCAATGTGAGTCCCCAGCACCGGTGTCAAAGCAAAGTACAGAGAGAGGGGTTTATGTTGTAACCCAGCACTGTGGGGCTGAGGGGCTGAGATAGATCCCAAGGCATCATGGATAACCAATGTAGCCTAAATTGCTAGCTCTCTGGAAGACACCCAGTATTAGACTCTGGCCTCTACTCATGAATATACTACAGCGCGCGCGCGCGCGCGCGCACGCGCACACACACACACACACACACACACACACACACGCGCGCGCTCACTCACGACCTAGTTTCAAAAAAATCTAAATAGATAAAAGTTAAAAAAAAAAAAAGTAAGTAAGTAAGTAAAAAGTAAAGTGTGATAATGTCTGCCCAGGCTTGAGGAGGGAGCAGGTGGAGTGAGTCCTGGGCAGGCCTGGGCGGTAGCAATAGGAGTCCCTGGTCGACAAGAGGGTAGCAGGGTATCGACTCTTGGAGTTAGGAGATAAGGTTCAAAGGCTGGGAGTTGATGTGGGGTTCACTTCCCCAAGATGCGAGGCAACGAGGTGAGTTTTGGCTTTGGAGCATAGGTTGGTGCGACTAAGTTGGTACTAGCAGGGAGCTGAGGGTTGGGTTGCCAGGTGGAAACTTAGGTCCTGCACGGCGTTGGCGGAGCTCCGGGACTGGGCGGATCTCCCGGCTGGGGCGTGGCTCTGGGAAGGGGCGTGGCACAATGCCAGGGATGGGCGGGGGCGTGGCGGTGGGGCGTGGTGTGGCGCCAGGGCGGCGCGGGGCGTGGCCTCAAGGGGCGTGGCGTCGCGGGATCAGCAGAACCGGCTACCTCCAGAGTCTCCGCTGGATCCGGACCTGGAGGCTGCGCCTCACTCCAGTCTCCAGCCGGAGCAGCTCGCCGCCACCCCGCCGCCCGCGCCGGGCTGCGCCGAGACGCGGGCATGAGCCCGCCCCGCAACCTGCGGAGCCAGCGACCCCGACCCGGGCCTCGGCGCCCAGGTAAATAGGGGAGTGTGAGGCGGGGAGGGGGTCCCTAGGCCGCACCGAGCTGTGAGATCCCGGCGACTTTCACCCTGAAGTGCCCTGGGTCACCTCGGGAACCAGCCACGGGAGCGTCCTGCTTTAAGGGAGGAGGGCTCAGACGCGCCCCTCGAAGCCAGCGGGACCCTGAAACTCCCTGAGCCGTCCCCACCCAGCTCCCATCTCTGGGAAGCCCAGGTCTAGACCTTACCTCACCTGCACCCCCCACGTTTCCCATCAGAGAAAACCAGATCCCCGGCTCCCTGAGCCTCTTTCCGGAAGCAGCTTTCTTTGCCTTCCTGCTCCCCAAATTCCAAGGCTTCCCCCTACTGTCTACCCGGACCTGCAAGTGGCTTTCCTGTTCATTGCTGTCCTCCGGGCCAGCAGTCTCCAGCCCTAAAATCTTTCTCCTCTAGCTCTGGGATTCTGTCCACCTTCTTCCCTTGGAGCCAGCTAACTGGTTACTGTCACTGCAAAGGGACAAGAGCAGAGCCTTGGGCAGACAGGGGCTCTGTGCAGCCTGCCTGCCTGAAGCTGTGGGAGCAGAAGAGTTGCCAAACAGTTGGATGGAGGGCTGGGGTGGAGGGCTTTGATAAGCCAGCGCAGCTCGGGGCCGGGCGTCAGCCCCAGCACATTCCAACAGCCGCCGGGGGCTGTGCTTCCTGCCCGTTCTTTGCCGGCCCTTTTCAGAGAAATGTGGCTGCTGTGTAGGCATCCCAGGTGGGTCCCCGAAGCTGGGAACCTCTCACTATGTTGCTTTTCTCTGTGCCTGGGTGCTGGGTAGTCCTCGGCAAGGCAACAGGCTGGATGTGACCTCATCCAACAACACTAGCTAAGGTGGGGCCCCTAGCCAAGCTCAGAGACAGTGTCAGCAGCAGCACAAATCCCCTGAGGCAACCTTGAACCAAACTGTGGATCATGGACCCCACTGGTTCTCCTGGTCTCTTGGACTTGGCTGGTCCTGCCAGTTGCACTAAGATGCAGAGAAGTGAGAGCCTGCTGCTGCTCACACACTCTGGGAGCAGAGCTAGATAGTGGTGGTGAGGGGAAAGGATGGGGACAATCCTAGATGAAATTAGTGTCCCTCCCTAGGTTGGGCACCTACTCTGTTCTCTGTGGGTGTCCTGGCCACTGGAATGGAGCTGTAACTGGATAGAAGAGGCTTGGACATCAGGGAGCTGTCGTTGTTGGTATCTCTACATGACCAAGTGACAGATAAGGAACAGGAAAATCTCATAGTGACGTGCGATAGACCATAACACTGGATGCTGTGAGACAGCTAATTAGCAAGGCCAGGGTGTCAGGAGGGCCTTTAGGAGGGGCGAACTTTCAGCTGAGGTCTGACTGAGGCAGTGGAATATCCTCGAGACCAAGGAAGGAAATTGTGTTAGAGACAGGGAAAAGTAAGTGCAGTGAGCTTCCCTGAGAAGGCATTTACTTATTGAGAAGTGGCAGGGTTCCAGGGGAGATCAGACAGCAGTGATGTGGGGCATTGGACCACACTCCAGGGGACCATGAGTATTCAGATGTCTTGTCTTTCTGATGTTCCTCTGCCCTGTTCAGTATTTGGTCAGTCTTTGTGGCTGTCCTTGGACAGGGCATGGGAATCTGTGGGAGCGCACCCTGCTGGCCCCAGATAGTAACCACAGAAGGATGGGGCAGCTGGGTAAGTAATCAGGAGAGTTCTCCATGCTGGAGACAACCCACCAGCAATCAGATCTCTGCTGTGAGGTGGAAACAGACAGATGACAGTGAGATGGTGTCCAGGTAGGGCTGACCTGCAGCCCTGATAAGATCTGATCTGTCAGGGGTGGGGCACCATGGCCAGGCAGGGCAGCACTCAGACTCTCCTGTTTGTTCTGCAGCCAAAGCCTCCAGGCGGGGTTCTGGGAGGGAGCACGCAGTGCTGCCCATGGGGCAGGTGGGTAGGAAGGGCCCCAGGAAGCCTCCTGCGCCCTCCTTACAGGAGGCTGCCCTTCCTGGGAGGGCAGCAGTGTGTTGTCCAGCCTGACTTTTTGTGGTGGCCTGGCCCAAGGCAGCTACTATCCCTCCGAGAATAGCCAACCACATTGATACCAGGATAGAGGAGAGATGTGTGTATGTGGCGGGGGGGGGGGGAAGGAGGGGGGCTTACCTCCTAGAACATGAGGATGGCCACTGGAAGCCCAGCGATGCCATCTTGGTAGGTATACAATACTCAAGGGCTGGTTGGGGATTTAGCTCAGTGGTAGAGTGCTGGCCTAGCAAGCGCAAGGCCCTGGGTTCGATCCTCAGCTCAAAAAAAACAAAAAACAAAAAACCCCCAATACTCAAGGGCTTCATGCCCAAAGATGAGGGTGCAATACCTCAGGTCCTTTCACATTTGGAGGTATCTGTTCCTCTGCAGGCCTGTGAGAGGCTGGTGGTGGCCATGGATGGGCAGGGGCTTTCTCACTGCCCCTAGTTCTTGTCTGTTGAGCCTTTGAGGGACCTTCTTGGGGCAGATTGGAGATGACTTTCTGTTTAAGATCGAGTCCTCCCTCTTGGCAGGGGGGAGGGGTGGGCATGGATCCCCCTCCTGGTGCTCCCTTCTCCATCCTCACCTTCCCAACCCTCTTTGCACTCCATTTTGGGTCCTGGGTTAGTATTTGCTCCTACAACCTAACTGGAGACTGAAGAGATCGATCAGAGGCCAGAGCTGGCTGCCAGGTCTTGGGCTCTTCCATAAATGTTGCTTCTCAGTGGTTCTGGGGCTGGATGTTCTGTGGGCAGACACAGCAGGAAGCTCTGAGGCCTTGGTGGCCTGTTCCATGGGTTGCAGGGGAAATGGCTAATGGAGCCAAGGAGTTGCCTGCATTGGACATATGGAGGCTGGTGTGTAGTAGGTTTATGGGCAGGACTGGGCAGGAGGGTCTGCAGCATGTCTGCACTTCTGGCTTCACTTCCTCAGTTAAAGTAGAAAGATGGGCCTTGAACTTGTGGCATCCCTCCTGCTTCTGCCCCCTAGTGTTGGGATTACAGGCATATATCACCACATCCTACCCAGATCCTTTAGGGGAAAAAATGTGAAAGCTAAGGGATTAGAGCCTACTAGAGTCATGCTCCTGGTTGTCTGGGCCACCTTAGATGACCCCTGAGCCTGGTGGCTTCTTGTAGGCAGGTTGGGAAACTGGCCTTCAGTGCTGTGGACTGACTGCTGGGGGTCAGCTTGCTAGACACCTTAGGAGGGAACTCCATGGCGCCAGTACTTGTTCTTGGGACAAGACAACCCCAGAGGTAGGTGGTGGAGACAGAGCTAGGAAAATGACCCCTCTGCCAGAGCCCAGGGGTGGCAGGGCTGGTGAGGACTAGCCCCAGGAGAGGCAGAACATTTGCTGTGGGAACATTCTGGACATGGGATCTGCAAGAGAGGATGCAGTGGGCCTGGGGGACTGTCACTGTACCCAGGAGAGAGTAACTGCTCTCCCACACCTTGTTTGCATGTGCCCACTGGGGGGTCCCATCTGTTCCTTGTTAGGGACTCAATAGACAGGCGTCTAAGAGATTAATTAATGTCAAGATGCTGGCGGATTGAGATTCCTGCTTGCCCTAGGGCCCCATCCTGGAAACGCAGATGTCCAGCTGACTCCAGAAATGCTGGTGCATTGCTGCCCAGTGTTCCTGGAGATGTGGGGAGCCATGTTGCTAGCATAAATCTGAGGCTTCATGGCAGAGACAGCTTAGGTGGTGGCAGCAGCCAAAGGGGACTGCGGGACAGCGTTCCACTCGGGAGCTTCTCATTCCTTTCTGGCTGTATCCTGGGCTTGCTGTGTGACCTCAGGCTGGTGGCTTACTCTCTCTGGGCAACCTTTTCTAGTGTTTAATATGAAGGTGTTAGATTGGGTCACGGCTGAGATTGCCTGGGTCTGTGTTAACTGATCCCAAACCTCCCCCCTGCAACTCCTGTTTCTTCCTGTGTTGCCTAGGCTATATCCCCTACCCTGGGTCATCCTTCCTATAATTAATGCCTGACCATGCTCAGGACATAACACTGCTTGGCTAGAACGAATGGCCTGCTGGGGCCATGTCCCCACCCCTAGGCTGGTCTACTCCTAGCTCAGGACCAGGCTAAGTGTCTACTTCCTCAGAGGCCACAGCCTACAGTCCCACACATTCCTCAGACTTATCGGCCCCACCCCCTGGACTCTGCCCTCTTACTCTAGAAACACCAGCACCCAGAAGAGCTGCCCAAGAGTCCAGGGGCCAGGAGCAGGGTCTGAATGGCTTGAGCTGGTGACTCCCAGCCTCTCATCGGGGCTGGGGAGAACCAAGTGTAGTGTGGTGGGCAGAGGGCTTGGGGTCTGTGGAACCAAGAGTCTTTGAGCTGGAAGTGCAGGCTTCTGTAGATACAGGACCCTGGGCCATTTCCTGGAAGTTCGCCGCTGGGATTCCAGTACCCAGGAGGGGGTGCTCTGGCAAGTTGCCTTAAGTCTGCCCCAAAGTTGTAGCAGGGTGGCCAGGTGCTGCCAAGCCGAGGGGCCAGGCTCCCCCAGAGCCAGCTGCCTCTGGTCCATTCCCTTTTTTTTTTTCCTTTGGTATCACCTCCACAGCAAGCAGAACGAAAGCTAGCCAGCCCAGGAAGGGGTTAACTGCCAACCCCAGCCTTGAGGGAGGGGACTGGGCCGGACCATTTTCCTGCTCTGCCTCCACCTCGCTTTTCCTGAATGGTTCTGCCGTCCTGGGGTGGGGAGGAAGGGAAGGAGGAAGGGCGGGCGGGCAGAGGGAGGGAGGAGTGTGGGAAGAGGAAGGAAAAAAGAACGAGACAGCCGGGGGAGAGAAAGATGTCACAGGCTCTAATCTCCCTGTCGTTTGGGTTTCCAGCAGGAGCTGGGCGAAGGAGCTGCTAGAACAATGATGAGGCGGGGGAGGTGAGGAGTGTCTTGAACAGGTGATCAGGGAAGACCAAGACACCTGGGCTTATCACCTGGGCACCCCTCCCGGCCTCAGCCCAGCCGGCACCCCAAAGACAGAGGGACAACCATGGCGACCAATTTCAACGACATCGTCAAGCAAGGCTATGTGAAGATGAAGAGCAGGAAGCTCGGGGTGAGCCACCCTGGCGGGGGCCCTTGTCAGTAAACAGTCCGGAGGACGGGTCTGGAGGAACGGTGTGTGGGGCCCCCCGCCGGCTCCGGGTACTGTGTGATTGTGGCTTGAGGTTTCTCAACACTGGCTGGCTGGCATGTGCCTGGCCAGCCTCTGCCGACTGCATCTCTTGCCCCAGCTGGGCTGGCTGGCATCCCAGCCACTGGACAGTAGTCAGAGGCATCCCTGCCATTGTTGAAGTTGTGGCCACCACCGGGTAGCAGGGTAGCAGGGTAGCAGGAGTGACTGGGAGCAAGGCTTTGAGGGCAGAGAGCCGCTTTGGCTCCTGAGCCTCCTCCCCTTGCTCCCCACCCCCTTTTCTCTCCCTTCCTCGCCTTGCTCCCCACCTCTTCTTTAACGTGACCCCTCCCACCCCCACCTCCCCACCCCCTCCTCTGCCACCATGCACCTGCTTCTCAACTTGCTCTGAGCCTGGACTCATATTTTAGGTGGTTGTTTTGGGTACTAAAGAAGTGTTAAGGAGAGTGGCTTGTAGGGAGGTAGGGGTCCGGGCATGGGGGCGGGGCAGAGGCTGACACTTCCCTGATGTGTGGGTGAAATGGCCCTTGCTCTGGGATAGGCGGCTTTCTTTGGAGTTGTTGGCATTGTTGGAGGTAGCCCTGAGCTGGGGCTTGGAGGGCCACACACCCCTACTCAGCCCATACAGGTTTCCAGCTGAGGAAAATCCCCCAGAGCCATGAGTAGGGCCCCAGGGTCCCTTTGAAGCCTCTGTTCCCCTGCCCATCCCCTCTCATCCAATGGGAGGCTCTTCCCAGCAGGAAAGCAAGCCCTGGTGACAGGTGACTCAAGCTTGTTTGATCCAGGACTCCTGTCCTTCCCTGCTACCTTGATGGGTTAGGCTCAAGGCTTCCTGAGCTAGCCTGAGGGTGAGGAGATGCCCAGGGATCACCTGGCTTCCTCAGGGCCACCGTGTGTGTGTGTGTGTGTGTGTGTGTGTGTGTGTGTGTGTGTGTGTGTGTGAGAGAGATTTCTGTTCCAGCAACCCACTGCCATCGGCTGGGCCATCAGTGGATTGAGGCAGGGCTGCTGGGCCTATTTGGAGTCTCGCTGGCTCAAGCCTGGTAGAGACCCTGCTCTTTCCAAGACAGAACAAAGAGCAAGGCTGAGGCCAGGCCCAGAGGCCCAGAGAATGAGGACCTTGCTCCTGTCACCATCCCTTATCCCCATGCTTAGATCCAGCAAGTCCCTAGGGGCCAGCAGAGCTGAGGCTCTGTCTAGGGCAGGGCTCGCCAGGGAAGCACTCGCTACAGGGTGGTCAGGTGGGGTCAGTGTCAGCCCTGTTCCTGGGGGATTCCCAGATCCCAAGTGCAGAGTGGATAGACCGGGGAAAGAGCCGGGAGGTGGGGTGTGGCCTGGCCCAGACTGGTGTCTACTCTACCCAGAGACTCTGCTCTCCACAGATCTGAGCTTACCCGGCGATCCTGTGAGGGGCTGCAGTTTGCAGTTGCTCCAGGCAGTGTTCTTGTCTCAGTCTCCAGAGATCAGGGTTGGGGTGGGGGTGCTGAAAGCAAGGGAAAGAGGGTAGAGCCCACCCTCCCCTCCTACCTGCCAGGCCTCCCTCCCTTCCCCAGCAGAGTAGAGCCTGGCAAAGTGCTTAGGAAGAGCTGATCAAAGACCTGTGAGAAGTGAGGAGAGAGCTCTTGAGTGCATGGCTCCCTGGGGTTGTGTGAGTGTGTATCCTGTAACCAGGCAACCAGGGTGCTGGGGGAGGGGGGCAGGCCTCTACTCCCAGGTTGCTGCCTGCTGGGGGTGGGGGTGCTTGGGCAGCTCACCATTCATTTATCTATCCATTCACCCATCTGTCCATCTTCCTGTCCACCCTGTCCTTCACATGGCCGCTCACCTGCTCAGCATAGCTGTCAGTAATTGCCAGCAGGTATCAGCAAGTGGTGTGAGAATATGCTATACATGTCTCTGCTTTAAAAAGGCTCAAGTGAACAGACCAGGACTGAGCTAGGGACAGGGGGTGCAGAGGCAGACACACTTCCCAGGGTTCCAGACTGGAGCCTGAAGTGGCCAGCTCTAGGGAGTTCCAGGGAGAGGGGCTGTCTAGGTCCATTTTGCTCTGTGACCTGCCTGCCAAAGGCCTGGTGTACCTATGGCAGAGGAGATAGCCGAGCTGGTGGCCAGCCCGTGGGACTGTGGCCCAGGGGTCTCCTCCCTCCTCTACTCAGCCCAAGCCCCTTCAGGAGCCTCTTATTTGCAATGATATTGGCACAGGGCTATCTAGGGAACATGCCTGCCAGGCTTGACGCCTGCTGGCAGGAGCTGGTAAATCCATCACCAATGGAGAGAGCCTGCAGTGGGAGGGAGGGGCCCTGCAAGAAGAGTTCAGATGGGCAGTTTATGGAGGTCTGGGACAACCTTTCATGGTGTCTCTAGGCCAGCTTGTCTGCACAAGTTCCCTCCTTGGGAGTTTATGAAGCTCTGGAGACTCTCAGTGGCCTAGAGCACAGGGCATGAGTGATTAGGACAGGCAAGAAACTGCCCAGGGAAGGTACTGTGCTGTGTGGGCATAGCTAGTTCTAAGCTCTGTCCCCTGACCCTCTGTAGGCCTCTGGTCCCCATGGGAACCCCCTGTGGTACACTGTTGGTAAGTGGTGAGGGGAAGCCCTGGGAGCAAGAGTGATGCCCCTCACACCAGAGCCTTGTCTGGGCCCAAAAACAGGGCCATGGTGATGCGAAGCTGGCTGAGTGCAGGGGGTGGGGGCACTTCCTGTCCCTGGGAGACTGTGGTGGCCAGAGCGGTCAGTTCTGTGGTAATGGGTGTGTCCCTGGCAATTCCATCTTGATAGGCGCTCCACTTGTTAGGTCCTTCCTTCTTGCCTTCTTCCTGGCCCACTTGTCTCTGAAACGGAGACAATAGAATTGGCCTCTGGAGTGACCCTGACACCGACTGGCTAGGAAGCATTCCACAGATGCTCCTTCCGTTACACTAGTCACGTTCAGCACACGGAGGATCACAGAACAACTCAACAGAGCTGATCATGACCACCACCCTGGCCATGTGGGGTGGGCTGCCCCTCTGGAGGCTGCTAGTTTTCTCTAGGCTAGGATCCAGGGAAGGGTGTAGTACTGCTCCCTCAGGAGGCTGGGGTAGCTTCAGGGCAGCATTGTTGGGGATCACGGTCCAGCAGCAACCTGACCTCTGTTCTTGACCCACAGATCTACCGGAGGTGCTGGCTGGTGTTCCGGAAATCTTCCAGCAAGGGGCCCCAGCGGCTGGAGAAGTATCCTGATGAGAAGTCAGTGTGCCTCCGAGGCTGCCCCAAGGTTAGGGGCCTGGGCCCTAGCTCCCCCCACCTGTGAGCAAAGATGACTTGCTGAGTCCTGAGGTCTGAGAGTACCTTCCTGGCGGGGGTGTAACTATGGGAGGTGGGGTGAAGTGCCCCAGCCGGGCTAAGCCTCTTGGGATGTTCTCCCAGGTGACTGAGATCAGCAACGTCAAGTGTGTCACACGGCTCCCCAAGGAAACCAAGAGGCAGGCAGTGGCTATCATATTCACGGATGACTCGGCTCGTACTTTCACCTGTGACTCAGGTGAGGCCTCAGGGCTGCAGGCCCAACTGGTCTCCTTGGGCTGGTAACGGTCAGTGGTCCAGGCAGTGGGGTAAGAGAGCAGGGCCAACCCTGGCAGGAAGGCCTTGCCCTCCCCACAGAGTGCAGCGATTCAAGCCAAGGTAGTCTGGGTGGGCTGCTGGGGACTCTGGGCTGACAGAACTATCAAGTGTGACTTCTCTCTAGAGCTGGAGGCAGAAGAGTGGTACAAGACACTGTCAGTGGAGTGTTTGGGGTCACGGCTCAATGACATCAGTCTGGGAGAGCCCGACCTCCTGGCCCCAGGAGTACAGTGCGAGCAGACAGGTGAGGCCAGTGCTGGGTCTCAAGGTGGGGAGGGGAAGGTGGGACCCCCAGTTAGCCCTGCCGTCATTATCCTCTGCTCTGCAGAGCGCTTCAACGTCTTCCTGTTGCCCTGCCCCAACCTGGACGTGTATGGCGAGTGCAAGCTGCAGATCACCCACGAGAACATCTACCTCTGGGACATACACAACCCCCGCGTGAAGCTCGTCTCGTGGCCCCTCTGCTCCTTGCGCCGTTATGGCCGAGATGCTACACGTTTTACCTTTGAGGCGGGCAGGTAATACCCTCTTTCCTCCCACCCTATCCCACACGGCCACCATGGAGGCTGCTCGCTGCACAGCATCAGGCATATTACCCAGAGGGGATAGAATGCTTCAGTTTTACAGACGAGGAACTCAAGGCCTGAAGAAGTAATAATGAGCTTGCAGGTCGAGTGAAGCCGGATACCAAAGCATAGCTCCCTGGCCTGGTCACTGCCGCCAGCGGCACTTTCTGGCTTTGTGATTCTGGCTTTAGCAGCCGTTTCCTATAGAGGATTAAAAGAGCAAGGAGCCTGATAGGGAAGGCCCCTCAGCCAGCCTCAGCCTTCAGCTCTGTACCACCCCGCTTAACCTTGACGTAGCTACTCTCATACTGGATGCTTGTTCCCTCTTCTGTAAAATGCGTGCAGAGACTGTTCAGTGTGCAGACCAGAGGGCGGTAGGACAGGTTAATTTACCTCCACTGGGTATGTGGTGGCTACCCTGTCCCTGGAGGCCTTGGTACAACCACAGCTGGCATACAGAACTTGCACACCCACACGGTGGGACTCCTGACACCTTGCCCTCCTTGCTATCTGTGTCCTTAGAATGTGTGACGCTGGGGAAGGACTCTACACCTTTCAGACACAGGAGGGGGAGCAGATTTACCAACGGGTTCACAGTGCCACCCTGGCAATCGCTGAGCAGCACAAGCGGGTCCTGCTGGAAATGGAGAAGAACGTGAGGGTGAGGCAGTGGCTGTTGCTCCAGAGCATGGGAGGTGGGGCATATGCCAGCTAAGTTTCCACCATCGTGTTCACAGGTGAGTCAGGCAGGGCCTTGGGCCGGCAGCAGTGCCCCCAGAACTAACACAAGGGCCCCTTCTCTGTGCCACAGCTGCTCAACAAGGGCACCGAACACTACTCCTACCCCTGCACGCCCACCACGATGCTGCCCCGCAGTGCGTACTGGCACCATATCACGGGTTCTCAGAACATTGCTGAAGTCTCCAGCTGTGGTGAGTCCTTGTGTCCTGTCCCTGGAGGACTCCAGGCACGGGTCTTTGGTCCTGGATTCAAATTCTGAGCCTGCATCTCTGACCACAGGTGAAGGGTATGGGGCAGCCCAAGCCAGCTCAGAAACAGACCTCCTGAACAGATTCATCCTGCTTAAGCCACAGCCCAGCCAGGAGGACAGCAGTGAGACCAAGAGCCCTTCCCAGTGACAGCTGGACTGGTGGGTGCTGATGACTGCTGGGCCACCTGTGGGAAGGCTAACTGCAGCAGCCCATGGACAGCCTTAAGGAGCTGTTGGCCAAGAGCCTGAAGAGAGCAAGCTGTCCCTCCTTGCCCTCAAGGGTGAGGCTGGACCTCAGCACTGGCTGGCCACACCACCTGAGCATGAGGGGCTGGAGCCACCGTGGGACTATATACTGTTAATGGTTTTAATATATATGGCTTATGACATATTCTGTATTAATGAGGCTTCCCTTTATCCCTCCCCAACACATACCCTTTTTTAATTCCACGACCAGGCATGGTCAAGGCTGTTTGAGTATGAGGGCAGCCATTCCTGTCCTCAGTGATACAGCTCTCCTGTTGCCAGACTGTTTGAGCTGCCAGGGTCAGAGTAGGGGGACAATCAGACCAGTGCTGTCTGTGGGCTCTTCCTCAGAAGCCTAAGGGCCAAGATAGCAGGTAGCTTCTGTCCTCTGGGCCAACAGTGACACAGGAAGGACCCAAACTTTGCTGTACCATGTGGTAGCCTTGCACTTAGGAGTATTAAGCAGAGGCGGCATCTGGTTTTAAAATGCACGTTCTGCACTGGCTCCTTCCTGCTCAGTAGGCTGAAGATGTCTTCAGGCAGGGCACCCATCACCTCTGCAGTAGAGGATGGCTAGGGCCAGCCCAGAAGGCTTCAGCAGGACTACTGTGGGGCGCACCTTGCTGCCCTCCTTTACTGAGCAGGGGTATGGGGCTCCAGCAAGGGGAATCCCTTGCCCTGGGCCAGCCACCCCAGGCCAGATTCCAAAACCAAGACCTTCCCATCTCCCCACAAGGTGCTGAGCTCCCTGCTGAAATGCAATTAAAGCAATTGATTTTCTAGTGCTGGTATTTATTGACTACCGTGCAGAAGGGCTATCTTTCTATTCACATCAAACCTTTGGTTGCGTGTTTCTGTTTTTTAATACTTTAGGGTTCTGATTTGTGGGAACAGACCTTGTAAATAACCACTGTTCACATTTGTGGCAGGATGATAAGGAGGCCCCTCCCAGAGGTGCCCTAGAGCCACGGAGATGGCATGGCCAGTCCAGCTCTAACTGACCCAGGCCATGACCACCCAGAGGTCAGCTAGTCTGTAGAAGAAATGGGCCCAAATCCTCAGGAGGGAAAGAGCTGGCTCAGCTAGCTGCACGATGACGCATGAAGGAGATTATGTTGTGCTCTTTATTGCCAAAAATAAAAACTTGTAAAAGACATCTACTGTTGATCAATAAATATCCCTTCCTTTCTGTGCTGGTGTGTGCTTTTCCCCAGGCTGAAAACCACTGTGGGTGGTGGGTCTATTCCTGCCTGGAGACATGCTAAGGGCAGGGCCTGAACTTCACTAAAGAGAAAGGAAATGTGGGAGGGGTCTGTGGTACCCTCAGCCCCAAGTGTCAGGCCGGAGTATAAAACACCAAGTTCACCTGTGGACAGAGAGGACAGCCAGGGTCTAATACCAGTCCCAAAGGGTGACTTCTCAGCTTAGGGACACCTGAAACTTCAAGTGCCAGTAAGTGGGCCCTGACCCTGGGAAGAGGACCTGAAAGGTCACAGGCTGCTTCAATGGCCCTAATACTCAGACCCAATGCCAGATGCCTAAGGTAGGGCTGTGAAAACTCCTTTCCCTGGGTAAAGATTTAAAAAGCTGAAGGGACCAAATGTCTAGGCCAGTGGCTCTCAACTAGGAAGCAATAGGGCCCCCTACTAGTGAGCTAAGAAACAGGATGGAAGGGATGCTAAATGCCTCCTAAGAAACTGCCCTGCCTAATACCAGTAGAAGCCCTGACTCTGATGACCTTCCAGGCAGCTTAGAGCAAACTGCAGTCCACAGCCCAGAAGGGCTCCCGAGACCTGAAGTCCAGTGGTCACCTTGAACCTAGTCGCCTTCAGCAGACAAGCTGCGGCTAGTTTATGGTGAGCACGTCACTCTGGATCTCGTGGCTTAACTGAGTCTGTAAATCACTCAGCTTCTTCTTTAGCCCAGAGAGGGCCGAGAGGACAATGGTTTCAGGGCGCAGTGAACCACAGGACTCCACGTTGTAGTAAAACCTGAGAGACAAGAGTAGGGTAAGAGCCCTCATAAGGCAGGCTTCCCTTCTATCCTGAGAGACTTCACTCCTACAGGGCACTTGATCTTGGGACAGGGCTGACTTTACCTAAAACCTCTTATGCACAGAGGTCCAGATCCACTTTGCAGCTCCTCAAGGAAGCTACAGCTACTTCAAAAGGGCATTGTTGCCGGGCGGTGGTGATGCACACCTTTAATCCCAGCACTCGGGAGGCAGAGGCAGGCGGATCTCTGAGAGTTCGAGGCCAGCCTGGTCTCCAAAGTGAGTTCCAGGAAAGGTGCAAAGCTACACAGAGAAACCCTGTCTTAAAAAAAAAAAAAAAAAAAAAAAAAAAAAAAAAGGGAGGGGGCTGTTGAAAACTCTACAATGACTGTGTATGTGCATTTCTACACTGGAAACAGGAGGAAAGGACAAAAATCATACACGACACAGGCTAGTTCTTCAGGGGAGGGCTCTGGTCAGTTCTGCTCTGGCCTGAGCCTGAACAGGCAGGCCAGAGACAACATGGGATAACAGTAAGGCCTCTTTCTTCATGGTGACCGGAGGGGGATGAAGACAAACTTAGAATGTGTACATAAGTCAGACAGTTAGCTCTCCTGTCATGGGGGCAGATGGGGCTTGGCTAGGTAACAGCCTCCCACACCTATATTCTTACAATGACAGTCCCAAGCAGGACCAGGGTCTTACCTCTCTGGCTTGCCGTTAGGGTCATAGGGAGCCTGTGACTCATCCTCGTCCAGCTCAGAGTACTCACTCTTTGGCCTGAGGGCAAGCATGGGAAGCACAGTGGCCACTTCTGCTTTTAGCAAGGCTCTCAGAGCACCTACCACCCCACCTCTCATTACGGCCATTGCTAGTCCCCACTCCCTGCCAGCACATACCATTCCTCAGGCTTGGGATACACTGTGTGCCTGAGTGCGTTGTCTGGGTCATATTCAAAAGCCACCCCTGCAGTGGGGTTCCACTTGGCATGTTCCTTGCCAAAGCCCTTCTTGGCATAGGCTCGCAGTCTCAGCTCTTGGCCCTTTCTCAGCTTGACAATAAGGATGTCTGCAGAGAGAGGTGAGAGTAAGCCAGGAACCAAGAGAGGCCAGTTCTCCAACTTCTGACCCCCGGACTGCATGAAGACAACCCACAAAAGGGTCTAAAGATGAGCAACAAAGAGCAGGCAACTCAAGACTGTACATCTAATCTCTGCATCCTCTGGCCACCAGCATGTGCCCCCCCCCCCCTTACCATCCCACCCCACCCCCTTACCATCCCACCCCACCTCCTTACCATCCTGCTCCACATAGTCATTGGGGTCGTTATCCCGGTTCCGGGATGTCACCTGTAGGAAGCCCAAACAAGTGTGCGTTAGCCTCTCACCTCTCAGTCCCTCTGGCAACTGTCTCCCAGGAGATCCAGTCTGTAATCTGTCAAGCTAGGGAAAGGAGGCCTGAGAAGGAGGCGGCAGAGTTGTCCAAACAGTCCAATGGCTTTTAAGAGGGTCTTTGGACAACACAGGGCACACAGCACCAATATTGCTCTGTTCAAGAACTCAGGACCAGCACTTCTAGGTGGCAGTTTAAAGTAGATGGTCACAGGGCAGGTGACTTTATGACCACATCTCATAAGGATCACTCCAACCTGTCCCACTTGGAGCCAGACAGAGAAGAGCAAAGGCACTGACCGGAATAACCCGGGGGCTGTTGGAGATGAGATCCCGAGAGGTAACATGGCGAGTCTGGTCTTCATTGCACCTCACATCAAGAGTGAACTCCACAGAACACTCAGGGCAGAACTCCTCACATGTACAGTCCTGAGGCAGGAAGGACAGTAGGAACCAGTAGATTGGACTCCCTGCTTCTACTAACCAGCTCTTCTCAGTTTCTTCTTGGTGACGAGGGGCTGACCACAGTCCCAGGCCTCTTCTGGGCTGTGGCATCTGGTGCACCACCCTCATGGTTGCTCAAGCTTATAGACAACTTGTCTACCCGCTGGCAACTACACGTCCTTTCCACGGTCACTGCTGCAGGCTACCACTAGGGGGCACACTGCTAATACAGCAGTGCCCAAACCAGAGGACCAAGGTTGTCATGGGACTATAGTTCTACCTGTCCTGCACTATGCGGACCAGCTTGGGAATTATAGAAAATACAACAAGCAAGGGAAGAACAGAAAAACATCTTTCCAAATTAGGGGAAATAACACTATATATAAAAAAATAAGGCAAATGTAGTAAAACATTAGCATTTGGTAACTGTAGAGAAAAAACAAAACAAAAAACAACAAATGAGTGTTCATTAATATTTCTCAGTCATGCATGGTAGCACATGCCTTTAATCCCAGCACTCAGGAGGCAAAGCAGGCAGATCTCTAGGAGTTCAAGGCCAGCCAGGGCGACACAGTGAGAGCCTGTCATAAAAAATAATAAATTGGGGTGGGGCAGCGGCAGCATGGTGGGGCTGGAGAGATGGCCCAGCTGTTAAGAGCACTTACTGCTCTTGCAGAGGACCCCAGTTCAGTTCCCAGGATCCATATCCAGCAGCTCACAACTGCCTGTAACTCTAGCTCCAGGGGCTCTGATGGCCTCTTTTGACCTTTTCCAACACCCTAACCCACCTGCACATACATACATAGAAGCAGAAATATACACACACAAAAGTAAAAAACTATCTTTAAAAAAGAATTATGGGCATTGGGGGCGTGTATTCCCTTTTGTAAGGCTCATTGAGGTGCCTGGATGTGCTGAGAGCACAGTCATTCTGAAGCCCCATCAGAACCAAGGACCACAGTATTAAAACATCGTTTCCACAATGGTTTCTAAACTATGCTACAGTCAGCCAGAGGAAGGCAGCCAGAAGATTCCTGGGAGAACTAGGCACCACCCCCGCCCCGCCCCCACTTCCTGTGCCTCCAGTCTACCCAGCAACACACATACCCGGGAGTACTGCAGCTTGTCCACAATGTCATCACTAGTGAGAGGGATCAATCCTGCAAGACACAGAAAAGTGCTTCGAAGAGCAGCCAAGCAATCACAAGATCCTACAAGTAAGTCCCTCGGGCTGGGGACAGGAAGCTTTAATCCCTTCCATTTCTCAATGCCCAAACTTACCAAGCCTGTGAGCAATGAATTCATCATGAAGGACTGAGGAATTGGCATCAATCTGAACCCAGTCGATGGCTGAAAAAGGCAACAGAACAGCACCAGTAAGTGAGACTAACCACCATCTGAGACTTCAGACATCTCCATACCTACATACAGCGCTGTTTTCAAGACTTAAGTATTACTCAGTGCTTATCACTCAGTGTTTACAAAGTTGAAGGTGCCCAGGCCAAGCCGCCAGAGACTCTGACTCCAAAGTGATAGCTGAAGGTTCAGGCATCTAATTTAAACCATACACACACACACACACTATACCTAACACCTTCCTGCCTCCAGTGAATTGGGTATAGGGCTTGCTGGTAACACACACACACACACACACACACACACACACACACACACGTTCACTTAGTGAATATTGTGGGAGTGGAATATTTAGGGAGTTGAATATTCCCTAAAGATCACTTTAAATCTGCTATCTGTGTGAATATCAAATCCATGAACAAAAGCTATCTTGGGCACTTAAAAGTGGGGAAACTTTTTGGAGGGATGGTTCACGTCAGGTGGCTCACAACTGCCTCTAACTCTAGCTCCAGGGGGATCTGAGACCCCTGGCCTCCTCTGCAAATACCCACACACAGAGACATAATTAAAAATAATTTAAAAACTAAAGTTAGGGAAAAGATCATAGAACTAACGTGGCTCATGGTCCATACCTCATTGTAGGATATAACCAGATCGCCCCTTTAAAATTCCAGTTTACTCCCACCAGTGGATGGACACTGAATGTCTTCAATAGGGAAAGTACACTAACAATAAAACCCAATCCCTTCCATTCACTGCTGGGAGTATAGGACTGTGTGCTTAAAGAGGCTTCACTTACACATGTACCTAGTCATTCATAAGCAAACATCTGCATATAAACAATGAAATTCAGAAATCAAACGGAGCCAGGCGGTGGTGGGGCACGCCTATAATCCCAGCACTTGGGAAGCAGAGGCTGGTGGATCTCTGTGAGTTTGAGGCCAGCTTGGTCTACAAAGCTAGTCCAGGACAGGCTCCAAAGCTACTGAGAAACCCTGTCTCGAAAAACCAAAAAAAAGAAAAAAGAAAAGAAAGAAAGAAAGAAAGAAATCAAACGGTGTTAGAGCCCATTTACTAAGTAACTGGTATGGACAAAAGAAGAGGTCAGAAGACCAGACAATGATTCCCAACATGCTCTGCCCTGCAATACTTCCTCAACCCAAGCAAGGGCCACATCGAGCTTTCCCATGCCCTACCTCCCATCATCCCCATCCTCCCACACCCTGGCAGGTGAAAACTCCCAGCCTCTAAAAACCTTATGTGTGTACAGATGCTGCCACTCCCTCCTTTTGAGCTCCTTCCTATCTCAAAAACAAACAAACAAACAAACCCCCCCAAACCCATTCAGATCCCCCTGAAGACACCCATCATATTTTGCCTTGTGTTTGTCCATGTTTTGTCTTTCTATCTATCTTGGAACTTACATGATCTACACATGCGATAGAAATAGGAGATCCATTTAAAAAAAGACACCTACCAGAATGGATAAAAAAAAAAAAAAATGTATGCCAGGTGGTGGTAGCACATACCTTTAAATCCCAGTACTTGGGAGGTAGAGGCAGGCAGATCTCTGTGAATTCGAGGCCAGCCTTGTCTACAGAGTTAGTTCCAGGACAGTCAAGGCTACACAGAGAAACCCTCTCGAAAAAAAACAAAACAACAACAAAAAGTGATATTACACACACACTGATAAAGAACAAAAGTATGTAATTTGCAGGAGGAAGTCATAAGGGCAAACATGCTTTCTCTCATATGGAATCTCAACTTTTTTTCCCCCAAGACAGGGTTTCTCTGTGTAGCTTTGGACCTTTCCTGGATCTCACTCTGTAGACCAGGTTGGCCTCGAACTCAGAGATCCGCTTGCCTCTGCCTCCCGAGTGCTGGTGAATCTCAATTTTTAAGAATGCAGAGTCAGGTTTGGAGAGATGCTCAGAGGTTAAGAACATTGGCTGTTCTTCTAGAGGTCCTGAGTTCAATTCCCAGCAACCCAATTCCCAGCTCACATGAGATCTAGTGCCCTCTTATGGCATGCGGGTATACATGCAGACAGAACACTGTATACATATAATAAACAAGTACTTTAAAAAAAGAGTTCTGGGTACCTATCAGCAGAGTAAAGGCACTTGTCAAGACTCGTGTTCAATCCCTGAGGCCCATATGGTAGAAGAAGAGAATCCCTCCCACAAGCTGTCTCTGACCTCCACACATGCACACACACATTCTCACGCCCAGGGACAAAGAAGAGAGGAGAGACAAGAAACTATAGCAGGGTACTATCAGGAAGGACTGGAATCCAAGTACTCTGTGTGCATGAAGATGTCACAACGAAGCCCATTAGTTTGTACAATTAAGATACATTTTCAAAAGACACCCTACGGATGAGGAGGCCGCAGCTCTCAGCTGTTTAATAGTGTTTAGTCTTAATTTCTGTTGCTTTTGGGTAGTCGGAACAGAGCTGGAAGCCACGCTGCTGAGGAAGGCACGCACCAAGGCGGGCCTAGGCGGCCCCAGCCCAGCGTGCAGCACCGCAGTGCTCTCAGCCCCCCACCTGGAGCGGAGGGCCGGCGGCAGGGCCCCGAGGGAGGATCGCGTACCTATTATGGGCACCTCGGCGATGAAGACCCTCCGGATGGAATTGGCCACCCTACAGGAGGAAAGCCAGGCAGTGTGAGCGTCCCCGAAGCCACAGCCCCGCAGGGGGACCCGAGCACCCGGCCGCCCGCCTCTCCCTTCGCCGCCTTACGCCAGGTCCGTGTTCTCGATAATAAACTTGACGTTCTCTTCGGTGAGTTCCGTGATCCGAACCGTTGGCTGGTTGGCGTACGGCATCGCGACCCGCAGCCACTCTCCCGCGCCAGTCCCGCAGCGCGCCTGCGCCGCCACCAGCAATTTGTCCGCTGGGTTCCCGGCGCTTCCGGCTAGACGTGCGCGCAGCGCCACCTGCTGACCGGAGGCCAGAACTTTCCGGGCCTACGTTTTCTTTCTTTTTTTTTTTTCCTGATCTTTTTTCTTTATTTTTTTTTTCATTTTTCTTTATTAAGAAAATTTCTACTCACTCCAATGCTATCCACAGACCCCCCTCCCTTCCTTCACCCCCCAGCCCTCTTTCCCAGGCCACCTCGTACCCCCACATCCCCCAAATCGAGGTCTCCCATGGGGAGTCGGCAGAGCCCTGCACACTGAGCCTAGGCAGGTCCAAGCCCCTTCCCACTGCACCAAGGCTGTGCAAGGTGTCACACCACAGGCACCGGATTCCAGAAGCCTGCCCATAGACCAGGGATAGATCCTGATCTCCCTGCCTGAGTGCCCCCCAAATGGTTCGAGCCAAACAACCATCTTCCGTATCCACAGGGCCTAGTCCAGTCCCATGGGGGCTCCACAGCCACCAGCCCACAGATGATGGGTTTCCACTAGTGTAGCCGGGCCTACATTTTCTAAGCGCACTCTCCAAAAATGCACTGCCTCCAAAATGCACCAGGCTTTATGCTCTTGAAATCCCCAAGATATATAACACAAAAGTACAGATACAGAGTTATTCATGAGACAGTGTTATTTGTAATTGATAAAACTAACTCATTAGGCAATGACCGATGGAGACTTGGTTAAACATACATACATATGGGACAGGAGAAATGGCTCAGATGGTTAAGGGCACCAGCTGCTTTTCCATAATAAGACTTGGATTGGATTTCCAGCACCCGAAAGGTGGCAAATATCCTTAACTTCAATTTCTGGGGATCCCATGCCTTCTCCTGGCATCTGAGGACACCAGGTATGCACATGGTGTACAGACATACATGAAAGCAAAAGACTCATATACATAATTTAAAAAATACTCTCCCTGCTGTCCTTGGACCTGAAGGTAAAGCTCTCAGCTACTTCTCAGCACCATGCATGCCACCATGCCCCCCATTGTGATGATAATGAACTAAGCCTCTGAAACTATATGAAGCAAGGGTTATCCAATACAATATTAAAAGCCCCCGAGATCATATAAATACAGGTAATGTTACAAGGACTGAGCAGGTTGTATTCATGTATTAGAAATGTGTATGTGCATAGCAATAATTAACAAAAAACAGGACATGGATTTGAGAGGTGTATGGAAGGGGAAGGGGGGAAGAAAGGGAAAGGTGTGGTGATATATTGTGAACCCTAATAAACTTGTCTAAGGATCAGAGGACAGAGCCAGCCACTAGATTAGACATAGAGGCCAGACAGTGGTGGCATACTCCCTTAATCCTATCACTTGGGAGGCAGAGATCTGTCTGGATCTCTGGGAGTTCAAGACCACACTGGAAACAGGGCCAGGCAGTGGTGACACACACCTTTAATCCCAGTACTGGGAAGCACACACACACCTGTAATCCCAGGAAGTGATGGCAGGGTGGAGAAAGGTATACACAGTGTGAGGAAACAGGAACTAAAGCAGTTCAGTTGAGACCCTTTCAGGTAAAGACTTATTTCTGAGGATTTGTAGAGTTGGTGAGGTAATAGGTGGTGACTGTGGCTTGCTCTGTTTCTCTGATCTTTCAGCTTTCTCCCAGATATCTGGCTCTAGGTATTTTATAAGATTATTAGAAATTCGAACAACAGAAAGGGTAAATGATGTGGTTATATTACCATTTAAAAAATAAAATCATTATAACAGTAATTAAATATACATAGGGATACAATGAAACTTTCTAAAAGCACGAGATTGTACAAGATAGATAAACGAGGGCTGGGGAAAATGACTCAAGTGTGTAAAGGCAATTTATGTGTGAGAATGAGGACCAAGTTCAAATCCTCAGAACGCATGTAAAGCAGGGCATGGTAATGCAGCTCTGTAATCTTAGTGTTCCTTTCCGTTGGAAGGTGGAGAGAGAAGAATCCCCTGGAGTTCTCAGCCAATTAGATGATATACAAAGAAGCAAACAATGACAGACCCACACCTGAGCTAACTTCAGCAAGAGTGCTATAACTATGTGCGCGCACGCGTATGTACACACACACACACACACACACACACACACACACACACACACTTCAGCAAGGGCTGTAACACACACATGAAAAACAAAACACATGTATTTTAGTGTGTGTGTGTGTGTGTGTGTGTGTGTGTGTGTGTGTGTGTGTACATAATGGTGCCAACACATCCTATGTGTGGAGTCAAAGGACAACATGGGACTCAATTCTCTCCTTCTACCATGTGGGGCCCTGGGACTGAACTTAGGATGACAGGCCTGATTACAAGTGCTCTTCCCCATTGAGCCAACTCAAAGGTCCACAAAGTATTCTTCCACAATGCCCTTATGTGTTAGTGATACACACACTTTCCTTTTCTACTCTTGATCGCCAGATGTACTTCTGAAGTAGACACAATGCTCTCCACATCTACAGATCCGTGTAGTTGCACCTGAAGAGTTTAAACGGGCCTCAAAAAAGTGGTAGCTGCTTCCACAGAGAAAAGAGGCCCTTAAACAGAAGCCTGAAGGAACTACACTCAGAGGGCAGACGTTACCAGAGATAAAGAGTTTGCTGTACCAAGGAGTGACATTTCTTCTTAAGATAGAGAAAGGCATTGATAGAGGGGGGTCTGCTCCATAGCACACACCATCCTAGTGAATTAGGAGTCACGCTCGTCTGCTGAGTGAGAGAGGGATGCTACAAAGGATGGAGTGTAATAGCTGCAGCAGTAACTTTATGGGATGTCAAGAGGCATAAAAGAATCAGGGAGGTACAGGAAGAGCCTGACGGAAAGCCCACACGACAAGCTCTGAAGCTAAGCTTCCCCATCAGCTGATTTAAACACTGCAGAAGACAGTGCTGACCGTGGGTGCAAAGAAAGCCAGCCAGCGCAGAGGTAGAGGACTATGGAAGCTGAGCACTGCTCTCAGGCAGTCAGAAACTAAGAGTAGACAAGGGAGCTCATGGCCTTGGGAAAGCGTTCTTAGCCTCAGCTGACTGAAGAATACCTGGGCCCAGAATGCAGAGCTGTCATAGTGACCCTGGAGGTCTGAGGCAGTGCCAAGCCCAGAACCCAGGCCTCTTCCATATACTGTCTACTGTTGGGGTCTAGGATACTCAACATTGTGTAGATGGAAACTGTACAACAGGAAATTGTTTCAAACATATTTATTATTTTTACAGATTCTCTCACTAGTGATCTTGCAATGCATGCTGGTGAGTGTCTGTGATGCCAGGCCTGGGATCACATTTCTGGCCAGGCTCAGCATGACTGTCCAGAAGGCACCTGTCTCAGGGGAGGCAGCTTTCTGAGGACCCAGAGGACTGTCCTGTGCTGGGGAGGATACTTGCTTGTGATCTCCTAAGTATATTTCTCAGGAGATTTTGTTTGAGGCAGGATCACACTATGTAGCTCAAGAGGCTTGTAATTCTCTACATGGACAAGCCTGGCTTTGAACTCTCACTCCTGCTGTGGCAGACTCCTGAGTGCTGAGAACAGAGGTTATCAGGCTCAGCTCCCAGAAAGCAGTTCTAAGGTCAAGACGTGATCAAGATGCCTGAGCTTGGACGTCAATCTCATTTTTCAATCACACAACTGCAACACAGAAGGCATCAGGAGGCCAGGCCTGGTCTCAGGAACTGCAGCAGTGGCCGATTCCAGATCAGAACAGCAGCAAGCGCACTGTGATTTCACCTCGTGGCTGTCACAGTGACTCCAAGTTCTTCACTGTGTTCTCATTAACATCCTGTTCGCTGGGTGGTACATCTTCTCAAAGCCCTTCATAGTTACTGCTGCTCCTCCCAGGTACGTGGGTTCCCCCTTTCTCTCACCGGCGCTGGTTTAGACCTGTCAGGTTCTTGAGCTAACACAGGGATGGAAGCAGAGAGAGTGGTGAGGCTTGCCTAACCTCCAAGACTACGGCGGGGAACCCTGGGTTAGTCAAGGCAGTGGTACAGCAATGGCAGAGTCAAGCACACTAGGGCCCAGGGCAGCCGTGATGAGTGATGGAGTACAGGGATGTACTGCCCTCCTCCCCAGCTCCAGCGGCTGTTTCTTGAGGCCAGCGAAGAAGAGGTAGGGTATTCATTTGAGAATAAGATACTGAGGCTAAACCAAGATCAGCTTTATTCAGCTTGCGGCCAAAGCAACTTGGGTTGATGACATGTTACAAACAGCACGGGACCGAGGGGAGCGGGAGGCAGACAGTGGCCAGTTGGGCAGGACTTACCGTGACTGCCGCACCCATCAGTCCTTGCACCAGGGCTTCTCCAGTGGACTTCACCTAAGAGGAGTCTGGGTCAGATTCTGTTAAGCCCCAGAGTGAGCTCAAAGGTGAAACGGGTAGGGCAATTCAGAAAGCCTATGAACCCCACAGTGGAGTCAGGATGGTTTAATGTACTGGAAAAGAGCCTACGGACAACAGTCACAGACAGACAGAGCAGACTTTACGGAAGGGCTAGCATGAGGAAAAACCAGCCAGCCTCCTTGGGAAAGCCTTTGGGACTGTCAGTTAAGGTCAACAGGAAGCAGAGAACAGCTAGGTGATCATGTGTGGCTTGAGGCAGACAGGTGTGCCTATTGAAAAGGGTTTCCAAATGGCCAGTCCCCAACTACCTGCTTAGCTGTGTGGCCCATGTTCATTGCATCATTAATCCGGTTTTCCAGGAAACGCCAAGTATCTTCAAAGTCCGGGGAGGAGTCCTGCATCATCACCAGCTCTGTTGTGTTGTAGATGCCGGCCAGCACTGCACGGCGGGTGTACCAGTTAAACTGCAGAGAGACCCACCCAGCAGCCGCAGAATCACTGCACTGTGTGTTAAAGGAGTCTTGGGTTTTTCACACTCAAGACCTCAGGGACTCCCAGGCTCCCTCCTCATTTCTCTTCTCTCTCACTGACACATATGGCCCTCTGGACACCACTACTGCCCTGAACTTGGCTGAGCATCAAAGCTGCCTGTGAGATTAATACTGTAAGCTCCTGGTCCCAACCTCTTAAGTTGAGTCAGAGGTCTAAATTAAATACTAGGAACCAGGAGGTTTAAACAGCAGCCAAAGTGATTTGACTGGGCAAATGCCCAACCCTCTGAGTCCTGGGGAGGTTCTACAATCCAACAGTCATGACTAAACCACATGGGGAGAGCTGATGTAGGATCAGGGACAGGTTATAACATCTGGGTGAAGCTGAGAGTTGGAGTCCCTGGTGACTTCTGCCTGCATGGTAATTGCTCTTCGGAGGACCAGCTCAGCTACTTGGTGTTTTATTCCTTTAATTTCTTTGCTCTCTAATTTTGTTTTCCTCCCATCTCTGTCGGTGGTATATTCCCACACAGATAAAGTTTATTAAAGCACTTTGTTACAAATATGGCACAAGTCTGTATCTACATACCTTCCCATCCTGGAGACCACACAGGACTATCACATTTTAATTTTCTTTATGAAGGTATATATATTAATATCCCACCAGAAATATGGCAGCACTTAACAAGTCATATTCTTCCTGGTGCCTTCTTAAAGGAGCTTATTGATCTCCCAGCAAAATGGGTCAAGATGTGGGAGAAATTTCTTTTTAAAGCAATGTCTCAAAGTCAGTCTCAGCAAAGGCAGACACGGAGAAATCTGCTGCAGAATCTATGTCTTGGAGACTGAGGGAAATGCTTATGATAGAGCAGTCTGTGGGAGGTTCTCTACACTCTCACCTCTACAAGTCACTGGTTCATGCTCAAATGCTGGTCCCTTGGATGACAATGATCCACATGCCACTCTGACTCATCAGGACCTTTCCTCCTGAGATGGGAATGACACTGCTGGCCTTCCAGACTTTTGATCAAAGAAACTTCACAAACTTCAAGAAATGTCTGACTCAAGCCTCTGCTAGCAAGCTACAGGCCTACAGAAAGTACTCACATCAGTGGACTGGTCCCCAGCATAATGCCACATGTCATCTACCATTCTGGTGAGCAGGCTCAGGCTGGGTGGGATGTTGTGAGGAAGCAGGAGGATGCTGAGGGCCTGAAGAACAAATGACAGAGGAGGCACCATATGCAGGTAACAGCAGCTCACACAGGGCTCACATTGGGGGGGTGGGAGGTTGTCATAGGGACAGCCTAGTTCTTGCTCTTTGAAACTCATCATGGGTGGAGGTAGCAGCAAGAAACCCTGACTAAAGGTAATTGGGCCAGGGACATGGTTTTGTCCTAAGATGACCTAGTCAGTCTCCAGGCTAACATTTCAAACTGGGAATACTGACAGCTGAAGGGGTCATTCCTGTCTAAGAGTCCTGGAATCGAGGATGGGAAAAGGCACCCCACTCTGTCACAATCAATTCTGTTGCCTTGCTTGACTCAAGTTGATTCCTGTTCCCCAAAACAAACTTCTCCCAGTTGATACTATGCCAGAACCAATCTGAGAGCCTCCTTTAGCAAACACCAGCTTCTCTAGGCCCGACTGAACTAGCTCTTAACACTTTACCAACTCTATAATGCTCTTGGCCGTGGGGCTGGCAGAGAGGTCCTTCTCTAGCTGGCAAGTGTTCCCTTGCAAAGTGGCCCAGAAGGCACTGTGCTGACCAGGCAGGTGGCTGAAACCCAGCACTGCACTGCCCGGGCTTTATGAGCTACAGGTAATCAAGGTCCACCAGCTGGCCGACCAAGGTCACACACTCAAGTCTTCCAGCTGGACAGAGGACACTGGGTGCCTGATCACCCTCATTTCTAATGTGCTTTTTAACTCAGAAAAGGGACACACCGTGACAGGCTTCAGAAAGGAGAAAAAGAAGCTTTAGAAAATGGAGGCTGTTCTTGCAATGGATACTCTTTTGGCAAGCATTACCCTAGCAATACAACAAGAAGCCCAGTCTTCAAGATCTGAAGCACAACAGGGCATTCATTGAGTAAAGATGCTGATTCAAACTTCTAACTGTCCTGACCTTTCTCAAGGAAGACTGCACCTCCTTGAAGGCCTGGTGAAACACTCAGGCTGCTGGGTCCACCTGTGATATGAACTAGTATGCAGGGCCACTCATAGGTCCATGAATTTGACTCAGATGGCTTGGAATTGTTCCCCATGGCACTCCCTAGCAAGAACCTAGCTCTGCCAAGTGCACTAGGCTTTCCTGGCCCTGTGGTAAAGACCCATGAACTAACTTCTCAACAGTGTGCTAAGTCCTCCAAGGCACAGTTCTGGGGATGGAATATTATTACTGTTGCTCTGGGGCTTTAAGATGACTCTGTACCCGCGGCCAGTGCTCAATGTAGGGGATCAACATTCTCAGTCTGCTCTCCACCGCGTCCCTCAGGAACTGGTCTGTCTTCCTTTTCCTGGGAGAGGGAAAAGAAACAGTGTGTCTCTAGTTCAAAAGCAGGGCCACACTGCCTACTCAGCTCCAGGAGGAATGTGCTGCCAGCTCCTGAGGAAGACTCAGCACAGGCTGCTGGGTTTCAGACCCGTCCAAGCTGCAGGCTGTTAGTACTACCCTCTGGGCACCTCTTGTATCAGCTTCCTAGGTAGGGCATGTAGCTGCCACCCTGAGCTATAAAGCCATGCAACTTACTCTGCCTGGCCCAGCTGTACCAGCTTCTGCTCCTCTTCCAGCAGCTGGGTGAGGCGAGCATTGCACTGGGTAACAAAGTGGAGAATCAGCTCACTGCCGTCGCTCCCAAACATGCTGGCTGCTGCGCTGGAAAGACCCAAGGACTACAGGAGAGACGGCAGGAAAGGGAGTAAGCACACTGAGGCGAAAAGCCTGATTATTACCAATACCTCTTTCCTTAACGGGCTGGATTTTCAGTGGAGACCCCGACCTCCCACTCTGAGCTCATGTGACTTCAGGAACCACCACTGGTCCACCAGACCCTTAGTTTATGCGAAGCCAGATTCCAGGTATGCAGTTGGAGTTCAGTGGCTAACTCGGGGACACTGCATGACCAAATGCAGAACTCAGGACTCTTCCTTAGGAACCCTGCTTAGTAAGGGAAGGCTCTACTTTTTGTATTTTTGTTGCTGTGGCAATACCCCAGCACTCAGGAGGCAGAGGCAGGCGGGTCTCTGAGTTCCAGGACAGCCAGGGCTACACAGAGAAACCTTGTCTGTAAACTAAACAAAACCCAGAGCAACACGGGGAAGAAAGAGGAGTTTATTTGGCTTCCGATTCCAGGTTTCAGATGCTATCACTTCAGGGAAGTCAAAACAAGAGCTCAAGCAGCTGTCATTTCATACCCACAGCCAAGAGCAGAGAGGACAGGTGTGCCCGCCCTATCGCTTGTTTGTTGCCGCTTAGTGCTCAGACAGCTTTCTCTGCTCTCACAGCCAAGAGCTCATCCCATGAAACAGTGCCACCCACATTCTCCTCCATCAACAACCCAGACAATCCCCCAGAGCCATGCCACAGGCCAACCTGACCTAGATCAATTTCTCAATCAAGGATTCTCAGGTGACTCTAGGTTGTGGCAAACTGGCAACTAAAAAGTAAGCATCATGGGAAGGGATACTCCTCTTTCTGCTGGACTGCTGCTCTATTTCAGCCCAGCACTGGAGCTTGCTGCAAAGGAGCTCAAAGAGGACCATGCTATGATCCTCCTGGTGAGCACGTTCTAGCAACACTGACTATTGACACTGGACCAGGCTCCTTCACTTCCCTTCATTAAATGGGTCAAAATACCCCTTCCTACCATAGACCAGTGAGAGCTGAGCTGTAGCACTGGAACCTGGGGCTCCACCAACGCTGCAGGGGCTTGGAGAGAACACTCCCTTCCTGTCATGCTCCCTTCACCCAGAGCTCCAGCAAAGTGGGACTGCCAGGTGTCTGTCTTTAATCATCCAGTTATTGTTGCAGTGTGGGGATGAAACCTAGGGTCTGGGCATGCTAAGCAAGCATTCTACCACTGAGCTACAGCCCACACTCTGTCAGTTGTTTACACACATTTTCTTCAGTAGAGCCACTGAGGAGCTACACAAGCAGAGACAGCCTTTGCTTGCCCGATCCATAGTGACTGTTGAGCATCTATGGAGGCAGAACCTGGAAGGTAACAGGAACAGGCAGCAGGAAAGGAAGAAAAACATTACTATGACTTCCTGCTGCAGGGCCGGGGAGCTGCCTCTCTTCCGCTGCAGGGCCACTGCAGGCTGCTGTGCACATTACACACTCCGTCTCACTGCCCCATACCAGCCCTGTTCAGGGGCATTCCTTACAAATCAGGAAACTGAGGCTTACACTCTCACCCACAAACTGGGTCAGCAGTCTATAGGTAGCAGCACCCAGTATGAAAGAAGATAAGAGGAAAGTCAGTTAACAGAGTATTCCATTTCATTCAATTTTTCCAAACAATCCTATTAATTTCTCTCACATTTGTGAAATCTCCATCAATTTCTTCCTTCCCCCACAAATTTCTGCTTCCTCCTACTCCTTACTTAGGTTCCCCAAGCCATCACATGCACTCTGAAGAGAAATCAAAAGCCATCCTATAGGAAATCCCTTAGTGTTTAAAAACTAAACCCAGTGAGTTTGAGGGCAGCCCGGTCTACATAGTGAGTTCCAGCACAGCCAAGCCTTTATTGAGAGACCACGTCTAAAAATAGGAAGGAAAGGAGGGAGGGAGGAAGAAACTAAACCAAATGCTGCCTTCTCCAGTACGTCTAAGGCCAGTCTTTCCACCTCGTTTCCAATCTTGCCACTCTTGCTTTAAGAATCTCACTTGGTAGCTCAGTGATAGAGTGCTTGCCTAGCAAGCGCAAGGCCCTGGGTTCGATCCTCAGCTCAAAAAAAAAAAAAAAAAAAGAATCTCCTCACAGTTTTGATTTTGCCCGCCCCTCTGTTATCTCCACCCCCACTTGTGTTTTGCTCCCCCGCCCCACAAATTTTCAACCATGCTCAACTTCCATCCCGCTTCCCCTGCTTGGCACAGTCTTCTCAGCCTCTGTCCTCTACTTCCTCCACGCCACAGCCCTCTGACTTCTGACCCAGGACCCAACAGCTATCGCTCCCATAACCAACAGCTAGCCGTGGAAGGTATCTTTTGTTCTCTCTCCAGTACCAAGATGCTCTAACTCAGACCTTCTTTTGATAGGCTCTCAATATGTAGCCCAGGCTGCCCTCAAACCTGCAGGATCCTCTTGCCTCAAATTCCCAAGTGCTGGACCAGCGGTGTGAGCCACCACATCTAACTGGGATTCTCTCCCTTTATATCTTGCCATATACTCCCATCCAGACTCAGGCTAGAGTATTCAGAAGCCACCTGTAGTCCTGCTAGCTCCTCTCGTTCAGACCCATTCTATGTGCTCGACACCTCCAGCTTGGATGAGGGCCAGCTATTAACAAATCAAAAAGTAGAGAAGACAAAATGCCAGGCCCCGACTGAAGCATGTGGAGGAAAGCATCCCCACCGCTAGTTTCTGGTAGCGGAGAATTGGTGAGACCAGCTCTCAGACTTAACAACCTGAGCCTGAGGTCAGCGGATGGACAAGCTCTGGAGTGGATTATCCACCTGAAGGTCCACTGCTACACAGCTTCATCTGTCCAGTACATGAACAGTGACTAGTGGGTACCCACAGACAAAGCACCTCAAGACAGGCACAGGCAAGGACTTCCTGAGAAGGACCGACAGCACAGGGAACAATCAAAGAATTGACAGGCGGGATTAGAGCAAACTAAAAAGAAGAGTCTGGGAGGAAATCTTGGCTAAGTACACACCAAGTTCAACCATGGCTAAGATGAAGGACTTGTGTCCTCTTGGCAAGGAGAAACTGATGAAATGCAGGGACATTGGAAGATGGAGCTGTCCCAGCTACGTGTCACTAAAGTGACAGACGGCACACAATCCTGGCTCTTCAAACTCCAACTTGCCTGCAGATCTGTCAGCCCTGTTTCCACAGTCATTAACTACAGTCAGAATGAGCTGGGTTGGTGGCCCAGACCTTCAATCCCAGCACTCAAGGCAGAGGAGAAGGAAAACCTCAAGAAATTCTGTGAGCGCAAGCCTCTGGGCCTGGGCTCGAGAAGCTAGGAGCCGTACTCTGAGCTCTAAGACTCTCACACATAAGAAGAAGCTGGAAGAAAAAGACAAAGTGCCATGCACCAAGGCTCCCAAGCAAAAGCAGCTGAAGACAGGAAGCAAGTCCGCAGAACCCCTCAGCAAGGCCTGAGTGTAGCTATGGCAATAAACACAAAGCTGGTACAGAAAGAACAAGGTGAAACCAACCTCCACAAATGAAACAAAAACAAACCACGCAATCAACAAATACATTAGTGAACGAATACAAAATCCTCATGAGAAAAAAAAAAAAGACGATAAATATTTGAAAACTATCCTTAACTATCAGAGAAGCATAAACTAAAAGTGCTTTGAGGGCTGGAGAGATGGCCCAGTAGTTAAGAGTCCTTGTTCTTTTCTCCCAGCACCCACACTGGGTGGCTCACAGCCTCCTCTAACTCCAGCTCCAGGAGATCCAACGCCCTCCAAGTGGCGCAAACTATCTCTCTCTCTCTCTCTCTCTCACACACACACACACACACACACACACACACACACACTCTCTCTCTCTCTCTCTCTCTCTCTCTCTCACACACACACACACACACACACTCTCTCTCTCTCTCTCTCTCACACACACACACACACACACACACACACACACTCTCTCTCAATAATAATAGTAACAATAATAATAATAGTAATTTTTATTTAGAACAGAACGGCTTTGAGGACTGGGCATAACACAAACATGTAACCCCACTTCTTGGAAGGTGGAAGTAGTTCAGAGTTCAAGGCCAGCTTCAGATATATACAAATATGAGGCCAGTCTAGCCAACATCAGACTATCTTAATACAAACAAACAAAAATCTGCTTTGAGATTCCACCCCACCCTGGTCAAAACAGAAGCTTCAAGAAAACAAGTGACGAGAAATGATGTCAAGGACATGAGAAAAGGGGAATTGGGAGGACTTCACTATGAAGCCCTGGCCGGCCCAGAACCTCAATCTTATTCCTGCCTCTGTCTCTCAAGTACTGGGATTACAGACATGAGTCACTATGCCTGTCAACACAGAAGGTGGGGACTTTAGACACCGCTGGTTGCAATGTAAACTTGTGTAGACACTGCAGGAATCAGTATGGAAGTTCTCAAAAAACTAAGGAAAACTGCCATGAGATCTAGCTGTGCCATGCCTTAGTGTACACCGCAAGGAGTCTAAGTCAGTGTTTACAGAGATACTTGGACGTTCATGTTTATTGCTACACTACTCTCCATAGTCAAGATATGGATCCAGTGCTGATCTGACAGGCACCAAAACTACATGGAGAAAACCTGTCTCGAAAAACCAAAAAAAAAAAAAAAAAAAAAAAAAGTGTTAAATATACACAAAAGAGTTGTATTCAGACGTAAGAAGTAAATTGTTGTGGAATGTTATTTTAACTGGGCAAAGATGTGTTACATTTGCTTATGCTGCAAAATATTACTTTAACTGTGTAAAGGTGTTACATTTGTTTATGCTGAATTATTTTAAGATGTGCTGCATTTGTTTCACCTTGCCTGTCTAGGGCACCTGATTGGTCTAATAAAAAGCTGAACGGCCAATAGCTAGGCAGGAGAGGGATAGATGGGGCTGGTGGGCAGAGAGAACAAGTAGGAGAAATTTAGGCTCCAGAAGGATGAGAGAAGAGGAGGAGGAGAGAACGAGGGAGAAAGAGAGGGACATGCCCAGGGTCAGAAGCCAGGCTGCCAGCCAGCCAGACACAAGAAGCAGGGAAGTAGGACATACAGAGAGAAAGAAGGGTAAAAAGCCCTGAAACAAAATGCAGATGAAGAGAAACAGGTTAAGTTATAAGAGCTAGCACGAAATGAGCCCAAGTAAGGCCTAACATTCAAAACTAATAATAAGTATCAGTGTCATGATTTGGGAGCTGGTTGGTGGACCAAAGAAAAAGCCTGCTCCAGGAAATGAAGGCATTCACAGGAAAACTGATGAAATTGGACATTATGTTAATTAAAATAAGCTAGACTCAGAAGGACACATACCTTAATGGGCAAAATTTAGATTTAAGTGTGTGTGTAACATGAAAGCAGAAAGGGGACTCCGGGGGAGAAGGGAACACAATGGAATTATGTCATGAAAGCAGATGGGAAACTACTTGGGTTGGAGGAGAGAGGAGACAACAAGAGAGAAAGGACAAAATGGAGGAGACACCTGGAATACAAGCAAAGCATAATCATATACAGATATGAAATGTTATAATGAAACCCATTTCTTGGAATGCTAGCCCCATAATATAATGGATAGTAAACACTCAGGGATGGAACACTTGCTAAGTATGCTTCAGGCTAAGTTTCCATTCTCAACACACAATAAAGAAAAAACTTGCCTGGGTTCAAGTGAGTTTGAGGCAGTCTGGGTAACTTAGCAAGAGGAAACTCTGGCTTAAAATAAAGTGCAAGAACTGGAGAGATGGTTTAGTGGTTAAGAGCACTGGCTGTTCTTCCAGAGGATGTGGGTTCAATTCCCAGCACCCACATGGCAGCTTACAATTATCTGTAATTCTAATTCCAGGAGATCTGACAACTTCTTCCAGTCTCTACAGGTACCAGGTATGCATGGGGTGCACAGATACACACCCATAACACCCATACACATAGAAACAAAAGTAACTTTTAAAATGTAGTAAAAAAGAAACTCTGAGTCACTGTTCAGTGGCAGAGTGCTTAACTAACATGCATGAGGCTCCAGTTCAGTCCCAGCAGCACACACATGAATGGTGCTAGACTTGGAGACTGCAGAGAACACCCAGCAGTTTACTACACTTGCTGCTCTTACAGAGAACCTGGTTCAGTTCCTAGCACCTACAAGCAGCTCACAGCCATCTGTGACCATTTGTTCCAAGAGATTCAATACCCACTTCTGGACTCCTCAGGCACAGGTATATGTGTGGTGCATACACACACACACACACACACACACACACACACACACCAAAAATAAACCCTTAAATTTAAAGAAAAATATTACTAGACACAGCTCAACAAGGAAAGGAATCAACATAGACAGGCAGATCTTCTCTTAGTTCAAGGCTAGCCTGGACTATGGAGCAAGTTTCGGGACAGCCAGGGCTATGTAGAGAGACTCTGTCTCTAAATAAATAAATAGATTAAATAAACAAACAAACAAATAAAGCCATTTCTATCCTATGGGGAAGAAAGAAAGAAGAAGATAACCCAGACTGTCCTGTAGCTGTGAAGCTCTGAGCTATACTGAAGAAAGCATGAGGAGGCGCTTTGTGGTTCGTTTGGGTCTGCTGCCCCACCCTCACCTCTACCTACCTGGGCTCCTTCAGCAATGGCCTCTGCAGTCCAGCCATGGGCAGGCACAAACTCTAGGGCTGCTGTCAAGATGCGATGCTGCAGCTGCTCCTCACTCTCATAGTCCTCTTCCTCCTCTCCACTCTGGTCTGTGTACCTGAGATACAGGGCCCAGCACACGTCACCTCAGCCTCTATAGCCTGGCATGCAGAATGAGCCCAACCAGAAACAGGGGTCCTGGGTCTCCTCTAAGCATGTTAAGAGAGGCTTTACTTCTGCATTAGTATGGATGTTTTAATACCAACAAGGTTCAAATCCTATCATCCTTTCCCTGTCTCCACAGTAAGAAAGCATCCAGGGATTTGAGTTCTTATGATATGAAAACAATGGCCCTGTACCAGCCTGGGTTTCTGCTTATCTTCCTTAGACAAGTGTGTCCAACCTGGGGCCCATAGGCTACATGTGCCCCATGAGAGCTATGAATATGACTCAACATATTTATAGATGACAAGGTCATGTTGCAGAGTCACAGGCTGGACACTCCATGGTGTTTAAAGGCTTCTCTTATGTCTGCACCGGGCTGTAACTCCAGGAGAGCAAGAAAAATGGTTAGTTTATTCATAGGTATAGATCCTCAAAAAATATTTGTTGAGTTGCAAAGTATTTAGCTGGTTATCTGCCAGCAATCCTAACACATGGGAGGTTGAGACAGGAGGAAGTTCAGGAGTTTAAGGCCAGTCTCAGCTACACAAGAACATGTCTCAAATTTATCATCAATCAGCCAATCAATAAAATGAACAACAGGGGCTGGAGAACATCTCAGCAGTTAAGAGCAATTACTACTCTGCAGAGGATCTGAGCTCACTTCCCAGAACCCACACTGGGCAGCTCACAACTGTCAGTAACTTAAACTCTAGGGCAGCAGTTCTCAATCTGTGGGTCTCAACCCCTTGGGGGTCTAACAATCCTTTCACAGGGGTTGCCTAAGACCATCAGGAAACACAGATATTAACATTACAATTCATAACAGCAGCAAAATTGCAGTTATGAAGTAGCAATAAAAGTAATTTTATGGTGGTGGGGGGGTCACCACAACATGAGGAACTGCACTTAAGGGTCACAGCATCAGGTGGACTGAGAACCACTGTTCTAGGGAGTGTGATGCCTTGTTCTGGCCTTTCAAAACAGACACACACACCTACACAATTTTTTTAAGTACTTTTAAAAAACTGGCCTAGGCATGGACATATATCTTTAATCCAGCACTCAGGAGGCAGAAGTAGGCAGATCTCTGTGAGTTGTAGGCCAGCATAGTCTACATGAAGAGTTCCAGTCCAGCTAGGGTTGCATAATGAAACCTTGTCTCAAAACAAGCAAACAAAACTTTGTTTAAAAAAAAAAAAAAAAAAAAACAAACTAATGAATACTATAATTTTCCACTGAGGAAAGTTCAATTTCCAGTGGAGGGATTAACAAGAAAATGATCTGCTAGGGGTGGTGGTGCATGCCTTTAATCCTATCACTCAGAAGGCAGAGGCAGGAGGATCTCTGTGTTAGAGACCAGCCTGCTCTACATAACTAGTTCCAGGACAGAATTACACAGAGAGATCCTGTCTCAAAAAACTAAAGCCAATCAACCAACCAACCAACCAAACAAACAAACAAACAAAAACCCCAGATGTAAATTATTATTACCATGTGGAAGCCAAGTTTGCCCTATACAGGCAATGAAACTTTAAATGTGTTTATCTTTTGCCTCTATGCTCTATGTAGCCCAGGCAAGCCTTGAACCTGTGATCCTCTTCCTTCCGACTCCTTATGTGCTGGCTAGATTTACGTCAACTCGGCACAAGCAAGAGTTCTCTGAGAGGAGAGAACCTCAACTGAGAAACACCTCCACAAGTTCCAGCTGTAGGGCAATTTCTTAACTAGTGATTGATGGGGGAGGGCCCAGCCTGTTGTGGGTGGTGCCATCCCAGGACATTGGTGGTCCTGGGTTCCATGAGAAAGAAGGCTAAGCAAGCCATGAGGAGAAAGCCAGTAAGCAGCACCCCTCCAAGACCTCTGCATCAGCTCCTGTCTCCAGGTTCCCGTCTGTTTGAGTTCCTGTCCTGACTTCCTTCCACAATGAACAGTGATGTGGAAGCCAAGTAAACCCTGCCCTCCCCAACTTGCTTCAGTCATGGTGTTTCATCACTGCGATAGAAAACTAAGACACTTTAGTAGTTGGATTACTTCTTCAAAGTTCCCGCTTCTATGGAGAGAGACACACGTGCTTTATCATATTGCGTCCCCTAACAAACAAAGGAATCTAAATAGTCATCTAAGACAGGTTAAATACATTTTGGTTCATTCATTACCAGAATATTTTTTTTTTAAAGATTTATTTATTTATTATGTATACAGTACTCTGCCTGCATGTGTCCCTGCATGCCAGAAGAGGGCACCAGATCTCATTACAGATGGTTGTGAGCCACCATGTGGTTGCTGGGGATTGAACTCAGGACCTCTGGAAGAGCAGTCGATGCTCTTAACCACTGAGCCATCTCTCCAGCCCCCCATTACCAGAATATCACACCACTACTAAAATGACACAAACTATGAAAAGACATTAAGAATCTACTGTTGAACAGGCTATGGTAATACATCTATAATCCTATAATCCAGCACCTGGGAGACTGAGTCAGGAAGACTGTGAGTTCAAAGTCTGCCTAGGCTACAGAGTGAGATCTCAGCCTAAAAAAATGCTTATAGAGATCTCTAAAAGGCACTTTTATGGCAGACGAGTTATCCCTGTGTATGATTTCAAGTATTCTCCACAATGCTTAGATTTTCTAAAATGGAAAGGCACTGCTGTCATCCTTAAAAACAACTGAAAGCAGCCAGGCACAGTAGCTGACTCCTGTAATACCAGTGCTTTGGAGACCGAGGCTGGAAGGGTCCCAGAGTTCAAGGCCAAGTTTGGGCTATCAGCCTGGGGTGCAAAGTACCACCAGCTCAACAGGAGCTAAATAACAAGACCCTATCAGAAAGAAAAGAGGGAAGGGGAGGAGATCGAGAGGAGGGGAGGGAACAGAAGCGAGGAAAAGAGAAAAAATCTGAAGGCAAGAGGGGCTGGTGAGGCCGGGCGGTGGTGGTGCAGCCTTTAATCCCAGCACTCAGGAAGCAGAGGCAGGCAGATCTGTGAGTTCCGGGCCAGCCTGGGCTACAGAGTGACTTCCAGGAAAGGCTCCAAAGCTACACAGGGAAACTCTGTCTCAAAAAAGAAACACACACACACTCACACACATACACAAACACACACACAAAGAGGGGCTGGTGAGGAGAAAGGTACATTCTGAAGCGTGCAAAGTGGCCAGGAATGGGTAGATCTGGACACTAATGCTTACCTGGGGGGCTGACGAGGAAGCTCTGAGTTGGGTGTTTCTGGCCCCTGTGCCTCAGAATGCTGCTGAGGAAAAAGATTGGGGAGGCTGCTGCTTCTGCCCTTCTGAAGACCTGAACCCCACAGAAGTGTGGAAGGCACGTGGCATCAGAGGCGATCGGCAGCGGGCCACTGAAACAGAAACAAGACTGTTGGTCAGGGACATTCACCATGCAACACCCCTGAGACCCAGAGTGTAGATAAGAATGAGGAAAATCCACAGTAGGGATGCCTCTGCAGCCACTCATTCCAGTGTTGAGTCCCCCACAGACACCTTGTGAAACAGAAACCTTGAAACATGTAAATCAATTAACAGAAGACCTGGCTGACTTCTTGGCCTGTTTCTACTATTGGTCAGCTGTATGGCTCTGTATAAAACATTTCCCTCAATATGCAGATTAAAATGATTGTTTTAATTATTACTGTGTGTGCATAATGTACATGGATATTCATTCAACGATGCATGTTTGGAGCTCAGAGGATACCTTTGTGGAGTTGGTTCTCTTTTTTTACCCTTACATCCATTCTGGGAATGGAACTCAGGTTGCCAGGTTTATGTGTCAAGCACCTTTATCCAGTAAACCATCTTGCTGGCCCCATAATATGCAGCTTTTTAAAACCCACAGATTAAGAGTGTTAGTCTCGGGCTGGAGAGATGGCTCAGAGGTTAAGAGCACTGACTGCTCTTCCAGAGGTCCTGAGTTCAATTCCAAGCACCCACATGGTGGCTCACAACCATCTGTAATGAGATCTGGCACCCTCTTTTGTGACAATAATAAATTAAAAAAAAAAAAAAGTGTTAGTCTCTGGATAGGGTAGGCAGGACAAGGAAGAGGAGAAGGCGGGAAACAAGAAGGCTGGGAGGAGACACTGCCAGCTGCTGCCATGAGAAGCAACATGTAAAGACACCGGTAAGCCACAAGCCATGTGGTAAAGTATAGACTAACAGAAATGGGTTAATTTAAGGTAAAAAAGTAGATAACAAGAAGCCTGCCACGGCCATACAGTTTGCAAGCAATATGAGTTTCTGTGTGCTTTCTTGGTTAGGTCTGAGCGACTATGGGACTGGCGAGTAAAGAGAAATTTGTCCTGACTGTGGGCCAGGCAGGAAAACTCTAACTACACTACTTGTTCAATAACAATGTTAAGGTATCCTCCAAAAGTGAAATGAAATACCCATGTACATATTATAACAGTGTCTACCTTCAAGTGTTTACATGACATTTCTCTTCCTTCTTTTTTGTGTTTGTGTGTATTGTGTGCATGTCTGTATGTATGTGGATAGTTCAGCATGCACAAATATGTGTAGACTTGAGGTCAACTCTGGGAATCGCGCTCAATCTGTTCTTCCTCTTTATTCCTTGAGGTAGGTAAAGTCTCTCAGTCCGACCTAGAGCTTACTGATACAGCTAGTCTTGTTAGCCAGCCTGAACTAGAGATCCCCACTCTTCACCTTTGGGCTTCTTTCTTTCTTTCTTTTTTGTTTTTGTTTTTGTTTCTGAGACAAGGTCTCACTTGTACAGTCCTGGCTGGCCTGGAACTCACTATGTTGACCAGGCTGTCCTCAAACTCCCAGAATCTGCCTCTCTGCCTCCTGAGTGCTGGATTAAAGGCATGTACCAGCACACCCAGCATTTTATATGAGTTCTGAAGACCAGAACTCTGGTCCTCACACTCAAGCACTTTAACCTCTGAGTCACCCCCCTAACCTTTGCAATCCCACTACTGTAGGAAATATCAGTAGGGTCTCCTGTCTAAAAACTCATACTACTTTCTCCTTTTCCCAACATTTTATCATCAGCATTTGCAAACCTGTAGATAAGCTAAAGAAATTGTGAACACCTGTATATCCACTCCAGCTTCTACAGATTTATCATGCTCTTCATTAGTCCACTCTAATTGCTGATTATTTATTGCAGACTATGTATCATTAGAGTTCAGTGATTACTGTTCCTTTATGAATTGTTTATATACAGTGAAATATACAAATCTTTTGTTTGTTTGTTTGTTTTCAAGACAGAGTTTCTCTGTGTAGTTTTGGTGCCTGTCCTGGATCTCGCTCTGTAGACCCAGAAAACTCCCTCCCACCCTTTCAGTCCCCAGACTTCTGTTGTGAAATTTACACCCTAGATTATTTTTGCTTGTCCTAGGGTTTTATCTACATGTTTTAAATTTTTCTGTAGTTTCTTTTGTTTCATATGTATTTTAAAATTATGTTGTTTTTCAAGACAGGGTTTCTGTGTGTAGCCCTGGATGTCCTGGAACTCTGTAAACTAGACTGGCCTTGAACTCAGAGATTTGCTGGGATTAAAGGTGTGCACCACCATCATTTGGCTAATTTTTTTTTTTTTTAGATTTATTTTATTTATTTATTATGTACACAGAAGAGAGTGCCAGATCTCATTACAGATGGTTATCTGGAGATCAGAGGACAGAGCCAGCCACTAGATTAGACATAGAGGCCAGACAGTGGTGGCACACACCCTTAATCCTATCACTTGGGAGGCAGAGATCTGTCTGGATCTCTGTGAGTTCAAGGCCACACTGGAAACAGGGCCAGGCACTGGTGGCACACACCTTCAATCCCAGTACTGAGAGGCACACAGGCCTTTAATCCCAGGAAGTAAGATGGCAGGACATAGGAAGGTATATAATACATGAGTAAACAGGAAGTCTCTATCTTGAGGCTGAGGATTTCATAGAGGTAAGGACATGGCTGGCTTGTTCTGTTTCTCTGATCTTTCAGTTTTCACCCTAATATCTGTCTTATTTATTTATTTATTATTTATTTATTTATTAATAAGACCATTTAGCAATTTGTGTTACAATATAGAGTTGGAGAGATGGCTCAGCAGTTAAGAGTACTGGCTGCTCTTCCAGAGGTCCTGAGTTCAATTCCCAGCAACCACATGGTGACTCACAACCATCTATAATAGGATCTGATGCCCTCTTCTGGCATATATGCGGACAGAACATTCATTAAAAAAAAAAAAAAAAAGCAAGAAAGATTAAAAAGGGGTTTTTGTTTGTTTGTTTGTTTGTTTGTTTTTAAAGGATGATGGCACACTCTTTTAAGCACTCAGGCTTAAAAGCAGGGGCAGGCCAGTCTTTCTGAGTTCAAGGTCAGTCACAGTAAGTTCCAGGTCAGCCAGGGGCATACATAGAGTGAGACCCTGTCTCAAAAGTTTTAGAAAGGGGAGGGGTACTTTGGAGGTACCTGTTGCAGAGTGCTTGCACAATACTACAAGAGATGGATGTTTGGTTTTCAGGGTCCAGCCATTATAAAGCTGCTGTGAATACACTTCAACTTTTTGTGGATACAATTTCTTGATTAAATACTTAAGATTGGATGTGTTGGACCCAGGTATTATTTTTACTAAACATATCTTGTCTGAAACTTTAGATAAAATTGGCAAAAAGGAAGTCATTGAAAACAATAATGTGGAAAGAAACACAGAATACCATGCATAAAAACATCAGCATTTTGTTATACGCACAGAAAATGGGGCAAATACCCACAAAAATCTGAAGTGAGGGGTCTCCAAAGTATGGCTGTGAAATCTCTGCAGCTCAGACATTTTAGTTGCATATTTACGTTAATGTGTCATTGTAGAAATGGTCTATTTATGGACAGTGTTTTTGCTCTTCCACTTAATGACAGTGTACAAAGTTTTTAAAAGTAAATGTCTGCATTCATGTGGAAATAAAGAGTCACCCGCTCGTGGTGTGGCAATGACTGAGTCTGGGGGAAACCGGACTGGACGCTCTCTAGCGGTTCCATCTGTCCCTCCAGCGAGGCTGGCCCAGCGCCCATAGCAACGGAGCCGAGCGCGCTGCCGCAACGGACGAGCTGTGACCTTGGGCACACCGAGCCCTCTCTGACGCTCCATTACCTCTGGGGAACGGAGTGTCAGGTCTGCCTGGCTGCTTTTGCCCCTCACAGCTCGGGTCTGGAGAACTAAACCCACTAAGTGCTATTTTTCCGGCTCGCGAGCCCAGCGGCTCCACGCCGATGCCCTTCACCTTTACCTTGCTATCCCCCACCACCGCCTCGCTCGCCCTACGCCAAGAGCCCAGGCCCGCACCGCTCCTCCTTCCCCCGCTCTCCCCGTCGCCCGGCCTCGGCCGTCACCTCACCGGGCAGGCACCGCAGCTGCAGGAGCCTCCAGCCCACCCGGCCGAGGACGCCAGACACTGCCGCCGTCGCCGCCATCTTGGAAGTGGGCACGCACGCTGACGGCGGCGACGCGCCGGGCAGCGTCACGCCGTCAGTCGGGCCGCGTCGACTTGATGGGACTAGGTGCTGTGCGGCTTCTTCTCGCGAGAGACGGGAGACGAGAAGCCGGCATCAGTGGAGCGGGTATTCGGGCTAGGAGGACGGTGAGTTCGTTCGGGGCGGCTCGAGCGCCCGCCCCGGCCTAACGGGCCTCCTCGGGCCCACTCTCCTCCTCCATCCTCTCGTGTCGGCTCCCGGCGCCGTCCCTGGCTTGCCCGAGGAAGCCAGGGTGAGGGACCACGGTGGCCGGGGCCCTGAACGCGGCGGCGTTCCTGACGCCGGGGCTCGTCTGGCGCCTCTTTCCGCGTGAAACCCGGAGCTGGCGTCGGGATCGCCGGTTTGCTCATAGCCGTCTGTGTGACCTTGGGTCTCCGGCAGGGCAGCTGGCGGGAAGCACGGGATCTGGGAAAACCTGGAGTCACAGGTTGTCCCTTTGAGCCCGGCACTTATTTCCGACCTGTCTAGGATGCTGACTTAGAAAACGGACCCAGGCTTTTGTCCGGAGAGTTGCCTCCCTGCCAGGGTGTGTTCCAGGGGTCTAGCATTAACACACCATTTGGAAGTTTGGGAGAGGCTTGCCTCTTAGCGTCTGACGTGCCTGAGTCCAAGCGCGGACTTCAGAGGGGAGCGGAGCGCCTCGCTGCTCCACTAGGAAAGAAGTAAACTGTGTTTATTGTCATGATCGAGCATGTATGTAGAGGCCAGAGGACAGCTTTGTTTTTCATCAGAAGGAGCCCGCCTCCCGTGTGACAGAGTCCCTGGTGGCCTGAAGCTCACCGTGGGTTAAGGCTGGACTGGCTGGCCAGTCTGCCCGCCTCCAGCTCCCCAGTGCTGGATTACGTACTCAGCCACATAAGCTTTTAAAAAATTACATATATTCTATTTTGCATTATTCTGGGGGGGGGGGAGGAATGTGCACTGTGGACGTCAGAGGACAACTTTCAGGAGTTGATTTTCTACTTCCACTTTGGGTTCTAAGAATTGAACTCAGGTTGGCCCACTTGTGTAGCAAGCACCTTACCCATTGAATCATCTCGATGGCCCACACATCCAGCTTTTCTGTGTGGGATCTGGGGCTCAAACTCAAGACCTTGTGCTTGGAAAGCATGGGCTTTACCCACTGAGCCGTCCCCAGAGCCCTGATAGTGCTTTTTGAGACAAGAGTTTCACTGAGAGGCCCAAGCTGGCCTCAGATCCTTCTTCAGTATCCTAAGAGAGCTAGGATTACAGGCAAGCTCTACCATTCTTAACTACTAAGTTTGTTTGATCTTGTGGTATTGATGTCTGAACCCCAGGACCTTACACGTGCTAGCTAAGCACAAACTACTGAACTGTACCCCTGTCCCTCATCAGTGACACCTGCAACCATTGTCAGCTCCCCATTAACCTTAAATGGGACCACAAGCCTAAGAATCTGCTTGTTAGGGGCCTTAACGATAAATACATCCATCTCCAGGAGTCCTCAGATGTTTGCTCTTGCTCTTACTGCCTGCTAATAACTTTTTTTTTTTTCTTTTGAAATGGGGACTCACCATGTAGCCTTGGAACTTGATATGTAGACCAGACTGGTCTCGAACTCCCAGAGATCTGCCTGCCTTCGTCTTGGAGGTGCTGGTGTGAAAGGCACATATCACCACACATTTTTGAAAAGCCTTGGGTGGATGCTGTCAGTTGGAGAAGCATCCTACAAACAAGGTCAATTGTGTGACATTGACTTCCACTTCACCTCTTTGAAGTTGTGAAACCACCCTTAGTCACAGCTCCTGAGTGTGCTGGCTTAGCGCTGTGTGTGTGTGTGTGTGTGTGTGTGTGTGTGTGTGTGTGTGTGTGTTTGGTTTTGTTGTTTTGAAACATTTGCCACAGTAACAAAAAATTGATGAAAATTGTCACACTTTGGCTCTTAGAGCTGAAAAGAACATTGTCTATTCAGGAAATGCTGACAGAGCTGTAGGGGTGTGTGTGTGTGTGTGTGTGTGTGTTGGTGGAGGGGGAGGGTTAAGGTCGAATCTACTTGTGCGGTCCTTCTTTTTATGGAAGGAGAATGTTTTGCTTACACTGTAATAGTTTACTGACAATTCTGCTGGAACTGGAGGTCAAAGGTGAGGCTCTCTTGTGAGGTTCTAAGGATGAAAAGGAAGCTTTGCGTTCCTCCTTTACCAAGACTGTTGGAAACAAAGACAGACTGAACAATATTTCATTGAGCCCTACGTACCAGCATCTGCTGAGCACTTTGCATAACTTACTGTTCCAGGATTTATCAGTCTTAAAAATATGAGGTTATTTACTGTTACTGTTTATTGAAAAGGAGATTCAGAAAGGCTGACTTGCTGTAGTCCTGTACCTAATGAAACAATGCAGTGATAGGTTTACAGGTTATTCATTTTTAATAATTTACTACCCAGCAGTAAGTACTGTTGTCTTCCCTGGCAGGCTCTTTTGGTTTTTCGAGACAGGGTTTCTCTATGAAGCTTTGCGCCTTTCCTGGATCTCACTCTGTAGCCCAGGCTGGCCTCGAACTCACAGAGATCTGCTTGGCTTTGCCTCCCAGAGTGCTGGGATTAAAGGCATGCACCACCACTGCCCATCCCCTGGCAGGCTCTTAAATGTGAGATTGATCCCAAGTTACCCAACTTAAAGATTTACAAGTCTCCTTTCTCAAAATCATGTGACAATTAAAAGCTTTAAATGTTCATTCTTGATGGTGTACTTTTTAGGGATTTAGAATCCCAAACTAAACAACTGAAGACTCCTGCCTGTCTGATAACCACTCGGCATCCTCTTAGGCTCTGTGTTGAGTCCGGCTAGCACAGAGCTGGCGTTCACATGAAACTAGAGAAGAACGTGTGGTTGAGGAAAATGCAGTGAAGAGAGTCACTTTGGAATGAAACTTAGACTTTGAATCTACTAGCTAAGGACTTCAGTTTTGCCGCAGAAATTAACTCCGTTAGTAACTCACTTCTAAAGGGACAAAGCACTGTGTGGTAAGGGTGGCTCTGGTTAAAGGTCATAGTTTTCAGACACAAAGGAAAGGTATTTGAGGTGAACATTTTCCAAGCCAAGCATGAGGTTGCATACTTTTTTTTTTTTTTTTTTAAACTGGAGCTGAAGACCGAACCCAGGGCCTTGCGCTTGCTAAGCAAACACTCTACCACTGAGCTAAATCCCCCAACCGAGGTTGCATACTTGTAATCCTAGTACTTGGAAAGAGGAGGCAGGATCAGAAGATCAAGGCCAACCTGGGCTGTATGAGGCCTTGACCCCTCCCCCCAAAAAGTAACAGAAAAATTACGTTTTATTTGTGTGTGTGTGTGTGTGTGTGTGTGTGTCCATCTGTGCCACACCTGCACATGTGGAGGTCACAGGACAGCCTGTAGAAGTTAACTTCTCTCTCCTTGGGGGTACATCAAGACTGAACTCAGTTTTTAAGATTTACTTATTTATTACAAATACAGTGTTCTGTCTACATGCCAGAAGAGGGCACCAGATCTCATTATAGATGGTTGTGAGCCACCAAGTGGTTGCTGGGGATTGAACTCAGGACCTCTGGATGAACAGCCAGTGCTCTTAACCTCTGAGCCATCTCTCCAGCCTGTGAATGTTTTTATAGAAGGAGAGTATAATGCATGTGACTTAAATTCAGCCTGGAAGCGTGGTGGTGTCATTCTCGAAGAGTTGGCCATCTCTGCAGAAGTCAGTGTTCAGCATGAGCCTCCTACCACTGATAAGCTTGGTAGCATTAATGGTTAAGGAAGGGGAAAATGAACACAGGATCCCTTGGCCTCCTTCACAGTATACAGACCTGCATATCAAGTGGGAGAGAAAACTAACCCGGGGTGGGAAGTTTTCATGGTTACACAGGTTTGGAGTCAGGTCCCAGCGTTTGTTTTACTCACGTAGTATTGGTTGTGTGCAGTGTTGGCTGACCCAGATCTTTACTGTACATTGGGAATTACCTAATATCAGGCTAGTCTGAGGGTCAGTTGAGATAATGTATGTCTAAGGTGCTTCACAAAGGCTGGCTAATGTTAAATGCTGAAAGCAGTGCTGGCCACTGCAGATTCAGTGCAAATGAGTTTTTCTAAGTAATGAAAAGGAAGTGTTTGATTTGCAAATTTTAAATCTTTTTTTTTTTTTTTTAAAGCTATAACTGTGGTTAGGAAAGCTGCCAATTTTATTGCCTTCCTCTGTGAGTCCCTTCAGCCTGATGAATGCCCTGATTGTTTTGTAGTCAGCTCTAACTCCAGCCTTTTTACTTGATTCTGATCCCCTTGACTTGACTTTGCCATCTCCATCTTGTCTACCTGTCATGTCGTAATGTTGGGATTATGAAGCCTTGGGGCTTGTAGGTTCATTAGTCAGACTCTAAGGGTTTACACCAAGCTGTAATGCATCCTTAGGGGGAAGTTGTTGGACTCATACTTGATGATAACCCATGGATTAAACTCTGCTGTTATTTGATTTCTTTTGCCAGTGGCTTTTAGGTACGGCATCACTGCAGGAATGGCAGAGTTTGGGGTCTCCCCTGGCCAGCTTGTGGCAGTGTTCTGGGACAAGTCGTCTCCTGAGGAGGCTCTGAAAAATCTGGTAGATCGTCTTCAAGTGTTAACTGGCAGCGAGGGCCAAGTATTCACAGAAAACATCAGCCAGTTGTTGCAGTGTAAGTGCCTGCCTACTCTTTTCTTCTCAGGGCGAGAAGAGTTTTCATGGGTGGGGTGCTGTTTGTAGTTCTGATACTCGACTTTCGTTTGGGGTTACCCATTTTTCCCACACACTTGGGCATTTGGTAATTTCTGCATGTTCTGTTCTTTGGTGGCTGTTCCTTGTTCTAAAAAGCTCCTTTTTTACTTCTTTCCCTGATCTTACTAAGGTTTAGTAAAATACAGAGCAGAACAGAGTCTTGACACCCTTTTGCTAATCTCAGGGGCTTCATATTTGCTATGTATGTTCTTTTTCCTGGGATGATAGCTGTATCCTCTGGGAGGTCTATGGGAGGGTTGGGAGATCACTCCCCGTGTAGGCAACTGTTGATTGTTCTTTTCAGCTGCCCATAAAGAATCCAGCTTCGACATTATTCTGTCTGGTATAGTCCCAGGAAGCGCCTCTCTGCACAGTGCTGAGGATCTGGCTGAGATGGCCCGAATCCTTCGGCCAGGGGGATGTCTTTTTCTGAAAGAGCCAGTGGAGACAGCTGTAGGTAAGGATATCTATCAGAAGATGAACGTTTGACACAACTGAGTCTGTTGCATGTGCGTGCTGTCTCCCTGAGCCAGAGGTACCACTTGGAGATCAGTGTTCTTGTAGTGGTTCCTTTTCAGGGATAGATGTTAGAATCCGAGCAACAGATCTTAAAAAGTGTGATCTTTGGTGACCTATCAGGTCATTAATAGAAGGAAATTGTCCCTAATGGTGAATGGCTGAATTCTGTCACCAGATGACAGGTTCATCTTTGCATGTCTCTAACACAGAGAACATTGTAGCAGTAGGAAGAGCACACTTAGCAACTTCCTGTGAATCTGTGCTTATTCCAGAATAGAGTTGAAAAGAAATGGCTGGAATTATGGGACTAAAGAGTAATATGTGAAGCTTGGTGGTGGTGGTGGTGGTGGTGGTGGTGGTGGTGCAGGCCTTTAATTCCAGCACTCGAGTAAGTTCCAGAACAGCCAGAGTTATACAGAGAAACTCTGTCTTGAAAAACAAACAAACAAACAAAAACAGAGAGAGAGAGAAAGAGAGAGAGAGAGAGAGAGAGAGAGAGAAAGAAATATGTGAGAAGCTAAAATCAGTTTCCAAGAATTAAAACCTTTTTGGCTCAGTGGTGAAGCTGTCAGAATTGTTACTTCTGAATTTTTAGCTTTTTTTTTCTTCACTGAAATTCAATCAAGATGTAGAAATATAATCCATCAAATGAAATTAATAGAAATGAAAATATTTTGGAATGAATAAAACATGAATTGTGTATCTAGAGCTGTGACCTTGTGATGCCTATTGCAGACACCAGCTTTCTTGCTGGAAAACTTTTTTATTTTTTGGTTTTTTGAGACAGGGTTTCTCTGTAGCTTTGGAGCCTGTTCTGGACTAGCTTTGTAGACCAGGCTGGCCTCAAACTCACAGAGATCCACCTGCCTCTGCCTCCAGAGTACTGGGATAACAGGCGTGCGCCACCACCGCCTGGCTTATTATTGTATTAGTTTTTAAGAGTGAATGAGTTTGTGTGCATGCACACATGTCTGTCTGTCTCTCTGCCTGCCTGCACATGGGTATATAAACATGAGTGCAGGAGGCCAGAGGTGTTGGATCTCTCTGAAGCTAGAGTTAAGGTGATTGTGAGTCTCCCATTGTGAGTGCTGGAAACCAAATGAGTTCCGAGATGGAACTCAAGTCCTCAAGATGACACAGCAGTCACTTTTACCCACTGAGACATCTTGACCAGCCCCTCTAATCAGTTTTTTAAATCCCAATTTAAATTTTCAGAAAATTAAGTTGTTGAATACATAGTACAAAAACTAAAAGTAAATGCATTGAAATTCATATTATTTAGGCCAAGAAGACAGCTCAGTTGGTGGTGTGCTTGAGGTGCGAGCATGGGGACCTAAATTCAACCTCTAGAACCCATATTGTCACCCCAACTCTGCAGAGGTGGAGACAGCTGGATCCCTGGGGCTCCCTGCTCAGCCAGTCTAGCTTACTTGGCAGTTCCAGGCGCTCAGAGACCCTGTCTCACAAAAATGGTGGCTGGCTCCTGAAAAAACATCTAAGATTGACCTCTGACCTCCACATGTACATATACACTCAACACACCACATTATTTTATATAGTCCATTTAAACCTAAATCAGACTTTATTACATTTTACATTGCTGACTGGCTTCCCCTACCCACCCACCTCCACCCCCACCCCCACCCCAAGATGTTACTCTGTAGCTAAGCTGGCCTGGAATTCACTATGTCATCCAGGTTAGCCTTGAACTCTTGTCAGTCCTTCTGTCTGTCTACATATGAACATGAGTGCAGGGGGCCAGAGGTGTTAGTCCTCTGGAGCTAGAGTTAAGGTGCTTGCGAGCCTCCTAGTGTGGGTGCTGGGAGCCACATTCCCATTCTTTGCCAGAGTGCCCGTGCTTGGAGCCACTGAGTGTCTCTGCAGCCCTTCTTGCTGGAGATTGAAGCCTTGGTCACCAAATAGTGTCTGGTAGAGCTTCAGAGACAAACTTGGGTTTCTGTGTGCTTCACAGTTAATGACTTTATTAATTATCCAGCTTTCTCTGGATTTCTAAGAAGCAGAACAATAAGTAATAGTGGAATGATGACCTGTCCCAGCCTAAGAAAGAACACTTGGAACAACCAAAAGATTTTTCAAGTTGAACTGCTGTCACTGAACTAAGTGCACATTATAAAGTAGGTTTTTACTGTTTGAGAACCCTCTGGCTCAGAGGATAGAGCCTTTAGAGTTCTCCCCAGCTGTGACGTATAAAGCCACTAATGGGGGTTTTCCTTGACAGTTAACAATGACAGAATGAAGACGGCCTCTAAACTGTGCTCGGCCCTGACTCTTTCTGGCCTGGTGGAAGTAAAAGAGGTAAGTGTGGAGAGAGAGCCTTCCTGGTTAGCTATGTAAGCCTTGGGTGACTCAGACTCAGTTTGTCCCTAGTATAGCTGGGGGCAAGTGAGGTTAGATAGAGGTGCGCTGCAGAATTAGGAGGTCATTTGAAACTTCCTTCCTGAGAGTTAAATACGAGATGCCTTGAAGAAGAAACCCTTGGGAGCAGATCCCTTCTGAAGACTTGTGGCTGGTACTGGTCTTCCTGGAACTCTTTAACATGGTGGCTGTGCTGCAGGGGACAGGTGGTTTGCTGCTTCTGCCCATCTCAGTGTATACAACTCTTAGGCCTAGATGGAATACTGTCCCTTAGACCTTTCGGTGGGGGTCTAGATGGGGGCTGAGCATTTATGACAGTTGAGCAGAGATGTTCAAGTTAAGCAGAGGCATTTTATAGTTCCAGAGTCTTCTAGAAATTAAATGTAAAAATATTAGCATTCCCTTGGTCTTGGAGAGGTGTTATTCCATAATAACTGTTAGTGTTGTTTTCTGAATTTTTTAAATGTGATTCAGGGCCTTAAATTCTTTTTGAGACAGACTCACTGTTGGATGTTGTCCAGGCTGGCCACAAGGCTGGCTTGGTGAGACAGTGAATGGCGAGGGGGGCTCATACGTGGGGTGTCTTCAACTGCAGCTGCAGCGGGAACCCTTAAGCTCGGAGGAGGTGCGCTCTGTCCAGGAACACCTGGGCTACCACAGTGACAGCCTGCTCTCAGTTCATATCACTGGCAAGAAGCCAAACTTTGAAGTGGGCTCTTCCAGCCAGCTTAAGCTTTCCATCTCTAAGAAGTCTTCTTCAGGTAAGACTAGCCTGGGGACATTGTATGTTAGTGGGCCATCATCTAAATAGTCTTAGATTAGTCCTTTAATTTGCCATTTGCAAACTGCACAATGCTCACCATGCTTTTATCTTAGACATATTAGTATCCAAACCTGACATAATATGTAGATATTTCCTAGTGCACTGAGGCCACTTCATCTTGGAGGCCTGAGTCACTTGTTCAGTTGATGAAGTCTCTTCAGGCTCTGGAAGGATGGGTTTATCTTCAGGAGACGTCACAGTGGTGATAATGGTGCACAGGGTCTCTTGTTCGGTTTCCAGGGCTGCTTTTTTTTTTTTTTTTTTTTTTTTTTTAAGATAGGGTCTCTCTGTAGCCTTGGCTGTCCTGTCCTGGAACTCACTTTGTAGACTAGGCTGGCCTCAAACTCCCAGATATCTGCCTGCCTCTGCTTCCCAAGTGCTGGGATTAAAGGTGTGTGTCACCACTGCCAGGCTGTAGGGCTTTTTTCTATGCCTGTAAAGTCACAAACTTATTTCTAATGATTGCTTGCTAGTTTGATTTGTGAATGTTTTAGATATTTCAGAACTTTAAAAATGTGATTAATTTTTTTAGATGTGCAACAGCCATTTTTAACATACCTTAATGTTTCTGTCAGAGCCATAATCAGCAGCTTTGTTGGTTTGATTTTGATGGAACATCCTCCAGGATGTGTCCTGTTGAAATGCTTAAGAACTAAACCCATGTTTCTTTCTTTCTTTTTTTTTTTTTAGACAGGGTTTCTCTGTGAAACAGTCCTGGCTGTCCTGGAACTCACTCTGTAGACCAGGCTGGCCTTAAACTCAGAGTCACACCTACCTCTGCCGCCTGAGCACCAGGATTAAAGGTGTACGCCACTGCCACCCAGCTAGCCTTGATCTTTATGAAGTACTTCCACTCCAGTTTCTGGTCCTCACTTCTCTGTCTTGAGTGGCAGGAATTAGAGGCCCATGTTCTCAAACATGGCCTCAGAAAGTATTTGGACCTTTGATTTCACGCTTCCTGGAGGATTGGGACAGCTTAGGTCAGCAGTTGACCATGTGGATGTTCTGAGTGTCCAGCTGTGGCATTGGTGGTCCATTGTGTACCCAGAAGGCCTTACTGAGGATTTGCCCTCTAAATCCCCAGCCCTAAGGCTCGTAGATTCTTTCTGGTGTCCTGACCTAGATGGAAAATGTTCTGTCACTGACTGTGACCTGGCCACCCCAGCACTAGTCTGTTTCTTATGTAACAGGCTTAAGTGAGGCTACATCTTGGCTGTTTTTAGAGTTGTTGATACTTCTCTCATTTGATTCTCAGAATAGCTGCAGTAGGCAGAGAGAGTGTATAACTCATGTAGCACAGAAAGGCGGCACAGAGTGGAGGTTGTAACCTCGTATTCCTACAGCTGTAAATCTAGGGTGGCCGGCACCTCATAAGGTACTTAGGGTTAGGTGAGGTGATGGGCGCGCTGGAGGAGTACCTAGCACAAGGCAAACATGTAAGGAATGCAGCTGCCTTTCCTGTGTGAAGCTCTGCCTTTTGTTCCTGGTGGAGCTGAGTGCGAGCCTACTCTCAGTCCGTCCAGTCTCGCCCTTTAGTCTCCACAGCTGCTGGGGCTTGCTTGTAGTGTGCCTCCGACTGGTTAAAGGGTTGTCTCCTTCTTGTTGGATGCAGTGAAGCCTGTTGTGGATCCTGCTGCTGCCAAACTCTGGACCCTCTCAGCCAATGACATGGAGGATGACAGCGTGGTGAGTTGGCCCTGTGGTCACATGACTGCTCCCTTTCAGGTCTTGCATCAGTGTGAACGGCTGTAGTGAAAAGTGGCCTTCAATTTTTGTTTTGTTTTGATTTCATGTATGAGTGTCTGTCTGTGCACTATATGCATGCAGGTGCCCTCGGAGCCCAGAAGAGGGTGTTGGATTACCTGGAACTTATTATACAGGTACTTATTTGCTGCTGAGTAGGTACTAGAAACCAAACCCACATCCTCTGCAAGAGCATCAAGTACTTTTAATCACTGAGCCGTGTCTCTAGCCCCGAGAGTGGTGTGAATGTGTTTTAAGGCCCAGTATGTAGCAGTGTCTGACTTTCATGTCTTTTATTAGGACATTCCATATTAGCAATATTTTAAATTTATTTTTATTTATTTATTTATTTATTTTTGAAGCTGGGGATCAAACCCCGGGCCTTGTGCTTGCTAGGCAAGCGCTCTACCACTGAGCTAAATCCCCAACCCCTAAATTTATTTTTTAATGTCTTTTCCCCTACAGAATTTTTTGTCTTCTCTTTCATGAAATAGTAAGGATTCTTGTAGACATAAACCAGGAAAGAATTTGGCAGTTGAGATACTTTATTGGCCTCTGTCTAGGCAATTGAATGCTCACTGAATGAAGTTTAATGAAATTCATTGAATGCTCACTATCTTAAACTTAGTGTTTGTACTTTGATCTGCCCATCTATAAGAAAATTAAGCTGGGCCATGGTGTCGAACACCTTTAATCTCAGCACTTGGGAGGCAGTGGCAGGTGATCTTTTGAGTTCAAGGCTAGCCTGGTCTTTAGAGCAAGTTCCAGGACAGCCAGGGCTATACAGAAAAACCTTGTCTTGAAGAAAAATAAAAATAAAAAGGGAAGTTGTTTCAATACCTTTACTGTTAAGTGTGATGAGCAAACTATGTCATGGTTCATGCTCTCAGAATTTATAAATATAACTGTCTTCACATTTACAAAAAAGTTACACAAATATATGTGTGTGTGTGTGTGTGTGTGTGTGTGTGTGTGTATGTGTGTGTGTGTGTAATTATTTGCTTTTATTCCTCTGGAATTTTGTGGGAAATGTTTTACTTTGACTTTATTCCCGTGATTATTCATATATTGAAATAAATACAGCACTTCTCTTCATTTCACCTGGTCTCACTCTCACCATGAATGCGCGCGCGCACACACACACACACACACACACACACATTCTCTATATAGTACCAGCTAATTTTGCAGCTGTTTCTGGCCTCATGCAGTCTCACGTGGACCATTGGCCTCTTCAGCCTATGGCATAGTTCACAGTGGGTGTTTCTTTGTTGCTTTGACTTTGCTCTGTGTGTGTGTGTGCGCGCGCGTGCGCGTGCTCTCCTCTCCTCTCCTCTGTCTGTCTCTCTCTCTCTCTCTCTCTCTCTCTCTCTCTCTCTCACTCTCTCACATAGCCTGCAATTACCTCAGCTTTTCGTCATGGTGGCTGTGTTCTGATTGTTTTGATCGCTCTCCAGGATCTCATCGACTCAGATGAATTACTAGATCCGGAAGATTTGAAGAAGCCCGATCCAGCCTCCCTGAAGGCTCCATCCTGTGGGGAAGGGAAAAAGAGGAAGGCCTGTAAGAACTGGTGAGTGCTGGGGGGGGTGGGTCTGGGCTGCAGGTTCTTCTCCAGTGGTTATCTCTGTTCTTCGTTCTCTTAAATGGGTTTTCCTGTGAGGTGTGAGGTGTAAACCAAACAGGTAAACCTTAAAGAATAGCAAAGACCACACACCATCATCTGGAGTAAGAAACGGAAGCATCCTGGCTGGGCATCCCAGCACTCAGGAGGCAGAAGCAGGCAGATCTCTCTGACTTTGAGGGTAGCCTGGTCTACATAGAGAGTTCCAGGCCAGCAAGGGCTCTACGTGAGGCCCTCCCTCAAAACAACTAAAGAAAAAAGAACAGAAAGTATCATAGCATTCATAGTTACGAGTCAGAAGTCATTTTTCCATATGATTTAAGCGCTCAGAGACAGTTGTGCTGTTTTCTGTCTTCTGATGACCCTGATAATAAGGCTGAAGCCAGCTGTCTTTAACCCTTCATAAAGCCTTGATCCAGAAGACCACTTTCTCCATTTTGGAAAGAAATCCTTGGGGCTCTGGTTCCATGGTATCATTTTGTGATAGTTTGCCTTGAGTAGGGTCTGTTCTGTGAACCTCTGCAGTCTTAAAAGCCAAGTCTGTGGTCCTGGGAGTAGTGTTTATTTTGTTTAGGAGTTTTTGTCTAGGTAACGTGTGACTTAGATGTTGACCTCTTTAGTTCTTTTTGTTTGTTTGTTTTTGAGACAGGGTCTCACTATGAAGCCTTGGCTGTCCTGGAACTTGCTTTGTAGAGCGGGTGGCCTTGAATTCACAGAGATGTGCCTGTCTCTGCCTCCTGAGTGTTGACTTTAAAGGTGTGCTCAACTGAATCTGACTGGTCCTATAATTTTTTCTCCTCTTTTACATTTCTAGTATATTTTTCTTTTCTTCCTTTCTCGGAGATGATGATGATGATGATGATGATGATGATGATGATGATGATGATGATTTAAACCAGAGCTGAGGACTGAACCCAGGGCCTTATGCTTGCTAGGCAAGCACTCTACCGCTGAGCTAAATCCCCAACCCCTATTAATCTTTTTTATTAAACACTGTTCTGCCTGTACGTACACCTTGAAGGCCAGAAGAGGGCACTAGATCTCGATACAGATGGTTGTGAGCCACCATGTGGTTGCTGGGAATTGAACTCAGGACCTCTGGAAGAGCAGTTGGTGCTCTTAACCTCTGAGGCATCTCTCCAGCCCCAAGATTATCAATCTTCTAAAACCTTTGTTATTATTTTATTACTCCTATCATGATTTTAGTTTATAGTTTTCACTTTGCTATTACTTCCCCACCAATATGTTGAACATCCTTTTTCATTTAGATATAAAGAAACCAATACCCTTTCCTGGCTTTTGGAGACAGAGTTTCTCTATATCCCTGACTGGCCTGGAACTCACGGTATAGACCAGACTGGCCTTGAACTCAGAGATTCACTTGCCTCTGCCTCCTGAGTACTGGGATTAAAGGTGTGTGCTACCACCACCCAGCTATTTTTTTTTTTTAATTTTTTAATTTTGTGTGTACACTGGTACCTATAAAGGTAACCAAACTTGAGTCCTCTGCAAGAGCAGTATGCACTGTTAACTGCTGATCCAGCTCCTCAGCTCTTCCAAGCTGCCTTTTATTTTAGTTGGCCTCTGACTCCCTGGTTAGAGGATCTTAGGATACTTGGTGGTCAGTCTTCATAATTTAAAAATGGAGGACAGAGTCAGGTGTGGTGGTGCATACTTACAATCCCAGCATGCAAGAGACTGAGGCAGGGTTGCAAGTTTGAAGCTAGCTTAGACTATATAGTAAGACTGTGTCTCAAACACCATCTTAAAATAAATGAAAACAAGCTGATCATGTTAACTGAGCATCTAGATGGATTGGTCATGTTTACTGAAGAGAATCTAGGTAGATGTTGGGGGTGGGGAGGCTCCAAATCCCAGAGCCCTGTGTCTTATACTCAGATTGGCCGGATTGCTTAAGGGAAGTCTTTCCATGTATGCTACCAGCGCTTTGGTCTGGCAGGAGTGATAGTTTACCTGTTAAGTTGAGTCTTCTGTTCCTACAGTTTCTAGCAGTGTAGTGTTGTTCCTGTAGTTCTGGTGGGGTTCGAGAGGTGAAAGTTTAGGTTGTCTGTGTTATTCTGTCGTAACAGGGAAGCCTTGCGTTGGTGTTTGTACAAATGTTGTGCAGGCTTGACTTGTTTATTAATCCACTGGTTGTTTTTATTGTATTTATTTTTGTTTGTTTTTTGGGAGTCTCACAATATAGTTGAGGCTGACCTTGAACTTGGAGCTGTTCTGTCTACCTCCCGGGTGCTGAGATTTCAGTCCTGACTGCCCCACACAGCCCTTACCAGTCTTTAGGTGTTCCAGTTTCTCAGCATTTACAAATGAGAGGGTTTCAAGTAAAAACCCAGATTTTTCTGTTGATTGTTTTTATTTTTGTATGTTTATGGTGTTGGGGATTAAGCTCAGGGTTCTGCACATGCTAGACAAGTGCTCTCCCACTGAGCTGCATCTCGGCGCCTTCTGTTCTTGAATGTGGAAATTGTGGCGACTCTGCTTCTTCCCCAGCAGCCTTGCCCCAGTCTGCTGGTCTGTAGCATTAACTTGACTCTTGGTAAAGAGAGAACTCTTCAAATGTGTATTAGCACTGTTAGTGGTTGGAAATCTCTAGGCAGTGGCAAGTCTCATTCATCAGCCCTTGGTTTCCCCTAGCACCTGTGGCCTTGCAGAAGAACTGGAAAGAGAGAAGTCTAAGGAGCAGGGTGCTCAGCCCAAGTCAGCCTGCGGAAATGTACGTACCTGCACCCAGTACATGGGGACAGAGACTAGCTGCATTTAAGGGCTTGTCTGTCATCCAGTTTTCTCATAGTAAGCTGCTGGGAAAGGCCATGTGTGTATATAGCTGTGATGAGAAGAGGTTGTCCTGAGCATGCCCGTGCCTAGGGGTACGTATCTGTGTGTGTGCGTGTGTGTGTGTGTGTGTGTGTGTGTGTGTGTGTGTGTGTGTTAGCCCTTTGGTCTCTTCCTTGGTGTGGGATGTAGTTTACTCAGCAATTTGGCTGACCTTGATGTGATCCTGTAGTGGAGGCTGCCCGAGATGCCAGCCCTCTGGCCTCTTTCAGATAGGGCTTAAACTGGGGCAGGCCATAAACTTGCCTCAGCCTCCTAAGCACAGCGATTACTGGTGTGTGTCACCTCACCTGGCTGGCACCCTTACTGACTGACTTTTCATAAAACAGGAGACCTGTAGGCATACGAAGATGTCCTTCCTTTGCCCCTCAGCTTCTGTTGACTCCTGTTCTTTCCACAGTGCTACCTGGGGGATGCTTTCCGCTGTGCCAACTGCCCCTACCTTGGGATGCCAGCCTTCAAGCCTGGAGAACAGGTGCTCCTGAGCAACAGCAATCTCCAGGATGCCTAGGAAGAACCTCAGGCACACATACCTCCTCCTCCAGCCACTTCCTGCCCCTCAGCCCCTGCCACTGTCTCCTCCCACCTCTGGATTCACTCACTCTGAAAACATTGGCAGGGAGAGGCTTGTAGCAGAGTGAAGCTGCTGAGGTGTGGTGGTGTGTGGTGCTGCTGTGTCTTGACAGACCAGGGTGAGAGGACCTGCCTCTTACAGGGTCAGGAGAAGGGGTGTACCCTAAGGAGCTCCACTCCTGATGTGACAGTACTGACCCTCTCCACCCTTGAGTCTAGACTCTTGACTATTTATGCAGTATAAGCTCCAGGCTCCACTCAGTGATGCTGCCGTACTGACCTCCTCAGTATGCAATTCTTGGAGCTGTGGATCAGCTGTCAAAGGGCCGCAGGGGCTCCAGAGAAGTCGCTTCCCCGGTTGCTGTGATCCGTCTTGTCCCTCTGCCCTTCCACCTCACCCCATTTGCTGTAGTGTTGTATCTGTGTCCTGTTGTCATCTCTGTTGAACATTGGGTATTAAACTTCCATGTTTCTATGTATCCCTTGTTTGTATGTATGTGTGTGTGTGAGAGTCTGTTCCAGTCATCCACTTCAACTTGAACTATGAAACTCATTTTGGAAGAGGCCCATGTCACACAGGAGTGGGCCAGAACTGCTCTTATGGATTAGGACTTGTCTCCATCTCCTGTGGGAGAGTCCAGGTTGAGAATGTGGGGGAGAAGCAGGGCAGGGCAGGCTGGGCCAGCAGCTGGAAGTGTCAGAACAGGGGACCCCTTCATTCTCCTTGCTGCCTGCCCACATACCTGTACCCCATTGTGCCTGATCTTTTCTGTTTTAAATAAAAGTGTCCACTGTTACCTGTCCTTGAAACTTGATTCTCCTAGCTTGCTTCTGCCGGTCCCTGCTGCTGAAGTTTAGCTGTGGGTGTAGGGAAAGCCCCTGTGAGAAGCAGAATTCCCATTGACCTCGGTGACCCTTGCCTTGTGTGACCTCCCCTCCAGTTACAGCAAGGCCTGAAGGACACGAGAGTTTCTCTTCTGGGCCTGAATGGAGAAGTTCCGATAAGTAAAAGGATTTGTAAATGGACTCACAGTCCCTGCTGGACTTACAGTTAATTACAAGGGAGATTATCCTAAGTGAGTCTGGCCCACTCTGTTGATCCTTTAAAAGGACTAGAGAAGAAAAGCATTTGTCTTGCTGCCCATGCAGAAGTTAGCTGTGAAGTGTGGGTTTTTGTTTCTGATTTTTTTTATGTACATTGGCATGAGAGCTTCAGATTCTGGAGTTACAGGCAGTTATGAGCTATCATGTGGGTGCTGGGGATTGAACCTGGGTCCTCTGGAAGAGCAGCCAGTGCTCTTAACTCCTGAGCCATCTTTCCAGCCCCTAGTTGGGAAGTTTTAGAGGTATACCGAATGCCTCAACTCACTGCCACCAAGAAGGTGGGGGCTAGAGCCCCACAGCTCTTAAGGAGCTGGGTTCTGCCAGCGCTGTCAACCTCGAAGAGGACTAAAGAGTTTCTAATGAGAACACAGCCTGTGCCTGAGGTACTGGCTAGGGTCAGTGGACAGAGCACTCGCTTATGCATAAGGCCTTGTTTTGATTCCCAGTCCCAAAACCAAAAGGTTTTCTCAGGCCAGAGCAGTTAACGGAGATAATAAATGGGTATGTGGCTGACTGATTTGTCACATAGCAACAAACACTAACAGCTCAAAGATGGGTTTAGGTTTAGCTCTGACCAGCTGACTCAGCCACAGACCTGTTGATTGCTTCCGCAGTTGCCAAGGTGAGGGACAAACATTTTGGACTCTGGGTTGAGGAGGAGCTCCTGGACCAGAGCTTCCTTGTGGGTTTAGTAAATGCCACAAGCCCCCCAGACCTGCTTGTTGATTTCCAGCTATGGCTGGTACAAAGGACAATGGCATGGTTGAGATGATTATTGGGGCCCTGGTGGTAGTCACTCTATCCTCCCAGAAGGAAGGCAATCGACTTGGTCCTAGGATGGTGGACAGAGCATATGTAAGGCCCCAGCCTAGCTACAGCTGGACATTGAGGAGGGGTGGTGAGGCACAGCTGTCTCTGAGCAGAGTCTTGCCTGCCTAAGGGGAAGTTTTGACCATTTGTAAGCTTATAGTACAGAATCCACAGTGTCAGCTTTCACTGAATTCAGCCTAAGTTTACATGAATACAAGTGTGGGCCTAGGAGCCTTTGTAATGATTCATGTTTATGTGTGTGAGGGCATGCATGTCATGGTGCACATGGGGGGCAGAGGGGCTGGTTCTCCTTCCATCATGTGGGTCCAGGGATCAAACTCAGGTCAGGTCATTAGGCTTGGCAGCCCTTGTTGGTTTTGGTTTTTTTTTTTTTTCTTTTTGAGACTGGGTTGCATATAGGCCAGGCTATCCTCCATCTCCCTCTCCTCTCTTCCCTGTCTGAAACAAGGTCTGGTTACCCTAGCCTGAATCTCACTGTGTAGCCCAAACTAGCCTGGAACTCACAGTAATCTTCATCCTCCCTAATACTGGCATTGCAAGAATGTGCCATTGTGCCAAACCTGGTTTAAAATCATTTTTTTCTTTTTCATTTTATGTGTATGTCTGCGCACCAGGTTTGTGCAGTGCTCATGGAGAGCAGATCCCCTGGGACTGGAGTTATAGCTGGGAGCCACTATATAGGTGCTGGGAATCAAACCCAGGTCCTCTGCAAAAGCAGCTGAGTTCTTAACCGCTGAGGATTCCTCCAGCTCCCTGGCTTAGAATCTGGTAGGTGTCATCGAGTCTCCCCTTGTTCTGAAGTCATTCACTTGGTCTGGGTACAGAGACAAGCCACATGTTCCCAGGGCTTTGGTGACAGCTGGGACTTAAGGCGCTAAAGGGGGCTTGGAGCTAAAGTGTGAAGGGAAATGAATGAGTCAGGCTGTGCTGCAGATACTCCTGGTTGAGAGAAGTCTGCAGGGGAGCCTGCCATCGCTTGAAGCACCTGGCTGATAGTTCTCTGATGAAGACAGCAATGTTGCTTCACTCAGAGTACATGGGGAAGGCTAAGCAGAAACCCTACCTGCTAAGTGTGGAGGTGTGGCCAGGTGGGCACACAGCAGGATTAGTTTGGACAGTTCAACATCAGCTGTCCATTAGAATCACTGGGCAGGTCCCCCCAAAAAAAAAAAAAAAAAAAAAAAAATAAAAAAACATCTCCTATGCCTGAGTTTTATTTACAAAGACCAGTTAAATCCGAATCTTCTGGAGTGGACCTGGGGCAGGAGTGCTTTGCCAGGTTTTCCTGGATGATTCTAAAGTGCACTCTGTGCTAGAGAAAATTTTCATACAGCAGAAAACAAGCTAAACAAAACAAAACAAAACAAAACAAATCCAGCCAGGCATTGCAGTGCACACCTGTAATCCCAGCACTCAGGAGGCAGATACAGGCAGATCTGTGAGTTCAAGGCCAGCCTGGTCTATAAAGTGAGTTGCAACATAGCCAGAGCTACACAGAGAAACCCTGTCTCAAAAAACCAACCAAACAACCCCCAAATCCCAAGCAGCTATATTTGAAGAGAAGGAACTTAGGGTAGATTCAGGTAGCTGTTAAAAGAATGGAGGAGCGAGTTATGGGGAGATATCATGGGACTTACAGCAGTAGGGGTGAGCTATGTAGGTGTGTGCGTTGTACATACACGAGAGAGAGTTGGGGGTGAACAAGAAAATATCTAAAGGATACACACATCTACTTGAGTACATGTGACAAAGAAGTTTCAGAAAACCTGTGAGCACACCCAGGACCAGGGCATGTTCTGGAGTGGAGATGAGGTGGGAAGCAGGCTTCCAGGGTAGCAGGAAAGTGGGTTAGTTGGTTAGAGACAGGCTCTTATACATCAGTCTAGGCTAGCCTAGACCTCACATGTAGCCGGGGCTAACCTCAAAAGGTAGTCCTCCTGCTTTGGCCTCCTGAGTATCAGACAGGCATGAGCACCACATCTACCAACCAACAAGGTTGTTTATTTTCGAAGTGGTGGGGATTCAACCTAAGGCCTCTTACACGTGCTCAGCACACTTACACCACTGAGCTCCAGCTCCAGCCACAGATGATTCTCTCTCTTGTGCTGGGTGGGAGGTATTGGAATTTTATTATTGATTTATGTGCCTTAAACATGCATGTGTTTTGTATTTGGGGATACTTCACTTATAAAACTAAGGAAACAAACGCTGGGCCTTAAGAAAAGTTCCACTGGGCCTGAACAAAGTCCTGAACCTCCTGTCTCAGCCCTTCAGAGACTGTTCCAGAACACCACAGTGGATACATAGAGTCCACATAGCCTGTAAACCCTAGCAGGCAGAAAGAGGCAGGAGGCAGAGGGTTCAAGGTCAGTCTGGGCTACATAGCAAGATTCTATCTGAAAAATGAAAGTTAACACATAAAGGAAGCACAGAATAGCAACAATATGGAGACTGTCACCACAGAGCAGATGAGTACTGACAAAACCCTTACATTTTTTCACATATTTGTGTGTGAGCACATGTATTGTCGTAATTTGTGTGAGGAGGTCAGAGGACAACGTGGAGTTGGTTCTCTCCTTTAACAGGTGGTTGGTTCCAAGATCAAACCTGGGTAGTTAGGCTTGGTGGCAAGCACCATTACCCACTGTTCCATCTCACTGGCCCGGGCAAAACCTTTGATAAAAATCACACAAATATAAAATACGATGGCATGGGAGGGCTGCAGGGAGACACGACGAAATGCTCCCCGGCAAAGCTCACCCAGGACAAACAATTCTGGGTGTCAGAATGTAACAAGGAAGAAGGAAGACCATGAAATGGACATGGGATAGAACAGAATCAACCCAAATTACTTGTATGTGAACATCATATTGGGAGGACTCTTGCTACACATGCACACATATATACATGTATATACCATTTTATGAGTCACTTACAATTTAAAAAATTTTTGAGATGTATGAGTTTGAGTGTTTTGTCAGCATCTATAAATGTGTACCATGTGTGTGCAGTACCCCCAGATGGCAGAAGAGGGTGTCAGATCCTCTGGAACTGGAGTTATAGACGATCCTTAGTGGCCACGTGATTGCTGAGAATCGTAACCGGGTCTCTGGAAGAGCAGCTAGTACTCTAAACTGCTGAGCCATCTCTCCAGCCTAAAATTTTAAAACTAAAAAGCCTTGGGAAGTCAGTAAGAGCTGTGCAGAAGTAGGCAATAAAAGCCCAAAATGAGATGGAAAGAAAAAAAAACCCACAAAATATCAAAATAATTACTTAGAGATGCAACTCAAGAACTATCCAGACATTAGGACTTGACCTGTAGGTCTGGAGAGAAGCACTTACTGCTTTTCCAGAGGACTGAGTTCAGTTCCCAGCACCCACTCAGGTGGCTCACAACTGCTGTAAATCCAGCTCCAGGGGATCTGACACCTTCTGGCCTCTTGGCACCCACACAAATGGGCACACACATACACAAAAATCTTTTTTTAAAAAATCACCTAAGAGAGAGAGAGAAAGAGAGAGAGAAGAAAGAGAAGAGGGGAGGGGAAGGGAAGGGAGAGAGAGGAGAGAGAGATCAATCTAGAGATCTAGAGATTTTTATTTTTTAAAGATGGTGGTGTTTCACATGGAAAATAGTAGTTTTATTCAAAATCATCTATAGTTCCTAGAACCCCACACAGTGTGCTGTGCATTGTCTAGGAGGCCCTGTTAATTCTCAACTGGTGTGGACTGCATGGCGACCGGTGCTGTTTGACAAAGTTCCAGCATTGCAGTCACACGTCTCCACCATCATTTTACTTACATTTTTATGATTCACTATGTGTTACGGGAGTTCCTTATGCCTCCTCCTCTGGGAAATTTTTGTGGCTTTGGTGAAGGATGAGAACATAAACAATATCTGTCTCTTTAAACAAAATAATTCTTTAGAAAAAAATCCCTGCCACCCTGGAACCATATAGCATGATAACTCTGCCTACTCCCACACAAGAATCTCCATTGTGCCCCCTGATTACATCAATAATAGAGAGAAAAGTTTAAGATTTACTAAGTGAAAGGTCCCAGGGCTGAAAAAACACAATCAAGAGAAACAAAGGGCCCACATTCAGAGAGCCTGAGGCCATTAAGGGGGAGAGTCCAGCTAACAAGTATAGAGAGTGCTCGTGATTAGTGGCTTACTGGGTGAGTGACAAGATTTGGTCTGCCCTACTACGGGGAGCAGATTCTGTTAGGAAGTTAGGCTGGCCCAATCCCCCTGTATACACAGGAACATACACTGAAGGTATCAGAACGGTGTGGTATAATGGGAAAGAGTAAGATGTCAGGACCTCCCCTTTGGGAGCTGAGCTTATGAGGGGAACAGGCCTGTATTATACGACAAAGGAATGCAATCGGGAAACAGCTCAAGGCTTGCTGTGCTACAGGTCCAAACGCTACCTCCTGCCCTTGCAGAATGGAAATCGCTCTTAGAAGTTTGTTTCTCAGGACTCCACGTCTGGCACCTCCTGACCACAAGGGCCGAGATGAGACCACACGGGAGGAAGTGTAAGAGGGTGGATGGCGGGCTTACCGAAACTCTGAGGACAAGAGGCATTTAGATTCTTGCTAAACTTACTGCTTTTTGCCTCAAGGAAAATGCTGTGATGATGTTGATGACCACTTTCACCTCAGAATCATTAAGTCTGCTTTCAGTATCGTTTGTGGTTAAACTATAATGCAACTACAGACTATGTAAGGTGTGGCCTATTTTCAGTAAACGGGCAGCCATCCTGATTCACCTTCAGATCATGGCAGCCTCCTTCCCTCCCTGACTTCACACCTCTCTGAGCCCCTGCTGGAGCTGGGCTCGGGCACTCAACCTTTATCCGTAAAGGAGTGGTGTGGCCAGGTGTTCACGTATGTAACCCTGGCAATCAGGAGGATGACCCAGAACTGAGTTCAAAGTGAGCCTGGACTGCACAGGAGACCCTACTACCTCAAAAACTGCCACCACCAAAAATCCACAATGGGACACTGTTAGTGATGAAATGAAGCTGAATCTAGAGAAGCCTGGACTGTGCTTCCTCTCTGCCTCCTTTGCTGTCTTGCCACAGCGACGACATATGTAGGGAGGGTCAGTGCCGCTCTCTTGGCAGGGATTACTTGACTCCAGGGAGGGAAGCTGCCCCTTGGCCCTCAGTGACTTCAGGCATCAGCTCATGGCCTCCTTTCTGGTGGCCTGACAGCTGGTAGCCTGCCGTCCACCACCCAGCAGGAGTCCTGTATTACTTCTGCAGACCCTGTGACATTCAGAAACCACACCTAGGTTCAGCAAGGCTCCAAAGTGCTCGGAAGTCCCTCCCACTCATCTGTGGATGGACGAACAGGTGTGCACATACATGCCCACGGAAGTCTTTAGTGTGAAGTCTGGGCTGCCCTTAAACTTGCGACCTCCCTAACGTCAGCCTGCCAGGAGGTCTCACTTCTAGGCCAAGTCCGGATTCCTTCGCTTGCCTGAGTAGTTCACCCCTGCAGTCTGTGGGCTTTGAAGAAAGGCGTTGCTGGTGTCCTAGTTCCCATGGCTGTGATGGACACCGCGACCTAAGTCAACTTGGAGAGGAAAGGGTTTACTGGCCTACACATCTCAAGCCATAGGCCGCCATGGAGAGAAATCAAGACAGGAAACGAGCCAGGAAACGAAACCGAACCATTAGAAAAACCCTGCTCACTGGCTCGCACCTGATGGCTTGCTCAGCCTACACAGCCTAGGACCACCCGCCCGTAGTGGGCTGGCCCCTCCCACATCAGCCGCTAATCCACACCCTGCAGACCTGCCTGCAGGCTAATGGGACAGCCGGAGGCGTTTGCTCCGGTGAGCCTCCTCTTCTCAGATAAATCTAGCGTGTATCAAGTTGACAAAGGAGCCAACCAACCCGGGTAGGGAATGCCCACATCGTGGCAACAGGCCCACAAGGCAGCGGCAGGGCTTCTGCAAGGGCAGCGTGAGAGGCGGAGAGGCTGGGATTTAACTGGGCCCCCAGCAGGTCGGAGGAGGTCCAAGTTCATGTTGAGCAGTGTGAGCCCACAGCTAGGTCGTGGCAGAGACTGGAGGCAGGAGAGAGGTGGGGCGTGCTGAGGGATGTGGAAAGGAAAAGGAGCCCTCACTGGAGTCGGCTTGAAGACTGCCCACCCGCGAGTCCAGAATTTCAGCAGGGCTCGCAAAACTTGCCACGAAAATGGCCTTCATAGAGACACTCTTCCTTTTAATAGAGATAGTTCAAATAAGCATGTTAAAACAGCAGTGAGTCATGCTGAAGGCCTGAGTGTCGGTGACCTTTAAACTCAAAGGTCCTTACAGGTTTATAACTAGGAGAAGAAGAGCTGCTTTGAGAATCTCACAAACACGGCTGTAAATTTTTTTTTGTAGTCAAAACATGTCTTAACTCCCTTGTGACCTAGGATAGTAAGGATTTCTTTAATCCTTGGGATCTCTGGCTTTATCTCCTCAGCCTAGACTATGCTCCAGTGCACCCTACAAACCACTCTATGATCTCATTTTGAAATTTTCCTAGCTGAACATGGTGGCGCATGCCTTTAATCCCGGTACTCCAAAGGCATAGGCAAGTAGATCTGAGTTCTAGGACAGCCAGGGCTACATAGTAACACCCAGTCTAAAAGGAGGGAGGGAGGGGAGGAGGGCGGGCGTGGAAGCAGAGGGAGAACCCCGGAAAGCCCTTGAGAGTCTGACTTCAGAAGTCCCTAAAGCTGTACCTGCACGGCTCTCGCTAACTCTGGACACATTCACACCACGTGTCCAGTGTGGCCTGCCCATTCCCTAGGAGCCTTTCTTCCCCCTAAACTCCCATGCTTAAATCTATGTTAAAATACCTTTGGAAAATGTATTTTACCTGTATGGGTGTTTTGTCGGCATGTACGTCTGTGGACCATATGCATGCCTGGCACCTTTGGAGGCCAGAAGAAGTCATCTGATCCCCTGGTACTGGAGCTGTTATTCATTAAGTGGTGCTGTTTACTATTCAAGAAAAGCCATGAGGGATGACTAAGCCTCTTGCTTGGCTACTGGACAGCGCATGTGTAGTCATGTAGCTGGGAGAGTGGTCAGGAATTCCAACAGGAGTTACAGACAGCTGTGAGCTGCTGTGTGGGTGCTGGGAATCAACCTGGGGTCCTTTGGAAGGGTAGCCAGTGCTCTTAATCACCAAACCACTTCTTAATAAATACCAAATCTGCTTCATATTGACTTGTTTTGAAAGGCTTTTTCGGTGGTAAAGTTAATGGAGGTCTTTGGAAAGATCTCAGAGCCTGGTGGTTGTGGCGCACGCCTTTAATCCCAACAATCGGGAGGCAGAGGCAGGTGGATCTCTGAGTTCCAAGCCAGCCTGGTCTGCAGTGAGTTCCAGAACAGCCAGGGGCTACACAGAGAAACCCTGTCTTGAAAAACCAAACAAAAAGATGTGAGCTCTTCTAAGTCGCGTTAGTCGCTGTGTTTTTATCACATCAATAGAGAAACTAAGACAAAGCGTTCTCAATATGTTTCCCAGGCTGCTCTTGGGTGCAAGCAATCCTCCTGCCTCAGTCTGCCAAGTGGTATATCTGAGGTATATCAAATGAATCTACTTACACGAGACTCTTTAGTCCATTCACTTTATTCTTCAGATACAAAATTCTATCTCCACAGCTTCAGTTCCGTTCTCATACTCAGCTCCTCTCCGTCCCTCTCCTCCTGTCGTCTCCTAGTTCTAAGTTCCTTCCATCTTGTTCTCATCTTCATCTTCGTTCATATCTCCATCTTCGCTCCTTCTTCTTCTCTTCCCGTGATCGGTGTCCCCACACCTACCATCAGCCATACCCTGCCCTGCCGCTTTCTGCTTGGACAGGGCGAGTCTGCTCGGTAGCTAGGAAGTCTGTGTCATAGCTTGATGCACCTGGTACGTGAATGCCTTTTTGTTCTGAGTTAAGATGTTAAAAGGGGAGGTCTGGAGATACCATTTGGGCTGTGGAAGAAAGGGTTAAGCTTAAATTGCACAAGAAGCAAAGATTTGTACTTAACATCCACCTTGTCCTACTGGCCTAGGTGGGATCTCCGTATGGATATTTACCTTAACTCAGGAGACCGGCAGGTGGTCTGGAGTGCTATTTCTGTCACTTGTCTTTAGATGTCTGAGAGGTGACTCAGACAAAACACAGTTAGAAGTTCTTAGGAGAAGGACCAGTTGGGAAGCTGCCATAGCACCCAGAAAATCATTGCAGGAACTGGCTAATATATATCTAAAAGCGAGTATCACTAAGACTCCTTGAGGCTTGGCTTTTTTTCTCTGGAAGAGCCCTGCTTTTTCCAAGTATTAGCCTTTGCTATAGTCAGCCGGATTCCTGCTCCATATTTCTGTGGCCCGCAGCACCCCTGGCTTTATAAGGCCTTTTTTGTTTTGTTTTTGGAGATAGGCTCTCATACATTTCAAGGCTATCCTCAGATTTACTATAAGGCTCTCATACACTCCAAGGCTATCTTCAGACTTACTATGTTACGGAAGCTGGCCTTGAACTCCTGATCCTCTTGCCTTCACCTCCCAGGTGCTGGCATTACAAGCCAAGCCATCAGGCTTAGCTTATGATGATTTTTAAACCTCGTAAAAGTTGGATCACAGATATTCAAACACTGCCTGGTGTTTGTGGCCTTGAGATAAATGGATGACAGTTGGAGATGAAGGAAATTGAATTGTCCAGTGTTTCTGGTGGCCCTCCAAGTCCCTGTAAAACACCCCTCCCAATTCCTGCTCACTCTGGTAGAGTATTTGGTAGTTTCCCGGCCTCTGCTCCCCCAGGGGACCATCCAACCAGCTCAGACACCCTGCCTAAGACCTTCTGTAGCTTCGGTCTGAGGCCAGGATGTATTTCCCTTGTCTATCTTGGTCCTCTATTACTGTGCCGGCGCGCGCCCCCTACTGGGAAATTGGAGAATTGCACAATTCCAATTTCCACATCTTCAGTGGGGCTTCCAGTCCCAGTGCAAGCGATTCTCTGGAAATTTCTTTCCCCATAGGTGTTCCTGTAGGAATCCATCCAGCCACGGTTGACAAAATATATTATCGAATGTCCAGTATATAAACAATTCAGTTACTGGGTTAGCTGACCCAAGCTATCAGAGACTACAAACTTATTGGGGGAAATCGAAGTCTCTCCACCAAGTGGCAGGTGACATTTGGCCAAGATTAGGCATGTTTATGTTGGTATGGGGGTGTCCTACAAAACTAAGGAGACTTTGGAGGGTCCCATGGGAGGTGGTATTGGCACTGATCACGAAAAAGAGACCGTATTTCAGAAATGGACAGGGAGGCACTTTCAAGACAGAAGGAGCAAAGTCCGCCTTGTATTCCTCCTCACTGTCCACCCGCCCTTCCCATCCCCGCTCCTCTCTCCTAAGTCACGAGAGTCTCCAAGCCACAGTTCCTCAAAATGCCCCAGGAATGTGGTGGACATTCCCACACACCTCCTGCTTCTGATCACTTGGGTTCAGAACCCTGTATTTTGTTGTCTTTTGTGGCCCCACACATTCCCTGCCCAGTGGCCCTGAGACAGCCCTTTACTCCCCCCAGGGCCCGCAGGAGACCTGCCACCTCTCACAGGCCTCTGTGGCCTGCTCTGCCCATCTGAGTTTATCTCAGGGTTGTCTCTAGAAGACTCCAACAGCAAAGACTGAGCAAGCAGGACCCAGCACACCCGAGGGCATCCCGGTTCTGGAATACAGGATTCAGGCCCTCAGGCCCTCAGGCCCAATCTTCGCTCTTTCATCTTCAATAGGGGCTCCACTTTGCCTTCTCCAGCCCCACTGGTCATTCTTTCTCCAGCCCCTGGATCCAGAGGCCATTTTTTCACAAAGACTAAGCTAAGGTTGCCTCGGGACTCAGAATCTTAAGCAGTTGTTGGAGGGACACTCCTGGTCCTCAAGGAAGAGAAGCCCACTGTGGTAGGAAGAACCTTGGGCTCACAGAGAAGCCATTTCATGTCCACCAGCCTCCTGATTGTTTATGTTAGTCTTATTCCCACCCCTTCTAGGACAGTTGGCGTTTGTTCTGCAAGGCCAAAACTGGCCACAAGGTGGCAGCGACAGGTTAACAATCTGCCCCGAGGTAATTCACTATTGCAATTTAAACAGGACAGACTACCTACAACCTGACAGAGTCTGGGGAAGAGAAGAAGACCCTTGCCTGTGCTACAACCTGACCTTGAAAGATAGGCAAAGTTGCCCTGGAATACCAGACTCTAACCCTCCAGCTCTGAGCTAGAATTGGACAGTCTCCTGTGCCAGTCCTTCAGTGGCTCAGGCTGGTCTAAGAGAGCCCCCCAGTGGGCTGGCAGAGCCAGGTCTACAAGCACACAGGCATAGTTTGGAGGACCACCCGCAGCAGAGGCCAGTGGTGAGACAGTCCCTAAGAGCTGGGGAGGAAATTCCACTGTGAGGTCAGCAATGCTCCCCGTGTACAGAGGAGACTCAGGGGAGAGCAGGGGCCAGGGGCCAGCTGGAGCCGGGGACAAAGGAGAGGAAGTAGGTGGGGGAGGCTTAGGTGACCGGGATGCTGAAAACCCAGAGGACCCAGGGCCCCATGAGACAGCTTAGCTGTAGAACTAAGTTTCTGGTGGAGAGGCAGCTGAGGCAGGGGAAGGGATGGTTGACAATTTTCCAGAGCCAGACAGGCTGCGGGGAGGGGACTCAGAAGTGAAGGAGAAGGGACAGGGGCTTCAGGAAGACAAACATACGCAGAAGGGTCCCTCCCGGTATGTTTGCAACAGACTCCAGAACAGGAAGGATAAATAACTTCAGTTTCATGCGGGCCAATATAGGGGCCAGTCTTGGGGTGGCAGGGAGACGCGGGGTGCAGAGAAGACTGGCCCTCCTTGGGACTCTTTTGGACACTTTCCATGGAATACAGAGGGAGGCGGGCACGGGTGAGGGTCCTGCTGTGTCTGCCCCTGGTTTGCACCCCACATCTCCACAGTTGCATCTCTTACTTGAATGGGATTGCGTCTGTGCCTCAGCCTCAGGCAACCTTTCTGACCTGGGCAGAGTGGGACCAGTTGTACTACGAGGACCCTTCCAGTGTGACCAGCCACAGTGGAAGGAGTTCTGCACTGTGGGGACAGAACACACTGACCCAGACTAAAGGAGGAGGACTTTAATCAGAGGTTTTTGTGCCTGTAGCTTGAGTCCATAAAAGGGGACAGGGACTCCCACTCGGTGGCTCTTCTTGGGCTCTTAAGGCCTCCATTGGATGCAGGCAGCTTTGGGCTGAGGTCATGAGAACCAGGGCTGGAGTCTCCAAGTGCTCCTGGGGGAAGGTCACCGGCTACTGCCTTAGGCTTTGGAGGTGTCTGATGGCCTTCTTCACATGCTTGCCTTTGGGGTCTGAACAGATGAACCTGCCCTGGACAGTCACAAACCTACACAGGAGAAGCCAGTGAGTGTGAAGACAGCCAGGCCTTCTGGAGCTCTGCAACCAGCCACACGTGCGTTGACCTGAACTCAGAGGTCCCTGGGCCAGAACTGGATGAAGTCACATATGCCATTAGCAAGTCTTTACTACTTGGGTCCTGACTCCATTCCAGCCTCCCGAGGGCCAGGGCTGCAGGGCTCCCTGCCTGGCCCCCCACAGCACCTAAGGCCGACAAGTAGAAGACACACAAAGAGCCTTGGGATTGCGTGTTATCTTCTATTCAGCTCAGCCTCAGAGAGGGAGGTGACTGTACGGCTGCCTCCTGGCGCTGTCACCTGGGATGTCTGTCCGTCTTGGGGCCTCAATTTCACCATCAATAAATGGAGACATTGAACCCCTCTCAACTGTGTGGGGTGTAAGAGCTCCCCTGAGTGCCCGGAGCTGCTGCCCAGGGGAAGAAGGCTGTATTCTCCTTCCCTCTTTCCCAGTGGCCTTCCTGGACGCCAAGGCCCACCCACTTGCCACTCTGGGTCCGAGGTGAGAGTGGGACAGAGGGGGACTCACACGATAGCGTCCCTGGGACACTCGACTGAGGTCCTGTACCACGTCACCAGCTTCCTGATGGGAATGGCCCCCCGGAAGTACTCCAGGCAGCACTCTCGGCCTACGTTGGTGGCGCGAGCTAGAAGAGCAACAGGAAGCAGGTTCTGAGGGTCTGCGCATGCGCCTGAGGACCCATGGCGCGTCCCCATGTGTGCCTGTGTGAACCTATGGCCGATAACTGCGTGTGCCTTTCTTTGTATCCTGTTTTTTCCTGGTGTGTTTGTGTGTGTGTGTGTTGCCATGGTGGGGGGGGGTGTCTGTGCATGTGTAGGCTCCCCCCACCCTCCACTCCCACCCCCCTACCCCCCCATTCTCCCCCAGACAAGGTTTCTCTGTGAAGCTTTACGCCTGTCCTGGAACTCACTCTGTAGACCAGCCTGGCCTCGAACTCACAGAGATCCTCCTGCCTCTGTCTCCCGAGTGCTGGGATTAAAGGCATTTGCCACCACCGCCCCGCATGTGTAGGCTCTTTGTGTTTGCATGTTTGTATGTTCATCTGTGTGTGATTGCATGTGCAGCTGTCTGTATCTAGGGACCTTATTTCAACTTCCCTTTCTAAACTAAATATAAAAGTCTCTTTTCATACATTTGTGGAACCAATTCTCCGCCTTTATGTTGTTTCCTGATGATGCATGAAGCCCGTTAGTGAAGCAAATGATAGCAAATCTGAGAGTCATTCATTCTGCATCATACGCCCACAATCAAGGCCACTATGTCCTAATATCTCAGGATAAGATGTGCTGCCTGTGGCTCTTCACCAGACAGGTGTCCAGGTCAGGTGCCTAACATCGTCAACATCATCCCCACTATCACCAGCGCCATTACCTCCCCCCTCCAACCCAGTGCCCTTGCCAGCCCTTGTGACCTTTGTAAGAACAGACAGGGTATAAATCGGACAGCTTGTGTTTCTGCTGTGGTCTGTGTGGTGGAGGGGCTCCTTCCCTGCCCTCTCCTATCTGTGCCCGGCTCTCACCAGCGCTGGCATGCTGCAGAGAAGTCCCCAGAAGCAGGGCAGCCAGGAGTAGAATCCGGAGTGACATCATGGTGCCAGAAGTGTGGGTGAAGATCTTCATGGGTCCCTCTGCTTTTCTTGGTGCCCAGCGTTGAGGTGACCTATTTAACCTCCTCGGAGATCATTCCCCGCCTCCTGTCCCCTCCTTCAATCCTTCCAGACTAGAAAAATTCAAAGAATTTGAAATAATTCACTAGAAGTCCAGCTTGGGAATGTTTGCGGCTTTCCAGAGAATGGGCACTCCACTCAGGACAGAGGTGGGAGTCTGTGTGTCTGGGGCCATGGCAATGACATACTTCTCTTTTCAAAGAGAACGGTTCTCGGTTCCTCTATTAGCAGAACCCAGGGCCTCAGCTTCAACTCACTTTATCCCTTGTCCTAGCACTGGTGAACTTCCTTCATGCGGTGTCCTGGAGGCAGGGTGGAGGGCCAAACAGTTCTCAGGGACTGTGCCAGCGGGACTGTGGGGTCCAGATGTCCACATGAGGGTGAGCTGTTACAGTGCTGTTCTGTAGAAAAGGCCTTACTCCATCCTATTCTGAGGAAGCCAGAGGCTTAGGTGAGGCTGAGAGACTGGGTCCTCACGTCCTTTCCCAGGCTGGCCCTGACCCCAGGAGGCTAGGCCGAGTGGGGCTTGAATCACTGTGGAGCCACATGTGCTTCTGTGGACTGGAAAGCCCTGAATGGGGCACCTTGTCTCTGCTATGGCTGGAATAAAGAGACAGAGAAGTGGTGATACCCACCTATATAGGAGCCTGGCGCTATAGGCTGCCCTGGAACCTTGATCAGTATTCTCAGGCTTGAACACCGTTTGTAGAAACTTACATGGAACTTTCAGCACAGCCTGAGGCTGTCACATCAGTGCCCAGAAAAGAATTTCAGGACAAATCACTAAGAAGAAAAGTCAGGGTTTATTGAGAAAAATAATCAGGTCTAGTAGCTTAGGCCTGGCATCCCAGCTACTTGGGAGGTTGAGACAAGGAGGTTTCAATTTTGAGGCCAGCCTGGGCTACCAGAGTTCATGGGTGTTAGTGAGAACCTATCACAAAATAAAAGGGAATACCGCTGCTTTGCTGTGTAACCTAGGCTATCCCACAATCCCACAGATAAGGTGTAAGCCACCATGGCTGGTTTGGGTGTTTTTACTCTCTAAATTTTCTTACTTTTATGTGTACTCTACAGGCACTCTACTGAGCCACATCCCAGCTCCACCAGCAATTTGTGTTGGGACTCTAGGCTCTCAGCCATCGGGGAACAAACCCAGGGTGAGAGCCCCTTTCTCTTCCCATGTCTGGTTCATTTTCTTTTTATCCTGCCCCAAGGCCACAGCATCACTGAATTTGGTCAGCCTTCCCAGGCTGAAGCCTCCTGCTGTGCAGCATTCTGGCGGAGCAGGGGTGGTGGAGGCCTGCAGGTGCCTCGGCTTTGATTCTGACATGAGTTTTGGGCCTACCGGTGACCAGAGGCAGTTTGCAGTAACAGCCCATGCCCCCTCACCCCCTCTCTTGCTGTCAAGTCTGGCCTCATATTAATCACTGAAGTGCTGTTACATTTTCATTAAAGTGATGGTAGGAACAGCAGCCGTTGTCTGTTGAGACCAGACTCCTCGGAACAGTGTGCAGAGACACACCTGAGGTCAAAAGGAAAAAGTCCAGGCGTTTCTTCTCCCCCTCCCCGCCTGCAGGAGCCTGTACTGCTACAGGTCTGAGGCCTGGGCTTTCCCCTACTTCGGCTGAACTTCCTTGTGGGCAGGATCCTCACCACTGCTTCATTGTGTGACCAGGGGGTGGCTCATAAATGCTCTCTGGGCCTCAACTTTGTCCTCTGTAGAGGGAAGTCTAGACTGTTTCCAGGAGCCTACTAAAGATGGTAGAACTGGCAGAGACGGGTCTTCCTTTGGTAGGCCTCATCAGAGCAGCTGTCTGCTTCCCTAGGAGTCCTGCAGCTGCTGCCACAGCTGAGCAGGGGCTTCACTGTTAGCTTGTCTGGCTGGGCCCTTGCCCCTCAGGCCAGGCTTCCCGTGCTTCAGAGAGACTGGCTGGGCCCGTGCACACCCTTCTGGCCACAGAGAAGAGTGCCCACACCTAGTGGTGTCTCAGTTAAGGCTGGGCTAGTCTGAGAACCAGGGGGCAGGAGGCTGTAACCTGGAGACAGGAGTCCTGCTTGAGGAGGCGGTGGGAGGGAGCTGACTGCTGATCTGCCCCCTTGGGTTTCTCCAAGCCCTACTGCACACCCCTTCCAGCCCCCCCCCCCCCCTCCCTCTGCACCCTCTTCCCAGGGGCTCCTGCCCAGCATCTTTGGGCAGAGGCCAGCACATGATGCTCTGTGCTAGAACACAGAAAGGTATGATTATGCTGCAATCAACAATTCTGTTGCCGGGGACACAGGCTGAGCAATGTTTTGGAAACTCCCCATGTGGGTTTCAAGGCCTCTGTTCAACTGTACACTCAGATCTTTTCTTTAGAAAGACCCAAATTCCCTGTCCTTCTAAGGAAGCAGCCATGGCAGCAGGAACAGAAGGCTCTGAACTGTCACCTCCAGACAAGAGCAGGACAGAGCAGCAGAGCCAGTTGCCTGGGTTTGCCCATACAGCTCATCCCCTGCTCTTGGGGAGGTTCCCTGGGAAATGGGAAGGGGCTACAGGTGATATTGGCACTTTGGAGGAGTGGCAATTTGCAGGTCCTTGCAGGTAGAATTCCTAGGGGTGGGAAGGGACATTTATACCCAGGGCACAGGATAGGCAGAGATACAGAGATACAGAGATACAGAGGGGAGCACATGCAGAGACAAGTTGGGTGACTAGTGTGAAACTCCTGGGGAGGCAGCCCAGCTACTAGGCCAGAACTGCACTGTGTGACACTCCTTAACTGGTGAATGGGGACAAGGAAGAAGAGGTGAATACAGGGGCCAGGCCAGTTCAACGCCACCACTGGGGACATTTGTGAGGGGCTCTCCTCACCAGGGATTAGCCACATCGGACCTGTCCCATTATCCCAGCAATGAAGTGGATTCCCTGGGGACTTTCTAAATGGGATGTCCAAGCATCTTTGGGCATGCCATATTCAAACCCTTCCACCTAAATGCAGCCAGACTCATGCCCTGTGCTCTGGCTCCGTCTCCTGCCTCCACCTCTGAGCTCCTGCCTCAAGATAATCCTTGGGGCAAAACCAGCTAGACTCTAGCTGCTAGAGGTATTGGGAATTCTCCCTATTTGGGCCAGAAGGAGCTGGACCAGTGGAATTCTGGGTCTTTTATTCTGAAAGGTTGGAAGTGTCCCTGCAGACTCTTCCTAGGATTGGAGAAAGCATGTTCCTAAGGTTTGAGTCAAAATTTGGATGCCCTATGTCCCAGAACAAGTAGCTGGGCTGGAAGCTCTTGGTCACTTTCATTGGTTTGCAGCAGAAGTATCATCCCAAGGCCTTGTCCAGTAAGTCCTCAATTCTAACATCCAGCACTCTTTCCCCAACATCATCTGAGGAAGGCTACCCCCCACATCTCTCCAACCCTCATGCATCACCTTCCTCTTTACTTCCCTGGCCTCAGCCCTTCCTGCAGCCCACCATCTCCTGCTGCTCAGCTTTCAGTTAGCCGACACCCAGGGCTGCTCCTGTCTAAAGCTTTCATCAATCCTGCACCACCACCATGATCACAAACACACTATAGAGGAAAATGTGGACACCAGACAAGTGAGGGGTACAGGTGGTGGTTCATGGGACACTGAGTAGGACCCACAGGAATCCTGAGTCTTGCCAGACAAAGAGACCAGTCACACCCACATGCACAGAGGCCCAGAGAGGTGAAGGCATTGGCTCACCATTACACAGCAAGGCAGCACCAAGCCAGTCCAGGGCCTGGCTCTCCTTATTCCCATCTGCAGTGCCTTCTATAAAATCCCTGCCCCTGGTGCAAATGAGCTAGAGACAGGGTCTCAGAACTTGTCCCCCCTCCTATCCCATCCCCCTCTCCTGCCTCTCCCCAGGCCTGCCCCACAGAAAGCACCCTTATTTGATTCACAAGACTTTAAAATTTTATTAGTAAAATACAAAATGGCACAGACATTGGTAATGATGCTTGAAAAAGCCAAAGGATTAACCAACTCCTTCCAAAGTCCTCCCCAGATCATCTTGGCTCTTATCCCGCTGGGGAGAACCCACAAAGTCCAACAAGGGGACCACATGCCCCAGCAGCTTTCTCAATAGGGAAGGGGGCGTCCCAACCCTTGAAGACTCTCCACTGAAGGAGCCAGGACAAAGTGCACTCAGGCTGCTGCTCCTCCAGCCCACAGTGAATACCCTTGAGCCAGACTAGAGCCTCCCACAAGCTTCCCAAGGGGCTGGCTTCTTTACTCTGGGACAGAGCCAACTCTTCTGAGCTTTCTGTCAAGGAGGGAGTCACTGGGTGAAGTCCACCCATGGGAGGCTCTGAAGGTAAAGGGTTGGGGCTATTAGGAACAGGGTTGGGAGAGCTGCCACCAGGGGCCCTGAGGGGCGAGGTCTGCAAGTCCAGCTCCAGCCAGGGGTGCTGCCCAACTCTTCCCTGCTGGGCACACTGGAGGCTTCCAGGGCAGAGTCCCAGGGCACAATCCCTTCTAGGAATTTTCACAGGGCTCTTGGAGAATGTTGTGGGAGTTCTGGCCCTGCCTGTAGTGGAGACCTTGGCATGAACAGTGCTTTCAGAGTTGAGAGAGGACCCAGCCTCCTAACCACCTGGGCTGTGCACGCACATGTGCAGATCCCGAAACTTAAGTCAGGTGTGTGGCTGCTCCAGGTGCTTACCCTGGACTCCCTGCCTCCCAGGTGCTTCATCCTCTTCCTTCTGTGGCTTGTCCTTCAGGCTGGGCAGACCTGTGGCTGTAGTCTTGGTGAGTGGGTTAGGGGTGCCTAGTGAGGACACAGAGGGGCCTTCGGAGTTAGCCTCTGTTCCTGCAAGTCCCTACCCAACTCAGCCTCTATGTGGGGGCCCACAGGGTAGGACCTGAACTCTCAAATCACCCCTTGGCAGCCCTCGGAGTCACAGGGTGCAAAGGTGTCTGTCAGTCCAGTGGGATGGCAGTGACTATCAGTGTTGATAGGGCTGGGGTTGCATCCAGGGATGGAGACAAGGATCTCAGAGAAAGTGACAGTATCAGGGCCGTGGGATATTGCCATCTCTGGGCCACGCTTCTTTTGCCGATGGGGCACCTCGTTGTGCAGGTAGCTTAGTGGGGACTAGACCCTGCCTTCAGGTGCAGCATGCCCTCACAGCACAGTCTGGAGGAATGCATCAAAGCCCCACACAAGCTCATTTCCCTTCCCAGAGAGCTCCAGGAAACACAGCGTTAACCTCATGCAGGAAAGGACACAACACGGTGTGGATGGTGATGGTGGTGGTGTGCTCTGTACAGCGGACAGGGAGAGACGGGAGATAGCACCGTGGCTGGCCAAAGAAGGGGAGGAGCTGGCAACTGCAGCAAACCCAGGAGACGTGAGGAGGTCAGGGGGACAGGCAGATGGGCCTGACCTGCTGCTTGTGAGATGGACGGACCACGGTGCTCACAGGAAACAGGTGCCATGGGGGCTGGGAATTCAATAAATAATTGTTCACTAGGGTTGGGATGTGAAGGGCCCCTCCAACCAGCCAGCGGCAGAGGAGTCTCTCAAATGTAGGTAAGCTGGAAGGCCACCTGCTGTGTCCGATAAGTGAGGAATGGTAAAAGGTAGCCTCCAGGGCCACATCTGGGGGCTTGGAGCACGTGGCTCCTGGAGGACCCAGCCTCCCCATTCCCATTGCCCCAGCTTAGGTGAAGGTGGGTATGAGGATGGGGGTCCCCAGACAGCTGTCTGAATCAAACTATGGACACAGGCAGGCAGGCAGCTCACACTGGCACCAAGACATATGAGTTACTGCCACAGCTACGTGGGACATAACGGAGACCTTCCACCATCTCCCCTGCCATTTTGCGGGGACAGCCCTGGAGGCTCTGGTAGGCAAACATGGCCACCCCCAGACAAAAGAGTAGACCCAGGAAAGCCAGCAGCCCCACTGCCTGCCTACGGGTGGCTGTCTGGTTGTAAGGGACAGGAGTGATAAATACGCTCCGTTTCTGGGGAGCCGAAGTGGCAGGGATGGGCTCCTTTGACTTGGAGAGCCAACTGTCTGAAGGCATCAGCTCCTGGCTGGGGGTCCCTTCAGAGGAGGTGGGGGCCGCTGAGGGATGGACTGTGTTGCCAGGCCTCCTGTCCTGGAAATCATCAGTATGAGCTTGGCTTGTCTCCTCAGGCCCTAAGAACTCCTCAGGCCCTAGACTGGGGCTCTGTCCCTGAACCCATGTGGGCTGGACTTCAGACCCAACATTCTCCTCTGGGGTTGCATGTAAAGTGGTGGCCTGGGTGGATGGAACTGTAGTGGATGGGGGCTCAGTAGACTTCTCCTCAACCTGGAGCCTAGATTCAGATTGGTAGATAGTAGAACTCTGCCAAATGGTGGTAGAGATGGTAGCCTCTTCAAAAATCTCAGTGCTTTGAGGCCTGGTCACAAGCCCTGAATCCTGAGCCTTGGAAGTTAAAGATGATGATCCAGTCACTGCTGCTGGTGGCTTCTGGGAAGTCCCCATTGGACTATGGGCCTCCTGGGAAATAGTAGTCAGCTCCAAAGGAAGGCCTTTCACTGTGGCTTTAGGCTCTGCCGGTGCAGATGGGGACAGTCCCCTGGTGGGCAGAGTGATCCCCGATGTCATATTAACCAACTTCTCAAACTTGCCACCATTTTGAGTCAGGGTAGTAGCCCGGAGGAGGTCCAGGTGCTTCATGACGTCTTGGACCCATTGCTCCTTTGCATCAGCACAGAAACTTCTGTGCTGTTTCGTCTCCAAGCTACAAGGAAGACAGGGGGCTGGTGATACCCAGATTCCAGACAGCCAGGCTGGGGTGATGTGGGGAACTGCCCACACACCCTGCAGGGAAGCTGTTCTGACTGACCAGCATGAGGCATTGGACCCCTCCATCCCCTATGTCTCCTAGCCCTTGGCTGAGACGTGAATGCCTGTGGTCTGGAGGGGAACCCACCACCTCAGAACAGGCATTCTCAGCCTGAGGGGCTTCCCCTTTCAAAACCAGGAAAGTCCCCAGGCAAATGGGAACCCTACTTCTGTGTTATTGTGAAGCAAAATAAAGGGTAAGCTACTACCTAGAGAAAGCATCTGAGTCAGAGCAGGCATCGTAAAATTCAGGAATAATTACAGGGTCAATAGCCACATCATTACCATCAAGGCAAGCAGCTCTGGACTCTGATATCCCTGCTCGCCATAGGTGTTCTCAGACACCGGTATGTGACAGGGCCGGTTTCCTCACTCTGGAAAGATCCTGTGCCTAAGTTCTCTGTCCCATGGTGATGGCTGCTCTCTGGACCCCAACTTCCTCTTCTGGGTTTTGTCCTCAGGCTAAAGCTGCTTCTCAGAGCCAACGCCAAACAGCACCCTCACTAGGATCTCAAATGTGGTCTACATCTAGAGCCTCCCATGAAGCTTTGTCCCAACAGCAGCTCAGAGCTGACTGTCATTCCATGCTACAGGCTCTGCAGGTCATGCCTGGTCTGCACCGCAGCCAGCACGCTAACCCCATTTAACCGGTGGGAAGATGAGGCTGACAGAGAAAAAGAAGTGTGCCCAACTGGGGTATGCTGGGAAGCCATGGCACTCCCCAGGGTGCCATGGTCCCCCTCTTCCACTTTCCTTAGACGATGGAGGCAGGTATTTGGGGGTCTCTGGAAGAAGCAATCTGTGGTGGGGGAGCAGAGGGCAGGCAGGAATGCATTTGGAACCTCACTCCTTGGGGGAGCTGTCTAGGGGACAGGAAGCACTGGACTTCCGTTAGCAGAGCCTGAGTTCAAAAGGACTCTGGTCATTTCCTGCATGGCTAAGGTTGCTCAGAGGGCCACCGTCGGTCCTGGGGAAGATGCAGACTGAGCAAATGGGAAAGACTCAGACTGACCATGTGCCCCAGACAGAACAAGGGACCAACCTGACCAGGTAGAAAATGACTGACTGGCCTGTTTCCTGCCCACGCTGAGAACTCTCCTGTCGCTTGGTGACGGCTTCCCTCGTGCCTTCCAACCACTTTAGTTCCTCCATTTCCTCTCACCCTCTTGCTACCCATCTCCTAGATAAGGCAACTGAGGTATAGAAGTGGGAAGTGACCAGGGCCCCTGGCTGACCAGCTGGAGTCCAGAACCTGCTCTGGTAGGCCACTCACTCAACCTCCTCCATGGGATCTAACGGGCTGAGGGCTGTGTAAACAGGACTCTGGCCTGAGAGGGAGCACCAACCCGGGTGCTGCCCTGGATCACAGTGGGCCACCCAGGAAGCCATTCCTCACCTCTGTTGTTTGCCACTGATCATAAGGTCAGTGAGGTAGTTTGTGGGCAGGGAACAGGGGGCACTTGCCAAGGCCTTTGGCAGGAAGCCCAGGATGAGGCAGATAGGAGAGGGCTGAGATGTTACAGGGCCTTCTGAGGCCCCGAGTGATACCTACATGATGGTGCTCCCACAGGACTCCTGATAGGCGATGAGCAAAGTCTTCGGGATTCGTGAGGTCATCTTCTGGCATATGTTCTTGCATTTCCCCACGCCGTGTTGTTGACCTGAGTCCACAGAGGCCCCCAGTCAGTAGGACCCCTGGGCATCTGGTGTCCCATCCCCATTCCAACCTCTCCTGGCTATACTCCCAAGCCAAAGCCCTTGACCCACAGCTGACTCATCCTTGATAACCTGCCAGACAGCAAGTCTCTGCCTCTGGATTTGTTTTGGACTGATAAAAATAAACCTTTATTTATAAAGCTCCTTTTGTCTGGCACCTAGGAAGCATTTAATTTTGTTGTGGTTGTTTTTCAAGTCAGGGTCTGTCTATGTAGCCCTGGCTGTCCTGGACAGGACACTTCCAGTGGAATGTCCTGTCATCTACTCGTTAAGTAGACCAGGCTGGCCTTGAACTCACCAAGATCCACTTGCCTCGCCGAGTGCTGGGATTAAAGGTATGTGGTGCCCAGCCAGGAAGGGTTTAATTTTTAAATGAAGCCATAGCAGAGGAGGGGAATCCAAGGGAGACACAGCTCTGCCTATGGCACCTGGCCTGCATGGTAAGGGGGTGACCTTGCCCAGTCCCATTCCCTGGCCCCAGCCTTACCTGCCCTGAAAATCCCTGTCTTTGGCACTATAAGTCATGTACTTAGCCATCACCCTACACCTGCACCCTCCTCCTCCTCACACATGGATCAGGTAAGCTTGCCTGCCTGGAAATGGGGGGGGGTGTCATCTACTGAGCAGGTGCCCCTGAGTACTGCAGGGTGAGTTTGAGATAGGTTCAGAAGAAAAGGCAGGGGGTGGGGCAGTACAGGGCCCAAGGGCATGCAGATAGCTGTGCAGCAAAAGCCCCTGGACAGGGGTTTCTGTGAACGGATAAACCCCGTTATCTGATTGAAACATTTGACATCTTTTGCATTCTATTTTTGTCAATCCCCTTCTAAATGAGTGGCTCTCAATCTTCCTAATGCCGTGACCCCTTAATACAGTCAGTTCCTCATGTTGTGGGGACCCCCAACCATAAAATCATTTTCGTTGCTACTTCATAACTGTCATTTTGCCACTGTTATGAGCTGTAATGTAAATATCTGACATGCAGATGGTCTTAGGTGACCCTGTGGAAAGGTCATTTGAGAACCACTGTTCTAAGTTTCCAGCAGAGTGTCCTGTCATCTGCCTGGTGTATACTTATGGAAAATGGGGAGAAAAAGTGAGGAAGAGCTTGGATTCTAGATCTGGGTAAAGGCCATGTCGAGCATCTAGAACCCAAGACTCCCCAAGAAGTAGTGTGGTGTGACCAAGCTGATCCGGTTCAGTCTTTAGGACCTGGGAGCCCAGTTGTTCCCCAGCTCCCACTAAACCACACTACTTGTGCACAAATACTTACACACATGTGATGTGAAAACACTCTCCATTTTGCCAAGAATGAACACAAGAGGCTGGAGGTGGAGCTCAGGGACATGGTGCTTGCCTAGTATGCATGAGGCTGGTTGTCCTCAGCACAGTCCCTAAAAAAGAACTAGCCAAAGGCAAGCATACATCCGGACTTCCTAACCAACTCATCTGCCCACCTTGTGGGAAAGGAAGCTTAGGCTGTGGGTCTAAGCCGGGTCATCAAAGGTCAGCATTAGTAGCTACTGAATTCACTGGCTGAGTTACAATGCTGTCCCCTCTTCCCCAAGAACCAGGATATGAAAGTCACAGTTCAGGGCTGGGGAGATGGCCAGTAGGTAAAGAGTTTGCCACACAAGCTTGAGGACCTGGGTTGGATGCCCCAGAAACGGTGTAGAAAACCAGGCATGGTGGTGTGTGTGTTTGTAAAGCCAGCACTGGGGCGGGGGGGGGGAGACGCATCGCTGGGGCTCACTGGCCAGCAGGTAGAGAAGAATCAGTGAGTTCCAGACCCCAGGGAAGAGACTGTCTCAAAAACAAGGAGGATAGTGCAGATAGTTCCTGAGGAACAGCACTGGGTTGATGTCTGGCCTACACACAGAGACACAGACACAACCCCCACCCAAATTATAGTACAGACTTGCCGCCCTCCTCCATCCCCAGTGGACCTAACAATAACTTAGCTGCACCCCCTCCCCCAAGTCCCTGTGACAGGAGCTTGGTGTCGGGTGCCCGGGTCTCACAAATACTTTCCCGAGAAAGCCCTGAGGTGACCTGAGATAAGAGGAAGGAAAGGACACTGTGTGGCAGGACAGAGAAGACCACTGCCTGCGTCTGCAAAGCTGTGCAGAGCCACAAAGCCAACCTCAGCTGCAAGCTTCCTCCTGCAGATGCTGAAGTTCTTTGCAGTGATCACTGTTTACTGAGGTAACCAACAGATGCTGGCTCCTCCCTCTTACCGGGCCCTGAGCTGGGTACTATGAGGCACTGGGGGTGAGGGGTGTAAATGGGGGCCTGTCTCTTTCTTCAGAGGAGCTCCAGATCGACAGGCAGGTAAGACGATGAGGATGAGAACCTTTCTGCTACACCTACTGTGCATCAGATCCTGTGCTATCTGCTCCTATTAGCTCCCAAGCCCTGCAAAGGGCACACAGTTACCCTCTTCTTACAGATGCAGAGGCTGAAGATCAGAGAGGTTAGTCACTTGGCCAGAACACAATCTATTTTGTGGCAGAACTGGTTTAATCCTGGTAAAGGATTCAATGTTCTGGCCATAAACAAACATATTAGGATTTACAGGAATATGAGATAACTTTCAAATATGAGTAATCAGGGGAGGCTTCCTGGAAGAAGTATGCATTAGGTTGTCTCTTAAGGAATCATAAGACACACTGGGTCCTAGGTGTGTGAGTAGAGGCTTGAGCCTTTACTCATCTGGGCCCTTTCTTAATTTTCTCACCTTTAAAATGGATGTGACAGGCTTGGACCTGCCTAGGCTCAGTGTGCCGGGCTCTGCTGACTCCCCATGGGAGACCTCGATTTGGGGGATGTGGGGATGCAGGGTGGCTTGGGAAGGAGGGCTGGGGGATGGGAGGAGGGAGGAGGGGGGTCTGTGGATAGCATTGGAGTGAGTAGAAAATTTCTTAATAAAGAAAAATGAAAAAAAAAATGGACGTGACAGTATGGAGTCACTAGAGACTAGATGTTTTTTAATGGCTGGAGCACTCTGCTCTTGGGGAAGCTTTTCTCAATGACCATAATGTTCACATTTTGGACCTGTTCATTCGTTGTTGTGGGTGCTGATGATGTGGACTCTATGCCAGGAGCCAAAAATATTGGGACATCTGTAATAATAAAAAATGTCTCTGGAAATTGCCAAATATCACCAGCAAGGATCATGACACTAGAGAGAACTCAGCCGTTCCCTAACCTTCTTCCCATAGATGGCAACATGGTAGGCAGGGAGTAGCACATTTCCTACCCCAGCCCTCTCCCAGGAGGCTAAGACAGGAAGAGCATGAGTTTGAGGCCAGCCTGGGCTACATGGAAAGACCCTGTCTCAGAAGCAAAAAACACACAAGTATTCCCCCCCCCCCATACACACACACAATGCTTTTTCCTTCTAATAGACCAAACGGCTGAATGGTTTATTTTTGTGTATACTGCAGTCAAATTTCAGCTGGGCTCCTTCGCCCCTTTATTCATGGCTATGGTCCCAGCACCCAGAAATGGGCTTGTCACCCAGTAGGTGTCCTGCTCCTGTTTGCCAGATGAATGGACAAGATGCACTCAGAAGTGCTTAACAGCATATCAAACCTTAACCAAGGGAGAAGTGGGGGAGCTCTTAATTAAATCCACAGGGCCCTGGCTCTGACACTGAAACTGTATGCCCCTACCCCCCTCCACCCCCACTGAGGGTGGGGGGAAGCAGGCTATAACAGCTGAAAGCAGATTTCTTTTTTCTTTTCTCTTTCTTGCTGAGACTTGAGTGGGAGTGAATGCGTCAGTGCCGGGAGCCGTCTTCCCTGCTCCAGCTTGCATTTACAGGCCTGTTACATAAAGCACCGAGCGATCGCAGACACAGCCCTGCAGACCCACATTTAGGGACTGACGCAGATACCCTGCACCAGCCATGCACCTGCCTGCAGCAGCCCTAATGCCTGAGATCTCCCCGCTGGGGAGCTCCAGGGTGGACCTAGCTGAACACCTCACTTAAGGGGAGAAGAAACTGAGGCTCACAAGGGATGCATCATGCCCACCATCTCCTAGCAAAGCCAGCATCCACGATTAGGGTCCTCAGACCTAAACATTTCAGGGTCTTTTTTCCAGCCATGCCTAGGATTTTCCTGCAAGCTTAATAAAAGTGATATCCCACTATCACCATACACACCCTCCAGAATGCCTCCCTAGACACTGGAGCCTTCTCGCCAGCGAGGCAATGACTACATTGCCAGGCACAGTGGTTGAAGCCAGAGAAGTCAAGGCCCAGCTCAGGGACACACAGCAAGGTGATGGCAAAGCATCCTCCATCTAACTCCCACTCCCCCGTGCTCACTGTCCCCAAATATCCCAGGCCTGCTGCCAGAGCTCAGACGGCAGAAAGCCGGGCACAATTTTATTCCACCACCCCCACTCCGCACCCACTCATCACCAGCTCCCTGTGGCACTGGTGATTTAGTTCCATGGAGATATCCTGGAAGCTGGGGGGGTTGGTTCTTATTCTTCCAGTTTCACTGTGTGCCCTAAGGCAAAGTGCAACCTTCTCTGAGCATCATCCTGCCTGCCAAAAAGTCTGGACCCTCCCTGAGGATGGGGCTAACTCTAGAGGCAGGGTGGTCAACAGAGGATGCGCAAGCCAGTTGCTCTCTCCTCCATTAAGTCCCTGGGCATCACCTCTCTCCTGCCCTGCGTGGGCAGACTCATCTCTGAGTCTCCATCTTCCCTACATCCCTAGGAATGTCTACACCTTGTACTACCAGGTAGTGGAGTCCAGAAAGCAAGCCCGTGGAGATAAAATATTTCCTAAGCTGGGTTTGGAGGAGGTGGCCAGGATGATGGGGTAGACATACAGAGGGACAAGCTGCATGCCAGTATAGAGTCAAGCCCCATCCCTAAGCTGCAGTGACCTTGACCTTAACTACTCGTGGGGGCCTCGAAAAACAGATCAGAAGAAAGTCCTGACTCTTCTCTGGCCTCAGGCTGGGGCTTATACAGGTTATAGTTAACCTCACTGGGAAGAACTAGCAGAGTCCCCCAGCCAGGAGCCTGCTCAGGTTCTCCCAGCCCTCTTTCCTCGCCACATACCTTGTGCCTCCCACAGACCCTCCAAGCTGTCGCCCCCACTTCTGTCCCAGTAGCCACTGGGATGGCCGGGACTAGCGGGGACCGAGTTCCCAGGGAAATGCAGTCTGCACCCCAACACACTCCTCCCTTCTTTCCCAGGCAGGGTCGAGACCCACTCACCTGCCAGCAGGGAGCAGAGATGGCAGAACGCTGCGAGGTGCAGCAACCGTGCGAACGGTGAGGGAGCCATGGCTGGAGTGCAGGAATCCGGTAGAATCCGGCAGGCGAGGAGGCTCCGCCGCGTTGCAGCTCCGAGTAGTCCTCTGCCGCCAGCCTCGGTTGCTTTTTATAATGGACTGGCAGCCTCCGCCCCCGAGGCCCGCAGTGGGAGGCGGTGGGAGGGGAGAGGAAGAGCCTGTAGCTGCGGCTGGATTCTTCCCAGGTTGCCAGGGAACCATTCGCGCTGAGCTCTGCTCCGGGAGTGGCTGGGCGAGAACCCGGGTGGGGGTGCGTGTTGGTGGGGGCGCGTTGGGGTCTAGGTCTGGTCTAAGTGGACACTGAGCCAGGCACATGCAGAGCGCTGGGCCCCGCCATGCCGGGTCTGCCAAGCCCTTTCTTATCTGGGGGCTGTCGGAGTTTTTCGCCCATGTGATGCAGAACCCCCAGCCGTCACCCCTTAGAAACTCGGGTGTACCTTTCCGCTAGTGTATCTGCAGGGATCAATCAGCACAGAGCCCGGCAAACAGTTTGCTGAAAGAATGATCCAGTCCCGCCTCCTAGGGACAGATGGGGAAACTGAGGCCCAGAGAGGGGACGGAGCATTCCCAATCATACAGCGCTTCACTGTGTAGGATAAACTTATCAGGACCACAGAGAAGAAGACAGCAGAGTGGGGATTGCCTAGGACATGGAGAGGGCCCGGGCCTTCACGCCTGCTTCGCTGGTGTTTGCCCTCTCTAGCCTTTGCCCTACCCTCTGCCAGCTCTGCCGTCTGCCAGCACCCGGAACAGCACGGTCACGTTATTGTCAGAGTCATGGGCCTCTTGGCTCTTTTAGACCCTATCGCAGAGCCTTGGAGAGGTCCTGCCTCCCACCAGGGCAGCTCTGCCCTCTGTGCAAGGAGAGTCTGGCTAATAGAGCTCTGATCGTCTAGAAGCTTCCTCACTGAGATCAGGCAAGACCCAGCAGCAAGGCTTGGGGTACTGCACGTAACTTGCTTTCCCAGCGGGCTTCCCTGAAGACAGGGTACAATCCCGAGAGTCTAGAACAGTCAGCTAGTAGAGCCTTTCCAGTCTCCGGCCAGAAGTGAATTGCGCTACTCTTTTTGGGCTGCCAGCCAGGGGGAAAAAACCAGTTTGTCTAGAAAAGAGTCCCAGGCTATGAAGCCAGCTGGATCATAGCCAGCCTGGCCCAGACTTGGCCAGGCAGAGAAGTTGCAGCTGCCACACCAGAGGACCTCTTGTTCTCTCCTGCTACCCACAAAAACAGAGCTGGCACCTGGGCTGGGTGTGGGCAGCTGGGTACTTATAGAGTTAGGGGCGGCTCCCCTGGCAGGGGTCAATGTCCAGTTGGGGCCCAGATGACCTTCCCTTACTTGGCCAGATAAGAAGCTAGGAAGCCTCAGTTTTACAGCCGGAGAGACTTAACAATGGGTGATAAAAATGGCAGTGCAGGTCACCTCATACTTGGAATCCCAGCATTGAAGAGGCTGAGGGGGGATTGCCTGAAGTTCAAGGCTAGCCTGGGCTACATAATAGTTACTTTCGTATAGCTAAACAAATACAAAAAATCCAGAGACCTAGGCTTCTTTGTGCTGCACTATGTAAGAGCAGAAGATGGGATAAGAAGAGGTGGGAGGAGAGAGAGCAGAGGGAAAGGGAAAGAGAGAAGAAACGGGAGGGTGGGGAAACCCAGGGGGCATTACCGGAAAACAGCACTTGCATTTGTAAAGGAGAAGGATGTAGGAATGGAAACCTGGAATCCTGGACTTGAGGGTATGCTCCAGAGGACAATCTAGAGGGACCGGGGAGGATTTGCAGGAGGATGGGGAGGACTTGCAGGCCGCAAGCCTGACTCTGGAGTTGTGGCACAATGTTTGGATTCTGTAACACTGGGAAGGAGTTACTCACTTACTACGAGCCAGGCACTCTCTAATAAGGTTTCCCACAGTGCTAGAGGTGTAGCTCAGCTGCACAGCGCTCACCTAACATGCAGAAAGCCTATCCCCAATACCTCAAAACAAAACTTAAGCGTTTTCCACGACTAACTCCTGTAGTTTCGACAACAAACCAGGGTATGAGACTAATATCTCTGTCACTGTGGTGGGTCACTTTATGCACAGGGTAGCTGAAGACAGGAAGTGAGGAAGGATGGATTGACCCAGCTAGCTGTTCCTTGGGTTTGAGTCTCCATCCTTGGCAAGGAACTATCTGACAAGCAAGTGTCAGAATGCCCACACTGTGGGTGAAAAGATAAAAACAGCTTTATTCTAACTCGCTCGGTTCTAGGGACAGCCCGAGCTCCCTACAGGTTCAGCTTCTTGCTCACAGGTGCTTGTCACCACCCATCTCACCCAGGTATCAAGGAGAAACTGCTGAGATGCAGTGTGGGTACAGTGGCCAGGCTTTCAGGCCACCGGACCCAGTACAAACACAACTCTGCCACCGTAAAGATCCCACTAGGGCAGGGTGCAGTATCCCCATCTATATAATAGGATGCTAAGGGCCGCCCCAGCAAGTCCCTGGGGAGTGAATAAAGCTAATGGCTTTCCTGGTGCCTGTCATGAAAGAGTTTAAACTTTAACTCTTTACAAAGGTGTTTACAATGCCCTTGTATGTGTCTGGGACTGTGGTAAGACAAAGAGACTCAGGGGCAAGCAAATCAGCCATAATCACTGGCCTCAATGAGCCGCAGCTCCGTAGCAGGAAGAAGATACAAGGCCTCCCAAGGACTCTCAGGCTGTGGGGCAGAGTCAGGAAGTAAGGAAGCAGTAAGCTGGCAGTGTAGCTCAGCATTAGGGCATTTGTCTGGTACATATGAGGTCCTGGGTTCCATCACTAGACTGTAAAAATACATAAATAAGAAAGGAAGGGAAAAATGGGGCTGGGGTGTGGTTCATTTGGTAGAGTGCTTGCCTAGCTCATACAAAACCCTGGGTTCCACCACCAGAACCACAGGAAACCAGGTGTGCTGGCTCACACCCCTAATCCCAGTATTTGGGAGGTGGAGGCAGGAGGATCGAGATCATCATCAACTACATAGCCTGTGATATATGAGGTCCTAGGAGGAGGAGCAGGAGGAGGAGGAGGAGGGAAAGGAAGGAAAGGAAGGAAGGAAGGAGGGAGGGAGGGAGGGAAGGAAGGAAGGGAGGGAGGGAGGGAAGGAAGGGAGGGAGGGAGGGAGGGAGGGAGGGAAGGAAGGGAGGGAGGAGGGAGGGAGGGAGGAGGGAGATGGATTCTTAGCCCAAAGAGAAGCAAAGAAGATTTGGTTTTTTCAACCATTCTTTGAAAAATTTCAAACAAAATAGAAGAAAGGCACAAGGGTTTTCCTATTTTAACCTCCACGATTCAATGGTCAACATTTTTTACATTTGTTTCACCATTGTCTTTTCTTTCTTGGCCAAACTATTACAAAGTAAATTCTGGCTGCTTGACATTTTGCCCCAATAGACCAGTGTGCACCTCCGTTTTCATGCATAAGTTTGAGACAATTATAATTGTTCCCCTCACAGAATGAATAGTATCTCTCCTATGCCATCCCATACCCAGTTCACATTCACATTTGTCCCAGAATGTGTTCTTCTTTCTCCTTCCCTACCTCAAATCCCTTTCTTCTTCCCCTTTGTTCTTCTTTCTTTCTTCATTTCAGGATTTATTTTTACTTATGTGTATGTTGGTCTGTGTGTACCACCTGTGAGCAGGTGCCTAATGAGGCCAGAGCAGAGTGTGAGATCCCTGGAGAGGGGGTTACAGGCAGTGGTGAGCCGTGTGACGTGGGTGCTGGGAACTGAATCCAGGTCCTCAGCAAGAGCAGCATGTTCTTTAACTGCTGAGCCATCTTCCCAGCCCTTACCTTTCCTTCTCCCTCCCCCCTCCCCCTCTATTTCACAAAGTAGCCTAAGTAGGCCTTGAACTCAAAATCCACCTACCTCAGCTTCACTAGTGCTGGAATATCCAGGCTTGAGTCACAGTTGGCAATTCCTGCTTTTATTTCTTGAATTAGGCTACCACTAGGTATGTGCATGGCATACAGCTATTTTCTGTCAGTCCTGTAGATCACTTGATGTTTTTATTTTTATGACATCGACCTTTCAGAGTCAAGACTATGTTTGAACAACGTTCTCATTCTAACTTATCTGGTTCCTTCCTTATGAGTCATCTAATTTTTCCCTTATCCTGTGTGCTTCCTATAAACCAGAACTTTAACCAACATGTTGGATGAGGCCCCAATACACATTCAAGGAAGACGCTGGGATGAGTAATACTGTGAGGCACGCATGCGCAGAGTGCTCACACTTTTCCTTTTGATGGATTGTCGAAGTTCTATTGTCTTGTGACTCACAAACTTTGGGGCATGCCCTAGGCCTACAATATGCATACAGGCAGGCTTGTTTATTGTTCATTCACCCATCCATCTTTCTCTTGTGCAGTCCAGGCTGGTCTAGAATTTACTATGTCCTCCAGGCTAGACTTGAGTTGAAGAACCTCTGCCTGCGCTTCCCAAGTGTGTGGTGACTCCAGACTTACAGGCATTGTTCAAACAACTCTCCAGGCAAGGAAGAGCCTGATCCAGACGAAGGTGCAGGCTCCTCCGTAACAAGGGGATGTCTGTGCCAGTGGCTCTGAGGAAGAGATTCTAGAGAAGCTGCAGTTGGGCCACAAGTAAGGACAGGAGCGGGGCAGTGGTGGCGTATGCCTTTAATCCCAGCACTGGGGGACAGAAAAGCTGGGGAGTGAGGGGATTGACTTTTGAGCTAAGGAATGACCAGGGAAGCAATTTTAAAGTGTGAAGCATGAGGAAGGAGGCTTCTTCTAGTCACACTGAGGTGACTCTGAGGCCACCTGGGGGGGGGGGTGTCACAGCCTTTTCAGGCTCCCTACTTGCTCCCAGCTCTTCTCATTTCACTCAGTATGGCCAATCAGGAGAGCACAGCCTCCCACCCCCCTCTCTTCCTCCAGCTCCAACCCAAAGCCTTATATGCTCAGGAAGCTGTTGACAGTCTGTGCCTATGCCTTAACTCATCTCCTATTCTTATTTTTACCTCACTTACTAATTTATTTGTATAAAATGTACATTTTATTCCATGTCATTATATAGTGGGGTACTTTTTGAGTCGGGGAGCAGATTCTTATGTAGCCCAGACTATCTTTGAACTCCAGAGCCTCCTGCCTCTATCTCATGAGTGCTGAGATGTGAGGCATATTTCCCCAGGCCCCATGTTTTTATGTGAGAGCGGTGGAACCCAGGACTGCAGACTTGCTAGGCATACACTCTACCAGGACCATGCAGTGTTACCCAAACAACAGACAATAGAGAAGGTTGTTGTTACCGTTTCATTCCAGATGTTGGGTGTTGTCATATTAAGCCTGAAGATGGGTTGGTAAAATTGTCATGCCATTTCGGGGATGTGGAAGGGAAGTCTGCCTGGCACATATGTTAGCCATGGACAGGAAGATGGGCAGTGAGGCTGTGGAGTTGGGGAAAGGAGACTGACCACATATGGAGAGATGGTGAGTGTGGGGGATACTAAGGAAAGGGATCCTATCTCTGAGGGACTTCTTAGAGCCTACTGAATTCTCAGGGAAACCAGTCACCCTGGATCCAAAGAAAAACTGGTTTTTCTGCTAGAGGGGATGCAGTCCCTTGCCAAAAAACAAGGCATCAGAATTCCCTGAGGGTCCCCCAAACCATTATCTGTGGGATCTTAGGCATGGGCACTATTTAACAGTTTCCCTGGTGAAAAGATGAAATAGCTAGATTGAAAAGCCCTTGAGCAGTGTGGCATTAGCCTTCACTGTGTGTTCCTGCTCAGGAAGGGCAGCGTTTTCATTTATATTTTATGCTTATGTGGTGTTTTGAGGTGAGGAAGCCTATCTAAGATCTAGGGAAATAAAGCTACATACCCTGTCCATAAGCCCACCGCTTCTCTATCTAGCAAGCAGGTACAGATAAACTCAAGTATAAATATAAAATCGAATCTAAGCTATCAGATTGGCTGTGCTCTTAGGTAAAACTGCTTTTAATCCTCAGACCATAGTCTTACACATTTTTTTTTTCTCTTTGAAATCACATCCCCAGCACCATATAGATGACCTCTTAATGTTTTTTCATCAACAGTTGTATGAAGTACCTTCCCTAATCTTTATTGCCAAGGAAAGCTGGAAAGAGTAGAAGCTACAATGAATGCCACCCTTGGAGCTGTAACAAGCTTTGAGAAGCACCAACAGCATGGTGTTCAAGGTCCCGGCTTTAGTGAGCACAGACTTACAGGTACAGAGTCTCCGCTCATAGCAAAACTCAAGGCAAAACACTTAGTGCCTACAGAATTCTGAACAAAAGACCACAGGAGGTGGAGTATGGCGTGTGGTGGTTCACACTAATAATCTCAGCCCTTAGCGGGCTGCAGCAGGAGGCTGGAAAGTTCAAGACCAGCCTTGGGTGCATTGTAAGACCCTGTCGTACACCAAAATAGAAAGCATATTTTATGACACCAGGTGCCATCCAAATCCTGTAATTTGGAAAGGAAAAACAAAAAAAGCCCTTCCTTTGCCCAGAGGACCACAGGGAACTTCTTAGAATTTTGGTTGATCATAGCCCCAATCCACCTGATTGTCCCCAGTAAGTGTGTGGCTAAATACTACAAAGTTGCGTCACCAACCTGAGAGGTGGCACTTTTTTCTTTTTAATTTTCATATCAAACTGCTTTATTACATCTTAAATAAAAGTACAATTTAATATAGTATCTATCTTGCGTCCAACCTCCAGCCTCCTTGCAATATACTGACTTTAAAATTAAGTGCCAAAGCTGAGAAGGTGCAGATACAGAGTTCTGCAATCGTTTGGTGGAAAGAGAAGGGCCTTCACGTCTCCTCTTTCCCAGGTCCAGGCTACTGCACAGTCACAGCACAGTGGGGGAGTGTAAAATGCAGGGGGAGGGGAGGGCCCACAGAACACTGTGGTCCAAACGCTGCTGCTGAACACGGCTCAAAATGAAAACCATGAAGGTCTGCATGGCGTAAAAGTTGTCTTCCACAGACGCAAAAGGCCATACCATGGAGACAGGCCATCCCAGGAAGTGACAAAGCGGTGGCCATGTCTGTCTTTCCCTCTCCCCTCCCCCACCGGCCTGCCCCCTGAATCCAACAGCCATCATTCCCGACACAACTGTTACATTTTGTTCTGTTTTCGTGTTTTTTTTTTTTTTTTTTTTTAAGTAGAGAAAACAGTGACTTACACCATCATTCAAGCTTGTAAAGCCCTTGCTAATTCCAGTGTGTGAGCAGGGGAACAACATGGATGGACGGAGCCACCGCTGGCTAAGGACTGAATCCTGTGCGCACTTCAGATCACTTCCACAGCACGCAATTCTAAGAATAAACCCACCCAATAGGGGGGGGGGGGGGGGCAGGATCAAGATGTTTAAAACCTGACTTAGGAAATCTGAGATCATTCTTTTCAAAACATTGATTTGTACATTGTTTCACATACAAATAACATACCGACTCCAGGCACAGGACAGGCACCTCTCTGAAGAACAAGTCTCTGACAGGAGGGACGGATGGCTAGTGTCACACGGCTACAAACTTCCCTCCAACTTCCCAGGAAACCCAAGGTAAGAGCAGAAACCAGACAGTGAGGACAGGGCAGGAGGGAAGGGTGCCGGGACAGGATCCCCCCTCAGCAGAGGGGAAGGATGCCGACCAAGCATCCATGGCCATTGCAACGTGCTAACTTTGCCTCTGATTTTTTTCCTTCCTATGCTGCGTTGTGTGAAACATCTGTGACATGAGACAAAACAAAACAAAAACCAGGGATAAACCGCGTCACTGACAAGTCAGGGTCTGCCATGAGCTCTGGTTCTCTCGGTCTTTCAGAGGTGAGGCATGGAGGAAAGCGTTTATTAGGCCTACACCTCCACTCCTGTAGTCTATCTCTGGAGGAAGTCAGGGCAGGAACTCACACAGGACAGGAATCTGGAGATAGAAGCTGATGCAGAGGCCATGGAGGGGTGCTGCTTACTGGCTTGCTCCCTCTGGCTTTCTCAGCCTGTCTTCACCACCCCCCTTTTATTGGAAATAGATCTCTTCTCATACAGTATGTCCAGATAGGATTTCCACTCCCTCTGCTTCTCCCAGTTCCTCTCCACCTTCCCACCTATCAGGCAGGATCCCCTCCCTTCTGTCTCTTATTAGAAAAGAACACGTTTCTAAGAGATAATATTCAAATATAACACAATATAATAAGATTAAAAACTATCACATCAAATTTGGACAGGACAAGCCAACAGAAGGAAAAGAGCCCAAGAAAAGGTGTGAGAATCAGAGACTCATTTGCACATGTAGGAGTCCAAAAAAAATGCTAAATTGACTCGGGAGGCAGAGCCAGGAGGATCTCTGTGAGTTCGAGGCCAGCCTGGGCTACCAAGTGAGTTCCAAGAAAGGCACAAAGCTACACAGAGAAACCCTGTCTTGAAAAAAACAAAACAAAACCCCACTAAATTGTAAGCCATAATATAGACACAGAGGACCTGGTGCAGCCCTGCACAGGCTGCTTCTGTGAGTTCTCATGAGCTTTATTCATGCTGATGAGGGCCTTGTTCTCCTGGTGTTCTCCATCCCCTCTGGCTCTTACACTCTCTCTGCCTCCTCCTCCTCTGGGTTCCTTGAGCTCTGAGGGGAGGGATTTGTCGGAGACATCCCATTTAGGGCTGATTATTCCAAGGTCTCTCTGTGTAATGTCTGCCTGTGGGTCTCTGTGTTCTTTCCATCTGATGCAGGAGGAAGCATCTCTGATGATGGCTGAACAAGGCACTGATTTCATTCCTACCCTCCCACCCCCCCTTGACCAATAGTATTTGGTTTTACTCCAGGTCCCTGGGCTATCTAGTAAACCAAGCAGTGTCGGGTGTGGGTTCCATCTTGTGGAGTGGACCTTTCGTCAAATAAGTATTGGGTGGTTCCCTCCACAAGCTTTGTGCAACCATCGCCCTAGCATCTCTTACAGGCAGGACACCAATGCCAAAGGGTTTGTGGCTGGCTTGGTGTTAACATTTCTCTTTTGGTAGCCTGTAGGGTACTTCCCTGTACCAAAGACACTAGGACATAGGGATGAAGGCTCTATGCAGGCACCAGCTCCATGTTCAGTGAGTAGTGTGGGTGTTGTCTTCAACAATGGGGCCTTGCTGTCCATTTGTGGAGAGCAGTCTATTGTCTTGGCAATAGCCTGGGTTGTTTGAGGATTCCCATGAGACCCCTTTGACCAATGACTCAATTAGATGAACCTTCATTTGGTGACAAGAGATGGCCAGTTAGGACTCTGTTATTTGGCAATTACATTTAGATCACATTCATGTGTGTATATATTTTAGAAAGCTTCTACTGTATTGGGTTTCCATAGTACCCTTTAAATGCCCCTTAATTTTGGTTGTTTCTTGTGGTGGTATTGTGTTCCCCAAAATATTGTACACCCTAATAAACTTATCTGGGGTCAAAGAACAGAACAGCCACTAGATACAGAGGCTAGACAATGGTGGCACCCACACCTTTAATCCTAGCATTCCAGAGGCAGAAATCCCTCTGGATCTCTGTGAGTTCAAGGCCACAATGGAAACAGCCAGGCATGATGACACACGCCTTTAATCCCAGGAAGTGACTTTAATCCCAGGGAGTGATGGCAAAAAGCAGAAAGGTATATAGGGCATGAAGACTAGAAACTAGAAGCATTTGGCTGGTTAAGCTTTTAGGCTTTTGAGCAGCAGTTCAGCTGAGAGCCATTTGGATGAGGACTCAGAAGCTTCCAGTCTAAGAAAACAGGATCAGCTGAGGAACTGGCGAGGTGAGGAAGCTGTGGCTTGTTCTGCATTCACCCCAATACCTGGCATCAGGTTTGCTCATATTAATAAGAACTTTTTAAAAAAAGATTTATTTATTTATTATGTATACAGAAGAGGATACCAGATCTCATTGCAGATGGTTGTGAGCCACCACGTGGGTGCTGGGAATTGAACTCAGGACCTCTGGAAGAGCATTCAGTGCTCTTAACCTCTGAGCCATCTTTCCAGCCCCAAGAACTTTTAAGATTCCTGCTACCATTTCTCCCTGAATTCTCTCCCTCAAGTCCCTCCCCCCCCCCCTCCCCATTTGATCCTCCCATTCCAACACGCCCCCCAATCCGTCCATAATTATCTAGTCTATTTCTGCTTCCCGATGACATCTGTTCCCTCTAGTTTCACTCTATACCTACCCTCTGTGGTTCTACAGACTGTGAGCTCTGGTTCTCTTAACCACCGAATATAAAGGAATAGATTGAGAGCAAGGAAATGTGAATGTTCCAAACTGCTGCTACAAATGACTTGATATTTAAAGACAATTCTAGATAAAGTCTTCAACTAGCTTTTGATGAAGCCACAGAACCAGATCACTGGTCTAAAATGTAAATGGACTCATCAAGAGGCTTGTCTGTTTCGCGGTCACACTCAGGGTTACCTTCTGATAACGTTTTTTTACTGTATCATTTCTTTTTAAAATTCATCCAGGATGACAAGAAAACAAAGACAATGGCCCAGAAGAAATGCACAGTGTGTTTTAGTTTACAGCACAGAGATCCTTTTTTAATGGGAACTGTGTTCCTGGCTTCAGCAATGAGTAAAGGAGAAAAGATCTTGCCCCTTTGAAGTTCCGAGGAGAGGTGTGGGTGTCTGAGTTAGCATGGTTGGATAGGATATGCTACTGCTTTATAACCCTTCAGGGTTGGAACAGCTTTGCAGTCACTGTGGCATCCACCTGTGGCCTTAGTTCTAGATCTTGAGAAAGCTGTCCCAGGACACTGTTACACCCAGCCGTGCCATCTCCAGTCACCCCCAAGCTGATGCAGACGTGGTATCCAGCCAAGACACCTGCTCTGCCAGCTTTGAATGCATCCCAGATGTTGCAGTTAAAGTCATTGTCATACCCAGTGAGGAGGAGGCGATGGCTACTCTTGGAGATGTGATCCCTCAGATGATGTCATGAGCTCCTGATATGCATGGATGGCAAATAGCACGTAGCATTGTCTGAGCCAGTGGCAAAGGCATTGCCATTGGGAAAGAAGCTGAAGGCTTTGATGTGAGACTTGTGTCCTGTAAAGGTCTGCCGGCACGTCCCTTCTTGAACATCCCGGAGCTTGGCTGAACCTCCACAAGCACCAGAGACAAACAGTCTGGCGTCATGAGGACAGGGTCATAGCATCTCCAGTGTGTCCAGTTGAGGTGGTTGTCTGCTGGCCTGTCTTCTTGATGTCCCACAGAGCACATGTGGTGTCTCCAGAGCTGGTGACTATCTGATTGTCCAGGAACCAGCAACAGGACAGATAATCTGCGTATTCTACCATCTCACACTCTCACGCTCTCCCTTAGGAAGTTTTCAGATTGTAAATGGAGCAGATGTTATCCAGCCCACCACAGGCCATCTAATTCCCAGTGAGAATGTCTGCATAAGTCATGACTCAGGAGGAGTGCAGATGGGTGGCATGGACCTTGTTTAGGGTGTAGCTGTTCCAAATGATGAGTTTCCCATCATGAGAGCAACTGACAAGGAGCTTGGAGTCTGTGCCTCAGTGCATGGCATAAAGCTTGGCTGACTGGCCCCTTCAGCATGGTTCACATCTGGATTATTCCCACTGGACCTCTTGCCTCCCTCTGCACCTGGTAACTACCATTTTAGTTTTTACCTCTGAGAATTTTTAAAAAGTATATTGGATTTTAGTCATTTTTATCCCCTATTACCTTCTCTCATCCCCACAACCCCACCCCTGCTAAAACCCTTTGCTTAGTCGGTGTTCTATTACTTGAAGAGAAAGCATGCCTAGAGCAACTCTTATAAAAGAAAGCATTAATTAAAGCTTGCTAATAGTTTCAGAGTTTTAGTCCATTATCATCAAGGTGGGAGAATGGTGGTATGCAGGCAGATATGGTGCTGAAGATGTAGCTGAGAGTTCTACATCTAGATCTGCAGCAACAGGAAGAGGGAGACACTAGGCCTATCTTGGGCTTTTGAAACCTCAAAGCCCACCCCCAGTGAAACACTTCCTCCAACAAGGCCACACCTCTTAATCCTTCTCAATTAGTTCCACTCCCTGATGACTAAGCATTCGAATATATGAGTCTATATAGAGGAGGCCATCCTCATTCAAACCACCACATTCTACTTCCTGGCCCCCATAGGCTTGTAAGCATATGATAATGTAAAAAATGCATCAGTCCAACTTCAAAAGTTCCCATAGTCTATAATAGTCTCAATGCTGTTAAAAGTCTAAAGTTCAAAGTCTCTTCTGAGACTCATGACAATTTAACTGTGACCTCCTGTAAAATCAAAATTAAAAAAGCAGATTAAATACTTCCAACATACAATGGCACAAATATACATTACCATTCCAAAAGGAAAAAGGAGCATAGTGAGAAAATCCTGAACCAAAGAAAGACCTAAAACCAGACAGACGATCTCCAAACTCTGCAGTTCCATGTCCAATGTCAAAGCGCCCTTCAGATCTCCAACACCTTTCAGTTTTGTCGAATGCAACACACTTCTCTTGGGCTGCTTCCACTCCCTGCTTGCAGTTTTCCTCAGCGGTTATCCCATGGCTCTGGCATCTCCAACATTTTGGGGTCTCTGAGGTAATCCAGGCTTCACTTTCACAGCTTTGGGCAATGTTCTTTCTGGGCCTCCAAGCAGGGACACTCCTGACATATGCCTGGCCTCAGCAGCTTTCCTTAGCCACAGAGGGAGAGTGCATAACCCCTTTCTTGTATCCTTGACTCTAAAGCCAGAACCACGCGGCTGAAGCTGCCATGCTCTTTTGCTTGTTGGGGCTGGAACTTGGTTCCCTTGCTCAAATACACTTTCATCAGTTTTGTGTTCGATGGTTTCCTTCACTGCTAAAGCTTTCCTTTCATTCCTTTTCACAAGCTGGAAGCGTGGTTGGATGGGGTCTTGCCCTGAAGTCATCACTCCCTTTATTCCATCCAGCATTTAGCTTTTCTTTAAACTTTATGACTCACTGGACACCAGGCTTAGCTCCGCTGCACTTCCTAGTGCTTCTTTTCTCCTCAAACTGTATAGTTTGTATTTGTCCTTGTTCAGTTTTGTTGCGGGATATTTGATCACATGGTGAAACTCTGAAACTGAGCTAATAAAATTAATCTCGGTTCAGGGGCGGAGCCAGTGACTAGTTGACAGAGTTCTTCCTCTGAAACCACCAGCCCAGGGCTGTCACCACTCACAGTAGACCAGACCCTCCCGTAAGGATCATTAATCCAGAAAATGCCCCACAGGCATGCACACAGGCCAATTTAATAAAGAAAATTCTTTGTTCAGGCTTTCTTTTCCCAGATGACTCTAGTTTGTGTCAAACTGAAAAAACCTAACCAGCATGAGGCCCTGGGGGGACCTACTAATATAATTTTGGTAAGTGGTCACCTGGTCACTTGACTTCTCCATGACCTGTGCCCAAAATGTATGGTGTCTTCAGCAATGGGGTTTATCATAAAGTTCTGATGGACAACCATGAGCAATGGCAATAGCTTGTATTGCTTTGGGGACCTCTGTAGACTCCTTGACCAACATCTGGCACTAGGATTTTTGTTTAATAACTTTTGGGTTCTGGGAGGAGCATTGCCCTTCTGTATAAGGTGCCTTCATTCAAACTCTTTTACTGAAAATTATAATTTTGATGAGTTTACAAAAGACTAGGTTTCCAATGACTCTTGTAAAACCTTAATGTTGGGTATCTCTTCCCCTACTCCTGCCTCTGTCCTCCCTTACACCCCCTCCCCACTAAAGCATTATTCATCACTTTGTTTATGTACTTATTGTATCTGCGTGTGTGTGTGTGCACACGTCACAATGTGCAGGTGGGGGTCAGGGGACAATTTGAAAGGTTGTTTCTCTCCTTTGACCATGTGGGTCTGTCTTAGTTAGGGCTTCATTGCTGTGAAGAGACACCATTACCATGTCAGTCCATATAAAGGAACACATTTAATTGGGCTGGGTTATAGTTTCAGAGATTTAGTCCATTACAGTCATGGCAAGAAGCACGGCAGCATGCAGCAGACACGGTACTGGAGAAGGAGCTGAGAGTTCTACATCTTGATTCAGCAGAAGGAGACTGCCACACTGGGCATAGCTTGTTCATATATGAGACCTCGAAGCCCACCTCCACAGTGACACACTTCCTTCAACAAGGCCATACCTCCTAATAGTGCTACTCCCTATGAGCCAATCATTCAAACACGAGTGTGGGACCATACCTATTCAAACCACAGGATCCCAGGGATTGGACTCAGCTCATCTGGCAAACACTTTTACCACAGACTTATCCCTCTGGCCCCACTTGATTGTCTTCACCCCATTATTCCCCTTTCCACCTGCATGTCCCCTGTGTTCTACTATTCCCCGTTCCCTTGAGGCTTTTCTTCTCCCAAATCCCTTTCAGCACAAGATACACCAAGACCAAATTCTCAGCACAAAGGAGATTTATTTGCCCCAGAGGGACAAAAGGCAAGGAATAAGAGACAAAGACAGGAGACGGAGGAAGGGAGAAGGGGAAGGGGACATTGGAGGGGTGAAGGGATACTTGTCCTGGAGGGACAAAGGATTGCATCTGGATAGAGAGGAGACAGACGTGGCCCTTAGGAAAATGACAGTGTATAAAGGTAAAGGGGGAAACTATTGGTGAAATCATTAAGGCCACTCCACGTAGTTAAAAGGGAGGTTTATTTTGTGGGGTAACTTACAAATGAAGGGATAGGTTGTAGGGTCTGGCAAAGGTATGGCGCAGTCCGGCAGTGTTCTCTGGAGAACTCAACTCGGTCTACCTCCTGCATCCAGCGTCCCAGCACCAAGAGAGACCTCCTCTCGATCCTGGGTCTTCTGCTTCCTCCTCCGCCCCACCTTGTGGGCGTGACCATTACCGAAGCCTCAATGGGGGTTGGAACTTCCAGGCCAATGCTGGGATGGCTATCCACTACATCTACCCCTTTTGTCTAAATAAGGAAGTTCTAACCTAATACAAGACTATATACAAAGGGATGGTTATCAAATATTGTCCAGGAGTAATGAGGGATAATGACCTAGATAAGATGGAACTACAATCAATGCAAACAATATCAAGCAAAAAACCCAGAGTAAAATCCAGGGAAGTCTAGAGCATGGATAGGTGGCATGTTACAAAGATCATTCCAAAAGGTGTCCTATCCTAAAGAACCTGAGTCTAATACTTAATATACTCTATCTAAGATATTATATATGTATATATACTAAGTTGTAACTATAACTGCTAATCTCCAACCTCATCGAAGACCTGAGAAGGAATATAATAATACCTGAGAAATGGGAGAAGGACACAAGCAACTTTCGGGAGTCTTGCAAGAGTAGACAGAGACAGCTGGCAGCCTGGACAGTCACCTAATGTTTCTCAGCATCATTGGTGCATTCAAATAGGCTACAGGCCTAGAGTATCTGACAGACCATTTTCAGAAGCAGGAATTCTGAAAGACCATCTTACCCTATCTTGGCAGAGTACAGTGGTCACTTTCCTTGTGTCCTGCTTGTCCAGAAAGGACAGCATTTGTACTGTCAGCAGTTGAGGCAAGGGCAGTTCTTTGCCCAGTAGGCCATTTTGTGCCAAAAAGACAAACTTCCAAATGGAAATGTCTTAGAAGCCCAACATTCTTTCGGGATCAAATTGGTGCGGCCAGGAGCAATTGTATCTCACGTCAACAGAATTCTAAGTTATTTAAATGCCATATTCTTTAGGCCCATGAAGTATTTGAAGATTACCTGTCCATGTGACCCATGTATTTATAAATCTGGATAACCTAACTAACATAATTATAGAGATGACAAGCATAGGTGACAATAACTCTGTAAGTCTTATCTTCCTAAACAACCTAAGGACTAAGGCTTCATATAAATAAGGCAAACAGTCTGTAAGCAAATGTACAGTAAAAGGACAATGTCTTTAAATTGTGACAATACACAAAATATCTTTAACAGAGATAGGAATGTATAGTGCAATATGCAATATGATAATAATCTTAAATATATATCAGTATACAGAATATCTTAAACAGAAGTAGAACATACATACAGTATGACAGATATAAATTCACATTTGTATCAATATACAAATATTTCAAATAAGAGTAAAAATATGTGTACAATATAACAAACATAGTTCTGTATTTGTATCAATATACAAATTATTTTAAGTGGCGCCCAACGTATTGGCAAGAATTTCCACCTAAAACCTGAGAAAAAAGATTCTAAAACAGAGCTAAAAACAGCTTCCTAGTTGTCTCTCTCAAGTTAGCAGCAGCCTGCCGGTTTGAGCTACTATGGCGGGTTCCTGGCGTGTGCGTCTGACCTGCAGTGTGGCGGGAATGAGGAGTCTACAAGCAGCACTTTGCTCTGCTGCATGGTGGATTTAGCCTTTGGGAGTTTAAAAAAGGGGGGGGTGGTTTCTGGGCTATGTGCTGCTTTGATAGAACTGCTTCTGATAGTTGATGGTACACATGGCTCCAGACCCAGAGCTGGCTGTAAACTGTACCACCGCCATGTTGGAAAGCTGAGGTGAGTGGAGCCAGCAGCCACAGTGGCATTTCAGTCTTACAAAGATGGATATTACACAGAGAATCTGGTTAGTCTTGTCTTTGGGATTTTTAACTGCAGAAAAAGATTTGATCATAAAAGCTGTTGAGTTAGACAAATATGTAAATTTTAAAGGTAACTTGACTTCAAAATTTGGATATAAGGATATGTTGCTTTGGAAAAGAGTCTCTGCTTTTGTTTCCACAGAAAGCCAGAGGCTGTGGATTTGTTCCAGATTAAGATATATCAGGTTTGATCAGCCAAGACCACCTGAAAGGTCTCTGATGACACCATGACTCAGATGATCCGACATCCAGAATGGTTTCAAAGCAACTGGCTCAGAGGTTCACCCTCACGGACTACTCCATAATCCTAAAATTTTCTTTGTGTCCCCATAAGATACAGTGCCCCCCTCCAGCAGGAACTAGTAAGAAATCTACGCCCAAATTCCCAGCTGGCTTTGGAGATGGAATTGGCTCACTCCTTCTCTAAACCCAAGCACATTGTTAAAAGAAAAGGTTAAGAGCTTCTTGCGTCCCAAATCAGAAGAGCCTTCTGGTGTGGGACAGAGAAAAACCAATATTTTATTTAAAACAGGCTGATTATAAATACAATCTCTTTCTAAAGATAAAAAGGGGATATGATATAGATATGAGAGGATGAAAGGGTAGATTAATGAACTTACTTCTAAAAGAGCAACAACTCATTTAAAATGTTTTACATTGGTATAGATTTTAGTCTATTGATACAAACTTAAAGTTAATCTTGTTATACTGTGTGTATATTTCTAATCGTGTTTAAGGTATTATGTTTGTATAGCTCATTTTAAATTGAAATGGATAATTAAAAATAGATTAATAATTAGTCATCTATGATAATCATACTCGTAGCCATGTTAGTTAAGCCTTCTAGATATACACAGAGATATTTCAGATAGATAGGTAATCTTCAAATACTTCAAAGACCTACAGAATATGGCATTTAAAATACTTTTAAAATTTAGACTTTCTGGACAGTGAGACGTGTCTGCTCCTGGCAACACTGATTTACTTCAGAGAGGAGGATGGGCATTGAAGACACTTCATATCTTATCTTCACCTTGACAAAAATAGCCATTTGGGCAAGAAACTGTTCTTGCCTGGACTGCTTGATCGACTGGACGTGCAGGACCCATAGAAAGGTGACCACTGAACTTTGCTTGACAAAATGGTCCTTCAGGTTCCTGCTTCGCAGAGGAAACTGCCAGACATTCTATAGGACACTGAGAGAAGTGACCAAGAGACTCTAGCCCTGTGGGCTGAAGACAAATGCCTCAACTTTACAAAGGAACATAAGGTTACTGTCCAGGCTGACAGCTGTCTCTGTCTACCCTATAAGACTCCCGAAAGTAGCTTGCATTCTTCTCCTGGTTCTTAGGTAATATTATATCCTTCTGAGGTGTTTGATGTGGTTGAAGACTAGATAGTTATAATTTCCTCAGTTGTGATAAAAGATAAGTTAGATATAAAACCTTAGACTCACAAATAAAAGATAGATAGGATATCTTCTTTAATATTGTAACTGCAATTCTTGCTTGATAATTGTTTTGTTATATGTAATTGTACTATGTAAAAGTTAAAACCTTCCTTAAAAAAAAAAAAAAAGAAAAGGGGAAGTGCTGTGGATATCGCTCTGTGTAAATAAAGTTCTGATTGGCCAGTGGCCAGGCAGGAAGTATAGGCAGGACAAGAGAGAAGAGAATTCTGGGAAGTAGAAGGCTGGAGAGAGAGACACCGCCAGCCGCCACCATGAAAAGCAACATGTAAAGACACTTGTAAGCCACAAGCCATGTGGCAAAGTATAGACTAACAGAAATGGGTTAATTTAAGATAGAAGAAGTAGATAACAGAAGCCTGCCACGGTCATACAGTTTGTAAACAATGTAAGTTTCTGTGTGCTTTCTTGGTTGGGTCTGAGCGACTGAGGGACTGGCGGGTAAGAGAGATTTGTCCTGACTGGGCCAGGCAGGAAAACTCTAACTACAGGAAACCCTGTGTTAGAATGAGGTGTTTAATTTTAATTAGGCATGTTAATTAGGGTATTCAAAGGGGGGCTTTTGATTGCTGGACCTCAATACTTTGATAACTGGACCTTGGTGGTCCACTTCAGGAGGAAGAAGTGGCCAAATAAGGGAATAGACCTTGGTGGCTAGCTTTAAGAATGTAATGGTTTTTAGCAAGAAAGAGGCAGTGGGGGAAGGACAAGGCCTGCCGGAGCAATGTTTGCCATGCTCTGGCCTGCTAGAGCCCTCCAGGACTCAAACTCTGGTCCTCTGCAAACGCAACAAGTGCTCTTAACCTCCAAGCCATCTCTCCAGCTCCCCCTCTTCCCTCTTAAAAGTGACTGTGGATGGGATTGTTTCCCTGGTTGTTCAGTGTGTCTGTCTCTGATATTTAGGATGGCTAGTGGTTTGGGCATGTTAATTTTGTTTGTAACGTTTTGTTGAAAATGTTTGTAAGATCTAAGAGTCTTTGGGGTCTCTCACACACAGAATCATATCATCTGCAAATATGGATACTTTGACTTTTTCTGTCCTGTTTGTGTTCCTTTTATTTCTTTCTCTTGTCTTATTGCTGTAGCTAAGTCTTCAAGCATGGTATTGAACACAAGTGAGTGTGCACATCTTTGTCTTGTTCCTGATCTTAGTGGGGAATGCTTTTCTTCTTCTGTTTATCATGATAGTGTTTGTAGCTGTGTCATATATAGCCTATCATTTTAAAACATGTTTTCTTTATCCCTGGTCCCTTTGGGGTTTTTATTTTGAAGGGATGTTGGAGTTTATGAAAGGCTTCTTTTGTATCTGTTGAAATAGTCATGTGATTTCTATCTTTAGTCCATTTATGTGATGAATTATATTTATTGATTGCTGTGTGTGGAATCATCCTTGCATGTCTGAAATGAAGCCACCTTGATCAGAGTGAATGATCTTTTTGATGTGATGTTGAATTTGGTTTATATTTTATTGAGAATTTTTGTATCTATCTTCATTGGGGAGATTGGGCTATAATTTTCTGTTTGTTGTGTATTTATCTGTTTTTTTTTATCTGAATAAAACTGGCTTCCTAAAAAGAATTTGAAAGTGTTTCTTTACTAATTTTTAAAATTTAAATTTTATTTATTTATTAGCATCAGGTGTAGGTGCATGGAGAAGCAAGAGGACACTTATTAGGTTCTCTCTTACCACTTATATGTAGATTCCAGGAACCAAACTCAGGCTGCCAGGCTCATACTGTAAGGACCTTTACCTGATGAGTCATTTACTGACCCTCCTCCTTTTCAGTTTTATGAAATAACTTGATATTGTTATTCGTTCTTCTTTTTTCAGAACTGGTAGAATTCTGTATTGAATTCATCTGGCCCAGGCCTCTTTTCAGTTGGGAGATTTTTTTTTTTTAATTATTACTACAATCATGTTCTAGATGTGTTTAACTTTGGTAGGTAGTTGTCTTAGTTAAGATTTCTATGGCTGTGAAGAGACATCATGACCACACAATTCTTATAAAGGAAAACATTTAATTGAGGCTGGCTCACAGTTCAGAGGTTTAGTCCATTATCATCACAGTGGGAAAATGGCAGCATGCAGACAGACATGGTGCTGGAGAAGGAGCTGAGAGCTCTACATCTTGAATCACAGGCAGAAGAAGGAGACTGTACCACACTGGGCATAGCTTGAGCATATATGAGACCTCAAATCCCACCCCATTAGTGACACACTTCCTCCAACAAGGCCACACCCACTCCAACAAAGCCATACTTCCTAATAGTGCCATTCCTGTGGGCTATGGGGCAATTTTCTTTCAAAACACCCCAGTCATAATCATCTAGAACAGTGGTTCTCAACCTATGAGTTGTGAGCTCTTTGGGGCTCAAACAACCCTTTCAACAGGGGGTGTATATAAGACATTCTGCATATCAGATATTTACATTATGCTTCATAACAGCACAATTACAGTTGTGAAGTATCAGTGTAATAGTTCTATGGTTGGGTGTCACCACATGAGAAAATGTATTAAAGGGTCACAGGGTTAGGAAGTTTGAGAACCAATGATCTAGAAAGTCATACATTTCTGTTAGATCTTCCAGTTTAGATGAGTTATACTCATTTAAATCTTAAAACACATCCTCGTGGTTTTCTGAATCTCCCCTGTCATGATATCTCCTTTCTCATCTCTTTGTACACTTGGGGCTTTCCCACCTTTCTTCTGGTTAATTGACTGAGGGTTTGCCAGCCCCACCTTTTTAAAGAACCAACTCTTTGCTTCATTGATTCCTTATGTTTATTTCATTGATTTCTGCCATGATCTTAATACATCTTGAGCTTTTGACTCCTCTTAGGGCATTCTAGGTCTGTGGTAGAGCACATACCTTGCAAGAATGAAGCCCTTGGTTCAATCATCCCCGGGGTGTCAAAAAAGAATGAACAACAACAAAAATCCTCTTACAAACAGAAAAATACAATAGTTATCTTTGTTATCTCTTTCCATTTGTATAATGTCCTCAGAGGTCATGCAGGTAACAGTTGTTAGTTATTTAGGCATGCGAGGAACACGTCCCGAACACGACAAGTCCAAAGAAGAGCTGTTTATTAATAGAGGATAGGAAGAGACTCGACAGGCCTGTGTGAAGCACACATGTGAGTGAGGAGAGGAGAGAAGAGAAGAAAAAGAGGAGAGAGAGAAGAGAAGAGAGACCTGTGCAAAATGGCGCCGGCTTTTTAAAGAGTGGGCCGCGCATGCGTATAGGACAGCATGTAGCTACTCCATGCATGCACGTAGATTACATGGCCGCACACGCTTTATGCAACCATGTAAAGCCACGGAGTCCTAGCCACGTGAGATGTTCTGACCTGGAAATAATTAGGCGGTCTGCCAGGCAAGCCCAACCGTGTGGACATGTTGTAATTTTCTATCATTCCCGACTCATTTGCTCTTAAAAAAAGAAAAAAAAAAATGTAGATGGATGGGTATGGGGCGCCATTTCTCTCAAAGACTGCTTCAGGCTGAATGGTGGACATCGATTGGTTCTTGGGGGGAGATGGGGAAGCTGGCTCCTGAAGTCCTGGGATGATGTCCTGCAACTGTGTCCATCCTTCATGGTGTGGCTGGTCCTGGGATGAAGTTCTGTCATGCCTTGTCCTGCAGCTGTCCGTCCTTCATGGTGTGGCTGGGAACCTTCTGTCTGACAGGACACTGGTGACATAAAAAGCTTAGAGAAAAGACTCATTATTATTTTGTTTTTGGAGTTGACATTTATCTGAGGTAGATCTGGCCTGTCTGGATGGAGACGTGTTAAAAAGGTGGCTGTGATGTTTTCATACTCTGCTTGATTTTTACCTGAGACAAGCATTATTCCAGGTGGTTTTTTTAAGGCACATGTTTGTTTTGTTAGTTTAGCATTTATACAGATGATCAGTTGCTGAGTATTGAATGGTGATAGACTGTTATATCCTTATCGCCTGGATATTTTGATGGTCCCTTTTGCCTCTGGCCCTGTGTGGCCCTAGTTGGGAAAGGGGTGATACCTTATTCCTCTGGAATTGGTGACAAGGCAGTGGATCCTGGTGTCCTCTGGAGCTTGAGAGTGGAAGAGAACTTATTTTTTTTAATTAGGTACAAGGCAAAGATCGTGGCCCTGTCTGTATGCACATGAGAAGCACAGGCGGTAACTTTGAAATGAGACAATGAGCTCTTATCTTTGTTGGACATCTTTCTCATTAAGTAACTCTGAAAGTACAATTAAATCTGGTGAGGTAAGTAAGGCTGTCCTCTGTTCCGACAATAGAAAGGATGAGTGATGTCCTAAAATTCCAAGGAGTAGTGGTGTTACACATATTCTCATCTGTTTTCTTGGCCACCTGCGTATCTTCTATGGAGAAAGGTCTCTTCAGGTTCCTCCAAGACAAGACAGGAGACAGGGAAGATTATGAAAGGACACAGGAGGGAAAGGAGCCCCTCCGGCTAGAGACTAGTTGAAGCCTCTAGCCAGCATAATTAACCTTGGCATGAGGAATCAACATAGCAACCGTAATTCTTTCTAACAGACATTGTATGTTAGCGCAGTAGCAAGCCTGAGACCTGAGCGCCTATGACTTGGGGAGGGGTCTGTTCCACTCTCAGACATTCTCGGGAAATCTCAAACACTAACTTTGTTCACAGTGATGGAGACTTACCAAGTGTGGTCTGCCAGGTGCTCCTCAGGAACCACCCCAGGATCCCACCTGGATTTCTTAGCAACCCTTTGAAGATAAAGCCTCAAAACTCATCAGGCTGGTAGACGCTGAAAAACAACATGGCAGGGCTGTCTTTGAGAAGCACCCAGCCCATGTGCTCAGCTTCATCTTACCTCTTGAGTTCCTCTCCATTAACCCCTGCTTCAAAATCTATTTCAAAACGCCTTTGAGTGAACTCCAAGTCGGCTTCACATTGACTTGTCCTGGAATTCTCTTCTGTGCCAAATTCTCTTCTGATTTCACCTGAGTTGAGCTCTGAGAGCTCTTCAGACTGCTGTGGGCACCGTTCCTGTCACTGCTGACACCTTGTCTATTTTGTTACTGGGTTGGTGGCCGGGATCTTTTTGTCTTCTCAGATTCTCATTGATGCCCACTGTTTTCCTCCTTGCTGACACAGAGAGAATGGAGGCTCCATGGCAGAGTATCTTGGTTCACCCTCAGAAGCCCTGCATCAGCCTGAACCCCTGATATAAGCCTTTCCAGATGCTTCCTCCTGGCAAGTGCTCTGCCTTTGCAAAGACTGCCCGGGGAGTCCAGAGAAGCAGATGTGAAGGGACCCTTGTTGAGAGGATATGAAAGGAGCAGAGTCGGGACAAGACACCCCAAGGCTGAGTTCTCAGCACAAAGGACATTTATTTGCCCCAGAGGGACAAAGGCAAGGAATAAGAGACAAAGACAGGAGATAGAGGACAAAGAAGGGGAAGGGAACAGGGGAGGAGTGAAAGGATACTTGCCCTGGAGAGACAAGGGACTGCCTCTGGATAGAGAGGAGACAGATGTGGCCCATAGGAAAATGACAAGTTATAAAGGGGAAAGGGGAAGCTCCATGTTAGCATGAGTTGGTCTGTTTTAATTGAGCATGTTAATTAGGTGAGCCAAAAGGGGCATTTGATTGCTGGACTTCAGTGCTTTGATAGCTGGACCTTGGTAGACAGCCTCAGGAGAAGGAAGTAGCTAAATAAGGGAACAGACCTTGGTGGCTAGCTTTAGGACTGTAATCTAACAGTTTAGAAGTGAAGAGGGAATGGGGGAGGGCAAGGTCTGCCAGAGCTGATTTCCAACGTGGGCCTGCTAGAGCCTTCAGGATGCCTATGCTTGATCCTTACACTCAAGAAATCACAAAGACACTGAGCTTGAAGGATTCTTCTTTGTTGCCTGGGCAGTGTGAGATATATGTGTGTGGTGTTCTGAATGAAAATGACCCCCACAGACTGATAGAGTAGGGCATTACTGGAGGCGTGGTCTTATTGGAGGACGTGTGTCATGGGGGTGGGCTTTGAGGTCTCAGATGCTCAAGCCACACCCAGTGTCTCTCTCTTCCTGCTGCCTGCCTATCCAGATGTAGAACTCTCAGCTACTTCTCCAGCACCATGTCTGCCTGCCTGCTGCCATGCTTCCCACCATGACAATAATGGGCTAAACCTCTGAACTGTAAGAGACCCCTCAATTAAATATTTTCCTTTGTAAGAGTTGCCATGGACATCTGGGCAGTTGTGGCGCACACCTTTAATCCTGGCACTTGGGAGGCAGAGGCAGGTGGATCTCTGTGAGTTTGAGGCCAGCCTGGTCTACAGGGTGAGTTCCAGGACAGCCAGGGCTACACAGTGAAACCCTGTCTTGAAAAACTTAAAAAAAACAAAAACAAAACAAAACAAAAAACAGAGTTGCAATGGTCATGGTGTCTCTTCAAGGAATAAAAACCTTAACCAAGACAGAAGTTGGTACCAGGAACTGGGATATTTTTGTGATAGGCCTGACTTCATGCTTTTGTTTGGAGGAATGTGGACTTTGGAACTTTGAATTTAAAAAATAGTTGAATGCTTAAGTGAGGCTTAATGCGCCATCCTAGTAGGAACATGGAAGACGGTGGTGCTGAGGGTGATGTGAACTGTGGGGGCCTGGCTTAACAGGTTTCACAGGAGAAGTATGTGGCCTAGAGACCATTCTTGTGATAGAGTTTTGGATTAATTGAGCTGGCCCAGGAAATTTCAAAACAGCCTAGTATTGACTCTGTCATGTGGTTATTAGTCCTCACTCTTATGCAGATCTATAATGAAAAAGAGCAAGCTGAGAAAGAAAAAAATACAAAATGTGCAGTTTGAGGAGAAAGGGAGCACCAGGAAGTTGAATGGAGCTAAGTCCTGCATTCAAGGAGGTAAACAGATTAAAGGAAATCCTGATGTTAAATGGAATAAAGTGAGTGGCGACCTCAGGGTCCACCTAAGCAAGCTAAGCTTCCAACTTGTGAAAAGGAATTAAAGAAAAGTTTAGAGCTGGAGGTGGTGGTGCACACCTTTAATACTAGTACTCCCCAGAGGCAGAGGCAGACAGATCTCTGAGTTTGAGACCAGCCTGGTCTACAGATCCAGTTTCAGGACAGCCACGCTTAGGTGGTGAAGGAAACCATTGAAAATAGAAAGTGGGTGAAAATGTATTTGAAAGAGGGGGCCATGTTACAGCCCCAGCAAGGAGCAGAGCTTGGCAGCTTTGGGCATGTGGTTCTAGCTTTAGAGTCAAGGATAGAAGAAAGAGGTTAAGGAATCTCCCTCTTTGACTAAGAAATGTAGATGGAATTTTCTCCAGTCCTGCCTTGCCCAACAGTCCAGACGATCTATCCCACCCATAGTCCCACAGCTGCTTATAAAATATTTATGCAGAGGCTTATATTAATTACAAACTGTATGGCCTATGGCTTTGGTTTCTTGCTAGCTAGCTCTTTCATCTTAAATTAACCCATTTTTATAAATCTATATGTTGCCACGTGGCTGTAGCATTACTGGTCTGCTGGCATCTTGTTGCTCCTTCAGCGGCTGGCTGGAGTCTCTCTTGACTCCACCCTTCTTCTCTCTGTATCTTTGCTTGGATTTTCCACTTGGCTGTAAGCTTTCTTGCCATAGACCAAAACAGTTTTATTTATTATACAACGAGAGCCACACACAGTCACAGAATACAGAAAGAGATCCCACAGCAAAGGAAAGCCACTGAGGCCAGGAATAGGACATCAGGGTCTCCCTATATGGAGGCCTAGAAAGGCCATTGTGTGAAGCTGTAAAGGTGAAGCTTGAATTGCCTTGGAGACCACAAGTGTCAGAGATGTTGAAGTTGTTGTGGGACACCTGCCAAGGAAAGCCGCTAACAGGAAGTGGAACCAGCCTAAGAGAAAAAAAAAAATATGTTGCAGTCAACAAAGCTGAAAGGAGTTGGAGATCTGAGTAACATTTTGACATCAGACATGGAGAGGCAGAGTTTGGAGTTTGCCCGGCTGGTTTTGGTCTTCTTTGGTCCAGTTCCATAGCCTTCCTCACTACGCTCCCTTTCCTCCCTTTTGGAATGATAATGTATTTCCTGTGCCATTACATGTTGGAAGTATGTGATCTACTTTTTGGGTTTGATTTTTATAGAGCATTATAGTTAAGAGATTTCATGAATCTCAGAAGAGACTTTGAACTTTAGACTTTTAGACAATGTGGAGACTGTTAAAGACTATGAAGACTTTTGAAATTGAACTAAATGCATTTGCATTATGATATGGCTGGGGACCAGGGAGCGGGATGTGGTGGTTTGAATAAAAATGGCCCCCAAAGACTCATAAGGAATGGCGCTATTAGAAGGTGCAGCCTTGCTGGAGGAAGTGCATCACTGGGGGTGGGCTTTGGGGTTTCAGATGCTCAAGCCATGCCCTGTGTCTCACTCTTTTCTTGCTGCCTATCCAGATATAGAACTCTCAGCTACCTCTCCAGCAACGTGTCTGCCTCATGCTACCCTGCTTCCCTCCATGGCAATAATGGACTAAACCTCTGAACTGTAAGCCAGCCCCTATTAAGTGTTTCATTATAAGAGTTACTGTGGTCATGGTGTCTTCTCACAGCAATAGAAACCCTAAGACAGTGCAAGGACCCAAGAAAGGGGCTGGGCCCGTGAAGAATTGAGCAGCCCAATTCCAGAGAACCCCCTCCCCCTCCCAGTGTGACTCTGTTTCTCAGCTTTCTGTGAAGTTAGGATGTGTATGTGACTGAGTCCTGCCAAGGACACATGGCACAATGGGTGTACACTCTTTCCATCATCCCACCAACCTCCCTTCTCTTCCACGGAGGGGTTCAGACACTGGAGGAGGGCAGGACCTGGGAGGCTGTCCATTGATCAGAACGTTGGATGTACCTATATGAGAAGGAACTGTCTGTCCTATTGAATGAACATTCTATGCCTAGCTCTGGTCCTGGGGATGAGCAGTGATCTTGTGCATGGCCAAGCCAGGTTGGTGGAAGCTTGGGGACAAATTCCTGGCTTTTCTGTTGTTATTTGTGTACCCACCTCCCAAGCCTTGTATCCACCCATAGGTTGACCTTACTTAAGTCTCTTTATATTTAAATGTCAAACCTTCTCCAGTAAGTGGTGCGGGTCATGGTGCCCCATCCTGTTCTACAGTGACACAGATGACAAGAAACCAAGGCAGACACTGTTGGTGAACATTTATTTTCCCAGAAGTAGGAGAGGAGGTGGATCTCAGGGCACTTGAAGCTCTGTGCATGGGCAGTGGGCAGATTAGCACTAATGGTGCTCCTGGTCGGCAGATGCTCCTCCTGGGTTCTGGAGGGACATGAGCCCCGGACACAGCTGTGGCTGGTAGTGTCAGTCCCCTGGTTTGGATTGAGCCCTCCATGGTCCCATCTTCTGTTAGCTGAGGCTCAGAGGGGTAAAGCAATGTCCTCAGGGTCACACAATCCAGTCGCTCTGCTAAGCTGAGCCACATTCTCTCCAGAGAAGCAAGCAGCTTTATTCCATCCCCCAGCACACTCCCCAGGGAAGCACAAATGAGTCCTAAACCCTTGGCGTGGCCCAATCACTCAACAATAATTCCCAACGAAGCTCTTTACCTTAACTATGCCACCCACTGCAGTTACCACAGCCAGCTGCTTTCTGAGGACAAGAATGCATGGCCCTCCCCGAGTCCAGTTCCTAAAACCCTCCAGTTCATCTATTTGGCCTCCTATATATTTATCCTCTTTTCCTATATAAATATAACTAGAGCTTGTAATACCAAGCCATGGCAGTCATTGACACCATAGCATGAATTTGGTTATCAGTTATTCAGTCAAGGAGTCAGGAGAAATAGAGTGAGGAAGAAAGAGCAAAAAAACCTAACATATGGCTAAAGATGGATGGAAGTAAAGTTGGGGTTTCACAGTTGACATACACAGCCCCTTTCCAACAACCTGGGTCTCTCTGTTGACAGGAAACTGTCCTGTATCCAGGGATGGGGAAAGTAGTACTTTCATTGATGGAGTCTGCAGCTCCTTTCAGAACTCTGATTCTGAGCCTGCCCCCGAGCTCCCCTCCCCATGCCCCCGAGCTCCCCTCCCCATGCCCCGTGCTCCCTGCCCCATGCCCCCGTGCTCCCTGCCCCATGCCCCTGTGCTCCCTGCCCCATGCCCCCGTGCTCCCTGCCCCCATGCTCCCTGCTCCATGCCCTGTGCTCCCTGCCCCATGCCCCAGTGCTCCCCTCCCCATGCCCCGTGCTCTCTGCCCCATGCCCCTGGGCTCCCTGTCTCATGCCCTGTGCTCCCTGCCCCATGCCCCCATGCTCCCTGCTCCATGCCCTGTGCTCTCTGCCCCATGCCCCTGGGCTCCCTGCCCCATGCTGGAGACCAGGAGACAGGAGGAACTCTGGTGGAGACCTTGGCCTACCTAACCCCAGGGACTGGTGGATTAGCCTGAAATCCTGAGAAATCTACTGAGAGAAGGCGGAAGCCGGGGAAGTCTGAAGAATGAGGCTTGGCGGGTGCCCACCGGGACTGATCGAAGCCTGGGAGGTGAGTGGCCCTGGACCAGTGCAAGTGGCAGGATAATATTCCGGAAATCTGCAGCCTTCCAGGAAGTGGAACTGAGCAGCACAGACTTGAAGCATGCGGGTCTTCCCTAGGCTGGGGAAAGGGAAGCACCCAGAGCTGCAGGACCGGGTTACCAAAGCGAGGGCCGTAGCTTAGCTAACGCAGTGCGGAGGGGATGCTGGGAAAGGGCCGGCCAGAATGTGCTCCCTCAGCTGCTATGTTGGAAGAGGGTGGGCTAGAGGGGCTGGAGGGGAGGTGGAATGACCAGAGGCCTGACGGAGTGAGGACCAGGGCATGGAGGTGAGCGAAGGCAGCTTTGTTGGCGAGGCTCTTGCTGGAAGGGCAGCGGGATAGGACTTGCTGAGCCTTCCTGGAGTGGCCATGCCCATGGTCATCAGGCCTTCCTCACTAGGTCAGTTTGGAGAGAATCCTCTTCACCCAGAATATGTTGGGGTCAGCACAGATGTCCCGGTTCTTGAAGGTTACCAAACTGTAAGAGACACCAGGGAATAAGCAGTTGCTTTAGTAGGCCAGGAGACAAAAGTATGGACTTTGGAGCTGGCCTATCTGGATAGGATTGTAGTTTTGCTCCTTATTAGCAAGTCAGGTAACTTCTCTGAGCCCTGGTTTCCACCTCTATAAAATGGGGTGACAGTCCTGCCTAGCTGCCTGAGATTTTGATGAAGCTATCAGAATACACACTGGCCTGCAAGGGCCACAGCAAATAGTAGGTGCTGTATAATTGTGTCAGGAAATGTCCTCAACTTTTTACATTGGTGTGTGTGTGTGTGTGTGTGTGTGTGTGTGTGTGTGTGTGTGTGTGATGGATGCATGTACACAGGCATGTAGAGACCAGAGGTTAACATAAAATGTCTCCCTCACTTGCTGTCCATCTTATTTTTAAATACAGTTCACTGACCTTGAAGTTCCAATTCAGCTAGACTGGCTGGCCAGCAAGGCCCAGCAATATTTCTGTCTTTGCCTCCCCAGCACTGGGATTACAGGCACATGCTGCCAGATCTGGCTTTTTTGCATGAGTGCTAAGGATCCAAACTTAGGATCCTCTAGCAAGCACTTACTGACTGAGCAATTTCCTCGTCCCCTTTTATAATAGCTGTCTTAATTCTTACAACAACTCCACATGTCCCTAGTCTACTCACAGATGTAAAGAAATTTGGCCGAATGTAAGGAGTAAAGTATGTCTGGGGTGGGGAATGGACTGTAACTTTGAAGAACGTCCCTTACAGGCCTCTTTGAGAGTCCTAGAGCATCTGTTGGAGAAATAGGTTTGCCTGTGGTGATGGAAGAGTTAACTGTCAGTCAACAATATCTAGGGTCACTTTGGAGACCTCTGGACATGCCTGTGGGATTGTCTTACTTTAAGTGATGTGAGAAGACCCATCTTAATTGTGGGTGGGACTCCTCCCTGGCCAGTAGACCCTGGATAAAGTGGAGACACGAGCTGAGCACGTGCATTCATCCCTCCCTGTCTCCTGGTTGTGGACAAGAGTGACCAGCTACTCCGGATGCCTTGATTTCCTGCCCTCGATGGCCTGCACCTTGAACTGTGGGCTAAAACAAACCCTTTCTCTCCTGAGCTGTTCTTGTCCGAGTATGTTATCACAGTAATGAGAAAAGAAACTCAGACGCCCACCAAGTGTGGCCCCAGGCTCCTGCCCTGCGCAGCCACAGCAAGTACTGGGCCAGGCCTGGGCATGGAAGCTGGGGTTGGCAAGGTTGGTATAGGCTGGCTGGGACCTCTGATGCTGTTCCATAGCTGCGTCCCAACAGTCCAGCCATCCAGCTGAGAGCTGCTGGCTCCCACATCCCTGACCTGTCCTTGCATCACAGACCTCAAATAAACAGTGCCCGAGGACGACAGCAACACTGAGCTTGACTTTTTTCTTTTTTTGAGACAGGGTCTCTCTACATAGTCCCGGCTGTCCTAGAACTCACTATGTAGACCAGGCTAGCCTTGAACTCATAGAGATCCACCTGCCTCTGCCTCCTGAGTGCTGGAATTAAAGGTGTGGGCCATCACGGTCAGCCTGAGCTTGGCTTCTTGGGCATCTTACGTAAGGCTGGTCCCTCCCTGTGCATCCATCTCCCCATCCGTCAAGCTGTATTCTTTCTAGAGTTCCTTTAGGCTCAGAGTCCAAGGATCAGTAGGTCTGTCCTCCACTGAGCATCTCTTGTGTTACAGGCCAGAGCTCTGTGACTTCCACTTGCTGTAGCTGCCCTGTGATGCTGAAGAGACCCTTAAGCTCATGCCACCTCGGCAGTGTGCAAGGGAACCAGACGGACAGTGATTGCTGCACAGGGCTGTTTCTAGCTAAGGGCTTATGTGCCTTGTGCTCAGGACACAATCTTTCTGCACTTGGGGAAATGGGAGTTATGGCTCTACTGAAGTGATGAAAAACAGTCTCAGAGCTGAAGGACCAGAACCTTGGGAGGGCTCCTGCTCTGCCCTTCTTTATCCTTCTCCAGCAGACATCTCTAAGAGAGGGAGTCAGCTGTGGGAGGAGGGAAAGAAGATAGAGAGCCCAAGGGGTGGGGTCATGACCCAAATCCAAGAACTGTCCAATAGGTGATGTGGCTGAAAGTAGGCTCTAAGGAGTTAGATGCAACCAGATGGGCTACCACAGAAAAAGATGGGTCTTCCTGACAGGTGGAGAAAGTCGGGGTGCAGAGGGAAGAATCACAAGAGAACACTCCTTCCAGGAATACAGGAGCAGCCTGGGAAACCTTGCCCCATGCTCGTCTGTACTGAGCCTGCTTGCCATTCGCCTTGCTGAGCCTAAGTCCTCTTCCCTCTCCTGAACCTGGGTCCTTTTCTCTTTGCTGAGCCTGGATCCCTTCTCTTTGCTAAGCCTGAGTCCCCTTCCCTTTGCTGAGTGTGGGTCTCACCTACAAAATGAGCTAACCTCCTTGTAGAATTGCTTCAAAGACTGAATGAGTCACATAGGTAGTGCTCAGAATAGCCTGAGCACATGGGCAGCCATCTATAGGTGTCATCACTTAATAGTATGTCTCTGACCAAAACGACTACCTGGAAGAATTCCAGGGGACTGGGAGGACTCAGAATGTCTCAGCAGGGAGTGACTCTAGGCATGCTGTTTGTACCCTTACACCCACATTGCTACCCATCGACAATAGCCTGTGGCTGTGGACTGCCCACATGTCCATGCCTTGCTGGGGTGGTACCCATTATTCAGCTGCCATCCACAGGACTGTCATGTTACAGATGTTCAACAATATCTATGAATGGTACCATCATTCTGGGACTCAGAACACCCAAGCCTGCCTAAACCATCCCATCCAGCCAAGCCTCCTTGCATCCTGCCCACCCTAAGTCCACATCTGTCAGGCCCCTCCTCCAAAGCCCCGTGGCCCAGCTTCCTACTCACACAACACCAGGCTTGCGGCAGGACTTTGAGGTCCAGAAGAAGTCCTTCACTACACGTAATGGCAATGGATGACGGATGTAGTCTCTGCAGCAGATAGTGTCTTCCATGTTGGTACCATAGGGACCTGGTGGAGGGGTACCCAGGGCACATTAGCTGGAGTGCAGAGATTATGGCCCCAGCCATAATCACAGACTGACCTATAGGGGGAAGATTCTCTTCCACACCGATGGATATCTTCTAGGCCTCATACAGAGATGCCACTGAGGGCTCAGTGTCTTACACTCTGGGAAGTGGATTCAGAATGACTGACTACCTGCAGGCTTCTAAGTGGGATCCTGCCCCTCTAAGCCAGAAGGAGCCCCAGTCACCTTGGATCAATGCATGGTAGACAGCACCTGCTTCCTAGGAGCTTGTCAGATGCTTGACCCTACCCCAGACCCACCAACCCTCATGCATACAACACAGAATTGAAATATCTTCCTCTTCTCTGTGCCCTGGTGAGGCTAGAGAGGGGAAGGCAAGCATCCAAGGTCACAGTGAGACTGTAGCAGAGTCAGACTCAAGGCTCAACCAGAAGACAGTCATGACAGACCTGGTTCAAGTCCCACTCTGCCCCTGAGTGGCCCTAATCACTTGTCTCCAAGGCCCATGGAAGAATACCAATTCCACAGGGCTGTACTTACATGGGGGCTCTCCAGAAACTGGACACTGTGAGCAACAATTGGTTGGTTGTAGTTGCCTCATTTCACTGTGGAGACCCTTCTCCTGCCCAGCCCCAAACAGGGGTGTTGATAGTGTAATAGGAAAGAGGGGTCAGGACCCTGTGTTGACCACAGGCTCCAGAGCAAACCTTAGATATTAGGAGGGCATGGCCCACTCTCTAAGAATGTCTCTACTTTCCCCAACTCAAATGGATACCTTGTAGGCCATGTATTTATTTCAAGAGCCCCTATATCTGAGCTGTCTGGGCAACAGGGTCCCCAGGCCTTGCATACCACAACCATACCAACTGAGGCAGGCCCTAAAGGCCAAGCTGTTCTGACTACCCACTTTATAAATGGGTCCATTTAGAAGTAGTAACGCTAGCCCAGGGATGCGCCAGAGCTAGCCCAAAGCCACAAAAGCCAATGGCAGGCTCGCTCTGGGACTCTTTCTAGACCCTCGGGTGTCCACCCTCCTACTCCCCAGGCTCACCTGCATCGGATGTCTGCAGGGCCACAGCAAGAAGGATGAGAGCCACGAGGAGCGGGGTCCGCAGGCTGGCCATGCTGTATCTGTCCTTGTCAGGTGTCTTCTGGCCAGAGGACAGGGAGGCCTCGTACTTAAGCACTCTCTCCACCCACTGTTTCAGATATCTTAGTCACCACCAAGCCCAACATTCATGCCCTAAAAGAAGAAGTCCTACTTCCCCAGATGGGAGATCCAAGGGCGGGGAACCACTCAGGGGGACTGCCACTCATCCAAACTGTGGGTCTCCAGAGACCTGTAAAGTCCCCTCAGCAGTGCTCTCCAGAGGCTCTTTGCCCTGTGACCTCAGCCATGTCACTAGGGGTCTCCTGGTAGAGATGGGGAGCCCAACAAAGCCCCACTGCCCCCCTGTGGCTGTTGGCACATGGATAGCAGACAAGGACAGACTGTTGCCTGGAGCTGAGGCCTTCTTCATGCCTTCTTCAAGGCCGGGCATCAGAGTCTCTTTACAAAGTCCATGAGCCCTTTGGGTCAGGCTTTTGTCCCATAGCCTGACTTCTAGGGTTTCTCAGAAAACTCAGCCTCACCTGGCTCAGGTGGGCTGCTCCTCAGCCTGCACAGAACCTGCACCTCTCAGTCTTTCCTCGCCCACCTTACTCCCCCTCTTGCCTTCCCACTGGCTCGACTTGCCCCTCATCCCTAGTCCTGTCCAGCTCCATCACCTTCGTGGACACCAACAGGTTCCCCTCCGCACGCTGCAGCCAGAGTGAGCATGTGGAGTCAGTGGGCCATGTGGCCCTTTCCTGCTTTAAAACCCTGCTGGGGCACCCCATTCTCCTGAGCGCTGAACCCAAACTCCTGACTAGGACCTTTAGGGCCACTTTTCCAAAACTATTTCCCACAGTCAGAGGGACCACACCAATCTACTAAATAGTTCCTCAAAGGGTTCTGTGGCCTGACCCTGATGACGTTTTCTACGTCTCTACTGCAGAAACGCCTACTCAAACGTCAAGGGCTGCTTGAAATGTCACTTCTTCGGTAAGCCTACTTACTCTGGACTTCACATTTTCCATCTGACCTGGAATGTGGCCCAAGAGGAGCCAGAGGAGACTTTCTCCCAAGCACAGGACAGCTGATCTGTCATCGTTCTCAGTACTCAGCCTGTTGAGATGTCTGCCGCTGTCTGTGGGCTCCAGGTTCCCAGTTTTGAGAACTGTCACCTGTACTGGGGGGTGGGCTTTGGTCATGCAGCTGTCTTTGAATCATTTTTGCTCCTGTGAGTAACCTTTCACCCATATTCCTGTGAGTAACCCCCCAAAACTCATTGTTCACCAAATTGGCCCTCAGTGGTATCCATGCTTTGGTCTGTCTTTGAGCTCCATGTCTGGAGTGAGTAGTTGTATATGTTGCATCTCCCCGTGTAAAGTCTTGTCACATAACATTCGGCAAATTAGAAAGTTCTAGAGATGGATGGCAGCCATAGTTGCAAACATCTGGACATGCCTAATGCTGCTGAGAGTACTTCACACGGTTTGAAATTCTAAATATGTATTGTGTATTGCATACCAGAAATGCGGCCCTCTCCAAGTCAAACCAAGCTTCCAGCACTAATTGCTAGTTATTTCTAGAGAATATTTCTGCATTCTAGAGAAAATAAAAAAATACAGGAATTGGATATGATGGCTCACACTTGTATTCTGAGCTGCTGGGGAGGGTGGAGAAAAGGGTTGCTTAAGCCCATGAGTTCAAAACCATCTGGGTAGTATAGTGAGACCTAGTCTTTAACAAAATAACAACAACAAAAACTGCAAGAAGATGTTACCCCACAGAAGCAATTTGCCAAGCCCCAAAGGCCCTTCAAATCAGCTGTCCCAGATTTTATAGTGTGTGTGTGTGTGTGTGTGTGTGTGTGTGTGTGTGTGTGTGTGTATACTATATGCTTCAAAATTAGGGCTGGTCATGGTGGCATATACCTGCAATTCTAGCACTCAGAAGGCTGAGTCAGGAGGATGCCTGTGAGTTTGAGACCAGTCAATGACCCTACAACAAAAAGCTGGGGTTGCAGAGATGGCTCAGTGGACAAAGTGCCTGTTGTGCATGTGCGAAGACCTGAGTTTTGGTCCCCCAGACCTGCAAAGGTCAGACACATGACTGCAATCCCAGGGCTCCATGATGAGATGGGTAGTGGAGTCAGGAGGGTCTCTGGAAGCTTACCTGACTCACAAAGTGATGAATAAGAAACTCTGTCACAAAAAAGGTAGAAGGCGTGTGCCAACGCCGATACTGACCTCTATCAAAGACCTTCGGAAGCCGGGCATTGGTGCCTCACTCACAGTCTCAACATCTGAGGGTGAGATAGGAACATCATCATGAGTGTGAAGCCAGTCAGAGCTCTACAGTGAGTTCTAGGGAAGCATGGGCTAGATTTAGACCCAGCCTCAAAAATAAAATAAAATAAAATAAAATAAAATAAAACCAAAGACCTTCCAGAAATAATTGGAGAAACTGGAATGCAGACTGGTATCAGCTGCTATTGTGTCTTAGAGTAGATTTGCTTCGTGCATTGAAGACCTCAAGGTGTATAACAAATGGTCTTGTTCCTACAGACAGCATGCAGAGGTATTTAGGAGTGAGAATCATGATTTCACAGTTGGGGGAAAATAAATGTAATATATGTATGTGACACCTTTGGCTGTGGTATCAAATGCACACATGTGTACATAGATTGATAGAGTATTGTGCATGTATAGACTTAGATGCATGTGCGAGATAAGTATGTGCCCGAGATGTATATGTGAATGTACACATGTGTGTCTAGAGGAGAAAGCAAAGCCAAAATGATAAGATGAAGTCGCTAACAATGGTGGGACGTGGTCACATGCTGAACTAGTCTAACAGCACACTTGACCAGCAAATGTGTATCTCATTGAGCTTGGTGGTACACTCCTATAGTCCCAGCACTCAGGATGCTGAGGCAGGAGAATCAAGAGTTTGAAGATAGCCTGGGCTACATAATAAGACCCTGTCTTGAAAAAAAGTGAAAAAACAAAAACAAAAACAAAGATCTGTCTTTGCTTTGTCTTTATATTGAGGCAGGGTCTTGCTGTGAAGCCAGGCTGGCCTCTAGCTTACAGCTATTCTCCTGCCTTTGTCTCCTGGGTGCTGGGAATACAGATGTGTATCACCATGGTTCATGCCAAAAATAAAGGTGTGTGTGTGTGTGTGTGTGTGTGTGTGTGTGTGTGTGTGTGTGTGTAAAAGAGTCTCATTATATTGTCCAGACTGATTTCGTCATGTTGTTCAAACTTCTGAACTCAAGTGATCCTTCTGCCTCAGCCAAAAAAATATTTCTTTAAAGGACATTTTTTTTTGCATTTATTTCTTTATTTACTGGGAATATGGGGGCAAGATCTATGCTTCCATCGTGTAGATTCTTGGAATTAATCTGTAGTCATCAAGTTCGGCACCAGCACCTCTGCCCTCTGGGCCATATCGCCGGCCCAAGAATTATTTTTGCATGTGAAACTCCTCTATGAGCAACGGCTATCATAAAAGCAGTGTAAGCAAGTAACCCTTGGGGCTTTCTTATGGGGCCTCTTAGGGCCCAGGGCCCTCCATGGTGGGCCTGGGGGTCTCCCCCTGGAGAACACCTGGGTCCCCAGGGACTTGGCAGGTCCCAGAGCTCTCATCCTGGCCCCATTCTCCCTGCCCTGGGCACACCTGCAGCCTGGCAACCTCTGACTACCAGGGCTCTTGGCCTCCCTGACTGGAGGAGAAACAGATATGGCATTAAAGGAGCCCTGATGCCCAGTCAGAGCACAGAGCATGGGGATGAGCTTTCAAGGGAAGGAGGGGGAATTCTTGGCGCTGTGTGTGGTAAAGCCCCAGGACAAATAATAGTGGTAGGGATGGGGCGGGTCTCTAATGATGAAGGGGCTGATCTTTCCTCCTCCTGGTGGTCACACTGCCTCACTTTGTACCTTACAAGGTATGAATCTTCTAGAAAATCCTCTTGTCCCAACCTCTTTTTTGTTTGTTTGTTTGTTTGTTTAAATTAAGGTTTGTTTGTTTTGGAGAAAAGGTCTCACTGTGTTGCCCTAGCTGGCCTCTGTAGACCAGTCATTATGTAGACTAGGCTGAACTCAAATTTGCATTGGTCCTCTTGTCTCTGCCTCCAGAATATTGGATTTATATTTGTGTGCCAGCATTTCAAGCTCTAAATTAATTTTTATTTATTAAAAGCATAAAGCAGGAGTGCTGGTAGTACTTGCCTTTAATCCCAGCACAGGAAAGACAGCGACAGAGGGATCTCCATGGCTTTGAGGCCAATCTGGTCTACACAGTGATTTCTAGGACAGCAAGGGCTATCCTGTCTAAGAAAAAAAAAAAAAAAAAAAAAAAACAATAACAGCATCAAAACCGTAAAGCAAAACCTGGTGGCAAGTACCTGTCATTCCAGGTGCTTAGGAGACTGAGGCAGGGGGGTTGCTTGAAGCCTGAGAGTTAAGGATCTGCCTGGGCATCATAGCAAGACTCCAGACAGACAGAGGAGAGGGAGATGGGGAGAGAACTCAGCAAAGTGCTTGTGCACAAACACGAGGACCTAAGTTCATATTACCTGAGTAAAAAGCTAGCAACAGTGGCTGGGGCCATAGAGACAGGAAACTCCTTGGGGTCTGCTGGCCAGCAGGAACAATCCAGTTGAAAGCCATAAACTCCAGGTTCAGAGATAGACCTTAGCTCAAAAAATAAGGTGAAGGCTAGAGAGATGGTGGCTCAGCTGTTAAAAATGCATACCCTCTTGAAGGGGATCTGAGTTCAGCTCCCAGCATTCACATCAGGTGGCTCACAACCACCTGTAACTCCAGGTCCAGGAGATCAGATGCCCTCTTCTGGCCTTTTGGAGAACTGCACTCATGTGCATATACCCACATACACACATACACACACACACACATACACACACACAATTTAAAAATTAAAAGTTACAGCTTAAGGCAGGGCATGGTGGTGCATGCCTTTAATCCCAGCATTCAGGAGACAGAGGCAGGCAGATCTCTGTGAGTTCGAAGCCAGCCAGATCTACAAAGTGAATTCCAAGATAGCTGGGGCTGTTATGCAGAGAACCTTGTCTTGAAAAACAAACACAAAAACAAAAACAAAGACAAAAAATACTTCTTAAAAAATAAGATGGAGAGTGATTGAGGAAGTCACCTGATATGGCTTGAACCCTCCACATGCACATGTACACACACACCCACACACACACACCAAAAGAAGAAGAAAGGGGAAATAAGAGAAAAGAGAGGAGGGAAGGGAGGAGGAGACAAGGAAGGAGGGGAGGAAGAAGGGAAGGAAAGAGGAAGGGAGTAGAGGGGAAGGGAAGGGGAGGGGCACTCAGCAAACACGTACCTTGCTTCTTTTCACCTACAACACATGTTGGCTGCAGTCCCCTGTGCCCATTGTCCTTCACAGTTCCATGGTTCTCTGCTGTGTACATAGGCACATGGTCAATGTCCCACTGGTAGACAAATTGGGGGTTTTCTAGTTTTTTGTCTTTACATAAAAATGCCCAAAGTTCCTTGAGCGAATTTCCAGGGGGAAGACATGTGGTAGATAATTCCTAAAAGTAAGGCGTCTGGGCTTTTGCTTTGATTGCGACTCAGAAAGAAAGTCTTTGACCTAAGCAGCCACAGGAACTTCCTCCTTTCAGCTAAGCAGGGGGTGTCCCCAGGTGAGAGGTCCCCATGCATGCAGAGGACTGTGATGGTGCTCTGTTCTGAAGCCTCCCCCGGCATCATGTCGTGCCTCTCCTTGGCCGGGAGGAGATGGGCTTCCCAGTTTGACTCTAGAACAGGGAAGGAAAATACACTTTGGAAAGAGACAGGAGCGAAGCCAGGTTCTGGCAAAGCCGGGGCCTTATGAACAAAAGAGCAGTAAGAACCAGTGAGGAGGCCAGCCTCAAAGCTTTAACGTCGAGCCTAGACACCACATGGGACAACCAGGAATGAAGCAGACATGAAACTCTGGGATAAAGAGAGGGCTGTGATGGAGAAGTGAAAGCCATTTGAAGCTAATTGGCCCAAAGATGACATCACTACCGTAACGATATTTAATAGTAATTCCAGCTGTGATACAGTCTGGATCTAGAATATTCTCCAAATGTCCCTGTGTTCATGTGCTTGGCTCCTCAGTCACTGCCATTTTTTTATGACCTATCCCACCCTTAAGAGATAAGACTTGATTGACAGGAGATGGGCAGGTTTTGCAGCACACATTCCCATCAATATGTGCTGTCTCAACCCAGGCCCAAAGCAGCAGGGCCAAATGGAGATGAAATATCCAAAACAGTGAGCCAAAATACACCGCTTTTCTTTATAAATTACTTACGTGGGCTTGTGGTACAGCAACAGATGCTGGTTAACAAAAATGAGGACTATCATATGAATATTGAATGAATATTGCATACATGTTTCTACATAAGCATATCTTTGATTCTTTGGGGTGTAGGTAAAGGAAAGAGTGAGATTTCCAGGTTATATGCTAACCATATTTGACTTCTTGAGGGCTTGCAGAACTGTGTCGAGGGAGACCTGGTAATTTCCATCTCCTCCAGTAATGTGTGATAGTTCTGTTTTACAGTTCCTCAACAGCTTGGTACCGCTCATCCTTGACTGTCTTGATTATGGACAGCATGGTGAGTGTGAGGCGGTGTCCTGCGGTTTTGAGTACTGGTGTTGAGCATCTTATCATGTGCTCATTTGTTCATCTTCTTTGGAAAAAACAAAACTGTCTATGTCCTTTGTCTATTTTAAAGTCAGGCTGTCTGACCATCGTTTGATGTGGGTATTAGAACTCCATCATGGATGTGATTTGCAAATGGTCTCTTCTGTTCTTTGTGCTATCTCCTCACTTGCTGGGAATCTTCACTGTGACAGCCTCTAATTTGTCTATTTATTTGGTGCCTGTGTTTGCATGGCATACCAAACCATTGCTGAATCCATAGCCTTGCAGGGTCCCTATGAACAAGACATAGCATTGTCTCCCATGTTTTCTTCTAGGAGTTTTATAATGTTATTTCCTCTGGTCAGCTCTTTAAAACATCTGGGTTGATAATATGTGTACCTGTCTGCAAACCCAGCTGTTAGGACCAATTATATTTTTTAAAGATTTATCTATTTTTTTTTAAATATTTATTTACTTTATATGTGTGTGCCTGAGTGTTTGTATGTGTACCACCTGTTGCGAAGAAGCCCATGGAGGTCAGAAGAAAGCGTTGGATCCCCTGGAACTAGAGTTATAGGTGATTTATGAGTCACCATGTGAGTACTAGGAACTGAACCCGGGTCCTCTGGAAGAGCAGCCAGCCAGTGCTCTTCATCACTGAGCTCTCTCCAGCCCCAGAAGTACTTACTGAAAAGACTATTTTCCCCCTTAGATTGTCGTGGCACACTTGTCAAAACCCAGCTGCTTTAAATGTACGGACTTGGGTTTAGATTCTCAGACTACATTGTCTTGATTACTGTGGTGCATCGTAATTCTCTCCTCTGGCTTTTTCTCTCTCCTTCTATTCTCTGCCCCTCCCCTTCCTTTGTTTTTCCCATTTAATTTCTTCTTCTGTTCTCAGAAAGAATCTCACAGTAGCTTTTTACTGAAGTAAAAACAATCCTTTTACTTCAGTCTCTCAAGTGCTGGCACCACAAGTGTTGGCCACCAGCCTGGCCTTATCTTTTATATTTCCAAGTCTTCAAACTTAGAGGTGAGAGTGTTAGGACCCACTGCCCAGGTTAAGCAGTAGATAACATTTTACTGTCTTTTGGTTCAGCTCTCTATGTATCTTTTTTTTTTATCATTAGGATGCTAATTATTTTTGATACAACCAAAGCTGCCCTGCCTCACCCTTTGCCTCTCCCTTTCATTGTGTGTAACCACAAAACCAGGACCCTGAAAGTCGCTGGGGATCCTTCCCTAAATATGTGTATATAATTTTTGAGCTTTGTAAATAAAACACAGCATTGTTTTGTATTGCTGTGTTGTGTTTCTTTGCTCCTTTGGGGGCTTTATGTAGTTCTTGTTGGCCTCAAACCTACCATCTTCGTGCCTCGGTCTCCTTGAGTGCTGGAGTCACAGGCACAGTCCACTGTGTCTGGCTTCTCGTTCTTTGGCTCTGAACTTGAGTCTTTTTAAGGATTCTGCTCTCCTGTAGCCTTCTGAGAAGAGGCTGCTGTCCCCTACAGGGCTGGGAAAGGCACCCCTTGCTCTTTGCAGCTTCTTCTGAGCCATCCCCTCCCCGAAAGCCCTTGCTTCCTTGCCAGGGAGGCACCCGACACCCTCTGCCCTCTACCACCTGCTTTCTCCCTTGGGGACAATGATAGCTGCCAGCCATGGTCACTCTCTTCAACAGGGTTCTCCATAATTGTACTTTCAGTAATCATTGCTCTTGGTTCCACAGCCCCCTCCCTTCCAGGGAACTTGTGCCTCCCGTCCTCAGCCTCTGCGGCTCACGGTCAGGCCCTTGACCATGTCAGCACTGGTAGCTGCTCCAACGTGATCTCCACTTCAGACTCTCCACAGCCATCCCCATCTCACCCTCCATGGAACTCCAGCCATCCTGCCCCAAGGGCTGAATCGGTTTCTTGTCCCTGGCTCCCTGCCATGTTCATTATCTTGTCCTTACTTCAACTTCTCTGCCTCAGGTAGTGTTTGCCTATACCTTCAATGTGCGTTCCCGATATCTCCCACTCTTTCTATGAGAATCCAGGGCCCCAGGGAAGGCCCCATCCCCACCAACTCTGTGCCTGCCCTGGTGCAGCTAAGCAGAGCTAAGGAAGAACTGATCTTGTCAACTGCTGGCCCCAGGCCACAGCCTCCCTTCATCCCTCGTGCTGGCCCCATCCTTATCCCAGTTCCCCAACTAGCCATCTCCCAGTCAGATGCAGGGGTTTTTCTCACAGGAAACTTGAAGTGGGTGTTCCCGGCCCAGTGCAGGTCTCTGGGTTTAAAGTGGCTCTCCTGTGCTCAGCTGCTGAGCTAGGGCAAGAGAACAACATTGGGTGTGCTGTGCTGTGTTCCAGAGCATGGACGGCTCTTCTGCCCTGATCACATCCAGTCACGTGACCTTCCATCCATGCACAAAGGCTGGGAAGGGGCCCGAAGAGGAAGGTGGTTTGATGAGAGCCAGATCGTCTCCAGGGTGATTAGTGATGAGGACAGGGTACAATGGTACACACTTCAGGACCTTGTCCACAGGGGACATTATGCTCCAGCCTGGGTCTCTAAAGCAAGGCCCACTGCAAAATCCTGAGTGCTTTAGTCTGAGTCCCTTCAGAAGCCCAGCGGCCCTCACACTCCTCCTGCCTCTTTTACAATTTGGTGCGTTGCATGGATTGCTGATTTGGGTTTTTAGTGTGGCATAAAAATGGCAGGGACGTTAGAGCCCGTAGGATGTGACCTGTGTGCTAAAGCCCCAAGTCCCAGAAGCACAGCTGTGTTGTCTCTTCTCCCAGCTAACAGTGAGTGTGGCTTGTGGGTTAGTGACCCTGGCTGCTGCCAGGTTGTTTTGAGGACTGAGGACTTCTATGCTCTCGGTCTCACACAATTCACAATAGCCACTGGTCCTGGAAGTGTGTGGATAACCCTTGGAAAGACCCATGCTGGAGAGGCAGTGATGCTGGGCCCAGGGAAGCCCCAGCTTGTAGCACTCAGATAAGAGGTGCTCCCTAAAATTAGGTCAGGAGATGGTATCCTTCTGGAAGGGAAGCAGAAAGGGGAAGCAAAGAAAAGCTAAATCATCACGGTATGAGGGGAAGAAAGAAAACCCCAGACATTCATCCTTGGCCCACGGTTCTTTCCACAGCCTCTCCTGGCATATTCTGTCCTGGTCAAACATAAATAACACGTAGGGACAGAAGTGACATGATTATCTGTAGGTGCAGAAAAGGCCAACAAAATTCCACAGCTCTTCATAATAAAAGCCCTGAATAAACTGGGAACAGAAGGAACACAACTCAGTATGACGAAGGCAGCATACACCAAAGCTATAACCAACACTGCGGTTTCTCTAAGATCAGATAGGGACACCCAATCTTACCTTTCTTATTTCATGTAGTACTTCAAGCATTAGCTGGATCAATCAGAAAGAAAGAAAAGGGTTTGCAGATAGGAAGTGAAGAAGTCAATTTGTCCCTATTTGCAGCCCACAGGATCCTATGGGGGAAATCCCCTGACGACTTCAAAGAAAGTGCTTAGATCTGGTAAGACCGCCATCAGAGTAGCAGGTAGGGAAGTCAAGATACAAAGATAAGTACCTCTCCCATAGATCAACAAACTTGCTGAGAAAGGAATCAGACAGAATGATGCCTCTGACAGTGGTCTAAATAAACAAACACGTAGGAATAAACCAAGCCAAGGAGGTAAAATACCACCACAGTGAAAATGTTAAACCACTGAGGAGCCTCACTAGAACCGTGCTGGTGGAAGATCCACCTCAACTCCCCTCCCCCATCTCTTTCTTTAAACCCGCCCATTCAAAGCCCGCCAAGTACAGCTCTTCCCCCAGAGAGGCTCAAGACCGCTCCCACAGGGGGATATAAACTGCATCCCAGAAAACAGACACGTGGTTCTTCCAGTCTCTCATCCCAGTCTCCTCTATGAGGGGCCAGGGAATCACCCGGGACACTTTATCTATTAAACCTGGGCTTTTCTAGTTGGGTCTGATTCGGTTTAATTTGGATTGCTGTGTCAGCAGAGAGGCCTTCGGGGTGCAATAACTTATCAAGAATCTTTGTAAGAGGGAAGAATATAGACCCTAGAGAATGAGCCATCTTCTTCTTTTCCATGAGAGGTTTGTGTTCATCACATCTTACCCCAGAACGGTCAGGTCCTGTGTGTGTAGGTACACATCTCCTGTTCCTGCATGTCAAACAGCATGCAACACCGCCATGCCACCAGACACAGTCTTTCTAAGGGTGCAGGATGCGAGTGTGGCAATGTGACAAGTTCTTCCACTCTCCAAGACAAGTTTATATGGGTCTTTGATACTGCAGGGACAGATTCCGTTTTATCAGCACACACCTCTATTAATCTCATATATAACATGCAGTAATGTGATAAGGACCTGTTGAAGCTAGCTGTGGTGGAGGTCAGCAGTAAAATGCTAAAGCCAAAGACGGAGGCAGGAGGATCATGACTTCACACACACACACACACACACACACACACACACCACACAAAATAAATAAGAATCAGGCTGAGGCCGGGCAGCAGTGGCACACACCTTTAATCCCAGCACTCGGGAGGGGGAGTGTAGATCAGGCAGATCTCTGTGAGTTCAAGGCCAGCCTGGTCTGCAGAGCGAGTCCCAGGACAGGCACCAAAACTACACAAAGAAACCCTGTCTCAGAAAAAAAAAAAGGGGGGGGGGGATCAAGCTGAAGAGATGGTTCAGCAGTTAAGAGTACTGGTTGTTCTAAAAGACCAAGGTTCATTCCTAATACCCCATTACAGCTTACAATTGACTATAATTCAAGTTCCAAGAATTCTGATGCCCTCTTGACCTCTGTGTGCTCTGCATACACATGGTGCACAGACATACATGTAGGCAAAATACTCATACACATAAGATTTTAAAAACAATAATTAATTAAAATAAATTCTCTGTCAAACAATAAAAATAAATAAGTAATGCTGTGGCAGAGACTGGCCCCATTGGCTCATATGGTTGAATATTTAGTTCCCTGTTGGTGAAACTGTTTGGGAAGGATTAGAAGGTGTGGCCTTATTGGAAGAGGAGGCCAACATCCAGTACCTCCTCACTATTAGGAGGCACAGCTTGAAGCACACAGTTAGGGCTTGTCTAATTACCCCTGCCTCAAGAAAAGAGCTGTGAGTCAGCTAGCACAAACAAAACCTGGAGAAGGACAGCATCATAAATAATTCTAATGTGGAGGACAGTGATGGGAATGCTGTTCTGTATGCTGTGAATGTGTATTGTTCTGATTGATTGATAAATAAAACGCTGATTGGCCAGTAGCCAGGCAGGAAGTATAGTATAGGCAGGATAAGCAGAGAGGAGAATTCTGGGAACAGGAAGGCTGAGTCAGGGGTCACCAGCCAGACACAGAGGAAGCAAGACGTGAAGGCAGAACTGAGAAAAGGTACCAAGCCATGTGGCTAAACATAAATAAGAATTATGGGTTAATTTAAGTGTAAGAGCTACTCAATAGTTAGCCTGAGCTAATGGCCGAGCAGTTTTAATTAATATAAGTCTCTGTGTGTTAACTTGGGTCCAAGCTGTTCCAGTTCCCAGTTCCAGCTGGAGACCAAGTATTCAAATATGAGCCTATGGGGCCATTCTCATCTAAGCCATCATACATTAATTTCAACTTTTACTTTTTAAATGATTTTTTAATTTAAATTACAATTACACCATTCCCACCTTCCCTTCCCTTCTTCTAACCCTTGCAATGTAGCCCCTACTCCCTCTCTCAAATTAATGACTTCTCTTTCTTTAATTATTCATATATATATGTATGTATGTGTGTGTGTATATAAAACCTGCTCAGTTACATATATAATCTCAGGACTGACCACATGGTGCTGGCTAGCCAGTTGGTGCTCTTCCCTGGGGAAGACTGTTTTTCCCACTCAGCATTCCTCAGTTGCCTGCAGCTCTCTGTCTAGGGTTGCGGCCTCGTGAGTTTTGCCGCTTTCAATTTAGCATGTCTGTTGGGTCATCACTGTTCAGGTCTTGTTTAGGCAGCTGTGTTGATGGTCAGCTTTCACCTTTGAAGCAAAATTTAGAACTGTTGGCTGAGTAGGGTGAATCTACAATATTGACAGAAATCAAAATTTTAGCCCTTGTTCAAATTTAGAGAGCTGTGTTATAATAATTACTACAAGCAGATTTATTGTTTCTGTGTAAATGTATCTCATATATACAATAAAAAATACTGAGTCAGGTCAGGCAGACACAGGCCAGGGTTCCTAATAGTGGGATTGCCTGGGTGGCACATTTAGCAACTCTCTGCCCTTTCTCTCCATGCAGGATCCCCTCTTAAACTATGGGCTGTTGTTTTTGTTATTTTCCCAGGTGCTTTTCTAGATCTTTTTACAGAGGGTAGGCAGTGTTCCTCAACACCCATGTCCACCTCAAGTGCTGCCTTTCTCAGGGACCAGCAGCTAAGGGGACACTTAAACAAATCCATCATCGAGGTCCAACACAGCCTGCAAGATTCTATTGCTCGTATGGACTGTTTCCTCAGAAGGGCAGTCAGGCACAGCTGTGAGGATGGGGTGGGGCTCCCTTGTGAGATGGCCTCATCCTCAGTCTCTGTGAGGTGTTTCTCTTCCTCTTCCTGGGGTGCTGCTGTGGGTGCGTCTACATTTCTCCACTCTTAGTGAGGTTGTCCAAGCGATTCCATATTCCACGTAGCCCACAGTGGAGGAGGAACAGGATTGTTCCCTGACCTGTTGGCCCACTGCTTAGCTGGCTCTACCGTGACCACAGCCACTGTTATCTGGCTGCTGAAATGGCCTTGTGTGCTCACGGGTCTCTCTGTATGCTCTAACTCTTCATGTATCTAACTTTATAGGTTTTTTTTTAATTGTATGTAAAGTTTAGACATATCACTCTCTTTTTAGTTGCAGATGCCTTGGAAATTAACTGTACTAAAGCATCATAAAATAGCTGCTTACAAAGCATTCATTCAAAGGGTTTTAACATAAACAGTCACTTGTGTGAACTTTGACTTTATTAAGATATTTTCCTGGGGCTGGAGACATGGCTTAGTGATTAAGATTATGCTTCAAATATTAGGACTGGAGTTTGCCATCCCAGCACACATGTGACGGGCCAGGCACTCCATAAACTCCCATAATTCCAGATCCAAGTGCAACAGAACAGGAGGGTTGCTGTGGCTTGCTCAGCCTAATTGACACACCAGAGTACCAGGTTCGGGAGCTGACCCTGCCTCAGAAGGGATAGGCAGGGCCAATGAGATGGCTCCAGGGGTAAAGGACTTGCCGGAAGTCTGGGCACCTGTGTCTTATTCCCGGAACCACATGGTAGGAATGAACTGTCTCCTGAAAGTAGTCCTCTGACCTCCCCTCTCTCCATGTTTTCCCCCCATGCTCACACACTGTCTTAGTAAGAGTTACTATTGTTGTGGAAGAATATCATGACCAAGGCAACTGTTTTGTTTTGTTTTTTGAGACAGGGTTTCTCTGTGTAGCTTTGGAGGCTGTCCTGGAACTCGTTCTGTAGACCAGGGGCTGGCCTTGAACTCACAGAGATCTGCCTGGCTCTGCCTCCCGAGTGCTGGGATTAAAGGTGTGCACCACCACCACCTGGCCAAGGCAACTCTTACAAAAGAAAGCATTTAACTGGGGCTTGCTTACAGTTTCAGAGGGTTAGTCCATTATCATCGTGGCAGAAAGCATGGGAGCGTGCAGGCAGACACGGTGCTAGAGAGGTAACTAAGAGTTCTACATCCAGATCTGCAAGCAGCAGGAGGAGAGAGACACTAGGCCTGGCTTAGGCTCTTGAAACCTCAAAGCCCACCCCCAGTGACACACTTCCTCCTCCAACAAGGCCACACCTCCTAATCCTTCTCAAGTAGTGTCATTCTCAGATGACTAAGCATTCAATTATATGAGCCTACCAAGGTCGTTCTTATTCAAACCAACACACACACACACACACACACACACACACACACACACACACAATAAATGCATGATTAAACAAACAAGTTTTTAAAAAATTTCATTGGCAGAGCGGGATAGAGGTCTCTCAATGCTCTCTTCTGGTCTCCATGTGACCTATGCACATAAACTCACACAGATACATCACACACACACAAACAAAGAATCTTTTTAAAAATGACAATCTCTTAGTCAAAAGTCTGAAGCATAAAAAACAACAACAAAAAAACAAAAAAACTTTAAAAACCAACATAAAATCTTGACTTTTAAGTCAGTTACAAAATGTTAGTAAGAGTAGAAGCTTCTAGAGAAACGGCTCAGTGGTTAAAAGCATTTACTGCTCCACCAAAGCATTTACTGCTTAGTTCAGTTCTTAGTACCCACCTGGGGCCTCTCACATCCTCCTGTAATTCCAGTTCCAGGGGACCCAGTGCCCTCTTCTGGACACTGTGAGCATCTGCATATTGTGCTGCACATAAACTCATGCAGACACACACATACATATAATTTTTAAAAGAAAGATGAAAGAGCAGAACAGTATCTTTAAGAATGTCTTGTGTTAGACACAGGGGTTTAGGTTTTAGTTTTACGTCAGTGTTATATTAGTGGAACACCAACATTTTTTATTAGCAAATCTTGGTTTATTATTTTCCAAACTGTAGATTTTTATAATTAGGGGAGAGATACTTTTCCCCCTTGTTTTATTTTAAACCTTAGTCTAAATCTATGTCAAAGAAATGAATTTTCCCAGGTAAGTACAGAAAGATCCAAGAGCATCATATAGAGGATAGAGTTTCAAGATGCCAGAACAGCCATCACTATACAATACCAATATACAGACCAACCCTCAAACAGCCATGTGCACCTACTCATTGTGAGCTTTAAGGGCGAACAGCTGACAGCACTTTTCTCAGGAGCCCTGAAGTTTTCCACAGTTGATGAAATAGCTTGTGGATGATGGAGAAATAAAAATCAAACATTAAACATAATCTGGGCATCCATCGCTTACATTTTGAATTTTTAAAAGAATGAATTACATCTTGTGGTGATGTGAAAGAAAATGGCCCCAAAGGGAGTGGCACTATGAGGAGGTGTGGCCTTGTTGGAGCAGAAAGTGTGTCACTGTGGAGGTAGGCTTTCAGGTCTTATATATGCTCAAGATACCACCCAGTGTCTTAGTTCACTTCCTGTTGCCTGCAAGATGTAGAACCCTCAGCTCCTTTTCCAGCACCATGTCTGCCTGCACACTGCAGGCCTCATTATGACAATGAACTGAATCTCTGAAAGCCACTCAGTTAAATGGTTTCCTTTATAAGAGTTTCTGTAGTCGCTGGGTGGTGGTGGTGGTGGCGGTGGCGGTGGTGGCACACGCCTTTAATCCCAGCACTCTGGAGGCAGGGCCAGGCAGAACTCTGTGAGTCCAAGGCCAGCCTAGGCTACAGAGCAAGATCCAGGCAGGCATCAAAACTGCACAGAGAAACCCTGTCTCAAAAAAAAACAAAACAAAAGAGTTGCTGTAGTCAAGGTGTCTTTTCACAGCAACAGAGATCCTAACTAAGACACGTCTGATTTTTAAAAATATTTGTTTTATTTTTATTTATTTATTTGTGTGTGCATACATGCAGGTGTCCTCAGGAACCAGAAGAGGGTATTAGATCCCCTTGAGCTGGAGTTATAGGTGATTGTGAGCTGTTCAATGTAGATGCCTGGAACCAAACTCCAGTCCTCTGCAAGAACAATAAATGGTTCATTCTAGTTACTGGGAGGCATCTCTTAGAGAAGCAGGGCACAAGGGAGGAGGGAACTACAGCTGTTTCTGGGTGCTCTATTTAAAAGGACAACTGATGAGTTTAAATTCAGCTTCAGAGGTTTAAGTAAAAGGAAAGGAAAGGACATAGGTAATTAAGATAAACTCTATGTATAAATATGTCTTGGGACTGGAGAGACATCTCAGCAGTTGAGAGCACTGCTCTTGTAGAAGACTCAGGTTTGGCTCTGAGCACCCACATGGCAGGTCATAGCCATCCATAATTACAGTTTTAGAGAATCCAACACTCACTTCTGGCTGGTGGGGGCACCAGGTGTACATGTGGTGCACAGACATATGTGGAGGCAAAACACACAATGCATACAAAATAAAAATAATTTTTTAAATCTTAAATAATTTTAAATAAAGAAGGGCTCATGAAATTGCTTACTGTGTGAAAGTGTTTGCCACCAAGTCTGACAACCTGAGTGCCTTCGGGGACCCACATGGTAAAGGGGACAACTGATTCCTGTCCTCTGATGTCTGTATATGAGCTACGGCATACATGTGAGCATGTACACATACACATCATACATGCATTTAATAATAATAATAAAGTCCAACAAGTTAAAAATAAATAAAGTATTAGTCTCCTAGTAAGGGTTTCCATTCAAGTTTATCCAAGACCTTCAGAAACACACAGAACACACCAGAAGGTAAGAACACAGCATCATAGTTTCAACATACAAAACAACATAGTCCAGTTGCAGACCAAGATTCCCAACAGTTGGGCATAAGTCTGAATGTAGCTGAAAGTTTCTCTGGTCTGTCCAGCACCTGCAGTCCCATGGCTCACTTATGAAATAATCGCTCAGAAACTTTTATATATTAAAACTATATGGCCATTAGCTCAGGCTTATTACTGACCAGCTCTTACATTTAAATTAACCCATTATTCTTATTTATGTTTAGCAATGTGGCTTGGTACCTTTCCTCAGTTCTGTCTTGTTATCTTGCTTCCTCTGTGTCTGGCTGGTGACTCCTGACTCAGCCTTCCTCTTCCCAGAATTCTCCTTGTCTGCTCGCCCCACCTATACTTCCTGTCTGGCTACTGGCTAACCAGAGTTTTATTTATCAACCAATCAGAGCAACGCATATTCACAGCATATAAAACATCCCACAGCATCTCAACACATCAAGGGAACAGCAAAAGATAAATGGGAGATGTGTTCAGATGGAGAGGAAGTTCGGATGTCCTGTTCTATAAGGAAGAAATGAGACTTCTTTCTCCAACAGCAGAAAAGGCAAGCTCCTTAGTGCATTGTTGATGCTGAAATTGTCACATAATGCTGGAGACTGTAAATATACATACCGATAGCCACTGTGTTTCATTCAAAGCAGATCTGAAAACTAAAAATATGAACAAAATTTCTAATAGCATTTTGTAATAGCATTTTGGTGGTTTTGTCTGTCAGAGTTACATTATGTATGTCCTAAGAACATGTTCTGCTGTGAGCCAATTGAGTTTAGTGACAATAAATCAGTACCCTAAATCTAAGATTGCTTTTCTGCAAATGAAGCTATTTTTACCTTGCTAATTCTACAGTGGTTCCAATTTAGATTTTTTTGACCATTTAACAAAAGCATATTTAAATTCTCTCTCTCTCTCTCTCTCTCTCTCTCTCTCTCTCTCTCTCTTATTTTCTGTTTTTTGTTTTTCGAGACAGGGTTTCTCTGTAGCTTTGGAGGCTGTCCTGGAACTCGCTTTGTAGACCAGGCTGTCCTCAAACTCACAGAGATCCACCTGCCTCTGCCTCTCAAGTGCTGGGACTACAGACGTGCGCCACCACCTCCTGGCCTAAATTCTCATTTTTTGTTACCCTGGCTACTTAAAAATGAGTAAAGGAGCTGGAGAGATGCTTCAGTGCTTAGGAGTAATGGTTGCTTTTCAGGGGTTTGAGGTTCCATCTCCAACATGCAAGAGAGACAAGAGCCAGGAGAGTGGGCTGTGCTCTGGCGGGCACTTTTAAGGGGTGCACATGTCACAGAGCTGAAGGTGGAAAGGCAGCTGGTGGCAGGTGATGACTTAGCTGCTTTGGAGGCAGAGACAGGCTGCCACAGTGTGAACTCACAGTCATGAGTGTTAGGATAAAAACCGGAAGCACAGAGATGTGTTCCATCTTGTGTCAAGTTTGCCTTGTCAGACTCTTCAGTTGGAGTGGTGTTCTCTTTCTTGGAGACCTCCAACTTATTTCTAACAAGATTCCTGTCTTGAGTTCCTGCCCTGACTTCCTGCAGTGACAGACTGTCACCTGGAAGTGTAAATGGAAAGAAAAACCATTTTTCTCCTTAAGCTGCTTTTGGTCAGAGTGTTTTATCGCAGCATTGGAAAAGGAACTGTACCAAATGCAAAGCTGGTGTTTATCTCCCTAATGTTACCTGGGAAATGGGGGAAGGGAGGTGTCTAAAGTCTCCATGGCCTCCCTGCCGTTCAGCAGCCAATTGTAGAGCCTCATATTTACTCTTTTTCTTTTAAATACTGGCAGGCCACAAGCCTAATCATGTTTTCCTGGACACTTGGGGCTTACTCACTGTTCCTCGAAGCCCTGCTTCCCTTCTGTCGACAGCTGCCTACGGACCTCCATTGCAAATGGCATGACTTCTGTCTCTCTCTACTCTGATCCCGCCTCCTAACAGCTGCCAAGATTTATGGCCCGCACTGTTGTTTATCCCTCAAACTCAAACAAAACTGTCCTCCAGTGTCCTTCTGAGTCTGTTTTTATTTTGTTTTTTATAAAGGAGACTAAGAGGCCCCCAAAGAGAACCCCCAGGGTTCCCTGTTAACATCAGGGGCCTGGACAAAGGATGTGGGCAAGAGGGAGCCACGCAGACGAGCGAGTGACAGCATCTGTCACAGGATGAAGACCACCTCAGAGAAGCAAGTCACAGAGAAGGCAGAGCACCTGCTGCAGGAAGCACAGGTCCCGTCCCAGGGACAGAGGGTTCTCAAGCTGGAGTGAGAAACTGCTGCTCACAGGACCGCTGTGTCCCTCCTGGCCACCCTGCCATCTCTCATCCCACCCCAGCCATTTCAGAGCATCCCCTGTCTTTCCTCAGACTCAGGCAGAATTCTTTCTGGGTCATAAATCTGTGCCTCCCTCTCCAGCTTGCTATTCCTCTGCAGCCTTAGGTAAGGAAGCCTCTGTAGGTCATGGGGGGCTCTGTAGGGCATGGGGGCCTCCTCCGTAGGGTATGGGGGCCTCCTCCGTAGGGCACGGGGGCCTCCGTAGGGCATGGGGGTCTCCGTAGGGCATGGGGCCCTCCTATAGGACTTGATGGCCTCCTTTCACTCTTTGGGGTCTTCCACACTGGCTGAGGTTGGGGCTAGTGTTCTTTGGAGCCAACTACAGCAGAGCATGAAACCAGAGTCCAGACTCAGTTGTGGCCATAAGGCCATCATCCTCCTGAGCCCAGCTGTGTGTACATTGCGGGCCAGTGGCCACATGCCCACCTCTCTCCAGGCCTCTTAGTGTGTTTATTGAATTCTCTTGAAAGCCTTTAGCAGTGAGTACCTATCCTCTCTCTGTTTTACAGAGAAGGAATGGAGGTGCCAGACTGCTGGTATGCTTGCCAAAGTCCACAGTCCTGAGACATGAAGCCAGGATTCAAACCCTGTCAGTTTGCAACAGCAAGGCTCTCCCATCAGACATCCTACAGCCTCTCACAAAGTCTGGGCAAAACCCCTGCCGAGCCTCACATCCTGTTCTTCTGTCACGTGTTGTCCTGCCTTCTCCAAGCTAAACATATTTTTCTTGACCCAATCCAAGAGCCTTCCCTGCTGTATACCCACTAAACACACACACACACACACACACACACACACGCACGCACGCACGCACGCACGCACACGCACACGCACACTCACACACAGAATCCCAAGGTACTCTCTATCCTCCAGTTTGACCTCACTCCCCATGGGGTTAGAAGCATTTCCAGGCAGACCTTGGGCCCGGTCCACCTTGGCAGCCTTAGCCTCCTCCAGCGTGTTGCAGCCAGTGCCAAGTGAGTTCAGGATGCCAGGTTGGCGCTTGCCACCTCTGACTGGCCGTAGGCAGAGACTTTGGGTAAATGCTGGCCTCATGCCTTGGCTTCTCCTTCTCTGGGGCTCCAGAAATGAGATTTTTTTTTTTTTTTTATCAGCTTGGTCCTTTTTGTTTGTCTTACAGCTGTGGCAAAATATCTAACAAAGGCAACTCAAGGAAGTAGGGGATTGTTTGGACTTATAGTTTGAGTGTACAGTCCATCAAGCCAAGAAAGGCATGGCGGCAGGGGTGTGAAGTAGCTGGTCACCTTGCATCCATAGACAGTGTTTAAAATGGGTCTGGGGGCATCTTAGGAAAATGACCATATAAACCAAAGTACTTCAGCAAAGCAAAATGTTGTACTTCTGAGGAAGGGCGCGTGGCTGCATCGGAAGCAGGCAAGCCCACCTACCAGGAGTCCCGATGGGTTTGTATTCCTAATACAAAGGGGTCCTGTCCCTCACCTTGGTTGGTCTTACCCCAATCTGCTAACTTAAAAGTGGTGCAACTGATAAGCAAAGTGTATTTTTCCAGAACAGGATGCAACTTTGAGCACATGCTTTGATCTTGGACCAATGCTAACCGGAAGAGGAATTTTCTTTTCTTTTTTTGCCCGGTGGTATCTTTTACCAGTTCATGTGAGGTAATGGACCTGGCCCTTTAAACCCAGAGGCCAAGCTCTGTCTTAGAGTTGGCAGGCCCCTGCTGAGAAGATAAACTGGTAGATGGATCTCAGGAAGAGAGACCCCAGGACCTGAGACAACACCAAAAAGCAGATTAGGCTGACTCTGAAACCTACTTACCCGTCCAAGATGAAACGTCTTTCATTCCATTTAACCCTTTGATAGGAAAGCCAGGGCATTAGTTTCTGTTTCCCAGGTCAGGAAGCAGAGGGTGGGGTGCAAGGCTAGTCTGCTCCTTTTTATTTAGGCATGACACGATGCCACCCACATTTGGAATGCGTCTTACTGCCTCAATTAATGTAATCTACAAACTCCTTCATAGACGTACCTGAGGTTTGTCTCCAAGGTGATTGACACTATTAGCCAGCACAATCCTGGTGGCTGGAAGCCCCCACTTCGCCCACAGGGGGATCCCCTGGGACCATCCCGCAGCGGATGGCTGTGTGCCCGGTGACTTGGGAGCTGCTAGTTGGGCAGTTGGGACTTTCCAGAATCCCAAGTCTGTCCTATAGGAATGTTGAGTCACTTCCCTGCTGTGGGTAATAAAAGACTAGTATTCAAATACCACTTTACCTGCCCAAGCCTGAATAGAGCCATCTGGTAACTGCCCCACTGGGGAGAATCATCATTAAGTTTATTAACTTACCCTGTCAGTCACAATGCGTACTTCCCAAGGCAGGGAGACAGAGAGGCTGGACAATCAGTCACAGTGCGCACTTCCCAAGGCAGGGAGACAGAGACACAGGACAATAGGCTGGAGCCCGGCTTCTCCCAGCCTCAGTGTCCTCATTTGTAAAGTGGTGCAAGAACACTTTTCCTGGCAGGATGCTTTGAAAGCATGCAAGCAAACCATACAGGATGAGCAGCTGCTGCTCAGTGCTCGGGGAACCACCATCTGGCTCAGACCACCACCAGGTTCTGCCACATTAAGTGCCACCAGGTTCTGCTGCATTAAGTGCCAATCACTGGCTGAGTTTTGCAAGTTAGAAAGCTTATTTATGGTAGTTGGGGTTTCCTTTTAACACAGTGATGTTCACCCCTCTACATACCTCTGACCTCCCAGGGTAGGATCTCTGACCAGAAAAGGGAAAACATGGCCAGAAAGAGAAAAAAAAAAAGATATGGGTGTTTATAAAATTCAAACCTTGCCAGGCATGCTAGCACACACCTATAATTTCAGTACCTAGAACCTAGAGCGAGGATGATCGTGAGTTCTAGGCTAGCCTGGTCTACAAAGTGAGACACTGTGTCAAGAAAGATAGGCTCTCTACGAATCCAGCCTGGTCTACATAGTGAGTTCTATGCCAAGGCTACACAGTGAGACCATACCAACTCCCCTACCAAAATAAAATCTAGAGAGAAAAGGAGGGAGGAAGGAGGAAAGGGGGGTAGAGAGGGGACTCAGCAGTTAAGAGCAGGTACTGCCTTTGCAGAGGACCCTAGTCCAGCTCCAAGCACCCATAACCAAGTGACTCACATTTGCCTGTAACTGCAGCTCTAGGGAAATCCTGTACCCCTGTCCTCCTGGGGCACCTGCACCCATGTACACATACACACACATGCACATAATTTTTTATTTTTTATTTTTTGAGACAAGGTTTCTCTGTGTAGTTTTGATGCCTGTCCCGGATCTCGCTCTGTAGACCAGGCTGGCCTTGAACTCACAGAGATCCACCTGGCTCTGCCTCCTGAGTGCTGGGATTAAAGGTGTGCACCACCACCACCACCACCACCCCGCTCACATGCACATAACTAAAAATAAGATACTTTTTAAAATCTGAGAGAGAGAGAGAGAGAGAGAGAGAGAGAGAGAGAGAGAGAGAGAGAAGGGAAATTCAAGTCTCACTGTGGTGAAGGTCTAAAAGGAAAGTGAAAGCTGTCGGCCTCCACCTAGAGGAAAGGAAATAAGATAGAAGCCAGGAGCTTTGTGTAATTCACTGCGAGGAAGAACCACACGCCCTTAAATGGAGAGAGGGGAAGGAAAACAGGCTTGTCAGTGCCAAGTCCCATCTCCCTAGCTTTTGGCATGTGACAGCCATTTCTGCAGGTAACTGTCCTCTCCAGTCGCTGGCTGGGCTCCAGGCGCCAGGCTGGTGTCCAAACCCGAGGGGCTTCTGGAAGCAGCATGCTTGTCTCATCCATGCCAGGCAGGGACACCCCAACTGCCTCACTGGAACCTGCCCGGCCAGAAGTCCTGCCAGCGGACAGCCTCACACCTTGGCTGCCAGACAGACACATACCTTGGCAGCAGACACAGTGGTTCTGGTTCTCTTGGACCCCAAACATCTCCCCAGCCATCCTGAGAGAGGCAGTGGGCTATTCCAAAACACAAATGTTGCTTTTCAGCTTCTTTTGTTGGTTTTGTTTCTTTGAGACAAGGTCTTGCTATATCATATTATATGTAGTATAGTATGGTATGGTGTGGTGTGGTGTAGTACTCAGGCAAGTCTCCAGTTTGAGGTCCTCCTGCCTTCTCAAGCATCTCTAATACTAGGATTATAGGTCTAGTTTATTGGTTTGTTTTTGTTTGTTTGTTTGATCTTGCTTGGGTTCATTTTGAATTCCTGAGCTAGAGCAACTTTACCACTTCCCCCTCTGAGTAGCTGGACCCACAGACATGAATCACTACATCCAGCTAAAAGTGTTCACTAGCACCAGCACCAGCACCACCCCCCACACACAGCCAGAAGCCCTCCCTGGCCTCCAGCCTGGGTTCTGTACCCTTAGCGCACCAGGCTGTTCAATACACGTGTGGCTGTTTCCGTGAAGCCTTGGCTATAGATGCCCCCACCATAGAATGCCTTCCACATGGCAGAGCCTGTTTGGACTTCCCCCGCCCCACCGGGGACCTTGTAGGAATCCTAGGAATGTTCATTACTGAGCAGATGAATACACTTCCAATTCAGACTCTTTCATGGGTGTTTGCAGCCAAGGACTGGGTCTCTGTGTTCCTTTCTTGGGATTATATCTTGGGACTGGACTCTCCCCACTTAATGTCTGGCTGTTGAGGAGGAGATCTCCTTCTACCCATTCAGCTCTTTGAACATTCCCCACAGGATCAAGTCCCAGCCTGAGGACTCCTGTGTGGAGGAAAAGAGGAAATGTTGAAGTCCAATGGCTCAGAGCCTATGGGTTCCTGCTCTCTTTCCCTCCCTGAGCCACAGCCCTGGGATGGTAGATTGTGTATCCTAATAAATTTGCCTGAGGATCAGAGGATAGAGTCAGCCACTAGATTAGACATAGAGGTCAGGCAGTGGTGGCGCACACACTTAATCCTATCACTCGGGAGGCAGAGATCCTCTGAATCTCTGTGAGTTCAAGGCCACACTGGGCTACATGAGATTGATCCAGTATAGGAGAGAAACAGAGCCAGGTGTGGTGACACACACCTTTAATCCCAGCCCTTGAGATCTCATGCCTTTCCTCGGAAAGCACACACACCTTTAATCTCAAGAAGTAATATGGCAGGGCAGAGAAAGGTACATAAGGCTTGAGGAAACAGGAGCGCTTTAGGCTGAGGATGTCGTAGAAGTAAGAACTAGTGGCTGGCTGTTCTGCTTCTCTGATCTTTCAGCTTTCACCCTGATATCTGGCTCTGGGTTTTTTATTAAAAGACCATTTAAGATTCAAACAACAGCCCTTCTCTCCTCAGAAGTCCTACTTAGATTGGGCTGGGCCTCGGAGAGCTGGTGATACTGGTGGACCCAAGCTTGTTAGGTTGAGAGCAGACCCTGAAAGGCTGGGAAAGTGGCTGCCTGCTAGGGCCTTGTGATACACACTCAAAGTGCAAAGGGATAAGGTCTCTGTACATCCCCAGGACCCCAGCTACCCAGAGAAGTTCATGCTCCATCTCTACTCTCAGGCTTCTCTGCCCAGCTGGGGGTCTCCTTACTCTTGGCTGTTCTTTGTCCTACCCCAGGGCTTTTGATCACTCTGGGGCCCCCACCTGGAGTACCCTCCCTCCCTCTTGGCGGCTTCTTCTCCTCTGCCTCCTTTGCTCTTCCCTCCTCTCTGCATCCTTGGTGCTCCCCATTGGCAGGGGGATCTAACCTCTTGTTTACAGCCAGGTATCCCAGTATTGTCCAGGAGAAATACGGCACCCGCCATAGAGGCAACAACCTCTTCCCCAGTGGCTGAATTTTAAAAAAAGATGTGACTAGTAGTATCCTTGCTAGTTTTGTATCAACTTGACACAAGCTAGAGTTATCTGACAGGAAGGAGCCTTAGTTGAGAAGATTCCTCCATAAGATCTGGCTGTAGGGCATTTTCTTAATTAGTGATTGGGAGGGGAGGGCCCAGTCCATTGTGGGTGGTGCCATCCCTGGGCTGGTTGTCCTGGCTTCTATAAGAAAGCAGGCTGAGCAAGCCTTGAGGAGCAAGCCAGTAAGCAGCACCCCTCCATGGCCTCAGCATCAGTTCCTGCCTCCAGGTTCCTGTCCTGTTTGAGTACCTGTCCTGACTTCCTTCAATGATGAACAATGATATGGAAGTGCAAGCCAAATAAACCCTTTTCTCCCCAACTTGCTTTTGATCATGGTGTTCATCACAGCAATAGAAACTCTAACTAAGACAACTCGCATTACACAAGCTAACGAAAACAGACAACCACAGCCTTTGTGCAAGGGAAGGCCTACGGATAGATTGAGCAGAACTAAGGACAGCAGAGGGGACAGGGATACTAAGGAACAATGACAGTTTCCTGCAGAAAGACTACACTTCCCAGCTTCCCTTGCGGACAAGGGAAGTCAGTTCCACCCCTCTAAGGGGCTGCATCCCATCTTCTATAGGTGTTTTAGCCATTTGCACATGTGGGTGACAAGAATGCTCCCTCCCCAGGAATAAATATGGTCCTGCCTAAGGCCAGAGCAAGCCTTTTGTGCTGACTTCCACCTCTGCATAGCTACTTTTAAGTAATCTGACGGTGGAGGTGGCAGGGATGTGGTGGCAGGGAACGGGAGACTCTTTAACATGTAATGTAGTAGTGTTTGTTCTGTTTAATGGTTTTAGCCCAGCAAACAAGCACCAAGACGAATGAATGCCCAGATGTTCTAGACTTAGACATGTCCCCATGCCACACGCTAAGGGCACAGCCTCCTGAGAAAGCTCTGAAGTAGCAAGAAGAGCAGGGGAACTCTCATTAGCGGGGCTAGGAAGGTGGCCAGGTGCGTCCCTGCTCTTTCAGAGGAGCAACGTCCTTCCTTCCCAGCACCCACACTGGATCCCAGCACTCCAGGGGATCCAGCGCCCTCTTCTGGCTGATGTGGGCACTGCACATATGTAGCATACCATCACACACACACACACACACACACACACACACACACACACACACACTAATTAATTAAATCTGTTAGACCAGAGAGGCAGCGAAACAGTACTCACAAACAACATGTGAGTTTTTAATAATCCTTGAACATGTATAAATAAATAAACCAAAATCGATATAAACAGGGAGGCTGGAGGTTCCCAGGCCAGACAGAGGGAAGGACTGGTGTGCCAGTGGAGAGGGCTAGGCAACAAGGTTCAGCAATAAAGGTTCTAAGAGAAGGAAAGCGCCAGGATGCCTCAGCAGAGGGACCTCCAACTTCCTGGGCTGTACCCATCCATTTGTCTGTCTGTCTGTCTATCCATTTGTCCACCCATCAACCCACCCACAATCTATTTGTCCCTACTTACCAAGCCTCTAGACCAGCCCTTCCTGGTGGAGAGAGCACATGGCGAGGTCTCCGGCTTGCCATAGCTGAGCCTGGCAGGAAAGAAACACAGTCAACAAACAAATTAGGTCTGGGTCAGGAAGGCTGGGCAGTGGAAGAGAAGAGGGCGGAACCATGCTAGCCAGGGCACGACAAAGACACATTTGAACTGCCATGGGAAAGATGAAATTCAGACCCTGTTCTGTGTGATCTGGGAAAAGATGGCTCGAGACAGGCCACAGGGAGCAAACACACTCTGTGTGGGAGATCAGAAAAGAGGGAATCCAGTGAGCGTGGAGGCCCATGCCTACGACTTGGGAGGCTGAGGCAAGAGGCTTATGAGTTAATTGCCCAGCTTGGCTAACTAGTGAGATTCTGTCCCAAACAACAACAAAGAGGTGGTGGCGTAGCGGGGACTAGCGATGTAATTCAGTAGCAGAGTGTTTACCTCGCATGAACAAGGCCCTGGTTTGATCCTCAGCACCAAGGAGGGAGGGAGGGAGGGAAGAGAGGAGAGGAAGAGAAGGAGATGGGAAACAGAAAGGGGGGGAGGGGAAGGGTTTGGAGATGAGTAGATGGGAGGGATACTGGACAAGTTTCGGGGTAAGGCAGAACAGCCTGGGGTTCGGTGGGTGGCCTATAGAAAGCCTCTCTGTGGAGTGATTGGCATTCAGAACCTGCCCCACAGTGCTCACCAGGTGGAGAAATGCAGCCTTGCTTGCCATGCTGGGTCCCCTTACAGGCAGCACTGTGTGCCGGGCCATGCAGTGCTCAGCTTGTCCTAACTTCCCCGCAGATTCTATTGCAGAACCCACCTTTGAAGGTGAGGAAGCTGTAGCTGAGTCAGTTCCAGAGGTAGCTGTGGACCCAGTGTCCCCAGCCCACATGCTCTCTTGGTCCTGATGCTTCTGGCTAAAACTGGCCCCATGCACCACAGAATAGCAACCAGGAGAGTCTCCACTGTTCCTGGGCATCTTTCTAGCATGATCAAAGGCTTTCAGGCCATGCTAAGCATTCCAGAGAACTTGAAAGTAAAAAATGGCTTTGATACCGTTCTGGTCACACAGACACAGGTCTGTCCATGTGACCTATTCAAAGTGAAAAACTGGGTCACGGAGGGTGGGTTGGGTGGGGGTTAGCCTTAGAGGTCTTTGATGGACCTCACCTCTTGCCTTAAAGACTCTGCCTACCTCATCCACTTCATTGTCAGACTTCCTGCCCCTTAGAATGTTCTGCTTCCCACAGGGGCTGAGATGCCAGACCAGGGCCTTGGCACAAGTTCATCCCTGGCGCCTGATGGTGTCTGCCCTCCTCCTTCAGCCAAGGAAAGCAGAGCCTGGAACACAAAAGCCTGGCTACACCACTGGCATAGTCATGCTGGGAAAAACCTATCCATTCTTTTAGTCTCCTCCAATAATGAAAACAGTGCTAAAAAAAACGGCCCTTCCGGGTCCAGCCTGCACCTGACTCAGCAAACTCATGGCTTGAATTTCTCTTCTTCCTCCCAAGGAGGCAATGGGAAGAGACCAAGATGAGGCAGGGTAGGGGCTGGAGAGATGACTCTTCCAGAGGACTCGGGTTCAACTCCCAGTACCCACTCACATGGCAGCTAATGTCTGTAATTCCAAGATCTGACGCCCTCACAAAGACATACATGCACATACAATAAAAATGAATAAATACAATAAAAGTGAATAACTTATTTAAAAAAGAAAAAGATAAGGCAGAGTCAAGAGGTACAACAGGACTGGAGGGTAAACCCCCAACGATCTGCCTTGGAAGTTCATGCCAGTGCTGGGGCAGAGGATTGCCATGAACTGGGGGCCAGAAAGGCCGTGGGATCTCCTGGACACGCGAGTGTTGGGAACCAAACTCAGGTACTCCTCTGCACTGAGCCATGTCTCCAGCCTCAATCCTCCAAGGAGGGAGTTTTGATGCAGATAAATCAGGTGCATTTATTAGCTGTCTGACTATCAATGAGTTACTTGCCTCTCTGGTAACATAAATCATTGTGGTGCTGTTAGGACAGTGAAGTCCACAGTGGAGAAGAAGAAGGCATTTGCCAAAATTCGGCTTCCTGCCACCCTTTCCCCTGGAAGAGGGTGTGGCAAGAGCCAGTGTGACAGGAAAGCTGGAAGTCTACCCCTCGGGCCCTTGCTGGATGATCACCAGGTTTCCCTATGTGACCACTCAACTCCATTGGTGATCAGAGCCCAGCACCTCAGGAGCCACATGGGGACTTCCCTTGCTGCGGGTGGACTTTCCAGTCAGCCTGGGGACTTTCCTCTTCCAAGCTGGACAAATTCCTGACCAGGAGGGAGAGGTGAGGACTGCCCCTCCTCAGGCTGTTCTGGCTGTTCAGGGTGCTGACTAGAGGAAGGAAGACATTGTGATTTGGGGAGCTCAGGTTGGAATGAGGCTGTAAGAAGCCTCCTCTGGACCAGAAAGTGGTCACCTAGAAGGAACCAGGGGTCACAGTGGGAGATGTGGCTGAACCTGGCAAGTGTTCATCCCTACAGGCCGGGAAGGTAGCTGCAGCGGGCCAACTTGTGCTCTGGACCTGCCGGCTCTGTCTGAAGTGGTGTGCACTCAGGTAAGCTGGGGATTCTGAAGATGAGGTGACTCCAGGAGTGATGGGCCCCAGCACCAAGGGGGACCTTGAGCAATGTGGTTGAAAGTGTAACTTCAATATCTGCCTGCAAGCATCTGCCTCAAAGTGGAGTGAGAGCTGGGGACCCTCTGTGATCTTCATGACTTCCTGGGGCAGCCTCTCTCTGTATCCTGACACCCCCCACAGGCCAGGCAGCCTCTCTCTGTAACCTGACATCCTCCACACAGGCCAGGCAGCGTCTCTCTGTATCCTGAAATCCTCCACACAGGCCAGGCAGCCTATCTCTGTAACCTGACATCCCCCACAGGCCAGGCAGCCTCTCTCTGTAACCTGACATCCTCCACACAGGCCAGGCAGCCTCTCTCTGTATCCTGACATCCCCCACAGGCCAGGCAGCCTCTCTCTGTAACCTGACATCCTCCACACAGGCCAGGCAGCCTCTCTCTGTAACCTGACATCCTCCACACAGGCCAGGCAGCCTCCAGCCTGTCTGACCTTCCCAGCCAAGTTTCTCTGATTTCTTCAACGGCCACCTATTTTCCATGGACAACTAAAGGGATCATTTAAAGGGCCCTCAGGACCCACCACACCCCACTGAAAGCACTCTGGTGATTACATTACAGATGATGGAAAGCTAAAGTCCTTTTCCTAAGACCCAGCCTGGTGTAACACAAACCTAAGCCTTCCTCCACCTAATTCCAGTGTCGAACAGACCTTGACATACCCCTCCTCCTCAAGAGACCATACTTGTCTTTGCCTGAGAACCATTGCATTCGCTATGTCTCCCATCTAGAGTGTTCCTACCCTCCTCATCAACACTGATTTTGTGTCTTTCCTTTTGAACTCACTGAAACCTTACCAGGCCTTCTCTACCCACTATTTGTAAAAGCCCCTAACCATTTTTTTTTTTTTTTTTTTTTTAGCCGAGGACCGAACCCAGGGCCTTGTGCTTGCTAGGCAAGCACTCTACCACTGAGCTAAATCCCCAACCCAACCCCTAACCATTCTTAAGCACTGTTTTTGTTTGTTTTTGGTTTGATGCAGGATCTTACTAGATAGCCTTGGATAGCCTGGAACTCACTATGTAGATCAGGACTTGCACAGAGACCAACTGGCCTCTGTCTCTTGAGTGGTGGGATCAAAGGTGTACATCACTAGGAGTGGCTCCCAATCACTTGCTTGTCTGTTAAATTTTACTTATTGTTATTATTATTGTGGGGAGTAGCTGTGTGCCACGGTGTGTGTGGTCCCTGACCATGGATGTCACAGTGCTCATGCATGCTTGTAATCTCTGCTCTGGGGATGTGGAGACAGGAGGCCCCATGGGCATATCACTGGTCAGCCAGTATAGCACAATTGGCAAATCTCACATCCTGGTGAAAGCCCCTGTCTGAAAACAGATGGCCAGGGCTTGAGAAGCAGCAGCCCCTGAGCTCATACTGGCTGCCATGATTGTGTACACATGTACACCTCACAAACATACACACATAGGAAACAGAAATGATTAAATAAAGATCACCTCTGTGTGGCACAGCTCGGGTAGGATACTTGCCCAGTGTGTCAAGGCCCTGGGCCCCATCCCAGCACAATACCTAACTGACTTTCTAACTACCTTCCTGATCAGTGTGGGAACCGGTGCCATGTTAATGTTTAAAGGAGAACTGGAAGCCGTGCATGCTGCCAATCGAGAAAGCTGGCATGAATGTATGAATGGGTAGGAATCTGCTTAGTGCCCACAGAACAATAGCCGGTTGTATTCCTCACTGACGAAAAAGGCATGAAAGGCAGAGGTCCTTTACACTGTCAGCCACTGAAGCAGGGCCTGGTGGTGCCCACCTCTGTTGATGACTAACTTTGGTTGCCAACCCGACACACCTGAGAAGAGGCAACCTCAATCAAAGGATTACCGCCATCACATAACAATTATCACTATTATCGGTGTGTGTGTGTGTGTGTGTGTGTGTGTGTGTGTGTACAGATGAGTTGGTTCTTTCCTTCCACCTTTACAAGGTTCCAGGAACTGAAATCAGTAGGGCTGGCCTAGCACTAATTTGATAAGTGAAGGCCCAGCCTGCTGCGGGCAGTACCATTCCTAGGTAGGTGGGCCTGGACTGTATTAGAGAGACAGCTGATCCAGAAGCTGGGGGCCAGCCAGCCAGCGAGATCTCCCTCTGTGGTTCCTGCTCCAAGCTCCTACTCTGGCTCCCCTCAATGATGGACTATTTAGATGAAATAAACCCTTTTCTTCTCCAGTTGTATCTGGTCATGGTTGGATATCACAGCCTCAGAAGAGCAAGTTAGAACACCTGCTATCCCAGCCCTTGGGAGACAGAGAATTCCGAGTCTCAAGGCCAGTCTGAGTCACATAGGGAGACCCCGTCTCAAAATAGATAAATAAATAGGTAAATAGTCAAAGGGTCCAGTGAGATGGCTCAGTAAAGATGCTTGCCGGGTAAGCCTGGTGGCCTGGGTTTGAGCCCATGGGAAGGTGAAAGGAGAGAGCCAACTTCACAAAGGTTGTGTTCTGACCTCTACACACACAAGCACACATACAGAAGAAAAAAAAAATGAATGAATTTATTTAAAACAAACAAATGGAGAAGTTAGCTGCATGGGTACGCCCGCCACTGTACATCTTTTCTCCTGCTTCAGACTCTCCAACACACTCTTCTGTCCTCGGACGAAACAGGCTTGAGGGAGGGCCTTCAGTTTCCATGCGGGAGAATCCGGCACACATCAAGAGCTCAAAGTTTGTGAACCAGGTTTGGTTACATTGTCGGGGCAATCTGCATTTCAGGAAAGGCCACTGCAAACCGATTCTGGCGGGGCTTTGGGGACCGGGAAAAGGAAGTGGGAGTCTCGTAGCATCTGGAATAGTAACAAGGGTCTCTGTTTTCGCACTCAGATTCTATCCCAAGTCCTGGGGATCCTGAGGCAGGGATGGGCAAAACTATCTTCTCCCTCAGTCCTCTCTACACAATCTCAGGCAAATGTGAGGGCTCCAAGGAACACCAATAGAACCCTAGCGATCATGTCTTCCGGGCTTGACCCCTGGACTTCTCAAAGAACTCATTTCAGATCCTCTTCCAGACTCTCAGCACAGAGAGAGCAAGCACCGGCCATCGTCACACAGCAAATCAGTGGCAGGCCTCCGGTCTCCCCGCCTGTGCCTCTGGGGCCTCGAGGAGCCTAGGGCCCAGACGTGAGGTCCCAGGAGGAGGAAGGTGCCCTTACACCTTTAGAAATCCCGTGGGGAGAGGCACCTGGGGCTGAGATTTTTCTGGTGCCCGTGAGCCAAGTCTGAGGTTTGGGAAGGGACAAGAAGGAACAGAAGAAGGAGCTACGCGGGGGCTGAGAGGGGCGATGAGTCACAGAACGACCGGACGCGTGACGGCGTGGGGTAGGGGAAGGCCTGTCCTGCACACCTACTGTGTTCAGGCATCGTGTGGGTACTGGGGACACGGCCAGAGCCTGGATCCGACCGTGCCTCCCCAAGCTTCATCTGAGCTAGAGTCTGAAGCAAACCAGTAACCCTGCAAATGGAAAGCTGCGGCTTAGACCACTGTTGGGCAACAGGGCCGGGACTTTAGGACGTCACCGGGTCTGGGTAGCAGAGGCTAAGCACTGTTAGCTGTCACTAGGATACGGACCTGATTGCCACGTGCCAAAAAGGCACGGGGGGGGGGGGAAAGAAAAGAAAAGCAAGGTTGCTGGCAGATCCGCTGGAAACCAAGTTCATCTGCATTCTTCTGAATGAACCTCCGGGGCCTTTCGCATTTTCCAGCGGGATGCGAGCGCCCTCTTCTGTCCACTGCGCCGCACTGCACAGGGCTCTTGCTCCGCCCCGAGCAGAGGGCCAGGCATCGGCTGACACTCGGTACGCATGCGCACACAGAGACTCTTACAAAGAGGTTTGACTAGACACGTCATCCTCAGTTGTCAGGATGGCCGAGCGGTCTAAGGCGCTGCGTTCAGGTCGCAGTCTCCCCTGGAGGCGTGGGTTCGAATCCCACTTCTGACAAACTGTTGTTTTTCTTGCTCACGATTCATTGTCAATAAACTAAGGAGGTAGCCGCCGACGAACGTTTCATAATATTCTCGTCTTCGTCTTTTTAAATGCCATCGTCCACCTTTTAAAACCATTTTCTTCCTAATACATAGTTCTTTGAAACTGTAAAGCGAATTCAGGAAAGGGGAAAAAAAAATGAAAATTCCCACCCTGGCCCGACCAATGGAAGTCCCGTTTTCAAATTTACTTTCGAGTTTCAGGGAGGATTATAGGCAAAAATGGAAATATTGTCAGAAGTGGGATTCGAACCCACGCCTCCAGGGGAGACTGCGACCTGAACGCAGCGCCTTAGACCGCTCGGCCATCCTGACATGCCTCGCCGAGGCTTTCATGTTCACTTTAGTTGTTGGCACTCTGTGACACTAAGCTGCCCCCCTGCATCCCTACTCCCGCTCGCATCCACACTGTGGTCCTCATGCCCAGCCACCACAGGCACGAGCTCGCTTGGTACCTTCAGCCAGCGTCTCTCCCGCTCTGGGCGACTTCTACAGTCCGGTCCGCCCAGGGTTAAAAATCACCGGTAGCAGCAGGGCGCGGTGACCCTCACCTGTAATTCCAGCACGCAGTGATCTAATGCAGAAGAATCGCCTCGAGTTCCACACCAGCCTGGGCTACGGAGTAGATAGACTCCGTCTCAAAAACCCAAAAAACTAAATAGACAACAACCACACACACACACACACACACACACACACACACACACACACACACACACACACGGTTGCCAAGACCCCCCCGCCCACTTCTCCAACTGACGTGTGGTTGTTTTCACTGGAAACAACACGGAAAACCCGTTTCTCTTACTTTCTATAGAAAAGAACTACAGACGTAAACACAAGGACGAGAAACTGAATTCCAGACGACAGCTGGCCCCGGGCCACAGGGTGCGGCCGCTGCTCAGCAGGGCGGCCGGGCTGAGGGTGACCAGCAGCAGGGATTGCTTCTGAGCAACTGGAGAACTTAAGAGAATTGTCATCTGCCCTCGAAACCCTCCGAGACCAAAGAAGCTGAAGGTGTCCTCAGTCCTTGCTGGTCGACCTGGGGCCCCGACCTGCGGGTGATGGTCTGTAAGAGTTTGAGGGTAAGGTAACAGGACATCTGAGTAGACGGCCCGGTGGCCAGAAGCATGCACGACAAAGCTGGACAGTCACCCAGTGAAGGTGTTATTGCTGCTGTAACAAATTACTACAAACCCAGCAGTTGGAAACAACACGGTTTGCTTGCTCGTGTGTGTAGCTGGTTGGTTGGTTGCCTTTGACCACGATCTTGCTACCTAGCTTGGATTAGCCTGGACCTACCTCACTATCCTCCTGCCTCAGACTTCTGAATGCTGGACTATAAACAGGCATATAAACCACCAAGCCTGGTTTTGTCTTAATTTTTTTCAAGGAAACACCACCACCGTTAACTCCTTGCTGTGTCCCACCACCAGTAAACAAGAACTCCTACTTCAAACTCTTCTGACTTTGGTGTTTGTGGATTTTTGTTGTTTTGTTTTTTATTCTGTTGTTGTGTTGGTGTGTGTGTGTGTGTGTGTGTGTGGTTTTTTTGTTTCTTTGTGTTTTTTTTTTTTTTAAACAAGGTCTCACATAGCCCAGGATGACCTCAAAATCAGTATGTAGTCAATGGCGATCTTGAACTCCTGATCCCTGAATTTCTGATCCTCCTGCCTCCACCCACTGAGGGAACTGAAGACATGTGCTCCGGCACCAGGGCTGCATGCCTGCTAGGCAAACATTTAATCAACTCAGCTGCATCCTTCTCCTGTAAATATATTACTGGGTTTTTTTCTTTCTTTCTATTTTTAGTTGTAAATGGCTGTTTCTGTTTAAAATATTCAAGGTGTGATGGTGCATGTCATCCTTGCACTTGGGATACTGAAACAGGAGGATTGAAATTTCTAGGCCAGCCTGAGCTGCATAAGGAAACCTTGTCTCCCAAAAAAAGTAACTTGAATTGTTTCTCAATTTAAAATGTCAAGCAATAGGGCAGCTGTGATGGCTATAACTCTAGCAGTGGAGAGGTGAAGAAAGGAGGATCCTGAGTTCAAGGTTAACCTCAGTTACCTAGTGAGTTTAAATTTAACCTGGTTTACACAAGACCTTGTCTTAGAAAGAAAGAAAGAAAGAAAGAAAGAAAGAAAGAAAGAAAGAAAGAAAGAAAGAAAGAAAGGGAAAGAAATCTTGGCACCAGCCTGGCAGTCAGTGCCTGCCTGAGAAAAGACCAGTCAGCCACCCAATGGACTATCATGCCAGCAAAGGGAGTGAAGAGCCTCTTGGTATTTCCAAACTTTACTTTTATATGGTTTCTCTATGTAGCTTTGGAGTTTTTTCTGTATCTCGATCTGTAGACCAGGCTGGCCTTGAACTCACAGAGATCCACCTGGCTCTGCCTCCCAAGTGCTGGGATTAATGGCCTGCACCACCACTGCCAGATTTGGGAGCTGAGTTTTAATACTCAGAGCCTGTGAAAAGCTGAGCTCTGTCGAGATCCCAGTGTCCCTGCAGTGAAGTGGGAGGAGAGACAGGAGAATTCCTAGAGGCTTTGGGGCCAGCTAGCCTAGAACACTCAGCAGCCTCAGAACCTTGAGGTGGAAGGCGTGACCTCCACACAGGTGCTGTGCCATGTGATTGATCCGCGAACACACACACACACACACACACACGCACGCACGCACGCACGCACGCACGCACGCACGCACGCACGCACACACGCGAACACAACCAGCTAAGAGCACTGGTTGCTCTTGCAGAGGATCTGGGTTTGAGTCCCAGGATTCTCATGCCAGCTCACAACCATCTGGAATTCTAGTTCCTGGGGATCCAAAGCCCTCTTCTGGCCGCCTCAGGCACTACATGCATGTGGCACACAGACGTACTCTCAGGCAAAGCACACACACAGAAAATAAATAATAATGGTTAAAAATGTTTCAATATGTAAAATAACCCCATTTTTGTTAAAGTAAACAAAAAGTTTTTGCATAAACACACTCAGGTCTCTATATTTCTACATATACACATCAGTGAAAACTTAAAAAACACAGAAAAAGATCTGAGAAAATTCACCCACGTTATAACCGACTTTAATTAAAGGGCAGAGTTAGAAGCTGGCGGTGGTGGCGCACGCCTTTAACCCCAGCACTTGGGAGGCAGAGGCAGGTGGATTTCTGCGAGTTCGAGGGCAGCCTGGTCTACAGAGTGAGTTCCAGAACAGCCAGGACTGTTACACAGAGAAAGCCTGTCTTGAAAAACCCGATTAGTTAATTAATTAATTAAGGGCAGAGTGAGCCTGCAGAGGGAGCTGTGACTGGCAACAAAACAAGTGAATGAATGGATTAACTTAATTAATAATTGAACTGGAAAGAACACACCCCACAGCATCAGCACAAGAATGAGATAGTTCTGACAGCATGTGCAAACTGGAAACCAACAAGCTTGCAGGAAGTGTCCTGTAAACTTCTTAGAATTGTTCATTAAAATAGTGTTAGCATCTTTTGGCGACCTGTTTTGTATTATTTTTCCTCACAGCATCTCTCAACACTCTTCTTGTTTTTGTTGTGTGTGCCTGGTGTACAGTACATGCACGGAAGGGTGCCGGTGAACCACCATATGGGGAGCCCAGAGCAGGACATCATCCGTTTCCTCTTCTATTAAGACAGAATTCGGGTTGGGGATTTAGCTCAGTGGTAGAGCGCTTGCCTAAGCGCAAGGCCCTGGGTTCGGTCCTCAGCTTAAAAAAAAAAAAAAAAAAAAAGACAGAATCTGTCACTGAACCAGAGCCTGTTTCTGGGATAGACCAATGAGCTCTAGGGATCTGCCTGTCTCCAACCCCCCCCAGCGTTGGAGTCACAGTCACCGAGGGCCATCTCAGCTTGTTGCCTGGATGCAAGGGATTTGAATCCTGGTCCTCATGCTCGCACGGTGCTCTTACCCACTGAATCATAGTCCCAGCCCTTGTTGATTTTTTTAAAAGATTTATTTATTTATTATGTATACAGTGTTGTTTGCATGTATGCCTGCAAGACAGAAGAGGGCACCAGATCTCATTACAGGTGGTTGCGAGCCATCATGTGGTTGCTGGAATTGAACTCAGAACTTCTGGGAGAGCAGTCAGTGCTCTTAACCTCTGAGCCATCTTTCCAGCACCCTAGTCTCTCTGTTTTAATTAACAATTAATTAGGGTTTTGTTGTTTTGAGTTTGTTATTTGAGGATCTCTCTAAGTAACACTGGCTGGCCTCAAACTCACTATGTAGACCAGGTTGGCCTCAAGCTCATAGAGGTCTGCCTGCCTCGGCTGCCTGAGTGCTGAAATTAAAGGTATGGGCCACTATTCCTGGGCCTGTTGACATTTGGAGAAGGAAGAGCCTGTTGACATTTTTGAGACAAGGTCCTTCTGTACAGGCAGGCTGGCCTGGAACTTAGGTTGGTCCCCCTGCCTCGGTCTTTCAAGTAGTAGGGAAGACGGGCCTTTCATGACTAGGCCTGGCTCCTGGACTCAGGTCCATCTGTCCTGTGAAGAATCCCAGTGTCTCTCCGATCCTGACAGGCCCAGAATTTTGCCAGCATAGAGCCCTGTGCAAACTGAACAGGGAGCACCCACCAGTGCTGGGGTGAGCAGAGACCATCCCTGGAAAGAGGGTCAAGCCAGTGACTCCCCACCCTCAGCTGTCTGTCTGTCCCTGCTGTATGGTCCGGCAATCCAGAGCTCTCATTGCCGGACAGAGTGTGGCTCTGGGTGGGCAGCTGGTTCCAGCCTCGCTCAGATCCCCTCCCACTGTTTCTGCTGGGGGTGGCTGCAGTTGGCCCGGAGAGCCCCACGATGCCATTTGAAAGGAATGAAAGTGGGATTGACCAAAACGGCAGAATGCAGACCAAAGGCAAAACAAAAACACACCACTGTTTTAGAATCCGCCTTGGAAACAATCCCCTCATTGTTCTCTGGGTCATGGTAAAATGACGAGCCCACCCCAGCTTTGTTCTCAACTTGGGCTGGTATCTGGGTTACAGTTTTGCAGTACTGAAATGTACTTTTCATTTTCAGAGTAGCTGCTTTAGATGGTGTGTGTGTGTGCGCGCGCGCTAAGCGTCCCAGGTTCACTGGAGAGAAGGGCTTGAGTAGGTAAAGGGTTAAGCCACCATCAACCATACATTCTGTCAAAGATCTTAAACCCTCCTGTCTTGTGTTTTGGAACAGGGTCTCACAGGCTTGCACCACTGTGCCAGTTTAGAACCTTGCAGACATTGTTTCAGAGGGCTGAGTAATGGCCAGCCAATGATATTCCAAATATCTTTGTTCTAGTCCTCAAAATTTGTGGGCTTACTTTATAAAGAAAAAGGATAGCTGGGCAGTGGTGGTGCACATCTTTGAGTTTGAGGCTAGTCTGGTCTACAGAGCGGGTTCTAGGACAGCCAAGGCTATACAGAGAACTTGGACCAAAAAAAAAAAAAAAAAAAAATAGAAAAAGGATAGACCCAGGCATGATGACACACACCTGTAGTCCAGTCACTGGGATCACAGAAGTAGGGATATCAGGAGTTCAAGGTCATTTTCAATTACGTAGTGAGTTCAAAGCCAACCTGGACTTTTAGTGTTAGACCTTGTCTGGAAAGGAAGGAAGGAAGAAAAAAACCTCCAGGTGTGGCAGCTCCCAGAACTAGAGAGATAGAAGAGGATCCAGTCTGCTGCAGATTTGAGACCAACCTGGGCAACCTTGCAGGATGCTCCTGTCTCAAGAAAGCCAAAAGGAAAGAAAGTGTTATCCGCCATCCCACTGGTCTCCAGGGTAGAATTAGCTGATATGGCTGGCTGGGCAGGTGTCCCCTTCTTTTCTCAGGGCTCCATGCACGCCCCTGCTGCACACTCAGTGGAAGAGAACAACCCTTCCCTGAAGGACTACCCTTTTCTTGCGGGTCTCTGAGCAGCTGCACTCTAACCACCAAAAGAAAGGTTCTCAACCTGTGGGTCGCGACCCCTCCAGGGCTTACCCAGCAGATGTTTACATTACAATTCATAACAGTGGCAAAGTTACAGGTAATGAAGTAGCAATGAAGTAATGTTATGATTGTGGGTCGCCACAACATGAGGCACTGTATAAGGGGTCACAGCATTAGGAAGGTTGAGAACCACTATTCCAAACAAACTTTGAGAAATAAAAGAGTCACTGGTGTAGTGTGTTGCACATGGTGTGTAGTGGCTGGGTGTTAGAGTATTTGTTTAAGATGTTCAAGGCCCTGGGTCCAGTCCTCAGCACAGCATAAACTGGTGTTTATAATCCCAGCATTTGAAAGGTAGAAGCAGGCCAGAAATCCATCCTCCGCCACATAGCAAGTTCAGGACCAGCCTGGGCTACACAAGACTTTGCCTTGAAAAGAAAATAAAAGAGCCCGGCGGTGGTGGCTCACAACTTTAATCCCAGCACTCGGGAGGCAGAGCCAGGCGGATCTCTGTGAGTTCGAGGCCAGCCTGGTCTACAGAGCTAGTCCAGGACAGGCTCCAAAGCTACAGAGAAACCCTGTCTCGAAGAAAAAGAAAAAAGAAAAAGAAAAAGGGGAGGGGAGGGAAGGGGATAAGAAAGGAAAGGAAAAAGAAAAAGGATCTTTGCAGATGGTTAAGTAACTGGCGATGGAATATTTAAGGTTCCTGATTTGAGGAGACTGAACTTTATTATTATCTGATGTGATGGATCATGACTACATCCTTACAGAAGACACACACACACACACACATACACACAGGGGGGAATCCTATGCATAAGATAGTTGAACCCCAGAAAAGCAGGGCTAGTTAGGCTATCAGAACCCCACTGATGGCTCATCTGGAATCCCAGATTGTGGGGACCTGAGGTAGGAGGAACGTCAAAAGGATGATGAGTCAGTCTGGGCACCAATCAATCACCCTGTCTCAAAACAAAAGTGAAAAAAGAGTAGAAACTCCAGAGGCTGCTGGGCCCAGGACGCCATGACTGTGCCTTTAGACTCTGCTTTTGCATAGCTGGCCTCCATAACCAAGAAGACATTTTTGTGACGTTAAGACATTGAGCTTGTGATAAGTTGTCATGGCAGCCACAGGATGGTAGCGTCATCTACATGGCCTCTGTGACCTGGCCTTACCCATAAAGCCAGTCTCCCCGTCATGTGCTCTGCCCCAGTGCCACTGGGGACCTGCTTTTTATTTCTCCAACTGCCTAGCTTGGTTCTGCCACAGGGCCTTTGCACAAACTTCCAAGGTTTCCTCCTACTCATAGACTCAGGTCTCTGCTCAAGCATCACTGCTTCTGATAGGTCTTCCTTGACCACTGTGCTGGCTCATTTCACGTCAATTTGACACACGCCAAATGAGATGAGGAAACTGATTGAAAAAATGCCTCCATAGGATCGGGCTGTAGGCAAGCCCGGAGAGCATTTTCTTAGTGATTGATGGGAGAGGGCCCAGCCCAGTGTGGGTGCCATCCCTGGGCTGGTGGTGCTGGGTTCTCTAAGGAAGCAGGCTGAGCTAGCCATGAGGAGCAAGCCAGTAAGCAGCACCCTTCCATGGCCTCTGCATCAGCTCCTGTCTCCAGGCTCCTGCCCTGCTTGAGTTCCTGTCCTGATTTCCTTCCATGATGAACGTGATGCAAGCCAAATAAACCCTTTCCAAGTTGCTTTGGTCATGGTGTTCATCACAGCAACAGAAACCCCAACTAAGCTAGCCATCCTATCTAAAAATCTGCTGCTCACTCTGTCTCATCCCTGTGTGATTCAGACACAGCAGCGCTGTCACAGCCTGAATTAATTTTCCCTTCCTGGCCCATCACCTGTCACTTACTGCTTGTCCCACATAGACAGTGGGACCCATGAAGGACTGGTCTAGCTGTAGATGAAGAATGCACATATTGTCTGTGCAAACCTCTGTGACTCGACATGTCTGTGCACGCCACAGCAGTGAAATCCAGCATCACCTCCCACCTCCAGGGCAACCCTCCCTGACACAGTCGCTCGTTTCCACAGGACATTTCATTTGCTCTCCTCAAATAGTTCTTCAAAGTGAGCACCAGTGTGCGCTGTAGAACAGAGGAGGAGCCAATGTTCAGCCATCTCTAAGTTCTAGATAGTCACTATATGCAGTGCTGAGGACTGAACCCAGGAACTTGTGCCTGCACCGCTATACTAGGGAAAGCACTCTGCCATGTAGCTCCATCCCCAACCTTTTTTGTAGTTTTAAAATTTGACACACACCTTTAACCCCAGCACTTGGGAGGCAGAGGCAGGTAGATCTCTACAAGTTGGAGGCCAGCCTGGTCTGCAGAGAGAGTTCTCTTTTACACAGAGAAACTCTGTCTCGAAAAAAAAACAAACAAACAAAACAAAATCTTGAAACAGCAGCCCAGAAAGTTGCCCAGGCTAGCTCTGAGCTTACTCTGTAGCCCAGGCAGGCCCTGCTTGTGTTGAGGCAGGGTCTCACCCTGTAGCTTAGATAAGCCTGGAATTCATTATACAGCAAGAATTTTCCGAGATCCTCCCTCCTCCACTCCTCCTGAGCGCTGAGATTACAGGTGTAAGCCATCTCCCTGGTTTGCTTTATCTCTTTAGAAAGGAACCCACCTGCAGTCTAGAAAGGACAGTCCTCCACTGCGTACCCCTAGTCTGGATGGACCTTTCCAGGACGCTGATTCACAGAGACCCGCTTTCCTCCTAAGCGGGCGGAAGGGATTGCCCAAGGATACACAGCACCCTAGGACTATGTGAGAGAGAGCGAGGCAGCTGGTAGATTGGTCTGCGGACCAGGACTTCAAGACTGCTATTCCAGAGCAGCGAGGCCAGCCAAGGGTTAAGGGGCGGGGCCCCAGATAGGGGCGGGGCCTTTGGCGTCTCGGGGCGGGGCGTCGCGCACCTGTCCGCTCTGCCTAGGGATCCCAGGCAGAGCCTGCCGCGGGAGCCGCAGTCGCAGCCCCGGAGCAGCGCCGGGAGCGCGGCCGGAGCGTCGTGGGCTCCCGAAGGCCATGGCCGAGTTCCCGTCGAAAGTGAGCACGAGGACTAGCAGCCCCGCGCAGGGCGTGGGAGCGTCGGTGTCAGCGCTGCGCCCGGACTTGGGCTTCGCGCGCTCCGCCCTCGGGGTGCTAGCGCTACTGCAGCTGGTGAGCGGGGTAGCTCGGTGACGGGATGGGGGACTCTCCAGGGACACCACCCTCCCCGGGACGCACGCCCCGGAGATCGCCTGGAACCTTGCACCTCGGAACGCCCGTGTGGCATCACTGAGAGCGCAGTAAGACTCATAAGGAGGGGACCCCACACCCTACCTGGGTGGTTCCCGCGGCGAAACCGCCCCTTAGATCGCCGCGCACAACTGTCCGCCAGTCTGTTCCTCTCCTTTTGCCCTGCCCCCTTTCCCTCTGGGACCGGCTCACGGCCTTCTCTGCCGGGCAAAGTCCACTGCCCAATTCTTCACTCGGCTGCAGCCGCTCAGTGAGGCAGCCCGGAAGCCCTCCCGGACAGTGCAGGACAACACATCGGTGGCCCCGACGGTGGCCCAGACGCGAGCGCTCCCTCCGGGGCACCTGCCCAGGGCCCGCGGGTCCAGTCTCCTGCTCTGGGCTGTGGAGATTCGCGGGAGGCCAGAAGCCACGCGCCTGCCACCTCCAGATCTCTCTGCTGGCCCTAGCTAAGGACCCAAAGAGTGCCCCTTCCCCCTGGGTGCTGAGATGTCAGCTGTTTTTTCACAGTACCCTCCTGTGAGGCTCTGGAGGCCTGTGGCTACCCCTGGGGAGCGGTCTCCAAAAATTGAGGTCCACTGGCAGAGGCATAGGGTGGCACTGGAAGTAAGATTAAATCCATTCTATTACCAACCCTCCAGTGGGTGGGCACATCGAGCCAGGCTGCCAGGGCCAGGCTGGGGAGCCTGGAGGCCCTCGGCAGAGAGCAGGTCTTCCTTGCTCTCCAGGGGAGCGGCCACCTGGGGCCTGCTGCCTTGGTTTCGGGATTTCTGATCTTCCTTCGTGAGCCCTCACCCTTCATCCTCCTCCATCTCCTGCCTGGGTTTGTTTAAAATTCAGATTCTTGGCTCCACCCCCGGAAAAAAAGTGAAATTGTTCTTTGAATCTCCGGAAGTGCAGCAAGAAATTTGCATTTTAAAAATCTCCCGGAATGCTTTTTTGGGTCTTGTTTGACTTTGATGAGATTGGGGACGGGTGGCATGATGCCCGCTTCTGGGACCAATTTAAATCTGCAGCAGTAGATACTGTCAACCCAGGAGTGTTGGGCTCTTGGTAATTTGTTTATCTGATTGATTGGTTTTGTTTTGTTTTATCGGGTTTACTTCTTGTTTTTTGAGACAGGGTCGCATGTAGCCCAGACTGGTCTTGAATTCTCTCTGTAGCTGACGCTGGCTTCAAACTCCTTGTGAAGCCGAAGCTAGCCTTGAACTAGATCTTCCCAAGGGTTGGATTACTCTCTGGCACCAGCACACCAGGGGTTTCTTTCTGGGCTCTTTGACCCCCACACCTGAGGGTCAGCTTTGGGCTGGCCTGGGAGGAGCTAAGTGACTTGTGGCAGGGACAGAGAGGAGAGAGGTCTAGTCTGCTCTGGGAAGGCTTCCCCGGGAAGGCTAGCTTTCCAGCTGGGCCTTCACTGGAATGGGAGGCTGGGGCAGTGCAGGGAATGGTGGAGGGGATTGCAGATGACAGAGTTGAGTGAAGGTGAGGAGAGTGGCTGGCTCACAGGCTGAGCATCAGTTTCTGGTCTGCATCTTATGCACCTCGGGCCAGAGCTGGGGTCTTGGTGACCTTCGGAGGTTTGGGAGCACCGTGACATCGCGGTGTGACGTGATAGGTTCCCTTTACTTCCTAGCTTCTTTCCCCATATTAGTTCCACAGACTTCACTTGGAGACTGTACCAGTTGACTTGTCTGAGACGCTGTTTCCTAAGACGTTTCTGTGGCAACCTACTACTCCCCTGGGGCCAAGATGGGGGAAGGGCACAGACCTGCACTATATCTGCTGGGAAGCCACTGGAGGCTAGCCTAGACCTTTTGGTTAGGCATCTTTCTTTGTGTTTTGTTTCCTGGAACTCCCTTTGTATATCAGGTTGGCTTTGAACTCACAGAGATCCACCTGCCTCTGCCTCCCGAGTGCTGGGATTAAAGGCGTGCGCGGCCACACCACCTGGCTTGATTTTCTCCTCTTAACATGGAAGAAAAAAAAGAGGCTCAGAAGTTTTTTTCTAATCACTCACTTCCTTGGAATGGTTTTTCTGACTTCTCTGGCCACTACTCTTTATTATTAGATTGGTTCGCTCTTGCAGTGTGTGGGTGTGACACTTTAGAGGATGTGGGAGAGCCCCCATGCCTAATGCCTGCCCCTTGAAGGAGGCAGTAACTGAGGGGATGATGCTCCTTGCTGCCCAGGTTGCTCTGTACCCCAGGGTGTAGAGTCTCCTGCCATGCTGATGAGGTGGGTGAGTAGGAAGCCAAGCATCGCTCATCATCTGGCATGGTAGTTCGCCATCAGAACCCACCTCAGTGTACAGATGTCTGATGGTCTTTTGTACTCTGTAACCTTACCCATCCCCCTCCAGTCCCAGAACAAATATCAGATGGTGCTGTTAATTGCTAAATCAGAAGAGTAAGTGTATTTCTAAAACCTGATGTTTAGGAGAGAGAATGTGACTTTAGAGACCTTGCCTAGTAGGAAGCCTGCAGGTTTAAACTGTTGGTTCGTGGCTGAGCTTCCTAGTCATGTAAGCAAAAGGAGAAACAGGAACCTTCGTGGCTAGCTTCTAAACAGACAGGCAAGTGTGTCCCAGAAATAACTCTTCTAGTCCTGAAGCACCAGAGTGCCTTGTGCTACAGTTCTTTGTGGATGGATACTGTGTATGTGGCTGATGATACATGTGTATGCACCCATGGTGCGTCCTAACGACTTTAGAAAAAGTATGAAGAATATGGAAGTGAAGTGCCCGTCTTTTTGCTAATTTTAACACCTCTCCCGGCCCCAGCTTTGGGACAAAGAATGATCTTACCCAGTGATAAGCACAGAGGCACTAGAACAAAGTCACATGACCACGGTGGGGGCGTGGCTTGCAGCAAGGCTGCTGCCCACTGGTAGGATTTCACTCAGATCTGACCACCTGAAGCCTGGCTCCAGCTATGTTTCTGTTTTGGGGGGTCTGGGATGGCTACACTAGGAAGGAATGCTGCCCAGGCTTTTGGAGAGGGCTTCCTGGCATAGATGAGCTCTTAGAGTCTAAGATAGATGGGGTTTCAGAAGGTTCTAACAGGGTGTGATGACACACAGGCCTGTAACCCTGGTGCTTCTGTGAGTGAATGGGAGGCTGAAACAGGATGGTAGATTTGAGGACAGCCTGAGCTAAACAGTAAGACCCTGTTTTGGGGGAGGGAATTTAGGAGAGATCATGGATTCAGCCCCAGTACTCAGGACAGGGGGACTATGTGATGGATGTCTTGAGGGAGTGGGGGTAGTGAGCACTTCCTAGCCTTCCTCCTGGGATTGGGAGCAGCCACACAGTTCTGTTTTTAAGTAAACAAACAGGTTAGAGGCCTCCCCTGCTGTCATAGTGCTCCAAGGTTTCTTTGAGAACACTGTAGACCTGGAAGCAGAGGTCTTGGGTTCAAATCTAGATTCTGTCTCCTTCAACGTGGGATCCTAGAGAAGTTCTTAATTCCCCACCCGACCCCCATACCCTTGTCTGTAAAATGGTTATGGTGGAGAAGTGGGGCCTGCCAAGGGCTTAGCTTGGCACTTGATGGAATGAAGGCAGGATTCACTGGGCCCTAAGATGCTAGGGCTCGTAGGCAACCTTGAATGTTTCTGGGGACTAGGAGCTCAACCTTCAAGGCTTCCTTCATCCTCTGCTCTTGGGGACATGAGGAAGCCCTTCCTGGTGATTCTGGCTCTATGTCTGTCCCAACAGGCAGGCTGGTTTCTCCATGGAAGGACAGGACAAGGCCCAAAGAGCTCTGACTTCCAAGAAGGGCCTGCTGTGTTTCGGAGCAGATGTGAACAGTGGCGGATGGAATTGGGGTGACAGTATCGGGGGCTTCCTTAGCACTGATCTGAGTGAAGTTCTTTGGTAGTCTCAATGGAGCCTGCAGGTTCCTGTGCAGAAACCACAGTGCCCTGCATGGATAATGCCTGCCACACTCCTACTCACTGGGCAAGAGTGTGATAGCTTGGGAATTTATTTGTAGTTACCTATTGAGCATATGGATATACTCTCTTTTAAAAAATAAAAACAAGGCCAGGCTTGATGGCCCACGCCTTTGATCCCAGCACTTGGAGACAGAAGCAGGCCTGTTCTACAGAGTGAGTTCTAGGACAGCTGGGGCTGTTACACAGAGAAACCTTGTCTTGAAAAACAAAAAACAAACAAATAAAAATCCTGCCAGGTGTGGTGTGTATATGTAACCCAGCATTCAGGAGACCAAAGAAACCGAAGGCAGCTAAGGCTAGCCTGGGCTACATAGACCCTATCTCCAAAAAAAAAAAAAAAAAAAAAAAAAAAGTAAAGACATAAATGTGCCAACAGTGCTGCTAAAGCTGTCCTTGGATCCAGCTCCCTCTCCCTACCAGGGCAGATATTTTAGAACATTTCCCATCCCTTTTCTGTGCATTTAAAGAACACTGATGGTCTGGGAGCAGGGTTGGGGAGTGAGATGGCTCAGTAGACAACAGCTTCTGTGACCAAGCCTGATGCCCCACATGGTAGAAGAACCGACTCTGGCAATTTGCCCTCCAACCTCTATAAGGGCACCGTGGCGCGGGAATACCCATGCGTATACACGTGTACACACGCAATTCAATGAGTAAAGGTGCAGCTTTCCAACACCGGCGATGGCTTTACCGTCTGTCTGTTACTTGTGCCAAGTTCTGCTTTAGCTGGCTGTGGTGTCTTTGCAGCCTCCGTTCATTTGGCTACGCTCAACTTTTCTACAGACTAATCATTTCATCTTTTTTTAGAGATTCATTTATTTATTATGTATACAGCATGTATGACCAGAAAAGGGCACCAGATCTCATTACAGATGGTTGTGAGCCACCATGTGGTTGCTGGGAATTGAACTCAGGACCTTTGGAAGAACCTCTGAACCATCTCTCCAGCCCTAATCATTGCATTTTTAAAATGTTTGTTCAGCTGGGCGGTGGGAGCTCGATCCTGCCTTTAATCCTAGCACTACTGAGGGAGAGGCAGGCAGATCTTGAGTTCAAGGCCAGCCTGGTCTACAGAGAGAGTTCCAGGACAGTCAGGGAGAGAAACCCTGTCTCGGAAAAAAAAAAAAAAAAAAATTTTTTTTTTTTGTTCTTTAAAAACAACAACAACAAAATGAGATGTACAGGCAAACATCCCAATGGTACAAAGAGAAATCAATAAAATGTGGCCTTTTTCATATCTGGCCAAGCCCCAACTGTTCTCACCAGTGCATGACGACACAGAACTCCAGCCTCAATGAAAAGCCCCATGGATCCTGATGAGTGGTGTCCCAGGTCAAGGACCATGCCCACCCACACCCCCATCCCACAGAGATGGGTCCTACTTCTGGGCACAGGAAGCTGAGTGTATTTTGGGCTTTTTCAAACCTTCATCTTCATATATTTTATATTTTGGGGGATTAAAGATGCTAAGCTACTAATTGACCCCCAAGGGTCAGGCTACAGATTCTTTTATGTGTATGAAGAGATGAGACTGGGATTCTTTTTTTTTTTTTTTTTTTTTTTTGAGCTGAGAATTGAACCCAGGGCCTTGCGCTTGCTAGGCAAGCGCTCTACCACTGAGCTAAATCCCTAACCCTGACAGGAGGCTAAGGATCAGCATGAGAGCACAGCTGTCTCTTCATCTGTGAGGGAACATACTCACCTCCTGGCTTCTGTAGCAGCTCCTGGTGCAGCTGGGCCCTGGCACATCCCATTCCTTTGTATTTTACACTCCTCTGCCATGCCTGACTTCGAACAGGCCGCTGATGTGTCTGTGTGACATGTTTCCGTGAGATCCCAGGGTCAGAGGGCATGTGCAGTGTGTTTGCACCCCATCCCCACCCCGCCCAGGCTGTGATAGGTGGAGATTGGTCTATTCACCAATCTGCAGTTTTCACAGTTACGTGTTGTGTTTCATTTTAACACACTCCCGGCCTTCTGTTTACTCTTTTCAATCTTGAGACGGTGTCCTTAAGATGACCAGGCTGGCCTTGAACTCACTTTGTAGCCTAGCCTAGGCTGGACCTGGACTTACAACCCTCTTGCCTCTGCCTCTCTAGTAGCCAAGAAGACAGGCCTGCGCCACCACACCCTGCATCTGGGATTGGGATGGAGAATGCCCAGTGCCCTCCACAGAGGTCACAGCTGTGTCCTGTCTCCAATAGGTGCCTGCTCCCATGGCCACCCTGGCCAGTCATATGACATACTACTGGACACACCCCAATCTGATAGGCAGAAGTGGCAGGTCAGTGTGTGGCGTTAGTCTGTCCCCATCCTCCTAGGGGTGGGCACGGCTTTAAAGAGAAATTGTCTCAGTGTTGTGTCCTCTGCAGAAATGCTGTTCTTCCTCTGGCCTGTTGGAGAAATTCTAGAAGATTTACAGATAGTTCTTCCTGCTTGGTTTTATTTATTTATTCATCTATCTATTAATCTATCAATCTATCTGTCTGTCTGTCTGTATTTATTTACTTACCGTACTTTGTTCATGGGTTTTGTTGAGACATGGCTGTGTAGTTGAGCCTGCTCTTGAACTTCTGACCTTCCTGCTTTCATCTCCCAAACAGACCCCAGGTATTCCCCCACACCTGGCCCTCTCAGGATGCTTGTTTCAAAGTGTGATTTTGTTGTTACTGAGGGTCCCCTACGCCTTTTTCTTTCTGGCTTCTGGAAATTGAGTCAAGTTGAGACTTTCCCCCAATTCAATGTCATTAAGAAGGTCTGTGTTGAGCTTGGCCGTCTGCATTAATCACAGCCAGAGAGTATGTCAAGGAGATGGCCTGGGCGACTTTCCCAGTGGCCTAACATACAATAGTCACCTCTTTCCATAAGGACACATTCTGAGACTGGGCTGAGTCCTAGGTACAGTTCCACACAGACACAGCTGTGGTAAAGGTTACTTTATAATTGAACACAGCAAGAGATTAACAATAATAATTGTAGCAACACACTTTTTTTTTTTTTGGTAGCAACACGCTTTTATGAAAGATTTTTAAAACTTGTAAATTAGGCCAGGTGTGGGGCATACTACTTTAATCCCAGCACGCAGGAGGCAGAGGCAGGCAGATCTCTGTGAGTTTGAGGCCAGCCTGGTCTACAGAGTGATCTCCAGGCCATACAAGACTACATAGTGAGACCTAGTCTCAAGAACCAAAACCAGTATCTGAATAATATGAATTATTATTACTTAAATTAAGTCTTATTTATTTCTGTGTGTGTGGGTAAGTCATAGGCAAGCTACTACACGAGGAAAGAGGCCGGAGGCCAACCTGTAGGAGTTGTTTCTCTTCCCACCATGTGGGTCTCAGGTATGGAACTCACGTCCTCAGAGTGGGTGGCAGGTGCCTTTACCCAGAGCCATCTTGCCAGCCCTATAATACTTACTCCAAATTATATAACAAGTGGGGCATGTTGGCACATGCCAGTGGTCCCAGCTATCAGTAGGCTAAGGAAGGAGATTTGTGAGTTCAAGGTCATCCTGGGCTACATAGGATATACCAGCCATCTTGGGCTAAGTAATAGGACTCTGTCTCTAAAAACCAAAATTAACAACCGTTAAGAATTCTTTTGGGCTGGAGAGATAGCTCAGAGGTTAAGAACACTGGCTCCTCTTCCTGAGGACCTGAGTTCAATTCCCAGCAACCACATGTTGGCTCCAACCATCTATAATGAGATCTGGTGCCCTCTTCTGGCGAGTGTATACATAATAAATAAATAAATATATTAAAAGAAATTATATCTTAAAAAAAAAAAAAAGAATTCTTTCCACTGGGCAGTGGTGGCTCATGCCTTTAATCCCAACATCCAGGAGGCAGAGGCAGTCAGAGCTCTGTGAGTTCAAGGCCAGCCTGATCTACAAAATAAGGTCCAGGACAGCCAGGACAGTTACACAGGGGAACCTTGCCTTGAAAACCTGGAGGGGAAAATGATAAATGAAAATGTTAGAAAGTAAGGAATTACACATAGTTTGTGGCTATGCTCAAAGCTGTGAGGGGTGTGGATGCCTATGAGGACCAGAGAGGGGAAGGTACTTTCCTCAGGGCCACACAGCAGTGAGTGCAGGACTAGTACTGGCTGGGAGTTTTTCCTAGTCATCTGTAAGCAGAAAGTCTGTTTCAGGAAGGGACCAGCTCACATTTGCAAAGTCATCCTGCGCATCAGGCAGTTGCCATCTCTCGGGCTGTGGTGGCTGCACTATGTCAACCTTCTCTTTGTGGTTGCTGTGAACCTAGGCGGGGGCCGTTTTCCTTGGCAGCCGCTGACCCAGCCCTGGAACTGACAGAACCGGGCTTTGGCTTTTGCTGCTGGGCAGGGTGAGCTCCTCCTGTTTGCTCAGGGAGGAGAGGCAGGGTGGCACACCGGGGTCTCCAAGAGAGGACTGGGCTGAAGGTCAGGTGGGACCCAGCAAACAGGCTGCTCTGAAGCTCTGAATGACAGGGCTGGATGATGTCTGACACCAGATGACTTCTCTTCTGCAGGCCTGGGGTGTGTGTGGGGTGGCACCAGCCCCTCCTGGGAATGGAGATGGCAGATCTGCTCAGGCCACCCCCAGGGAATGAGAAAGGCCTTGCCCCTGGCTGCTCAGCCGGATCTGTAGGCTTTACAGGGCTGAGAGTCACAGGCTGTGATAGTTCCCCAGCTCTGGCATCCAGGCAGTGACAGTCTCCAGGACAATGTCCCCACCTCCCAGGAGTCAGTACTAGGAAGTCTACCCCTGGTCTGTCTAGCACCCCTCCTGCGAGTGTCCTTAGGCCAGATCCTCGTCTTTGAAAAGAGCCTCAGTTTTCCATCTGTGGATTGGGCTGAGTACTTCTCTTGGGAGAAAGCTGGGCCCAGAGAGGAAGGCCCAGGAAGTGAGGCCTGGCCAGCTGGATGCTGGAGTATGACTGGAGCAGTGAATACAGAGGCTCTACCTGGGCCTTCTCAAGCAGAAAGGGAACTTCCTGAGATGCCCTTCATGGCTGGAGGGATCCTAGTGTTGGGAAGACCCAGGCAGGCATTCTGGCGACCCCTGAGGAAGGGTAAAGAGTGGGGCAGGCTGGGTGCTGTAAGTTTCTGAAACCCATTCAGGCACATTGCCACTTGCTGGGGAGCCAGAAGAGATTGAGTTGCGGGTGGGGGGTGGGGAGGTCACAGAGCCTCCACCTGCCTCATGTGCCTGGATGTGACCCGAAAGAGACCCACATAGGCTGCTGCAGAGGGCCGCATGGGGCTCTAGCTGGGATTATGTAGGAAATAGTCTGAGTTCACGTTAGGTAGATTTTTCTACTAAATAATCATATATAAAATTTTATATTATATTTTATTTATATAATTACATAAATATATTTCTATTTCCTGCTATATAAAATATAATAAATTTAGTTAGTTATTGTTGTTATTGAGACAGGACAGGGTCTTGTGTAGTCCCGGCTGGCTTCAGACTTGTGGCAACCCTCCTGCCTCTACCTCCCAAGTGCCAGGGTTACAGATGGGTACCATCAGAATGGCTGGGAAGTTTTTTTCTCAAATACTGGGGACACTTGGGGATCGTGTAGTTAAATATATTTCAGGTCCACATGACTCAGCCATCAGCGTGTGTTTGTGTGTAAATGCTTGTGCCTCTGGGATTTAAACAGTCTGTTCTAGACCTGGGACTTGAGAGGAGCAGGTTGCATGGAGAAGGCTGCATCTGGAATACTGAGATGCTAGTCAAGGCCCAGGTGGACTCTTGCAGGCCAGGCCCAGCTGCCCACCACCCTGCTGCCTACCATGGACCTGGAACAGCCTGGCACAGAACTGGCCCTAGGAATGTGCACCGGCTGGGTGACTCTGTGGTTCCTTGTGTGCCCGTTTCAGATAGAGAAAGGGACAGCTGGGTGGTTCCTGGTCTTCCTTGGGATCTGGATGGCCCCAGTGTTCTAGAATGTTTCATATCTAGGGCAGGAATTCCAAGGTGCCTCCCCCAGCCCTCCTTTGGCACAGAGGGGGTGGTGTGTGGTGGTGGTATGTCCTGCCCAGGCGCCTGGAGCCTCTGTCTCTTGCCCCTTTGTCTCCTGTGACACAATGGGTGACTTTTTGTCCTCATAAAGTCCCTTTCAGTGTAGGGAGAAAGGCCAGGATGGGGGTGGAGGTTGGGCTAGGCCAGGCGAGGCTAGGCCAAGTTGTGTGTGTCCTCAGCTGCCTAGCTGTGCACTAAGTGAGGGGGAACCCCAGGAAGGGTCATGTGTCTACCCTGGGCCTCAGTTTCCTGGTATTGTAGTGGAGAACAGCTGCTGAGGGCTGTGAAAGGCTTGGCACTATTCACCTTTGGAGGGCTGGCCCTCGCTCTTTCTAAAAACATTTGGCTTAATTGCTAACATTTAAATACTGAAGATGCCACATAATTTAAAAAACAAACAAGCAATTTCTAGCATCCCCTCAAGACTCAGCATCTCTGTTGGGAGTGGCTCTGGATATAGCCCCTGCCTAGCGTGTGCAGTTCCACTCAGCAGCCGTTAGCTCCCCAGGGCTGGGTTTCCACCAGCAACATGCTTTCCTGTTGCAGAGGCCTCGCTCAGCCCTTTCTCCGACCTGCGTGGCCCATCTTAGGACCTTAGTGTCAACCTGCAGGGCTAGTTGCTTGCCTGGCTGGAAGCCCCCTCTCTGCCTTTGCTTTCCTGTGTTTTAACTAAACCACATAACCACACCCCCTTCACTGTGGCCCCAGGGCCCACCTGCCTGGCACACCTGTACAGTAACCAGGGTAGGCATTTCTGTCCCTGAACCTCACCCAATAAAAAACTCCTTCATGTGCCCCAGATGAGGACCTAGACCAGAAAGGTGAAGTGAGTCTCTAGCTAAGGCCACATAGTGAGTGGACTTGGGTCTGACACTGCTGTCAAAGTAGAGGGTAGATGGACACAGAGGTCAAGGTGACCAGACTGTGGGAGGTAGAGTTGCATTCCCTTCTAGAGTTTCCCCATGATTCTCTCTGTCTCCTCCTTCACTTCCCTAATCCTTATCACAGGTTCCTTTACTAGTGAGATCTTCCTCTGCCCTATATCCAAAATTGATCCTCCTGGCCCCTCTCCCACCTGAACTGGTTCCCACAGCACTCACCCTGTGAGCATGCTTATTTGAGCAGTTTATGCGATTGGTCTGTCCAATTTGCTGGTGTGGGAGCACCTTGAGGGGGGGGCACCCTGAGACAGAAATGCTACAGTGGAGGGTTGTGAAGAGAGGCACCCAGGGAGGGGCAGGTCATGCTGGAGAGACCTGTGAACTGCAGGAGACACGTTCTGTTCCCAGAGTTCTGGTCGAGGTTGCAGGGTCAGGGAGTAGAATTGGAGACTCTGGCCTGATTCTCTGCTCCCAGCGACCTGCTGCCTTTTGCTACCCCCAAAGAAGGGCCCCTCAAGGCTTCCGGTGCTTCAGCTGGAGTGGGATCTGCACCAGGTGGCATTTCAGTGAGTCCTGGGGGTCCTGCAGCTTCTGGAACTTCCCTGGCAGGACCCCCACATCAGTCACGGGGTCAGTGAAACACCCAGGCTGATGGTTTAAGGACCAAGAGAAACCAGTTTGTTGGGTTCTAAAAGAGGAATGGACCTTCCTTGTTCTAGGGCAGAAACCAAGTCTCCTGCCTGGGCTCGGGGCCAGGCATGACAGCCCAAAGGGTCACAAATTCCCCCACCTGTCTACTGCTTTATCTCCATTACATGTTTGCTGATCTGGAAAACAGGGGTGGAGTGGGACAGGGTGGGGACACCTGAGTTCCTACAGCCCTGCCCTTGGAAGGGGCTAACACCTTTTGCTTTATCCATCCCCCAGCAACTCCTTTTTCTCTAGCAAGGCAGAGCTGGGTCCCAGGCTCAGCCATCTTGTACCTACAGTGTGCAGTATGGCTCCTGATCATTTGGGGAAACTTGGCAAGACAGCCTGCAAAGAGGAGAGCATGAGTGTAAACATGCACGGGCCTTTTCTCGGCTGTCACTCAGATGCCTTTTCTAACTTCCTTTCAGACAGTAGGAACCAGCCAACCCAGTGGCAGAGTGAGGGACCTGGAACCTGCTTCACATAAGAGCTGGTAGTCCCTGGCTGGCCTGCCTTCCCATTTCTCAACTGAGAAGCTGCCTGCCTGAGATGTTATTCCAAGGAGTCTTCATTCTCCTGACAGAAATGACCATACCCAGTTCTGGGGGTTTGGGACTTTCTAGTGTGGTGGTCTATTGTGTACCCTAATAAACTTCTCTGAAGATCAGAGGACAGAGCCAGCCACCAAATTAGACATGGAGGCCAGACAGTGATGGCACACACCCTTAAGCCTATCACTTGGGAGGCAAAGATCCCAGTCTGGATCTCTGTGAGTTCAAGGCCACACAGGGAACAGAGTCAGGTAGTGGGGGCACACACCTTCAATCTCAGCACTTGAGATCTCATACCTTTGCTTGGGAAGTTTTGTCTGTTTCAGGCAGGTGATTTGGGGTGGGGAGTAAAGGGTGTATGTAGGCCAGGTGTGGTGTTTAGACTAATAAGACCTTGATAAGAAAGAGAAGTGGGTGTGGAGAGAGAAAGGGGGGGGGGGGGGGGGGGAGAGTACGTGTGACGTGTGGGGCCTATTCCCAGATATCTTGCCCTGAGTGTGTGTGTGTCTGTGTGTATTTTTGTGTACTTGTAGACATGAGCATGCCAAAGTGCACATGTGGGGTCTGAGGACAACTTTCAGGAGTCAGTTTCCCCCACCACGGAGGTTCTGGAGGTCTATCTCAGGTGGTCAGACTTGGTGGCAAGCACCTTCTCCTGCTGACCTACCTCTCTTGCCCTTGAGCTGTAATTAAATGAGGGCTTTGTTCCCGGTTTGGCATATGACCACAGGCTAGGAGGGCCCTGCTACTCTGTCCTATCCATCTTCTTCGCTGGACAGGGGCCAGCACCCCGGGCCTGCCTGTGAGGGTCAGAGGCAAGAACAGATGGAAGAAGGGTGCTGTGTGACATGGGGTATCCAGGGCTCACCCTAGCTGGGGAGAGAGAGTATAGAGCCTGCTTTGGCCTGCTCAGCCACAGGCTGTCTCTGGCCTTACCCTCCAAGTGCATATTCCAAACCAAAGAAACTTCCCTGAGTCTTTGGTGGGATGTTTGGGGAGAAGGTGGCCGGCAGGGCCCCAGCTTTGAGTCATGAGCCCTCTGGTGAGGACCTCTCTTTAGATGCCTGGGATCTTGCAAGTGGTCTGTTGGCAGAGTGTGCAGCCAAGGGCGGGGACTTGTTCCCAAAGAGCAGCCTCCAGAGGACAACTTTGCTCCTACAATCTGACCGAACATGGTCTCACCCTTGGGCTGGGGCTGCTGGCTTCCATGTGTGAACCCTTCTGTGTCTCCCTCAGCAAAGGAGGTTTTCTCAGGGGCCACAGTAGACTTCACCTTGGTGGCAGAGTTCCAGACCAGAGGAGGGTGGGTGTTCCTCAGCCAGCAAAGAGGAGGCCTAGGACAGCCCCAGGGATGCACTTCCCTTTGGGCTTCCCCAGGCTCCTTGGACTGTGCCTGCTCCTCTGTGTGGAACTCTCTGGGTTTGCTGCTGTGTGGCGGAACTCCAGGGGGAGAAAACACGCCCCTGTGTAGAACTGAGCTTACCCACCGGCTTTGAGGAGCCGCCTGAGGTGGGCGAGGTCCCTGTTAGAATGAGGTGCAGAAGCACCCGAGCAGCTGTGAGCAGAAAGTCACACAGGTGTGTGTGTGGTGGCGGGGAGGGGGGGGGGAGGGACAGGCTTCCAACGGAGTCCATGCTGCTCCCCTCAGCATATGCAGTCGGGGATGACCCGCCATCCCGCCACACAGTCCCTTAGCCTCCCTTTGTGAGGCAGGCTGGGGACACCTGTTGGAGAGATAACAGAGTTCCCGGCGGTGGAGGGGAGGAGCATTAGGCCTGAGGACTCAGAACCCTGGAGATGTCTGGGCTGAGCCAAGAAAGGCACACGTAGACTGTTCCCATTTGTATGGAGGATGTCCTGGGAACATGATTTTTTTTTCTTTTTCCAAAGGCCCCCTGGCTCAAGGGAGGGAGGAAAGGGCCTGTAAGGGATCTAATCATTTTATTTCACCTACTCATTGTATGTGCACATAAGCACTCTTGTGTGCACCTGCTTGTATGAGATCACGACTTGCAGGAGTCGGCATTCAAACAGAGGTCGTCGTCAGGCTTGGTTGCAAGTGCCTTTATCCCCAAGCCATCTCTCAGGCTCTTCTCATTTAAAACTTTATTTAAAGCCAGGTGTGGTGGCGCACGCCTGTAATCCCAGCATTCAGGAGGCAGAGGCAGGAGGATCTCTGTGAGTTCCAGGCCAGCCAGGGCTACATAATGAGACCCTGTCTCAAAAACAAAACAACCCCCCAAGGCTTTTAAAATTCAATTTATTATTAGTGTGTATGCGTGTGTGAGAGTGTGGAAGCCCCAGCTCTACCTTAGGCTGCCAAACTTGGCGGCAGGCACATTTAGCTGATGAGCCATCTCATCAGCCCCCAGAGGAGGACTTTTGGGAGTGACCAAGCATTATCTTTCCACTGTGGGTTCTGGGGGTAAACTCAGGCTGTCAGGCATCCGGGTTTTCAAGCTTGGGCAATAACTACTGTTACCTGACGAGCCATCTTGAAGCCCCTCCTCCCCCCATTTTAGACAGGGGTTTTGTTTTCAGACAGCTTCCCATGGCTCAGGCTGGCCTAAAACTCACTGGGTAGATGTTGGCCTTGAACTCATAAGACTCCTGCTTTTTCCTCCAGTGTTGGGATTACAGGTATTGTCCTCCGTGTCTTTTTTTTTTCCTGCACCTGTAACAAAGCCACGGTCTTGTACTGTTGTGGACAGTACTGGTGTAAGGATCATAGACTCCAGGGGGGAAACACTGTTCCCATCTTGGGTGTTAGTGTCTGGGGACATGGGGAAGGGCCTTATGTCACACAGCACAATGGGGATTGAAGAGGGGAAGCGTGGCCAGACAAGATGCCCAACACAGAGATGTACAGTAGTAGGCAAATCAAGGTTTCTTTTAAAAAGCTTCTTTTTTTTTTTTTTTATCACATGTGAGAAGAGGTCAGAGGACAACTTTTGGTAGCCAGTTCTCTATGCCTTTGAGTTCCAGGCACTGAACTCGGGTTGTCAGGCTTGTGGCAAGAATTTTATCCTTTGAGGCATCTTGCTAGCCCAATATTTTTTAAGTTAACAAGAAAGGATGCCAAGGCCTGGGCCTCCAGCTGGAGCTGTGGGGCTCTGAGAGACTCCCCCTGTTTTTTCCATAGGTGCTGGGGCTGCTGGTGTGGGCCTTGATTGCTGACACTCCATACCACCTGTATCCTGCCTATGGCTGGGTCATGTTTGTCGCTGTCTTCCTCTGGCTGGTGACAATCGTCTTCTTCATCATCTACCTGTTTCAGCTGCACATGAAATTGTACATGGTGCCGTGGCCATTGGTGGTGAGTCTGGGGCAGGGGTACTGTGTGGCTCTAGGCTGAGCCCTCTTGCCTGTGAGTGACCCTTGACCTTCTGAAATGTGAAGTAGGGGGGAGTTGGTAGAGATCCTCCTGCCTCGTAGCTACTTGAAGAGCTGGGGTGGGCAGATGTGTTAATGATTGAAGTAGGTGTCTGACTTTGGCCCTGGGAAGAGACCAGCAGCAAGAGGCTGTTGAGTAGGTCCACAAGATACCCTGGCAGGTATTACAGATATTGTACTCTTCTTGAGGGTGGTCAGAATTTGAGCTAGGAGGTCTGAGGGTGTCAATTGCTGGCTGGGGCCTAGCATGGATACCAGCTGCCTCCAACTTGCGGCCCTGGAGAGGATGGGTGGCCCTGGAGAGGATGGGTGCCTCAGGTTTGTCTCAGGCCAGCCTCCTCTGACTAGAGGAAGCACCCTGGCCAGACACACACACACACACACACACACACACACACACAAATGGCTGTGTTTTTTTTTTTTTTTTTTTTTTCTGGAATCCGGAAAACCCTTGCAGCTGGGTTTGAGCCTTTTAGTGAGCACAGAGGCACATGATTGTAAGGAGAGCGAGGCTGGGACTAGGCAGCGATTGTTTACAATTCAATGCCTGTTTAATTAGAGGAAACGTGAGTCATGCAGGGACAGAATGGGCTTGTTAGATCTTGTGTCACTGGCCAGAGCCAGGCAGGGTGTACGGTGGCCACTGTCCGTGGGGACACAATTTGGGATTGAGGAGGTATCGGCTGGACTCCTGGATGAGGGTTAGCCCCCTCTGAATACCCCTGGGCCCCTAAGGAAGAGTCCTGCAGGGTGGGAGACTTGGCTCTGAGGCCAAGTTGTGTTCCAGCACAGCATTCCATGAAGGAGGCCAATTGGGTTCTGTACCTGTGCTTCCGGACTCTTAACAGCAAGGGAGGGAAGGCTGAGCTGGGAGAGGAGCTGGGTGATGACCCTCAACTCTGGGATAGAGACTGCCAGATCTTGAAAGGGCCAGGCAAGATGGGCTAGTGAACTGGGCCAGGAAGGTTCCAGAAACCTTCCATGAACCTGGCCCTGAGGCGCTGCCTCTGTCCAGCTTCAGCCTTGAGGGGATGCAGTATTGGTGCCAAGCCTTGAGGTATTTGTTTGTTGTTTTGGTGGCACTGGAGGGTCAAACTCAGGGCCTCACAAAGCCGGGACAAATGCTCTACCAGGGAGATACACGCCCCTCCCTGAGGATGGTTATTTCTTTTTGGAAACAGTTTTGATGTGTAGACTGGGCTGACCCCTGCAATTCATGGTCTTCCTGCTCTGTGTCTGGACAGGTTGGCGCCCCTAAGTTACTATGCCCAGCTTCGACTAATTTGTTTGATTTGGTTGGGTTTTTTGAGACAGGGTTTCTTTGTAGCCCTGGCTGTTCTAGAACTTGCTCTGTATACCAGAGTGACCTCAGACTCAGAGATCTGCCTGCCCATGCCTCCTGAGTGCTGGGTTGACAGGTATGTGCCATCATGCTCAGAAGCCTTGAACATTTTTAATATGAAAATTTTGTTTTCATGTGAAATTTAATTTTTAAATGTTGGCAATTAAAGAAAAAGTGTATAGCACAATGGATGAACTGGGGATATGGAGTGGGCCCAGCTGCCACCTGAGGGTTCACATCCAGTCCTCCTGATGTTATATAGAGATTCCCTGAGGTCCTGGCCCTGGGATTTTTCCCTCAAGTTTAGGGTAATGCCAAAAGGAGTCTTGGATTTCTCCCACTGGTGTGAGGCCCCATCCGAGGGCCAGCCACAAGGCCAGGTGCTGAGTTGGTCCTAGGGAGGGTGTGTGTGTGGCCACGTGCCACACATGGAGTGGCTGCATTTGCTTAGCTGGGTGGAGGTTGCCTGGTAGCCTGGCACTGCCCTGCCCCAACACTTCAGGCCTTCCTGCAGGGCTTTCTGACTCAGCTTCAGGGGTGGGGATGGTCCCTGTGGATTTTACAGCTTCTCTCCCCTCCCCCCCAGTTAATGATCTTTTTTGTCGCTGCCACGGTTCTCTATATCACTGCCTTTATCGCGTGTGCTGCCGCAGTCGACCTGACATCCCTGAAAGGCTCCCGACCATATAACCAACGCTCAGCTGCCTCTGTAAGTATGTTCGCAGGGCTCTAGCCTTCTCCAGGAGATCCACGGGCCCAGGCCTGTGTGCTCCCGGGCTCCTGTCTTGAGTGGCCACTGTCTGCTCAGTGGGCTCAGCCTCACTCAGTCTTCCTTAGTGAACAGCAGAACCCGGGGGACCTAAACACTTGGGATCACTGTGGACCTCTGCTGTGCCATACTCACATCACCTTGGGGTGGCTATTAATCACTACATTCTATCTGCATTTTTGACTTGTATTCTCTTACAAAAAGCCCGAGCTTGGGCTGTGTCAAATGGCCATCCACACTTCACCCTCAAGGCCCTGTACACTCTGCCCTAGAGTTAGAGCTATGGGTTCTTTTTCAGACAAGGAAACTGGAGTTGTATTCATGTTCAGGACAGGGCAACCCTTGGTGTCTTCCCTCTTCCTAGTAAGAGAGGTTTTAAAATTAGTGACCTCCCTCTTGGGAACTGGGACCTAAGCTGCAGAAAACACACATCTGCATAAACTGGCTCAGAAAACTCCTTTTGAGTATTATTACTTTTTGTTCTATTGTTTTGTTTTCAATTCTGGGCCTAGAACCACAGGGCCCTGTGAGGCTGGGCCACATCCCCAGCCCTGAGTGTTCCTTGTTAGGTGTGTGAGGTTACCCCATGGTCAGTGCTATCACACTGAGCAGTTGGACACTCTTGGTTGCCCGGGTACCACCTGATAGGTCTGGTCTGTGGTTGTCCCCCGACCCTTAGAACATAATGCCAGATGTGTGGTGTGTGTGGCTGGGCACAAGGGGTGTGGCTGCCAGAACAAGGGGTTCTGATTAACTCAAGGGGCTGCTGCTCAAGCTTTTACCCCCAAGTCCACCTAAGGAGACCCTCTTGGTCTGCTGTCACTGTCCCCACATGGCCCCCTTGCGCCCTCTGACCCACTGCTCTGGCCTCTTCTCTTCTCCCCTGCAGTTCTTCGCTTGCCTGGTGATGATTGCTTATGGAGTGAGTGCTTTCCTCAGCTTCCAGGCCTGGCGAGGAGTGGGCAGCAATGCCGCCACCAGTCAGATGGCTGGGGGCTACTCTTAGGCCAGCCATGCTGTGGCCTCAGCTGTGGCTGGGTTTTGGCACAGGGTCACCCCCATCTTACCGGACTCAAGCTCTCTAGCACTCCTGAGGAACAGGCCCATGCACGCACAGCAGAGCTGCCAAGAGCCAGCAGTGGGGACATCCTCCCTCCACCACCCCCCTTATTCATCAAAAGGTGACGGGGGATGTGGGCTCTCATGGACTTCAGTATCCCAGGCTGGACCACCCTTCTCACCAGCACTAAATGCACTAACAGATCTTCAGCCTCCGACCTGCCTGACACAGTATAAGCCTAACAAACAACAGATTATCTTTGTTCCAGGAGAAGCTAAGCAAGCCCACAGGCTGTTCTGGTCTCACTCTGTCCTCCCATGCCCCAAGCCAAAGTGTCACCTGTAGAGACTTTTATAGAAAAGAGGTGGGATTTTTGGACTGGACTATTTCAGTTGGTTTCAAGCAGTCTCCAATGATGGCGAGCCTTGCCAAGTCTCTCCCCTGATGTGGAACACCCCCTTTGGGAAAGCTGGCATTAGCTCAGGGTGCTTCCCCAAGGCTGCTGATTAGGCACAAGGGACTTCAAAGAGGGGGGAGAAGGAAGCAGGGCCTTGCCTGGTGAGTTGTCATGGGGTTGGTGGTGACTCTTGTTTGGAATTATTTTTTACAATTTAAATAAAAATAGAAGTGTCTATTTGGAAAGGTGTTATCATTCATAATCTTAGATGTTAACATTTTACTTTTTGGTCCTTTAAGAAAAAATGTCAACAATTAAGATGTAATTAAATACTTGGGGCTTTGTTACTGTTAGAGGAGGGATCAGGTCTGGCTCTTGGTTCCAGCTCATACTTGTCTTGGTTACTCTGAAATCTCTCTTTTCCAAGACTAAACCCTGAGGAAAGCTAGGGTTCAAGGAGGAGCTGCCCATTTTGAGGCTTAGAGGAAAGTAAAACCCCAGCAAGCCAGAGAGCTCACTGTCCTATCCACTATCTCATGGCCCAACACAGCGTATCTAGGGAGACATGCTAGGTTCTGCTGCTCAGGTAGGCACTGCTTTCCTATGGGTGAGGAAGAAGGCAGGCTCCCAATGATGGGCCAGACCCAGCACCATTCGAGGAAGGATCTTGTATCTGCTCAAGTTTGTGGGCCAAGCACAAAGCAGTCTGCCTGCCTTCTGGGTCTTTTGTTTGCCTACATGCATATATGTGCACCATATGGGTGCCCGAGGAGGCCCTGAAGCTGCCATTGGTGCTAGGAATCAACCAGGGTCCTCCACAAGAACAGCAAGTGCTCTTAAGCACGGAGCCATCTCTCCAGCCCCAAGAGTATTTTGCTTCTGTATTTGTCCAATTGCCTTCTTCAGCCACGCAAGCTGATCAACAAACCTTACCGAGTGCATTCAGCATGCTGCCTGCAGTGAACATTCCTGCTCACAAAGGAGCAGGAAGGGGAAGCCAGCCGAGGGGTGACATTTACGGAGCTGGCCCCACAAGGGCCTTTGATCTCAAATGACCGAAGTAACAATCACTGGATGACAGTAGTCACATTAAAGTAGACAATGCAGTAATGATGATTCTTGCCAAACACCTCAAATTTTACTCATTTTACAAGAGCACTAAATGACACATTGCTACAGAAAAACACAATGCTTAGCTTGTATCCTGTAAAATCAGAATGGTCACATGGGAAGTGTGGATTCTTATTTTCACTATAAAAGTTAAAGTCAAAAAGTGTACATTAGGATTTGAACTGTTTTCTTCTTTCTAGAGATGTGACACACATGCTTTCTGGTTGGTGACAGTCCATCACAGATGACAGATGACAGAAAAACTCTGTATTGCCCCTCCCCCAGGCGGAGCTGGATTGGGGAGCATCACCTTGGCAGGAGAGATTGTTACAGGAACAAACTGCAGACAACCTAGTCTCCCACCAGAAAACCTAGCTCACTGGCCTACACAATGCAGATGAGCACGCACAAGCACACTTAGCACGCCGCTGTGACAGGACTGTAGACGAGCACGCACAGGCACACTTAGCACGTTGTTGTGACAGGACTGTAGATGAGCATGCACAGCACACTTAGCACGCCGCTGTGACAGGACTGCAGACGAGCACGCACAGGCACACATAGCACGCTGCTGTGAAGAGCTGCAGCCTATTTCTAGCATACAGCCTGTTTGCACTGGCACCCAAGAGGGGCACTAATCGGAAAGCAGATTTGCACTCACAGCACAGCACTCACAACTAAGAAGCACACAGCATATAATACTTTGATCTTTGAAGTGGTTGATCATGGGCGTTCCAAGATCATACTCACTAGGTTAGCCTGAGTTTTCATCTATAAAAATGTTTCTTGAAAACAATGCTTAGAGACTTAGAGGAAGGATGGGCCTGCAGCAAGGGCAGCGGAACTGTGAGGAAAGGATGTGAATATAAGATGGGAGTTCCTTTTCACTGGGATAGAGGACATCTCTCATTGATTCCTACAGCCAGGCAAGCTGTAACCACAGGAGACTCAGAAATCAGGACAGCTGGCCCCAGGAAGTCCCTAGATAAACACTCCCAAACAAAAACCCCACTGAGGCTGAGGACTGAAACTGACCCATGTAAAAACAGGCGCACAAGGGCTCATGTAAAGTCTGCCGGGATGAAGGCTCAGGAGGGTGTGTTGTCCACACTGCTGACACACTGCACTACCACGCTGCTGGGGGAGGGCCCCCAGGTGAGGTGGCCACAGGGGGCCTGCTCCAGGAGTCACTCTGAAGCACCTGGGGGAGGTGCCTGCATTGGGACTGGAGGGATGAACATGAAGGTTACTGACTACATGGTGTTTCTGGACAAGGGCCAGGAGCGTCGGTCATGTTTTCCAGGACTCATCAAAACTTCACATGAACGAAGATGCATCTGTCCTCAGCAGCCCATGTTTCCCTGGGCCGGCTGGGCAGGTGACCAGTGATCACACTCATGTCTGAAGGAGGGACCTAGTGTCGAAGGTTGTTCTGGGAAGCTGGTGTAGAAGAGGACCTGCACAGAGAAGTCACCACCAAGCCGCTGCTTAAGTCCAGCCCTCGGCCTTCCTTTTCCTACAGGAGAAAGCAGAGAATGTTGAGACGCTAGGAATGGAAAGACCTTCCCTAACTCAGGAGCCACTAGGGTTGCAGAACGGTGGGGACAGCAGGGTAGGCATGGGAGCTCTCAAGAAGCACACAGGAGGGACAGGCATCAGGTTACTTCCATTTTTTCTCAACTGTGGCCTCAGACACGCTGGGGGACTTTTGGGCTGGAGAAATGACTTGGTTGAAAGCACTGGCTGCTTTTCCAGAGGTCAGGATCTGACTCCCACATAATCGTCTCTTCACTTTAGTTCCATGGGCACCAGCTATGCATGTGGTGCACAGACATACATGCAGGCAGACACTTATGCACATAAAAAAATCAGTAAGTTTAAAAAACATGACTGGCCAGGTGGTGGTGGTGCACACCTTTAATCCCAGCAGGTAGGAGGCAGAGGCAGGCAGATCTCTGTGAGTTCAAGGCCAGCCTGGGCTACAGAGTGAGTTCCAATTCAGCCAGGAATACACAGAGAAGCCCCATTTCAACACACAAATAATCAAAAGACTCTAGTTGGGAATGGGTGTAGTGCCACGCCTTTAATCCAAGTACTCAGGAGACTGAGGCAGGAGGATCTCTGAATTTAAGGCCAGCTTGGTCTACATAGCAAATTCCACTCTATACAACAGTAAGACTGTCGCAATAAATACATTCATAAACAGGTGAGGCCGCTGCTGACTGCTTGAAACTTTGTTTTTCATTTAAAGGAGCCTGCACAGTAGAGAGACAGAGTGGGACCGGCTCTTTGTTGGGAACACTGGGCAAGTTTCATCAAGACATAGAAAGGTCCTAGGCAGCATGGAGCAGCAACTTCTATTTATTTATTCCTCAAAAGCTAACAAACTAATACTAGCCATCTTAAAGGGGGACAAAAGATAGAGGGTCCAGGGCAGGTAGTTGTCTCTGCAGCTCTACCTCTTACTTTCCATGAGGCTCACTGTGGCTAAGTATGTGAGCAGTCATAACTTACTGCTCTGTAGTACAGGAACATCTCCTTGAAAGCCAGAAAATCCGTGAATGTGAGCAGCATGTCAAAGATGTCACCAGCCACTTCATCCTTATGGTGCCTGCAAAGAACAGAGTACTGGCTTTGTGAATCAACAGGAAGACAGACTCCCTTTCAAGGTGCTCAAGCCAGGCATGGTGGAGCATGCCTGTCAGCTCCTGGGTTGAGGCAGAAGGATCATGCTTGTAGCCATCCTTGGCTGTAAGAGATCCTGTCTCAAAATAAAAAAATAGGGGCTGGAGAGAAGGCTTGGTGGTTAAAAGCACTTGCTGCTTTTGCAGAGGACCCAGGGTCATTCCCAGCATGCATGTGGCCACTCACAGTTGCCTGTAATTCCAGTTCTAGAGGACTTAAAACCCTCTCCTGGCCTCTGTATGCTCCTGCACACACATGGTGCATATAAATTCATGCAGACTCATATACATACACATACATTTAAAAACAAATAAATAAATCTCTTCAAAAATAAAAATGAAAAAAAAAAAAAAAAGCCTTGCAAAGGCATAGAGGGCCTCCCACTCAGGACCCAGCCACCCAGGGCTCTCAGTGAAGAAAAGAAGAGTGAGTTTTCTTCAGTGCAGGGGAGGAAGATGGGCAGCACAGAACCAGAGTCAACTCAACTCACTGCAGTGTTGTTGTGAAAGCCGCCATGTTGAAGCCTGGGATACGTTCCAGCAGCTGCTCTTCAATGTACTTCTCTACCAGGGAAATCTGCAACAGTGGAGACAGGAATGTGTGGGCCCTCTGGGAAGAAGTGAGACTTTGCAGAGCCTCCATCTATCCTGGGCAGTCATCACCTGAGATGGTGCGTGCGTGCGTGCGTGTGCACATATGACAGTGAGTGCAGATGCCTGCAGAAGCCAGAAGAGGGTGTTGGATCTTCTAGAACTTGAGTTATAGGTAGTTGTTAGCCACTGGACGTAGGTGTTGGAACTGATCAGCAGTCCTCTGGAAGCCATCTTGTCCAGCCCTGTGTTTTTTATTTTATTTATCATTATTGGGTGTATGATGCATGTATGAGTGGGCATCATGTCCCCAATGTGCATGTGGATGTCACAGGACAGTGTCTATGGACTCAGTTCTCTCCCTCCATCTCTTGCTGGCCCCGTTGTTTATTTCTCACAGCACACAACTACAAGGTATCACAGCTGAGGACAAGAGTACGTAAATGCAAATCTGTTGTAAACAACACGTTGCAAGCTCATCGAATGCCCTTTTGGAAAGAGCTCCAAGGTCTGGCAAGAGAAAGTGATCTAGACCAAATTCATCAGCAGTCCTCCTGGCCGTGCTAGCACTCATAAAAAGTAAGCCAATTCCAACTTTTTTTAAAAAAAGAAATAATCTTGCGAAACAACCTAAGTTGACTTGACATTCACTAGGTAGCCCAGGCAGGCTTATAACTTGCAGTCATCCTCCAGCCTCAGCCTCCTTAGTGCTGGTTTACATGTGCTACCAAGCTTTGCAACATCTTTTGATTCTAATCCAAACTTCTTGATAGAATATATTAGTTATATATAAAAGGGATCTAAGTTCAAATTTTAAAGAAACCTTAATCTTCTGGTAGGAGAAACAGATCTACTTACATATTCATTAAAAATGGGGGTGTAGGTGAGTTTATTCTCTTCTGTGTCTTCAAACTCCTGGTAGTACTTGTCCAGGAAGTTCCTCTGCAGTAACTGGAACTCGTCATCTGACACAAGGAAGTTCATTCTTTGTGATGAGGTGTGGTGCCACAGTGCTGCTTTTCCCACAACCACACCGCAGCTCACCACCTCTGTTCCCAGGTGCCCAGGAGTCTGACGCCCGTCTGCCCTCCACAGCCATCAAGCACACACATGCTCCACTACATACGTTCAGGCAAAACACTCATAAATATAAATAAACACACACAAAAACCAATTAAAAATTTAGTAAGCTAGATCTAAAATTAAAAACCTCAACCTTTTAAACACAGTTTGCCAGCTTAGGTGTGCTCGCATTGCTCTGCAGTATTCAATTCTCCAGCTTTTGAGGGTCTCCATTTCACTATCGTTTTAGCAGCAGTGCAAAGCATACAGTAGGTTAAAGGGTAGGCCTGCAAGGTGCCACTGCTTGGGTTCAAACCCTTCCTCAGCCACATACTTTGTGTGGTCTTGGACACGTGACCTTATTTCTGAAGATCCCAATCTCCTCAACTATGTGTCCATCACAGGGGCTCGTTAGGTGAGATTCAGAGGAGAGTCCAGGTAGATTCGAACAAACACTCGAGGTCGAGGAGGAGGGAATTTTGACGATGGAACCCACTAGCATTTCTACAACAAGAAGGACACCTTCAAAAGTGACCCAGACCTAAGGAAGCTCATTTCTCCACCACAGCCAGGATGCCCATGGTGAACAAAACAACTAAAAACTCATCAGGAGAGAGCTTCTGGTGAGACATGGGAGGTAAAGGTTCGAAAGTGTTGTTAGTGGTTTTTCAGACTAACCCAGGTTAAGCCACATACCTAAAAATAAGACAGCAGGGTCTTTTCCTAACTGCTTAGAAAAATTGGTAAATTGTCAACATTTTGTTCAATTTAGTTTTCCCCTCCTACCTACTTGCCTTCAACTTTGGATTTCACTGCCTTCTGGTCACTTAGTAGAACAGACAGATGCCCAAAGGGATGCAGAAACAGGAACCAGGAATGCAAGGAAACAGGGTGTATGTTGGCTCAGGCCTGTAATCCTAGCACTAGAGAGGCTGAGGCGAGAAGATGGTAAGCTCAAGGCTGGCCTGCACGTGAGACCCTAAAAGCAAAACTCTCGACGCAAAACCAACCACCAAAACACATCAAGACAATAGAGACCCTAGTCATTGGTAGTGGCACTTTTAATCCCAGGCAGGCAGATCTCGGAGTTGGAGGCTAGCCTAGTCTATAGAGTGAGTTCCAGAACAGTCAGGGCTACACAGAGAAAGCCTGTCTCAAAAACACCAGCACCAACAAAAACTAAACAGCAGCAGCAACAAGAAAATTAAACAGAGATCCAAGGAGATTTGACGCCTTGTCTTTTGCATGGAAAAGTGTTGCAATAGTGTCATGGTTCATGTTCTGTTCTACAGCATGAAAATGTTAAAGCTCAAAACAATCCAAAACTGCCCTTACTGTATATGTGAAATAAAGTTGGTTAATATTTCCTGAAGCCTTGCCAAGAGCTCTGCCCTACCCAGGTAGGTTTTCAGAATCTGTCTCCTCCGAGACCTTGAATCAATGGCTATTGTTTAAAAAGCACTGGATCTTACAGAGCAGAGTCAGGACCTGGACCCCCCGCCCCCCACCTCTCTTGCCTCTGCCTACCTGTGCTGAGATAATAGGGATGCGCTACATATTAGGTTTTGGGTTCTTTCTTTTTTAATTATATTTTTATTTTGTTTGTGCATGGGCACATGCCTGCTACAGCCTGTGTATGTATGTCAGAAGACAACTTTCGGGAGCCAGTTCCACCTTGTGGTTCCTGGGGATTAAACAAGGATTGTCAGACTTGCTGGTGAGTGCCTCTACCCACTGAACCATCTTGCTGACCCTACCTGTTTCTAAGACAAATCTTAGTATGGCTTGCTTACTATTACATTGTGCTGTGTTAAAATTTCAGTGTATCTTGATGTTTTGTGTTTTAAAAATTAACTCATCAACTTTATTTCTTTGCATGTTCTTATAAGCAAAGGTTTGGGCTGTTGAGATGGTTCAGCAGCTAAAGGCACTGCTATACAAGCCTGATACCTAAGTTCAACCCTCAGAACCCACATGAAGGTGAAAGGGGAGAACCAACTCCACAAAGTTGTCCTCTGACCTCCACTTGTGCCTAGTGGCCTAGGAAACTCCCTGACCCCAATCACACACATAAATGAATACAATTAAAAAAATTGTTTTAAAGCAAGGGTCTATCTACATAAGAATTAAGGAACTAGAGGGGTCACTTAATGGTGTGGAAACTTACCCATAATAATGTCCTCTAAACACCCAACCACAGCATCAAATTCTGCATCTGAGGCGGAGGAGCTAAAAACACATCAGGATTAGGTACTGGTCCAAATAGTATTTTCCAAGTTGAATTTATGTTTTCTGTGGGGATGGGGCTTGTACACAAGGCCTTGTGCATCACAGGTAATCACAGCAACAAAGCCCACGACCTTTTTTAATGTAAATTTTCCAACGTGCATAAAAAGAATCGCAAGATGAACCACCCATCACTCAGTTTCAGCAGTCAAGGATTACTGTCTCGCTTAGAAATTCAAACAGTCAAAACACCCGTGACCAAACCCTAGGTATGGCAATCAAAAGAAACGGGGAGGGTAGGGGAGGGGAGGCTGGCGTGGCGCATCTTTAGACTTCCGCACTTATTACCCACCGGGATCTACTCACCGCATCCTGGCTCTTAGGCCAGAGAGGTCTGTCTATCTGTTGGTGGTGAGTGTGACCACCGGAGGAGCACCGGCCTAGAGGGTAGGTAACTGGATCAGGAGTGGCCTGAGACGGGCGGGAAGGCCGCCGCCAGTCCTGGCAGCTCAAGGGCCCTAGGTTTTGTTGACGGCCAAGATTCAGGCCAGAGGATTGTGACGGAAGCCCGGGTAATCGGTGACACAGCCCCGCGGAGGCCGCGGGTGAGAAACGCCGGGCTAGAGCGGAGCCCCGGCCCGCCCGCCCGCGCCCGACCCCGGAGGCGTCACTCACAAGGACAGCGCGAAGCTCTCTTCTTCTAGGGCGTCCATCGTAGGGGCGCCGCAGTCACCGGCCCGGGCCCGCGGCCCCGCCGCCTCCTACCGCACCCGCCGCCGGGCCGGGCTCCGCCGGGCTCCGCGCCGCCTCAACCGCATCAAGGGCCCGCAGGAGGCCGCGCCCGTGCCCCGCCCGGCGATCGCGCGAGGCCGGGGCTGAGGCTCCCGGCTGGGCCCTGCGCCCGCCCGCCTCTCGCGGGGCCACCCCGCCAGTCTGTTAGGGCCCGCGGCCCGCCGCAGTCCCGCCTTCCGTCACCATGGTTACCCCCGCGGCTCTAGCAGCCAATCACAGCCTCCGGTTCTCGGGTCTCACGCAGAGGATTGCAAAATGGTGGCCGTCTGTGTGGGTCGACTCTTGCTTGCTGTTTCTGGTTGGTAGATGAAGCGGTGGGAGCGAAGAGCCTCAGCTTCTTCACTTGTAACTTAGGGGTTGTAAAGATTATGTTGTTGAAAGCGTGTTTTAAGAGCGCTGGAGATGACTAAATTGCTCCAAAGCCAGTCTCTCATTTTGCCCCGGTTAAAGCAGATGTCTGATTTACCAGAAAGTTACTTCTTGGAAATATGAAAGGTTCCAGGGCATTAAATGGATGTCTTGTAATTTAACTTGTAATCTTAACTCAAAAGCAAGAGCAGGGAGTGATGGCATGAGCATGGAGTCCCAGCATTTGGAAGGTGGGGGCAAGCGGTTAGAAGCATTCAAGATCTGCTTCAGCTACAAAGTTTGCTGTCAGCTTAGGTAAAGAGAGACTTACAGTAAATGGCTTCTTGGATAATTATGCAGCACAAAAAACGTTGACGACCACTTGAAGCCAAATAATCAGAAATTAAATAACTTTGCTCTGGCAAAAGTCCCCTCAAAAACTGACACACGGTGAAAATGGATTTCTCATATTACTATTATTTTTTCCCATATTACTATTATTATTTTTTGAGATAGGATCTCAGTATGTAGCCTTTGTTGGTCAGGAGCTCACTATATAGAACAGGCTGGCCTATGAACTCAAAGATCCACCTGCCTCTGCTTTCCATGTGCTGGGATTAAAGATGTGTGCCATCACTGCCTGGCTTTGATTGTGCATTCTTTTCTTGACATGATTGATGTGGAAGGGCCCAGTCCCCTGTGGGTAGGCAGGTGTGGGCTTATATAAGGAAGCTGAGCAAGCTACAGAGAAACAGCCAGGAAGTAGCATTTCCTTATCTCTACCTACTTCACTTCCTGTCCCAACATCCGTCAATGATGGACTGTGACATGGAAGTGGAAGCAAAATAAACCCTCTCCTCCCCCAAACTGGCTTTGGTCAGTATTTTATCTCAGTTCTGATAAACTAGGATGACAAGCATCTAAAAATTGTCCCACCAACCTGTTCTGTGATATTTGTACACTATGTAAAGATATATTGTTGTGATTGGTTTAATAAAGAGCTGAATGGCCAATAGCTAGGCAGGAAGTATAGGTGGTACTTCTGGGCAGAGAAAGAGGAGGTGGTGAGTGTGACCACCAGGGGCAAGACACATGGAAAAGCAGGATGGGCAGTATGGAAATAGGGTAAAAAGCCATGAGGCAAAAATGTAGATTAATGTACATGGGTTACTTCAAGTTGTAAGAGCTGGTGGGACAAGCCTAAGTTAAGGCCGAGCTTTCATAATTAAGAAGTCTCTGTGTCATCATTTGGGAGCTGGCTGGTGGGACAGAAAAAGACCCATTACAATCCATCACTGGTCAAATCCAAGGTCCTATTACACACTTTCGCTAATCAACTTCCATCTGTGGCACACAAACTGCTGTTGTTTCAGGACTCAAGCAGGAAAGGAGTGAAATTTAATTTTGTCTCTATCAGTTACCTGTTGCTATGTATCACCTCTCCTTCCCCGAGAAACCTAGTGGACAGATATTTTACTCATTAATCTGTTTTGGGAAGGGCTTGGCAAGGACAACTAGCCTTTGTTCCATCTGGTGTCATTTAGTAGGGTTGCAATGGAGCTTGAGAGGCCTCTCACAGACCTCAGGTAGGAGGCGACTTAGTGGTGGCCCAGGGATAGGAGTTTGTGAGGACTAGGGTGGGGGTGGGTGAGGTTGCTGAGGTTCCTTTCCACATGGGCTTTCTGGAGAAGTTTGGGTTTTCTCACACAACAGCAAGTATTTCTGCTGGGCATGGTGAAGCACACCATTAATCTCAGCACTTGGGGGGCAGAGGCAGGTAGATAGATCTCTGAGGCCAGTCTGGTCTACGGAGTTCTAGACCAGCCAGGTTATATGAGATCCTGTCAAAAAACACCCCCTCCCACACACACATACACACAAATATTCCAAGAGACAGGAAGCAGAAGGTTTGGGCAAAAGTCTGTGGTTTCTCTGTGTAGACCTGGCTGTCCTGGAACTCATTTTGTAGACCAGGCTGTCCTTGAACTCAGAGATCTGCCTGCCTCTGCCTCCCAAGTGCTAGGATTAAAGGTGTTCGTGATCACCTCCCTGCATAAAATAAAATCTTAAAAAACAATAAAACCAGCCTTCCAGGCTGGAGAGATGAGATGGCTCACAGGTTGAGTACTTTATGCTCTTCCAGAGTTCAGTTCCCAGCACCCATATGAGGTAGCTGTCTACCACCTTGAACTCTAGCTCTATATTCAACATCCCTTTCTTTAAAAAAAAGCTGACTAGAGTGGTACATGCCTTTAATTTCAGCACCAAGGAGGCAGAGGCAGGAGGATCTCTGTGAGTTCAAGGCCTATTCATGGTTACATAGTGAGACTTTGTCTAAAAGAAAAACCAGCAAACAAAAATCCCTGCTTTTTTCCTTTAATAAAAAATTACATTTTATTTGTATATGTATTCATGCACAAGGTCAGGACAACTTGCAGGAGCTGGTTCTCTCCTACGATATGGATACCAGGGATCAAACTCAGGTCATTAGGCCTGGCGGCAAGTGCCTTTGCCTACTGAGCATCTTGCCAGCACTTTTTCATTAAAAATAACTTTCAAAAATGTATTCTATGTGTATGGATGTTGTGCTTGCATGTCTCTGCACCACATGCATGCCTGTTGGCTGAGGAGGCCAGAAGAGGGTGTGTGTGTTGGATCACTTGGAAGTAGCGTTACAGATGGTTGTGAGATACCATGTGGGTGCTGGGAATCAAACCTAAGTCCTCTTGGAGAATAACCAGTGCTCTTAACTGCTGACCCATCTTTCTAGTCCATCTTTAGTTTTTTTTGAGATAGGATCTTACTCTGTAGCCTATGCTAGCCTGAAACTCACAATGTAATCTAGGCTATCTATAAACTCATGGTAAACCTCTTGTCCCTAAAATGCTGGCATTATAGGTATAAGCTGCCACAACTAGCTACATTAAAACTATTTCTGCATACACTTGGGAGGCAGAGGCAGGCAGATATCTGTGAGTTTGAGGCCAGCCTGGTCTACAGAGTGAGTCCTAGCACATCCAAAGCTACATAGTGATACCCTATCAAAGACCAACCAACCAAACAAAAATAACAAGAGAAAAAACCCAACAACAACAACAACAACAAAAATAAACACACAAAAACTGTTCCTGCTCAGAGTGGTGGTACAAACCTTTAATTCCAGCACTTTTTTTTTTTTTTTTAAAGATTTACTTATTTTATGTATATGGTGCTCTATCTGCATGTACACTTTTACACCTGCATGCCAGAAGAGGGCATCAGATCCCATTATAAATGATTGTGAGCCACCATGTGGTTGCCAGGAATTGAGCTCAGGACCTCTGGAAGAATTGCCAATGCTCGTAACCGCTAAGCCATCTCTCCAGCCCCCTAATTCCAGCACTTTGAAGGCAGAGGCAAAGGGATCTCTGAGTTCCATGCCAGACTGGTCTACATAGCCAGTCCTAGGCCAGTCCAGTGGGAGCAAGTTTATATATACTTATGAAAAATTATATATATATTTCCTAAGTGAATAAGCAGTAGCACAAGATAGAGAGTGGATACTATTGGAAAAAGCTGGTTTGTTTAAGGATACATATTCAAGATGGCCGAAATCATAAAAATCATTTTCTAGGCCGGGCAGTGGTGGTGCATGCCTTTAATCCCAGCACTCAGGAGACAGAGCCAGGTGGATCTCTGTGAGTTTGAGGCTAGCCTGGGCTACCAAGTGAGTTCCAGGAAAGGCGCAAAGCTATACAGAGAAACCCTGTTTTGAAGAACAAAAACAAACAAACAACAACAACAAAATCATTTTCTACTGCTGAAATCTTCAGTTTCTGTGGCTCAATCACTATTTCCTGGAACTCTGCAAATGGCACCAGGATTTTTTCCTGCTTTACATCACCAAAAAGAAGATGGCAATTCACTAATTTTTCTGGCCAAACTCTAAACTTCCCCAATGAATCACTGGGGAAATGCTGTAACAAGTCTTTTTTCCCCCTCTGATTCAGTATCTGCATGTGGCTTACCAGTCCATACTATGAGCAGTATGTATCCTTTTAAAGTAGCTTCAAGATAAATTTGCTTCCATCCTGAATGGTTTATCAGTTCACTACTGAAGCTCTTCTGTTTTATAGTCTCAAAGTTAAAAACTGGAAAAGCAGGCTCCCTTAGGAGCAAAGTTCAAGGGGAAATTTCTAGAAAGCTGGAAGGTTCCTGCAGTCCTTCAGCCCTGTTGTTTTAGATTTTCTGCTTCCCTAGTTCCACCCCACCTACTCTTCTATTCCATTCCCAAAGAGAGGGCAGAGCCATCCTCTAAGGACACTATGCAGAACTTCCAAGCTGGATAAACACCATTGCCTTCTCATTGTTCTCAGGAGGAAATACAAAGCCTCAGCATACCTGACGAGCATGTCCCGACCTCCTGCAGCAGAGCATGCTATTCCCACCATGTCCTGTCTTCCCAGTACCAGCTTTCTTTCTTACTGAGGACCTTTGCCCACAATGCTATGACCACCTAGATACCCAGTCCTAGAAGCCTGTCCTCAGACCCTCTGTCTGGCTACATCCTTATGTCTCCCTTAGTTTTCTTCTGACAACTTTCCCCACCCACGTTAGCCAAATATCTACAGTAGCTCAGCTTCATTCTCCCCATAACGACACACTTCTGTTCTGGGCAGCATATTCTTTTCCTTCATGGCACTAGCAAATTAGCACACCACAAAGAAATTACACTGCCTCTTCCTGCTGTTGCTTTGTAAGCAGATGTCTGACAAGCCACACAGGCACAGTGAAAGCACCTACTGTAGCCTATCAGTGAAGGGCTATTTGATGGATATGTAATTAAACAAGATCTCACTATATAGTCCTGGCTGTCCTGGAACTCTGAGACTGGTCTGCCTCTGCCTCCCAGGTGCTGGGACTAAAGGCATGCATCATGCTTGGCTAAACTTAGTTCTTAATTTTCTTTTCCTCTCAGGAAAAGGAAAGGGGAAGGAACACAGAGCCTTGAGCACACCAGGCAGTAATCTACCACCAAGTTAAAGATCCAGGGCTATACAGCCCTGACTGGAACTATGTAGCAGCCTAGGCTGGCTGCACACTCATGTAAATCTTCCAGTCTCAGCCTTCTCAGTGCTGGTGTTACAGGCCTGACTTTCTCCCTTAGTTCTTTTCCTTTTCCTTTTTAAATAGATTTATGTATGTATTATGTATACAGTGTTCTGCCTGCATGTGTGCCTGCACACCAGAAGAGGGCACCAGATCTCATTACAGATGGTTGTGAGCCACCATGTGGTTGTTGGGAATTGAACTCAGGACCTCTGGAAGAACAGCCAGTGCTCTTAACCGCTGAGCCATCTCTCCAGCCCTCTCCCTTAGTTCTTATACTTGTTTCTCTCCTATTCAAGAGTAGAAGCTTTAGTAGAAGACACCAATGACAGCTGTGCAGTCTTAGAGTAAAAAATGCAACAGATATTTTATTCTTCAATGCAAATTACTGCATTCACCACAAGCTGAAGAGAAGAACACATAACTATCTGTATATATACTTATATATATATATACACACACACACATATATATATATTTGGATTTATGGAAGACTAGCAAGACATGGAAAAATCCAGCACCCCAGCAAGTACAGCCAGGAAGGAAGTCACCTCCGCGATAGGAGGTTTGATGAACTACAAACAAGAAAGAGGGGAAGGAAAAGAATGTGCAGTGAGCTTAAGACACTGTAAAACTCAGAAGACGTCTACTGTTCAAGTATAAACTCAGTAAGGACTTGGCATAAATTGAAAGGCAGTTGCTGAGGTACACCATTATGAAATAAGTCTTAAAAATTTACAATTCTACCTTCCAATTTTCTGGGAGAAAAAAGTGAACTCTTGAAGGCCTTCACCAGAGACCCTGAGAGGGATATAAAACACTTTTGATGAAGACAGAGTCAACAATTCATGATTGAACTTGCTATTCAAAAACATGTATTTATTTAAAACAACAGGATCTGTGTTCTCAGGCTGTTCTCTAGAGACTATTAATTCAAGCGTTTCAAAGTATATTACTTCCAAAAACAATACTGATTAAAAATTTAAAAAAAAAGAAAACAACAACAACAAAAAAAAACCAAACCAACAAAACCTGATTTGATGGTACCTCAAAGATACACCAACTACCAAATTTTCTTCAGTCTAACATTGCAATTGGTTGAAGATTTCCTCCTGCATTGATAAAACACATTTCCTCACAAAATGTGGGTACTGAAACTGGATAGAAACACCATGAATGTGAAAATACCACCAATTTTCTGTAGTTTAAAAAAATTAGAATGTTCTTTGGAATCACTGAAATATAAAAAAAAATTGTTTTTTTTTGTTTTGTTTTTTGTTTTGTTTTTTTTTTCCCTACAGTCTGTGCACCTTCTTTCAGGATCTCCATGTTGCTTGAAGTAATGACCTGTGGGAAGCTACGTTTACAGATTCAAGCCTTGCAGTGCAATATCCATGCTTAACACATCAGGTTTCTCTGACCAATGACGCTTAACCCAGACACGCTGTCAATTACTTCTCCAAAAGGACTTCACCCAAAATAAAACTGTAGACTAAGACACAGAACACCTTGTGTTAAACAATCAAATGAACCCAACATGAAGAATCTCGGCGTGGTTTCAGCACTCAGGAGACCCCTGTCACCTGTTGTTTTCATAGACGTACCACAGGCCCAGTTGCTGACATTCAGCCTTCCTTGGCTTCAAAAGGAATTCAGGGCTGGCAAGTTGGATTAGATTCTAAGAGAATTTGTCTTTGACAAACTACCAATTTTAGCATAAAATCTGGCCATGGCTATAAGTTTCAATGTGCGTACAACTGGTTAGAGATGTTTGTGTTTTTTTTTTTTTTTTCCTTTTCTTTTCAACATTGCTGGAATTGAGTAGAAATATGTCCATGATATCTCTTCACATGTGTCATGAAATATGAGAAATCTGTCTGATTCTAGACACTATTTCTTTACGACACAATGGGCAGGTCTCCAGTTGCAAGGCACAATCCATGCACAGGTCGCTGGAAAAAAAGATACAAATGCCAGTTAAGTTAATGCTTTAAAAGGCCAAACTCTACCTGCCAGTTAAATCTAAAATGTTAACAAGTCTGTTAGAGAAAGTGTATATATTATGCATGGTTTGGAAAATGACATGAAGAAAATAGATAAATAAAATTAAATATTCCTCCTCTGTGAGTTAAATAAAAAGTTCATTTTTCAAGAAAATCTGTATGCACAAATTATATATACACACACACAGCGTGTGTGTGTGTGTGTGTGTGTGTGTGTGTGTGTGTGTGTATGTTCAGGGACATATGCTGTTTCCCCTATCAGCTAGTCATTATCCCAGTAATATTTACTAAATATATCTTTTACCACAGATGTTACTGTATTATATAATATGTGACTGATAAATTAATGTATAATGACTAATAAATGCCTTTATTATATATTGGACTCTCAGTGTTCTAAAATTCTCCTCTCATACACTACATCCTGACTGCAGTCCCCTCCCTCCATTCCTCCCAGTCCCTTCCCCCAACTGCGCCCCCCAGATCCACCCCTCCTCCATTTCCCTTAAAAAAAAAAAAAACAAACAAAACAGCAGGACTCCTAGAGAAATCAAGTGAACATGGCTTAAGAAGTTACAATAAGACTAGGCACAAACCCTCCTATCAGAAAAAGACAGTTTTTCTGTGTAACAGCCTTGGCTGTCCTGGAATCAGGCTGGCCTCAAACTCAGAGATCCAGCTGTCTCTGTGTCCTGAGTGCTGGGATTAAAGGTGTACGCCACCATTGCACAGTTAGATTGTCAGTTTTTAAAAATGTTTTGTGGGAGCTAGAGAGATGGCTCAGAGGTTAAGATCAGTGACTGCTCTTCCAGAGGTTCTGAGTTCAATTCCCAGCACCCACATGGTGGCTCACAACCATCTATAATGAGATCTGGTGCCCTCTTCTGGTCTGCAAAGATACTTGCAGGCAGAACACTGTATACATAATTATTAAATAAATCTTAAAAAAAAAATGTTTTGTGTATGTGTACTATGTGTGGCACCAGCAGAGGCCAGAAGAGGGCAATGGATCTCCTGGAACTAGAGTTACATATGGCTGTGAGCTTCCATGTGGGTGCTGGGAATTGAACCTGGATCCTCTGGAGGAGCAGCCAGTGCTCATAACTGCTGAGCATCTCTCCAGCCCTCCTAGCTTTTCTTTTTTTTTTCTTTTTTCTTTTTTTTTTTTTTTGGTTTTTCGAGACAGAGTTTCTCTGTGTAGCTTTGCATCTTTCCTGGATCCCACTCCATAGACCAGGCTGGCCTTGAAATCACAAAGATCTGCCTGGCTCTGCCTCCTGAGTGCTGGGATTAAAGGCGTGCGCCACCACCGCCCGGCTCCTAGCTTTTCTTTACAGAAGCACAACAAACTTCTCGGCTGCATTCTTAGTTTTCTGCTTTTTTTCCTAAGCTAGTATAAAAAGGACATTCAACGGATCAACAAACAGGTGGGTGCCTATGTACACAGTAAGAAAAGGCTCTGGCTTACGTCCTAAGTCAAAGTGGCAGGAACAAGCATCTTCTTCTTGTCCCCACCATCTTAGAATGTTTCTGGCATGTCACTATTAAAAAGATGCTTGTCACTCTGTGGCCATGCGCACAGTGCCAGCACTTGTGAAGCTGAGGCAGAACAGCCTGGGCTCTATAGCAAGACCTCATCTCAAAAACAACATTTTCAAGAGAAAAAAGAAATAAAGAAAAATGTTAGGCATTGCTCAGTGCCTAGCATGTGTGAGGGTCTGGGTTCTATCCCTGTACAACCCAAAGATAACGCAAAAAGATGCTAGCATTTAGCCAGAAAAAATTTCAAGGAATTTGAGAAATTTCTATCTATTCTTATTTGATTTATTAGGAATTTTTTTAGACTGACTTATTTAATTTTTTTACCTTTTTTTTTTTTTTTGAGCTGAGGACCGAACCCATAGCCTTGCACTTGCTAGGCAAGCTCTCTACCACTGAGCTAAATCCCCTAGATTGACTTATTTTTTGTGTTTCACCTGTATGTCCATATTTCTGTGCACCACTTGCATGCCTGGTGCCCTCAGAGGCTAGAAGGTGTGGGATCTCCTGGAACTACAGATGGCTGTGAGTCACCACATGTTTTCTTTCTCAGCTTTTAGTGTGTTGCCATGCAGGCTTAGAAAAACAGTGCTGTGGATTTATTTTGCTTGTGACCAAGAGAAGTTTAGAAGGATTTGGACTACTTCTCTCTGAAAATTTTAAGAAATTCACCAGTGAAACTATCTGGGCTTAGCACCTTTGGGAGGAAGGGCAGTGGTGGACTTCATAACCATACCATTTCCTAGATAAGAGGAGTGGTTTCATTTTCAGTCTCTACTAGAGGTCAGGTCTCATCATTTATTTTATCCTGATTTCTTCACCATCACCCTCAACTCTAAGCTATAAGAATATTTAGTTTAACTTCTTTACACTCCTAGTATTGAAAAGGTACACCCTTTATGCCATCGGACTGGATTGAGCTAAATACTCTTGTAATTCTTTTAGTTTTCTTTTCAACTCTGTTTTGGGTGTTGTAGAAACTATGACCACATATTCAGGATAATTAGTTCTAAGTCTTTACATACTAGCCCTTATCAATGACTCCTAAATTGTGTTTAAAAAAAAAAACCATAGGATGGGTTGGGGATTTAGTTCAGTGGTAGAGTGCTTGCCTAGCAAGCTCAAGACCCTGGGTTTGGTCCTCAGCTCCACCAAAATAAATAAATAAAACAAAACAAAAAAACAAAAAACATAGGAAAGGGGCTGGAGAGATGGTTGCTCTTCCAGAGGTTCTGAGTTCAATTCCCAGCAACCACATGGTGGTTCACACTATCTGTAATGAGATCTGGTGCCCTCCTCTCAACTGCAGGCATACACACATAATAAATCAATCTTTTAAAACAATAACAAAAAAACCCCAAACCATAGGAAGGGCCAAAGGGCTCAAAGATGAAGGAAGATCCTATTATCTGGAAACAAAGATGGTAACTTCTGTATCTATCTGTAAGGCTCTGATAACTAAATCCTGCAAAGGTGTTCAATCTGAGAAATTCTGGGCTACAGAAGAGAAACTTGCATAACTAAGGGTGAAAAGAAACACACTGCACTGCATGCACTTCTAATAGTCTATTAGGGACAACCTGCTTCAGAAAACCCTAGGTCAACGATCCAGGCTGAATCACTCCTGTGATGGCAAACTGTGGTCCATAATTCTAGGATCAAGACACCTGGGCAATAAGGTGACCAAAGTTTTGTCAAAAACCACAGAAACACAAAGTGTTGGGATGTGATGGATACAAGAAGCTTGCACTGTCAGCATGAGTAAAAGGCCGAGGCTGCTATACTATTCACACTTTTCTAATATTGGCCAGGATGGCTTTCTCAGGAAAGACCAGCTTATTTGCTGCCCTGGTGATGCTAAGACACTGTCCTATAGGACATAGAGCTGAAATTTGGTGAGATGGTATGGAAGCTGCACTTTTTCAATGGCTAGGAGTAAAAAGATGGTAAGGAGGTTACCTCTAAGTAACTTTCTAAGAAGCTTACAAATAGCATTAAGCCTTTCATATTTTTTGTTTTTTCCTTTCTTTTTTTGGAGCTGAGGATTGAACCTGGAGCCTTGCACTTGCCTGGCAAGTGCTCTACCACTGAGCTAAGTCTCCAACCCCTTGTTGTTGTTTTTTTTTTTCAAGACAAGGGTTTCTCTGGTGTTTTGGTGCCTGTCCTGGATCTCACTTCATAGACCAGGCTGGCCTTGAATTTACAAAGATCCGCCTGGCTCTGCCTCCCAAGGGCTGGGATTAAAGGTGTGTGCCACCACCGCCTGGCGCCTTTCACATTTTGTAAAGCCAAAATTATATACAAAATATAAATCAGGCTTGGTAGCACATGCCTTTAATCCAGGCACAAGGGAGAGCTCTGTGAGGCAGGCAGATCTCTGTGAGTTCAAGATCAGCCTGGTCTACAGAGTAAGTTCCAGGACAGCCAAAGCTACACAAAGAAAGCCTGTCTTGAACATCCTCCTGCCCAATATATTTGTGTGTATGTGTTTATCTGAATAAACAAAAAACAAAAATTAAAAAACTAGGCTTTCCATATCAAATAGCTTGTTCTATTCCAGGTACTTTCTGGAAGGTAGCAGATCCTTCTTGGCAACTTAATTCCTCATTCAGCCCATTGTAGTGCTAATAATTTAATAATCCTGGTGAACAGTATGGACCTGCTAGTAGCCCAGAAGTCACTCAAGAGCAGTGTGACATGCTGCCGACTGTGACCTGTAGATGACCCAATCAGCAGCAGCCCTCTCACCTGTGTCCACACGGCTTCAGCTGGGTGTCCGCTACCTCGTCACAACACAGCGAACAGCAGTTCTCTCGAATACTGACTTGCTTCAGCAGAGCGAGGCGCCTGTGCCTGAGCAGACAAAGCAGTATGAGATTCATTTGGTCAACAAGGAGTCAGTTAGCAGTGGGGCACATGAAATGCTCCCAGAAAGCCGTACACAGGGAAAATACACCCCACAATCTTTGTTCAATAAAGTTTTCACACATTTCAGCCTTAGCAGCGTGAAGGAGGCTTGACTGTCATTTTATAGACCAAAAAAAAAAAAAAAAAAAAAAAAGTTCAATGAGATGATTTACATAAAACTTAATAAACAGAAATCAAATTCAAATCCTTTGGTTCTAAGTCCAGTGTTCTTTTACCAGCAAATTTCAACTGTTTAAGTCAAACTATTGAGAATTTGGTGAAAAGCACAAGCCTTTCCCAGGGAAAACAGCCACAGTTTTCACACAAGGCCAAGTGATCCATGACTTTTAGACACCTGAAGTTTGAACTCTTCCATTATACTCCCATTGAGCATGGACAGGAAAGCAGACAGGAAGAACTGCTCCCCTCAAGTTCACTCATGGGCATGCTCTGCTCCTGGCACTATTGCAAGTGTGGGCAATTCACCAGTGAACAGGAGACCAAATGACTGTCCTTCCTTAGCTAGGCATGGTGGCACACAGCAAGAATCAGCATTTGGGAAGCTAGGGTAGGGACCTCCATGAGACCAGGGCAACCTGGACTCTAGAGCACACAGGGTGAAAAAATAGCCACCTACAAACAGAAAGAAGAACTGCTTCCATCGAGCCTAAGCTCCACAGTGGCAGTGGGGGGACAGAACTAAAAATGAGGACATTAAGTGCTGATGAATACCACGACAGAAAATCAACTGGGGAAGAGGGAAGGGTGCTCACAGGTTGAGAGACATTGGGGTTAGGATGATGGCAGCCCAGGAGGGCCTCACTAAGCAAACTTTGGTAGACTTGTGAGGGCATGGGGGAATTGAGCCTTGCTGTCTAGAGAGAACATTTTAGGCAGCAGCCAACAGAGAAACTGGAAATAGAAATAGGGTTATGAACAGATAGATGAGCAAAGGCCGCAGGAGAAGCAGTGGTCATTGTGGCTCACTACCGTAGCTAAGGATGTACGTGCTTCACTGTACGATTCTTTTAAAACTTTGTATATATTTGAATTTAGCATAAAATTTTGTATGTATTTGAATTTAGCATAATAAAGAGGTTAATAAAATACATGAAGAGGATAGAGAATAAACATAATATAAACAACAAAATTCCAGGTAGTAGTTGCAATCCTCCTGCTTCAGTTTCTGTAGTAGCTCAGATTATAGGACTGCACAGCCAAGCCTTTATCAATAACTTCCTCTGTGTCACTGTCAGGGATATCAAAGTCTAGATTCAGAATGAACTGAACTAACTTGTAATCTGTTGTTCCTAGTCAAGACAGGACAAACTCTGTGTTCTATGAATATTCAATCACCAAATTGATTAGCATAAACTGGCCATAAAAGATGACTTCTCAGCCCTATTCTGGGAAGTTTAACCCTGAAGAAACAGGGGAACTCATAGATGGATCAGTTGTGCCCTTCAGGTGAATGATGAGCCTCACTCCAGGAAAAAGCAGGCAGACAAACAAAGGACTGAGGTATGACAGATGGAGGGAGTGTCACCTCAGACTTTCACCAAGAGCAAAGTTCACGCTCTCTGTCAAGCACCAAGACAAAATGCACAGAAGCCCTAAGGAACAAATCTCGGATGCCTGAACACATAGCAAGTGGCCTTTAAAGTCTTAGAATACTGCTAAGGCTCTGCTACTCCTACTGAGACAGGCTCTATTCTTCTGAGACTGCTGAGTCACTAAGACAGGGTACAAGGTATACAAGCCAGGATTTCACTGCATTGTAAGTTACATTTATGGGTATTACATATGGTTTAACATAAGCTACATCCCGGCCAGTATGATCCACTGATGAGTGTCTATTTTATTGATATAACACTAGTAATATGAATCTCCTACCCCATACTGGTCCAGGCAGCTGCCCTGTTAATGATAAACTTTGACTCACAATGTGTAACAGGCTTCAACATGCAGTGATTACCGGGAAGCCACTGGAGTCTCTCCCTAGCTAAAGGAACAGACTATATTCATCTTATAAGGAAGACAAGCAGACATTCACTCAGGGAGACAAGGCCAATGTCAATTTCTGTCAAATAAGGGCAATGAAATTTTACCGGAGATGGCTTTCCTTGTGTTAATGGCTGTAGAACAGTGTTAGCATGTTTGCTATGCAGTTTAAACCCAAATGAGTTGGTTTCAATAATCAAATCTGTTAACAGTAACATTATTTAACTCATAAAAAGAATGTGGACATGTTCCTCCATCTTCTCTTGGTTCTATAATACTTTAAATCAGTGGTTCTCAACCTTCCTAATGCTTCGACCCTTTAATACATTTCTTCATGTTATGGTGACCCCCAACCATAAAATGATTTTCATTGCTACTTCATAACTTTAATTTTGCTATTGTTATAAATTGTAATGTAAATACCTGCATTTTCCAATGGTGTTAGTGACCCTTATAGAGGGGTCGTTTAACCCCCAGGTTGAGAACTGCTGCTTTAAATAATAATGAAGCTATCACTCACAACTGGACAGAGGGAGATCTTGTGAAACCACCTGCTTTTGTCAGAAAAAGCTTTCCATTTTTGTTTTCAAATAACTTTACATTATGTCCTGGTCAGTATTGGTGTTTATATATATCTTTCTGGGATCTGTTTTATTAATTTATATTTCCCAAAAAGTCAACCTTTTTAGTGAGATTACTTGTTAAATGCTGAAAAAAAATCTCCTATAAGCTGTTATGATTTTCCATGAGATGGGTCTGGAAGGAGCCTGGGCAGACTCTTACCTTGGCAAGATGATCTTTTCTTCAGCTGTTAGGAAGGCATAATCATTAAAAGTGCTAAATTTCACAGATGGCGGGTGTTTGAATGGTTTTGCTCCAAAATTGAACTCGCACTGTTGATATGACATGAAACTAGCTGCAGCAAAGAATCCAGATCTACAAACAATGAGCAGAGGTCAGCGGGATTTATAAAAGCAAGTTCACACACAGAGTCCCTGTGAGAAGTCACCTAGACAGGTCTGTGAGCCAGGGGAGACACCTTTATCTTTCTGTATCAAACTCTTGGACACCAAGGACCCACCAAATAGAGTCCTAAGTAACTGAAATAAACCCATTTCTCATAATTGCTTGGATAAATGAACAAAGGTGTTTGGTTTTTCATTCTTGAGAAAAGTACATTCCATGAATCTACTCAATCTTTCACTGAAAGGAGCTACTTACACGGTGGATGAAAAGACTTGCTTCTCAGGAGGCAGCTGGTTGCCATTTAAAAAGAAGATCATTTGCTTTTCATTCAAGTCTAACAGAAACCCTACTGTGTCTCCTAGAAGATAAATCAAACACTGTTAGGCTTGTGCTACCCAGACCCTGAAAGGGCCTCAATGGCCCTGTACTAAGCCACATATTCAATACACTTATCTTTGTTTCCTGTGCGGCTTTTCTGACCCTCACAGAGCAGTATGTCCATGCATCGTTAAAGAAAAAAGCTTCCATTAAACCATGACAAGCATCAATTGTATAAGATGCATCCTAATTTCAAGATGCTAAAATGTGAAAAAAGAAAATGTACATGCTGGGTAAGATAAAATTATGTGCTGATTTGCCTCTCAGGCAAGAGTTAAAACTCTCTAGATAACAACTACAAAAATGTTTGTGTTTGGAAGGCATACATTTGCTCTGATATTTTAAATCGAGATCTGATTTTTTTGTTCTAGTTTATAGTAAAATATCAAAAAGCATTAAAAGTTATTTTGTTTGTTTTTGGATTTCCTGAGACAGGATCTTTGTATGTAGCCTTTGCTAGCCTCAAACTGGTTATGGAGCCCAAAATGGTCTCAAACGTGGAACCTTCCTGCTTCAGCCTCCTAAAGGTTAGGATTATAGGACATCCCACCATACCAAGCCAATCAGGTTTAGTTGTTCTGGATTTTTTTTTTTTTTTGTGGCAGTGTCTTTAGCTCAGGCTGGCTTTGAACTTGGTATGTAGCTGAGGATAACCTTGAACTTTTGATCCTTCTGCTTCTACCTCATAAGTCCTGGGACTACCAAGTACACCACTATATCCGGATTACTCAGTGCTAGAGACTGAACCCAGGGTCTCCATATGTGGTAGACAAGCACTCTATCACCTTCGCTACATCTCCAGCCCTAGTAGTGTTATTTTTCATAACCTAGAAACCTGTTCAGGAATTGAAGCATAACAATGGAAAATACATACATACCAATTTAAGTGCTTAAAAAAAAAACAAAACAAAAACAAAACTCTAGGGCTGGAGAAATGGCTCAGCAGTTAAGAGCACTGGCTGTGCCAGGCGGTAGTGGCACATGTCTTTAATTCCAGTATTTAGAAGGGAATCTCTGTGAGTTCGAGGCCAGCCTGGTCTACAGAGTGAGTTCCAGGACAGGCTCCAAAGCTACACAGAGAAACCTTGTCTCGAAACTCCCCTCCCGCCCTCCCGAGAGGACCTAAGTTTGAATCCCAGCACTCACATGGTAGTTCATGACCATCTGTAGCTCTATTTCCCCTCTGATCTCTGTAGGCACCAGGCATACATATGGTATAAAAACATACACGAATGCAAAACACCCACACATTTATATATGTTTATTTACACACACACACACACACACACACACACACACACACACACACACACAGTGTGTGTGTGTGTCCGTGTGTGTCCTAGTTGGTTTATAATCTGTCAACCTGACAATACAAACTAGGAATTATCTGGGAAGAGGAACCTCACTAGAGAAAGCAGCACACATCAGACTGGCCTGTAGGCAAGACTATAGGGCATTTTCTTTGATGTAGGAGGGCTCAGCCTTTGTAAGTGGTGCCATTCCTGGGCAGGGGGTATGGGGTGTATAAGAAAGCTACTGAGCAAGCCAGGAAGCAGCATTCCATGACTTCTGCTTTAGTCCTTCAGGAAGCAGAAGATGAAATAAACCCTTTCCTCCCCAAGTTGATTTTGGCCATGGTATTCTATCACAGCAATAGAAACCCTAATTAAAATGTGTATGTGTGTGTGTGTGTGTGTGTGTGTGTGTGTGTGTGTGTGTGTGTGTGTGTGTGTGTTTGGAGAAAGAGAGAGGAATTAAAATTGCTTTGCAATTTTCTAGTTTTCAATTTTTAAAATAATAAATGCATTCAGAAATATTTCCTTAAGTTCTGATTTATTTTTAAGAAGCCAGGCATGGTGGCCCAGGCAGGACTAAACAGTGAGCTCTACCTTGAAAAAACAAACAAACAAACAAACAAACAAACACACACACACACACAAAAAAACCAAAACAAAAAAACCTGGGTACCCTTTTAGTTTTTCCAGACTCATTCATTTCCTTTCCATAATATCAATTTAGTTCTATGTGAGTGGTCAAACCCCTGCTTTCTTAACATGCTTGACATGTCTGTTTATAATGTTGATGTAGTGGGTAGCCATTGGCCTGGAAGTTCCAAGCCCCACTGAGGCTTCGGTGATGGTCACGCCCACAAGGCAGGGCTGAGGGAGGAAGCTGAAGACCCAGGATTGAGAGGAGAGGTCTCTCTTGGTTCTGAGACCCTGGACGCTGGAGGAAGACAGAGCAGAGTTCTTCAGAGAACACTGCAGGACTGCACCATACCTTTGCCAGACCCTGCAACCTACCCCTTCATTTGTAAGCTACCCCACAAAATAAACCTCCCTTTTAACTACGTGGAGTGGCCTTAATAATTTCACCAATATGTTGACTGGTGTAGGAAAACGAGAGAAGGATGCATGGAGAAAAAGCTAGGCTACTTCCCTTATGTAGCTCCAGTCCTGAGAAGAAAGAGGTTCCATTTCTTACTTATGTATAGGACATAATTCCATATGACCCTACTTACAGCATGGCCTGTGTCTACCAAATTCCTATTCTTTAGCCACTTTATTTCTGAAAATATCCTCGTTTTAGTGTCACAACAATTCCAGTATCCTTAACATATCCATGGCCCCTTTATTTCAAACACAAACACAAAGAGGAAACTAGACTTCACAGCAACTGTGTGTGTGTTACTGGGCATCAAACAGGCTCTCATGACTAGTAGGCAATTGCTCCACATTGAGTTACAAACAGCCCTTTCTTAACTGTAAGAGCAGGTGGGAAGAGAAATCTGCACCTGCAACCTAGCACTAGTACAGAGTGACTTCTACAGCTGTGTGCACTAGAGTAGGAGGGTTGGGGGGTGTATTTATTTATTTATTTATTTATTTATTTATTTATTTATTTATTTATTTATTTATTGTGTATACAGAAGAGGGCTCCAGATCTCATTACAGATGGTTGTGAGCCACCATGTGGGTGCTGGGAATTGAACTCAGGATCTCTGGAAGAGCAGTCTGTGCTCTTAACCTCTGAGCTATCTCTCCTACCCCAGGGTTGTGTTTTTGTTTTTGGGTTTTTTTTTTCTTTTCAGTAAGAATTACATTATTTTTTTCTAATTTGTACTATTTTTCAGAAGATTTTTTAATGTTATTTTGTGTGTATGTATGTGCATTTGTGTGAATATAAGCCACATGAATATAGGTGCCAGTATTAGCCAGAAAAGGGAGTCAGATCCTTCAGATCTGGAGTTCCTGGCAGTTCTAAGTCTCCTGTGGGCACTAGGAACTGAATTTAGCTTCTCAGGAGCAGCAGCAAGTGTTCCTAACCACTAAACCACTATTTATTTATTTACATTGTGACAGCTCATTATGTGGCTCTGGCTGGCCTGGAACTAGGTATATAGGCCAGGCTGCACTTGAACTCACAGTGATCCACTTGCCTCTGCCTTTTGGAGTGCTGAGATTAAATACATGTGCCACCGTGCCACTTTTTTTTTTTTTTTTTTTTTTAAAGATTTAGTCTTATTGTTTTAAATTATGCTGTGGTAGTTTGAATGAAAATGGTCCCTATAGACTCAGGGCATGATATTATTGTAGGTGCGGCCTTACTGGAATAGGTATGGTCTTGTCAGAGAAGTACGTCACTGGGGGGTGGGGGGTGGGGGCTTTGAGGTTTCAGAAGCTCAAGCCAGACCCACCATCACTCCCTCTTCCCGCTGCCTGTCCATCCAGATGAACAACTCCTAGCTCCTTCTCTAGTACCATGTCTGCCTGCATGCCATGCTTCCCACCATGACAATAATATACTAAACCTCTGAATCTGAAAGCAGGCTCTTTAGTAGAGTCAAAGTCGCCACAGTCATAGTGTCTCTTCACAGTAATAGCACACAAGTGCAGGTGCCCAAGGATGCCAGAAGGTATTAGATTCCTCTGGAGTTAGAGTCAGAGGCATTTGGGAGCCACCCAATGTATGTGCTGGAGACTGACCTCAGATCCTCTAAAAAAGCAGCACATGAGCCATCTTTCCAGACCCTAAGAATGTATTTTCTGAAATGTTTTTGCTTCAGAAGGGTTGCCACAATAGGTAAGTTTATCAGGGAATAGCATTCACAATCCTGGCAGAGATACTGATACTAAGTCTCCTATGAAGATATTTTAAAGCCTGTCATAGTAAATGCCTGCTAAGAACTAGCTGTCCTAACCCGGTGACAAATTCAAGTGAAGAATGAATACCTTCCTTCCAGCACGGGTGCACATGAGGCTTACTTCTGGCATTGTACCAAATCAGCTGCCGGCAGCCATCATAGGCACAGGAGTACTCATCGTCCCCAATGCCGTATCCTTCCTGGGGAGAGACAAGGCCCAGAAGATTAACAAGACTCTACCTACTCTAACCTGGGGAGACCTAGCATGTGGCATCCTAAGCTGTTTTGGATGAAGGGAAAGTCTATGGTACTTGGAAGACACCACCAACTTGACCCAGAAGCCTAGTTCCAGGTCAACAGATACTGGCATCGCCAATAGCGGCCTGCGCATGCGTCCTGTGCTGCAGGCACTCTCACGCTTGCTAGTCCATCTGGTTCTCACGAGCGCCACAAGGGAGACAGACTCTTGAAGGGTAGGCGGCTTCCTTGTAGACTGGGTCTAAGAAAAGCAGGTTTCAGTTTGCACCAAACTTCTAAGAACTTTAGCCTCGCCAATTCTTTGTGGCCAAGCAAAGAACTTTCTTGAATGTGGTGGATTCAAAATGCCCACATCCTCAGATTTTAAGAATGGATACTGCCAGGCGGTGGTGGCGCACGCCTGTAACCCCAGCACTCGGGAGGCAGAGCCAGGCGGATCTCTGTGAGTTCGAGGCCAGCCTGCTCTACCGAGTGAGTTCCAGGAAAGGCACAAAGCTACACAGAGAAACCTATCTCGACCCCCCCCACCCCCAAATAAAAAAGAATGGATACTTAGCTCAATATTATTTCGGTAACAGTCCAATTTGAAAATTTTATAGGTTCTCAACAATTTCTTTTATTACTTGCTACCTTTCAATTATTGCCCAGAATTAGTTACTAACATACAAGGGTGAATGGAAGCTAGGCACACCTATAAATTCTAGCACTTAGGAGGCTGAGGTAGGACCTGGAGGGTTCATGAGACTCTGTCTCAACAAATGAAAGGGCAAGTGAGATCTTTTATTATTATTATTATTATTATTATTATTATTATTATTATTATTATTCTTTTACCTTGTATTGATTTTTTTGTGGATTTCCCATCATGCATCCGATCTCACTTATCTCCCCATCCCCTGGCATGACCCTTTGCCCATGCAACTGCCCCCCTAAAATAAAGCAAAACTTAAAAGAAAAACCAAATACCAAACCAAACAAAACCAAAAAAGGAAAAGAATTTCATTGTGGAAGCTGTAATATTGCTCTGTGAGTCAGTTTACCCTTTTGTCCATTCATCTTTGTTTGTTCACTGTTATTAGTCATTGGTCTGGTTTGAAGCCTCTGGCTTCTGCTACACTATCTGCTAACCCTTCCTGAAGTGGAACAAATCAGTAAGTTAAAATCTACACACTTAGAAAAAGAGAGGCCCGGGAACTCAGACTTCAGCTTCAAAAACTCAACCGAAACACAACAAAAACACTAAATTTGAGTGTTGGGAAATAGACAAAGGCAAACAATTTTTTTCTACTTTTACTTTTTAAAAAAAAAAATTTTATAATTAATTTAATTTTACATATCAGCTATGGATTCCTCTGTCCTCCCCCCCTCCAAATCAATGTGTTCTTTTTTGTTTGTTTGTTTGAGACAGGGTTTCTCTGTGTAGCTTTGTGCCTTTCCTGGAACTCACTCTGTGGCCCAGGCTGGCTTCAAACTCACAGAGATCTGCCTGCTTCTGCCTCCCAAGTGCTAAAGGCATGCGCCACCACTGCCTGGCTACTTTCTTTTTTAAACTCTGTGTGTGTGTGTGTGTGTGTGTGTGTGTGTGTGTGTGTGTGTGTGTGAGAGAGTGTGTGAGAGAGAGAGAGAGAGAGAGAGAGAGAGAGAGAGAGAGAGAAGGAGGAGGAGGAGGAGGAGGAGGAGGAGGAGGAGGAGAGGGGAGGGGAGGGCAGGGGAGGGCAGGAGAGGAGAGGAGAGGAGAGGAGAGGAGAGGAGAGTGTTGGTTCTCATTTTACATCAAGTGGGTTCCAGGATTGAGCTCAAGTCTCCAGGCTTGGCAGCAAGTGCCTTTCAGTGCTGAGCCGTCTTGCTCGCCCCGTCCATCTTTACTTTCTGATGACCTAAGTGGTCTCTGACAGGACATTGGAAAGACATTCCTAGATGACTGCTAGGAGGTCAAGCCATCCCCTTGCAATACCCTCTGGGTGAAGCTACGGGACAAGGGGAAACTCTGATTCCATTTTAATCGCAGATCAAATTCTGTAGAGCTAAGTAGTAGATGCCCAATGAGCTTACATCTTAGAGTAAATTCTTTAGCTTAAAAACATTTAGGGTTAATGTTGGTTTCCATTGGCAATGTCAGATTCCCTAGGAGAATAGAGTAGCTAGCTTGATGTTCTGGTATTCTTAAATTTCTTATTTCTTAGTCATGTATATTATAGCAATAGAAGCAATTTAAAAATGTTTATTATAGCTTATCACCAATGGACTAGTATGAATCCTTTCCTCATACAACAGAAAGTCATTTTTTCCCCTGATAAAACCTTCCTATTGCTCAGCATATTGAGAAGATTGTGTCCTGACTCCTGCTCTGCAAGTGGACTAAGAGTCACTAGGGTCTGGTAGCCCCTCCTACAGACCCCCCCATTACCCCACTAGGGCTTATTTGTGGTAACAGTGTTGTGCACTCTAGACAGAGTAGTCTCTCCAAACACTAGCTGTTTTATTTCCTTTTTCTTAAAAAAAAAAGAGTCAAAATAATCAGGGCTAGAGAGGTGGTTCAGAGGTTAAAAGTGTTTTCTCTTACAGAGGATCTGAGTTTGTTTTCCAGCAACCATGTTGGGTGACTCACAACTGACTTTAACTCCAGCTGCAGGAAATCTGATGTCTTCCTCTGGCTTCCAAATCTATCAGCATGAATGTGCACTCCTGCGTGTACGCACGCACGCACACACACACACACACACACACACACACACACACACACACACACAGCGAGTAAATCTAAAAAACCAAAAGCCTATCGCAATTTGGAGGGCAAGAAACTATTTTTAGTCTTAATTTGAGGTGTCAAATATCTATAGCTCTACAGCGGAAATAGTTTTAGCCACAAGCTTCACTGACCATTAAAAAAAGTACAAGCCTCATTGTTAGTGTGACTGCTAGAAAATTCCAGTAGAAAAACAGAGAGAAAAGGTACCTCCATTTTAGAATCCCTGTTTTCTTTATTTCTGGAAGACTTTATCACTTTCAAATGAGGAGACTAGATAATCCTTTCAGATTCTCCTCATTTTTAGAAATAAAGTAAAAATCTGTTGTAAAATAGGAATGAATTCAGTCCTATCCTTTATTTCTTTTTCTTAGTACCAATTTTTCTCATCTTTGAAATGGAAATTGTGAAAAGAAAAAAAAAAAGACACCTAAGAAAAGGTTGTAGAAATCAGATGTCAGACTTAAAGAAGGTGGTTTTTGAGGCTGCATGCCAGCTCAAGATTATTATTGTTATTATTATTGTTCATTTTTTCAAGACACAGTTTCTCTGTGTAGCTCTGACTGTCCTCGAACTCACTCTGTAGACTAAGCTGGTCTCAAACTCAGATCCACCTGCCTCTGCCAGTGTTGGGATTAAAGGCATATGCTACTACATATAGCTCAAGATGCTGCTGCTGCTGCTGCTGCTGCTGCTGATTTTGTTGTTGTTGTTTTCAAAGCTGAGGACCGAACCTGGGGCCTTGTGCTTGCTAGGCAAGCGCTCTACCACTGAGCTAAATCCCCAACCCCGACATTTTTTTAATATTAGAAAACAAATCACTTTTTTAGGACTCTATTTGGAACAGGCAACTAGTCTCCATAGAAATGATAAATCAGTGTCAGAAACTAGACAATGGAATTGTTTTCCAGACCTAGTAACTTCTAACTGCACAGCAGCTCAAAATAATCTCAGGCTTCCACCTACTACAGGTTCCGAAACAAAAACAGTAGCAGAGTGGAGTTCACACAGTTCAGGAGTCCAGCCTGCCCTGCCTTGCCCACCGGCCCTCTTCTTACAACTATTCTTTCTCTAGTCCAGGAGTTTTATAAAATATTCTTGGACAAAGCTGAATTGGTTTCAAATAGCTTATTTTTTCCCAGACTTAATTCACTTTATTTTTCTGGTATAAGAACCTTAAGTGGTAGCCACAGCTGAAGCCTGGGTCCTCTGAATGGGGAGACTCTGGTATGTGTTTTCACAAGATGGTCAGTGAATTCCTGATAAGGAGACTTGATGAACAGCGTCTTTCCAGAGATCAGAAGTTGGTTAGCTGTGAGATGGCATCAAAGGTGGCAAAGTTGCCCAGGGTGGCAGTGCAGCCCCTGGCTGATGTATAGCTGTTATCAAGACCTGCTGTCAGTGGCAGCTTCTTGGGCACAGGAGCAGAGATGATGCAGTGCCTCTGCCTCTATGAGGCACACCAGCACAGAGCCACAGTGGCTTATCACCTTGTGTGGGATGGTGCGGGGCTTGCCAATCTTGTGCCCCAGTAGCATCTCCACACAAGAATGATGGAAAGCATGGCTAAGATGATGGTCCCTCAGATGGCAATGGCTACCTGCTTGGGGCACTTAACATCAAGACCAACATGGCCACTGTACTACCCAATAGTGACAAAAGCCTTGAACTTGGTCTTCTGGCCAGCAGTTTCTTGCTTCTGCCCTGGAAGATCTTTAGAACCTCATCCTTTATGGATGTACCCAGGAAAAGTCAATAATCTTGGATTCCTTAAAGGGCAGGAAGAACAGGCAGATCTCCTCCAGGGACTAGATCTTTATGTCCTTGACCAGGGAGCCCAGCCTGGTAATGGGGATTTACTCCTTGTCTTTGGCTTTATCGCCACAAACCCTGCAGCCTGGACCATGACTCAGTCCTATCACGGAAGCTGGCTAGGCCTCCCAAGGACTGAGGGCCTTCCTGCCGTACTGGCATCACCAGCCATTTGATGTTTTCTCCAAGAAGAAAGCTCAAATATCGTACAATCTGACTAACAGGGAAAGCCAGCTGGGTTAGGTGTTAAAGGGTATTGTCTAGACAAGGTGTAGTGGTGCACGCCTCTATCCCTGCACTTGGGAGGCTGAAGTTGGAGGAGCACCATGAGTTTGAGGTTTAGGCCATATATAATGATCTAGGTTAGCAAGACCAAAAGGAAAAGTATCCATCTGTAGGAAGGACCCATGACACTTCCACACCAGTGGTATCCCAGACCTGCTTACTATAGCCGATTTAGACTTCCCTTTATTTCAGCACTTTCTATAACAAAAGATAAACACACATTGAAAATAAATGTGCTTATTAATTACAAGGTAAAGTCAAATGAGAAAAGTCAGTCAATATTTAATGCTATAGAAAGAGAATTTATACAAGGTTCCCTTTTTTCTTTGGGACAGGACTACTTCTCTCTCTCCCTTCTTTTTCCTTCCCGAAACAGGGTTTCTCTGTGTAACAGCCCTGGCTGTCCTAGAACTCACTCTATAGAACAGGCCTCTAGCTCACAGAGATCCATCCTCCTGTCTCTACCTTCTGAGTGCTGGGATTAAAGGTGTGTATCACCACCTCCCAGCAAAGGTTCCTTTTTTTAAAGATGCATTTCTATTCTTTTTAAATTTATATGTATGTTAGTGTGTGTGTGTGCCACATGTGTGTGGGTAGCCACAGAGGCCAGAAGGGATTGTTGGAGCTCCTGGAGCTGGAGTTACAAGTGGTTGTTAACAGCCTCATGTGGGTACTAGGAACCAAACTCAGGTCCTCTGAGATGAGCAGGCAAGTCATCTCTTCACTCCCCTACAAGGTTCCCAAAACTTTAATCTCAAGGTAAAATCATCCATTGCCAACCAGGCTGTGGTGGCACACACCTTTACTCCTAGAATTCAAGAGGCAGAGGCAGGTGGATCTCTGAGTTCGAGGCCAGCAAGTTCCAGGACAGCCAGGGCTACAGAGAGAAACCCTGTCTCAAAAACAAAAACAAAAAACCCCCAAAAAACCATCCCTTGTCACAGTTTGATGCCTGGGTCCATAGGAAAGCCATAAGAACACACCTCTAGGTAGGGAATTGAGGTGCACCTGAGGCTGACCCGCATTTCCATTTGTGTCATATTCCTATGGCAGTACAGCAAGCCTGGTAGAAAACCTGGACCACCTAGCTATTGACTTACTTATCTGAAAGCTGAACCCATCTGACATCTCTACCCACTCACCAGAAGAGCAAGCTGCTGCTGCTTCGTTTGCACGCCCCAGTACTCACGTGGTTGAGAAACTTGCTGTCTCGAGTAGCCCAGCCAATCTGCATGACACCAGAAGTGACCACTGTTACTTCGTAGTACCACACCCCAGTGTCCACACAAAAAGTGCAGCGTACACTCTCAAAGGAGGAGGCATCACAGCGAGCCTGGCAGAACCAAGGAGTACAAATCAATTCATCAGTGCCTGACGGCCACCTAGTAACTGGCCTAGGGAAGGTGGGATGGAGTTTTCCTTATTAAAGCCCCTAGTGTGATTCCACTGTTCATCTTCAGTGATTTAAAAAAGCATAAAACTGAGTGAAGCAGCTGGGCAGTGGTGGCGTACGCCTCTAATCCTAGCACTCAGGAGGCAAAGCCAGGTGGATCTCTGTGAGTTTGAGGCCAGCCTGGTCTCCAAAGCGAATTCCAGAACAGGTTCCAAAGCTATACAGGGAAACCCTGTCTCGAAAAACCAACCAACCAACCAACCAACCAAACAAACAAAAAACCAAAAAAACCAAAAACCAAAAAAAAAACCAAAACTGAGTGAAGCAACCCTATTATGACTTCAGTTTGACTTCTAGGATTTCAAAGATGGTTGCAGCTGCAAGTAGTCAAAGCTACTGGCTTTGTTTCTCAGTACTTAGAGAGTCTGCTTTGAGATCAGAATCTTTACAAATGCAAACATTGCCTTCATCAGACAAAGATAGGGAAGGGTAAAGACAGGGTATCTACCTATAATTCACAGCAAAAACAAATGAGAGAAGGGATTTGGCAACCACTGTCAGATTGTACTCAACCCTGAAATCAGCCTCTTACATCAACCTGCACTCTACAATGGGCAATATCCAGCACGAGGAAGGGAAGCACCAGGTCTAGTGCAATGGCTATGTAGGCATGTGCAAAAGGAGAGGTTTCACTGGGAAACACTTGTCTTCATACTTTCAGTTGAACAAAATGGCAAAGATTAAAAGCAGATATAGAGGTAAGAGAGATGGCTCAGCAGTTAAGATCATTGGCTACAAAGGATGTGAGTTTGAGTCCCAGCAGCCACATGGTAGCTCACAGATTTCTGTAACTCCAGATCCAGGGGATCCGATGACTTCTGGCCTCCAATGGCACCAGGCAAGGAAATGGTATGTAGACATACATGCAGGCAAAATATCCATATACATAAGATAACATATTTTAAATGTTTAAAACCATCTATTTAGCTGGGGTTGTACCTTAGCAGTGGAGCACTTACTAGTAACTGTGAGTTCTACAAACAACTCAGACATGTTTGAACCAGTCAACAAGCACTGTAATGCTACAACAGATGCGGTAACATGTGGGATGTAACAGATGGATAACACCCCAAAGCATTCTCTATCCCTACCACTTTTACCACTAACCACTCTTCAGATAGAAGAAAAGCATCTACTTATTCTGTTAGACATAGCTTTTGTTCTGAATCAGAGTGTGAAAAATGGGAAGAAAATAATTTTAGCCCTCAGAAGGTCTGTGAAAGTTTTACCTCCAAGCCGTGAGGTGAGATCTTCAAGTACTCGCTGACATCATTGCTGTTCAGCATGGCCCTAATGTTATTCAAGTCCACTTTCTCGTAGGTTAGTTGTCTACCTTCTTTTAAAACTGCAAAAGAAAAGGTGGTCATGTTTCCAGGGCAGGCTCCGATGGTTTGGAAAAAAGGGGAAATGGTCATCTCCAGTTGCCATACAAGAATGGAGAACTGGTAGGCCTAGCATCTTATCTGTTACATGGTCTAAGCAAAGGCCAGAAGAGGAGGCACTGTGGGCGTGGTATTTCTACTCTCTGTGTCTACTGGAGTGCATGAAACAAAATCCAAATAGCAGGTCTCACTGTGTACCTCTGACTGCCCCAGAAGTTGTCATGTAGACCAGGCCATCCTTGAACTGACAGAGATCTACCTGTCTCTATTTCCCGAGTACAGGGTTAAAAGTGTGTGCTACCATGCACAGGTTAGTCTGTTGTTTTGTTTTGGAGGCAGGGCCTAATGTTGCTCAGGTTGGGTTTAAACTCATTATGTAGCTGAGAATGACCTTGAACTCGTTTCTCCTGCCTTTGCCTCTCAAATGCTAAGATTATAGCTATCTGTCTTCATTCCCAGCTAGCTTCCAAATTGCATTTACTCAGAATTACTCTTTAACTAGCACTACATAGGCTGTTAGAGAAAGAACTGGAGGTTACGTGTTTAACTGTGCATTCGCACAGTGCTAGTAATAGAGACAGGGAATGGTACAGGAGCTTGGATTGTATTCTAGTAGCCTTTGGAGGAGAAAAAGTTAAAAATAACTCCACCGTGTAATTAAGAATTAGTTTGGGTTTGTAGAGACCATCCAAGGTCAGGAGAAGAGTACAAAGAAGGTAACAGGGCTGGGGCTATAACTCAGTGGCAGAATGCTTTCCTAGCATGAACAAGGTTCTAGAACATGTTCCTAGCGCTGAAAACTAAATGAAAAAAATAGGCATTCTGCCTTTGTTTTCTGGCCTCCCTGAGGAAACTATTCTTCCCACCTTCCTGCCATGGAAACTGAGAGCAGAAACTATGAACCCAAATCAGTAATTCTTCCCAGGAGGTTGTTTATGTCAGACGTTGTCACATGACAATAGAAACACCACACATGCACACACAAAAAGAAAAGACAAAGAAAGTGCAGGTGTGAACAGGCCCAGAGTGGAGCTAGCTGGATCTAGTTGGAGGGCAGTGAGGAAAGTGTGTGTTGGCAAGTTCTTAGACAGAGCTCTATAATTAAGAGTCTGACTCAGCATGTGTCAGTAAAGGTCTGTGAACTGGAGAATGCTGGCACTAGAAACATTCCATTGAACTCTCCTCTGAAAGGTGCCTAAGACACTTTTCTTTTAGAGTATATCCACCCTGCAGTAGGAAGCTTATTAAGAACTCCCACTCATCACAGTAAAAGGAAGGCTACTGATCCTATTGAAGACCGGGATTTAGAAATGTAAACAAATTTTGGCTGCTGAGACTGCTCAGCAGGTACAGGCATTTGCCTGATGACATGGAACCCACATGGCGGAAAAAGAGAACCAACTCCTGAAATTTGTCCTCTAGCCTCTACATATGTGCACACCCATCCCCCCAACTCAACATAAATAGAATAAAAATATTAATATAGAGAAGCAGAAACACAGTTTAATAAAGGACAACTCCCACTTACAGAGATTGTCTAAGCTCCACTGGGCACAGAAGCCAACTTGACGTTTCAGATAATCAGGATCATCAGCCCACAACTCCAAGGTGACCAGTCGATCACTAATACTGGATTCAGAGATAGTCAATTTATTCTCACCTGTTGGAAGGATGAAATCTTTCAATAACAATGGAAGAGGAGGAGGATGTGTTGGACAGATTAGTGGTGGTAAGGAATGAGGAGACACAAGAGAGAATTTGGAGACTAGAATAGATTTCTATGCTTCCTTCTAGGGATGACACAGTCAAAGAGTTGTGGCTACTTTCTACAATTTCATCACTATTTTTAAAAGATTGATTTGTTTATTATTTATTATTATTGTTTTGGTTCTTTTGAGACAGGGGTTCTCTGTGTATCCCTGGCTGTCCTGGAACTCACTACCTAGACCAGGCTGGCTTCAAACTCAAACTGCCTCTGTGTCCTAAGTGCTAAGATTAAAGGCATGCACTATAATGCCCAGCTTAAAGTTTTTATTTATGTATATGCAAATGAGTCAGTGAATGTGTATGCCCCATGTGCCTGAGTGCCTGTAGAGGCCAGAAGAGTGTATCAGATCTCCTGGAGCTGGAGCTATCGGTGGCTGTGAGCTGCCAAACAATATTGGTACTGGGAACCAAATTCCAGTCCTCTGGAAGAGCATCAAGTGTTCTTAACTGCCAAACCATCTCTCCAGCTTCATCATGTCCCTGCAATTATTTTTTTAAATTCTCTCTCTGTGTGAGTTACATGTTTATGTCTGGGTGAATATATGCACACATGTGTAAGGCATGTGTGGAAGCCAGAAGAGAGCATGGATGTCCTTATCTATTTCTCAACACCATTCCTTTTGAGGCAGGAACACTCCTTGAATTGGGGGCTTCTATTTTCCTGACTGGGCTGGAAGCCAGCAAGCCTCAGCAACCCTTTTGTCTTTCTTTACCTCAGAGATCTTCATGAGGTGCTGGGCTTGTTAATGAGTGTTGGGATCCACACTCAGGTCTTCATGACTGCAAAGCAAGCAGTCTTAATTGCTGACCCATCTCTCTGTCCCCTGAGCACGAAAGTTTTAGCTCTAAAGTAATTATAGTCACCATGCTTGGAATCTTAGCTGAGAACAATCTTTGTTTTTGTTCCTGATATACTCTGCTGGTCTTATAACCAGAATGTATGTACATTTGATGGAGTTCAAAATGTAGGCTCACGTTTATAACCAAAGACTATTAGTGCAAGAAGTCACTATACCTACTTGTCTGGGCAAACTTTTCCAGTGCAATCAGTGCAAAAAGCATGACTGTGGGGTGGGACTGTAACTTCTGAAAGACAACAATAAATAAAGACAAAAGTCACACCACTGCAGAATCGGTAAGGAATCAATTTCATATTCTTACTTCATACATGCCAGATTATATACTTGGGACAGCAGAAAAAGTCTCCCTCATTCAAAATCTCAGTTGTCCACTCGAATACTGGAGGATCAAGATAGTTATTGAGTTAATTTATAGATATGGACATTTCAGCAGTGTTTCATTAAAAATGCATTATGCTATTAGACTTAGTAACGTGTATTAGGGCTCTGTTAACTAAAATAATGTTCATGCTTATACTCATTAAAACAAGCCAAAAAGAAAACTAGAATTATAGTTAAAAATGACCGTTAGTACCCCCAAAGAGATAATACCAGTTCCAGACTTATAAATAATGATATTATCAATTAGCATCTTAGTTTTTTGTCTGTCTGTTTGTTTGAGACAGGGTCTATTATGTAGCTCTGGTTGTCCCAGAATAGGCTGGCGTCGAATTCAGAGAGATCCATCTGCCTCTGCCTCCCAGTGCTGGGACTAAAGGCGTGAGCCACCACACCCAGCAAGATCTTAGTTTTAATCTAGTTCCTGCAGGGAATTCTACAGATGCTGATGATGATGGGAGAGAGACAAGAAGTGTACTTAACTTACATTTGAGTTTACATCACATCAGTTCCCACTCATCAGGCCTGTATGTTTATTATCTTATCTTCTTACATTCTTGCTTTCTCCCAGGTATGTTGGGAGCCTTCGGAGAGTTCTAGAACACCAGTGAGTTCCCATGCATTTCTGTGGTGCCTGCTGAAGCTTAGCACAACTCCTAGAAGCCCTGTTCTCCCTGCTGTAAAGCCTCTTCAGCACCTTTATCCTTGCCACATCCTTAACCCTCCTGCCTGGCTCTTCCAGCCCCAAACCTTCCACCTGGCTACTCCAGTTCATGTCCTCCTATCTCTGAACACTGCCTTCTCTGATCAGATACCTCGGTCACTAGGCTTCTGCCATGCTGCAGGAAACACACTGTGAGTTCCTCATCTTAACCTTGTCATAAGCTAGCTAACCCCCACATCAGGAAGTCTGTCTTTCATGATTACCACAGGCCCCTTGTCACCCCATCACACGCTCACCTCACCCATCCCTTCATCTTCTCAGCACTCTTACAGCACTCAGTCTTCAGGAAGCGATTTGCTCCTGATCCACCCTGTCGGTGTAAGTCAGCTGTTGTCGGAGTGGTTCTATTCCTTTAAGTTACAGTGAACTTTGTAAGTGACTCTCCTACTACTTTGGTATTTACCAGTGCTCATTCAGAGCAGTGTAAGGGTTATTTTAGGGTTGATGAATTAGCTCAGTGGTAGAGCGCTTGCCTAGCAAGCACAAGGCCCTGGGTTCGATCCTCTGCTCCACCAAAAAAAAAAAAAAAAAGGGTTATTTTAATCACATATTGTGTAGGCACCAACAAATAAATTCTTTTAGAATATAGTTTTTAAAAAGGCCAATGTTCACTAGGCTTGCAAAAATAACTTAGAAACACAGGCTTGTCAGACTGCAGGCAAGTGCTGTGAGTGACAGGGAGACACAGCTTCAGCAAACCACAACTTCATGGGTGACACATCAAACACTCCTACAGTGACAGCTTTAACTGTAAAGGGAAGGGTGGGCAGGAGTAGAGATTTATATACTCTGGGAACCGGGCCTGTTGTTGGAATGCCATGAATTTTGTTTACAGTGTGTGTGTGTGTGTGTGTGTGTGTGTGTGTGTGTGTGTGTGTATGTATGTGGGGTGGTAGTGGTGGTTGTATTTTTCATTACTTAACACACAAAAAGTCCTAGCAGCTATCTTATGACTAAATTTAAAACCAGACCAATTCAATTGTTATTTGCTTGTAATAAATACTTACCTCTCTCTCTTTCCTTTCTGTCTCTAAACATAGGAGGTGATAAACAAATACCTAGGAAACACCTGTACATAAAATTTACAACTCACCCTATTCTCTGCACCAGGGACTATGTTAGTGATTTGAGAAAAACAGACAATCTGTATGATGAGAATAAGCTTTGATGTCTTACTTACCAGACACTGTAGCAAATATTCCAATATTCCTGGGCTAAGTAAACCTATGCTTGCAGGACCTAGACAAACACAGCAAACACTGGACATAGTTAAAAGTGTCACACTATTTTAAATCAGTTAACTAACAACAACCAAATTATTTTGCTTGAATTCTATACTCTTTTGCACATTACTCGGGCCTCCTCTCTCAGGCTGTTCCTACTATCATCCCCATTTCACAGCTTGGCAACTGAGTCCACCATAAAGAGACTAGTTACAGGGCTCTTGGGGAGCCATGATAGTCTGAGTCAGTACCCACATGTTCTGATTTTCAATCCATTATTTCTTCCACTATATATAAACTGGCTGAGACACTCTCATGTGATTTGCTGTTAATATTTCTAAAATGGGTGATATTCATTTCTCTAAGTGCATATAACTATTTATTATACTAATTTAGCCTTTTCCCTGTCTTAAGCAAATAAATATAACAGATTTATCTTAAATTTCTCTGAAAAAATAAAGCTAAATTAGACTGCATTTAATTGTGTCTTTTGAATAATTTTCTTCCTTTTAGTCCATTTCTGTTCATTTCTTTTTTGTTTTTTGTTTGTTTTGAAAAAGGGTCTCCCATAGTTCTGGTTGGCCTCTAACTCACTATGCAGGGGAGGCTGGCTTTGAACTCTTAGCCCTCTTGTCTTAAAGTGCCTTGGTTATAGGTGTGTGCCACCACTCAGCTTCTTTCTGCAATAACAGGTTGCCCAAAGGTCTCAATGTCAAACAAGTAAGGCTCTTGGGTGGTGTGTGCTAGAGTTACCTGCTAGTTTCTCAGCCAAGCAGCCCAAGACTGCGGATGTGTTCCTATGTTTGGCAGGGTGGCCTGAGTCCTGGCATGCTACTTCTCCATTTAAATTGAGAATTTCAGTCAATTTCTGGAGTGCATCCTATAAAAAAGTTACACATAGATTTGATGAATACACACTCTGCAGGTTATTTTCCTGAGGGAATTCCTGGAAACAAAACTATAAAAAGGTATTCAATGAACTTGGAATAATCACATAAAATTATTCCAATGGTATCATTATTATTTATGGAAAATATCTGACCAACCTTAAGTTTTCTCAATGCCAGATTTCACTTTATTCAAAATGTACCAGTTATAGACAATACGTATTTTACACTTTTGGTTTCTGAGATGGAGTTTTGGTATATATAGCCATACATATAGCCATATATACCAAGGCCATCCTGGAACTCATTATGTAGCCCAGGCTGGTCTTGAACTTGTGGCAATCCTCAAGCCTCAGCTTCCTGAGTGCTGGGATTATAGGTATGCACTACCACATCCAGTTTTTATACACACACACACACACATATACACATACACACAAAATCTTGAATCATTGACCAGACTAAACCCATTCAAATGTCAACAATGATTAATCACAGTAACTTGGTCATGGTGGAACATACCTAAAATTTCAGGACTCAGAAGGCTGAGGCATGGATTTTGTAAGACCAAGGCTAAACTCAAGACCAGCCTATATTACACAGCGAGACCCTGTCTCAAAAAGAAACCAAATATACACAGTGAGACCCTAACTTAAAACAACAAATTCCAAAACATAAAACCAAAAATAATTATGACCTAGTGATATTGAAATAAAAAGTTACTACTGAGAGCTGCTGGTAGCAAAAGACTATGGGTATATACAGCAGGTTAACAACTAGTGTTCAGAAGGTCAACCTATCAGAATCAAGGGTTCTGTTGGAGGAAATCATCATGCAAGGTGTTATGGAATTACTGCCTTTTGAATGAATTGGCTGTTTCTTGTTGTAAACTTGTGCAATAACAGCTATGATATCTTCCCACTTGCCGTACATTTCCATATAATGTGTACATGTAATCTCATGATTATATTTCAATCTTATGGGCACACATAATTGTGGATGGTCAAGAAGATCGTTTCTTATTTAACTGTACAATTTTTATGAATAGAAACATACTAAAATATGCTTCATACTAGTCTATTGTTCCATGTGGCTGTAGACACTTAGAGGTCTTGTTCTCCATCCTTAGCCATTGACTAGACTAAATAAGCCAGACAAAGTGTCTTCATAGAACTTTCACAGAGTGAACTGCAGGTGCCTGGCCATGTTAGGTCAAAACCCTTCAGAAGAATTATAGCATACTAGAAGTGATAGTACAGGTGTCTGGCCTTGGTCTATCTTAGTCCTTCAAGAGATCAACAGCACCTATGTTACCCTAAGCTTCCTCCACCGGCACATCCCCACTCTGATTCAAAAAACAGTTAACACTTTGTATTTATTTCTACACCAGTTTTTAATGCAAGGTTTTAGGCTTAGTATATTAATTATATATAGGCCTGAGATTCAGGTGATTAATAGAAAAAGGATATTAACTGACTAACCATGTCTGGATATTATTAATCACATAAAATAGTACACATCTTCTTTGCTTTTTCCTTAAATCTCTATTGGTTTCTTTCCTTGTAAACCTTGTAGCTATCCCTTTAAGAGATAGCCAGAACTTTTTACAACCTACAGCTGTTGTCAATCACCAATTAAGCTGACCAAGCCTTTACCAAGTGCTTATCAGAATACTTCCTCCTGAGAGCTTACTTTGTAGTTCTTTACTAACAAGTTATTAATGAATGGATATTTATACATGCTGGGGGGGGAGAACGAAAGAAGAACTGAGAGAACCGCAGAAGGGACAGAGAGGAGCTAAGTACGAGAACAGAAAAGAGGCTCTGTAGATAGGGCTGACTTAGAAAAATAAAGTGAATGGACTAATGAGCTCGGTGTGCTCAGATTAGTATCCCAGCCACTTGTATTGTCTTCCCCAGGACTCTGGGAGAAATCTCCTCAGGGCAGGCACCTGAAGGTAATTCAATAAATTACTTTCTCCCCCAGGACAAGGGCTCAGTAGTTCAGCCCAAGCTGCCCTTGAGATCATGCAATCCTCTATGCAGCTTTCCAAATGCTGGGATTATAGGCATGAGCCACCTCACCCACTTTTGTTTATTTATTTGTTCATTCATTCATCTATTATTTATTTTGGTTTTTCGAGATGGGTTTCTCTGTGCAGCCTTGGCTGTCCTATAACTTGCTCTGTAGATCAGGCTGACCTCGAAGTCACAGAGATTCACCTGCCTCTGCTTCCTGAGTGCTGGGATTAAGGGCATGCATTAACACTGCCTGGCCATTATTTTTTTAAAGACAGGTTCTCCTGTGGTCCAAGCTGCCCTTAAACCCACTGTGTAGCCAAGGCATTTCCTGGGATTCCTGGAATTCCTACTTCTACCTGAATGCTAGAATTATAGGCATGTACTACCATGCTTGGCTTACAAAAAGCTCTATCAGTGGACTGGAGAGATGGCTCAACGGTTAAGGGCACTGGCTGCTCTTCCAGAGGTCCTGAGTTCAATTCCCAGCAACCACACGGTGGCTCACAACCATCCATAATGAGATCTGGTGCCCTCTTCTGGCCTGCAGGCAGACATACAGGTAGAACACTACGTACAAAATACAAAATAAATAAATCTTAAAAAAAGGAAAGTTCTATTAGGCAAAAACAAATCCCACCAATTTTTGAGGCAAACTAAAAACTGAAATAGTTATAAGCATGGGTAAAGCTAACTATGACTAGGCTAAAGACATTTCTATCTGTTCATGTTTTCCTATTAGAGAGCTCAAGTATCTAAGGCTTCAACATACAAATAAAATATATCAGAATCCAAATTTTTTAAAGTATGTATGGGCGTGGTGGTGCATGCCTTTAATCCCAGCACTCAGGCAGATTTCTATGAGTTTGAGGCCAGCCTGGTCTACAAAGTGAGTTCCAGGCCTATAAAGTCTACATAGTGAGACCTGGTCTCAAACAAAACAAAACAAAATAAAACGTGTGCATGGAGGCAGCCTGTAGAAGGTGGAGGCCAAAGCAATGAAAATGTGAACATTTGTGTCCTAGTTAGATCATAAGCAAGGCTATGCAAACCTCTAATGTGCTAAGTAGACTCAAAAGGGCTTTCGGTACAGTACTTCCTCTTAATAGAAAATCTTTGTTATGAGGAAATTGCTGAGAGACAGATAAAATCAGCTCATTTTCTTCTAGTTTTCAAGCCAAGACTGTCCATGCAGAAACAAACATTTCTACTTTAAACATTAAAAAACACTAAACTAAAACCTATTGGTAGAGGATACAATACTTCATTAACAATAAAAATTTTCTTGTTACTACCGAATAACACAGATCTCAAGTACATAAAGTCTATTAAATGCTTCTGTGATTATTCATCCTGTGCACATAGGGCACAGATGACAATTCCATGAAGATCAGTTTAACTTACTTTAGTGGGCAATGGACATTCGTCTAGTAACAATGTTATAACAGCTGGTCCCAATGGATCTTCCAATGGAATAACTCTAATTAAAGACTGGACAACATCCAACCATCCTTCATCTAAGGGCAAACCAAGAAGATTATGTAATGGAGTCACTATTTTGGAAACATGAAAACATACAAAAGGACTTTACTTTAACAAAGAAACACTTTTGGCCTTTATATGGTGGCTTTAAGAAGCTAGAAGTTAACATGGTACTGTCATAAATTCCTAGTCGTCATCATGGAGCCAAAATACTGTTACAGGTGTCTGGTGACTGAAGGGCATCTTTAATTGGAGAAAATTAAGCTATGACCTTGATTCTCAGATTATGATTAAAATAGTTTTAAGCATCTCATTTGTCAAATAGGACTTAACTACATAAACTCAGTACTTGGCTCTATTTTGGAATGACACTTAAGGATGTTGAACAACAAATAGTTATCCTCCCCATTCTAGGACAAGTACAAAGAACCACCAATAAAATAAATTTTCTTATCTCAATTTCAAATGAGATACAACCATCACTCAGATGTGCAGTTTAATATTGAGGATGCAATATATGGTTCCTGTTAGACTTTTAGAGGGGACTTACATACACCCATAACTTTTCTATGTTTATAATCTTTAAAAAAGTGGTCATACATTTTTCATTATTTTTAATTCATTAGGAAGTATTAAAAATAAAAACTTGAAAATACCTGTTTCTGCCATTTCATGTAATGTAATCATTGAATAGGGAGGTTCCTGATCACTGAAAAGCAAACATTTAAGACATTAGACTTGAATTTAATCCCAAATAAAATTCAAACTGGAAGTATGGGGCCAAAATAGTCAGAAATCAACATGAGTTAATGTGAAGGAAAGAGATGAAGAGACAACCAGATAAACAACTGTAAGAACAAGTGGAGGCCATGTGTGCTTGCTTCCAGTCACTGTGCCGGCTCCCAAGGAAAGAGCGTACGTAGGGACACACAAGCCCACCATGCCACCTAAGGAAAAGCATGGTACTAAAACTAGACACGAACTTTCTGCTCACTCTCTCAAAGCCCAGTGCCAGCTGACATGTGCCATGCAGGTCAACAGCATTGGCCTCACGTTTCTCTTAAGCAGATGTTAGATGGGAGATGGTAATTCCACAGAGGCCTTAGGAATCAAGGGCCTGTAGACACACTGTGCTTACAAGACTTATTCTGAAAAAATAGCACTATTTGTTCAAACTTCATAAAATGGTAACAGAAGAATCCAAAAATGAAAGCAAGAGGAATTTTTTAGTGATAGATACTTCTCTAAAATGGAATTAAATGTCTATTAGGGTTTTCACAATGTCACTCCAGGAATTCTAAAGAGGTGTTTGTTTTAGGGGAGTGTCAGTGCTAAAACATTTTCCACCAAACAATGATAACTGAAATTGCTTAAGAACTCACCTTTTGGTTTTAAGTTTTGGATTTCTGTTTTTGTTGTGTGTTCGCTTGCACACACACACACACACACACACACACACATTTGTGTGTACGTATTTGTGTGTGTGTGTGTGTGTGCGCGCGCGCGCGCGCAAAGATCGATGTCATCCTCTATCACTCTCCACCTTATTTTTTGATACGGTATCTCTCAGTAAACCTGGAGCTCACCATTTCAGCTATACTGGGTAGCCAGTGAGCACCCCTGGGCTCTACCTGTCTTCACTATCCCAGTGCCAGGGTTACAGATGCACCCAGGTTTTACATGGGTGCTGGGGATCCAGAACATAATATTGAGAGAAATTCTTTTAAAGGTTTGTATAATTAAATTGATTATGTACATTTTAAAATCCTTACCCAAATTCTCTCTATAGATATTCTTCTGATACAGATGCAAGCAAATGTGATATGTGAATATAGGTGATGAAGAAAATAGATCCAGAACATAATATTGAGAGAAATTCTTTTAAAGGTTTGTATAATTAAATTGATTATGTACATTTTAAAATCCTTACCCAAATTCTCTCTATAGATATTCTTCTGATACAGATGCAAGCAAATGTGATATGTGAATATAGGTGATGAAGAAAATAAAATTAAAGAAGAGCAGAAAAATAATAAAATGCAACAGGAGCCAGCAATCAACAATGAAAAGGACTATTGTAATTCTATGTGGGGGTACACAAAGGACACAAATACATCCCTCTGCTCAAAGAAGGTAAATGCCCAACGAGGCAGAAACAGAGCAGACATTTCTGATGGCAGATAGAAGGTATGCCAGAGGATTACTGAGCTGTGGGCTGTAAAAGGGACTGAGGACTGAGGATGCTTTGCTTGCAAGGTAATGGGACAAAGCCTCATCTACGGAAGGGCAGAAGAGTGGCACAGAGTACATCTAGAGCATGGACCCCTCCCAATGGAAGGAGTTAAGAAAGTTAGATGATAATCAGATACAAGTGGCATAAAGTACAAGTCTCCTGGGACAAAAATTAAAAAAAAAAAAAAGGCAAAATAAAAAATGTATGCTGCAGGCCTTAGCTTTTTACAGTTGGAAACTCAGAAGTACCAATTTCAATTAGGTTTACTTGGAGACTGGGGGAGCACATTAGCTCCTTTGAATATGCATGGCATGAAGCATACATACAGGTGAGGAAAAACCCAGGAGCAAATCTGCAGCACAGTATGATGGCACAGGCCTACTGTAATCCAGTAGTTTAAGAAGGCTGAAATGGGAAGACCTCACAGTGTGGCCTGCCCCACCTACACAGTGAGACCTTGTCTCAGAAAAGAGAGGGGAAAAAAGGAATCTGTAAATTAAATTTCCAAATATGTTAAAAAAAAAACAAACCTAGCGTTATTTTAGTCACTACTCAAAATAAGCAAATAAGAACTTTCAAATGACTTTAAAATAAGTGTATTTGCAGGAACCACAGCTATAAGGGCATGAAAACAAGACAAAATCCAAGAAGCAGACGTAAAAAAGGAAAGACAAAAGGAATTCAGATATGTCAGAAAGAGAAACTGAGTGAGTTCGCAGAGAACACTGGCAGACACGTGTGGTTCTACATGCCTGGCATGTAGGTACTCTGGCATTCAGGAGGCTGAGGCAGGGAGAAAATCCTGAGTTTGAGGTCAGCTTAAGCTACACAGCAAGACCTTGTCTCAAAAAGGGGGCAGTATTTGAAAAAATACTGAAGGATTCAATTTGAATATCAGAAATATTCAAAGAAATAATAGCTGAGAAATTTCCAGAACTGAAGAACAAAATACAAAGGATTAAAATCAACAGCCACAACAAGAAAAGTTCTGGGTATAAAAGGCATGGGGCAATTAGGTAGTTTATTTCAAAATAAAGTTGTGGAGAGCTAGAAACCAACAGCATAAAAACTTTCTTCCATAGCTCCTCTCTGCTATGGAGCACTGGCTGTCTCTCCTATCAGTTGCATCTCTTCCTAAGTGAACAAGAAAATACAATGAGGAGACTGTTTGCTAACTGCCATCTGCATCTGTAACAGACTTAGATATATTCTTGCTAGATCCCTTTGTCCTGTCCTTCCTAGCTCTCCTTCACACTGCATCTTGACAACCTCAAGAACTTTCTAAGCTATAAAATTACCCTTTACTATCTTCTGAAATCAAGCCACAGGACTGTGGAGATAGCACTGTGGGTAAAGCCCACCTGTGAGGACCTGAGTTTGAGTCTCCAGAACCCACATAAAAGTCTGGTGCAGCAAGCCCAGAGCTTCTACAGTGAGATGAGAGGCAGAGACAGCAGTCCTCCAAGGCTGCAGAGCAGTTCACCGGGTGCATGCAGTGAGAACGGCAAATGAGGCAGGTCTCAACGGCAGGTAGAGGGTGAGGACAGACACCCGGGTTGTCCTCTGAATGCCACACCCATGTCTATAGCAAGCATGTGCCTGCACTCACACATACATGCACACATCATACACACAATAATAAAAAAGAATAATAAAAACATAATAAAATAAAGCTGGGTCACCCCTGTAATCCCAGGTACTCTGGAGGCCAAAACAAGAGGATTGCAAGTTCAAGGCCTGCTTTATTTTTCCAGTCTCAGGAATTATACTTATTCCATGGAGACAAATTTAAGTAAAAGTCACTTTGTTACTCAAGCATATAGTACTTGCCTCCCTCTCTCTGTTGTTTTAGAGACAGGGTTTCTCTGTGTAGCCTTGGCTGTTCTGGAACTTGCTCTGTAGACCAGACTGGACTCAAACTCAGAGATTCTCTTGCCCTTGCTGGGATTAGAGAGAGTTACCAACTGCCTCTGCTGGGATTAAAGGTACGCTTGCCTCTCCTATGTGAATTAGAAGCTTGATTAATACCAACACTCACAATTTGTAGTGTTTGCTTAGAACTGGGAACTAAGGCTTGCTCCTATTGCCTTTAAAATACAGCAAAACCTACTCTGCACTTTTTTTTTCCTCCAATGTGCTTAATTTAACATTGTTGTGGTTTACTTCCTTATTTGGAAAGGATAATTTTCTATTATAATTATACCCTATGAAGAATAACTTTTAAAAGGAAGATTCTTTTTTGTTTAATCTAGTTAAGAGTGTAATGAATATTAGTCAAGTGCTCTAACTACTGTGAAGTATCCCTAACCCCCAGAATTATTATTCTTGGAGATCAACAAACACTTCAGGACTGTGTAGAAGACTCTAATATAACTCTAAGGATTTGCTTGTATATTTTAGGTGCATAGTAGTTTTTTTCTTTATCATGTTTAAGGAACTAAACAAAACTGCTTTTATTAGTGTGATTATTAAATACTTACTACTTTGGCCTAAAGTAGAAACTAAAAATGACTGCTAAAAAATGACTGCTATCTTTTGAGCATTTCTTTTTTTTCTAATATAAAGTACCAAACTAGACCATTTATACAAACTATAGAAGAATAGCAATTCTTTTTGTTTTATTTTGTTTCGAGACAGGGTTTCTCTGTAGCTTTGGAGCCTTTCCTGGACTAGCTCTGTAGACCAGGCTGGCCTCGAACTCACAGAGATCCACCTGCCTCTGCCTCCCAAGTGCTGGGATTACAGGCGTGCGCCACCACTGCCTGCAATTCTTTTAATTATTGATTTTTTAAAAAAGATTTATTTTATGTGCGTTGGTGTTTTGCCTGCATATATATCTGTGTGAAGGTGTCAGATCCTCTGGAATTGGAGCTACAGACAGTTGTGAGCTGCCATGTGGATGCTAGGAATTGAACCTGGGTCCTTGGGGAGAAAACCCAGTATTCTTTAACCACTGAGCCATCTCTCCAGCCCCCAGAATAATAATTCTTACTTAAAAAAAAAAAAAAAAAAAGATTAGAGAAGTACCTTGCTCAGTGTCATAAGGCTAGTAACAAAAAAGAATCTGAATCTAGGTCCTTTGTAGTCTAAAACTTAAGCACCTAATAAACCCTACGCTGTACTTTTCTCAATTTGAACAATATCCTTTAATTTCACTGTCATTCAAACTGAGATTTTTGTCTTTAGACAAAACAGGAGAAAGAAAACTCAGGCCCAGGTGTGCCCTGCAGTTTCAACTTACAATTTCCTCAAATGGATCTAATAGGCTAAAAAAGAAATAATAACCAGGAGAGAGGGGTAAAACTCTCTTTAACTGCCCACAGGAGTTGCATGCAGCCATACTCTTGGTAAGACTATTCATCTTGAATATATGGTCTGCAGAACAGGTTGGCAAGAACAGTAATGGATCTTCAAGAAATCATTTCCTAATTTCCTACTTCAGCAATTAACATAAATTTACTCCAAGACCATATTTTCAATGAGTTTTCTGTACAGAAACATTCAAACTTTTCCAGACAGAAGTAGATGACAGCAAGTAAAATCATCCAACCTTATTTACTCCACCATCAGAGGAGAAATAAGTGTTCTCTCTTAGCCTAGGAGCACAAGGCTTGGCGAATAGTATCTTAAATGAATGGAAGGAGTTCCAAAGTGGTGGTTCCTGGCAGAACTTTCTGTGACATTGGTGGCGATGGTAAGTCAGATACTTACTTATCTACAAGAGTCCGTATTACCGCCAGTGTATCCAGCACTAATCCATCCACATTTTGTTTCTTTCTCCTTGGCTCATGTGGTCCTCGGCCTCTCCTTGGAGGCCGAACAGGGTCCCGAGGTTGGCTCCTAGTGTCAGCAGTAGGGACTGCACTGTTTTCAGCCTGCTGCTGGTGGGCGTCAACACTGTCTTCTGCTCCACTGTCATCTCGGCAGATACAGGAATTACCCATAGTAGTAGTGGCACCTGTAGTCCCCAGTAAGTGGGCTATGTGCTCCTCGAGAGTCAACAGCAGACCCTGACCAAGGCTTCTGCTTGCTAAGAACACAGCCCAACCAAAGACAATCATTTAGCTAGTTTCCAGTTTTCCGAGCACTGTTTTCATACTGTGGAGCCGCACTTGCATTCTATTCATTTTTAACAACTGAGTGCTGGAGAAGGTTGAACAGCTGATTTCCAACATCGTCAACCACCAGGAATGCTGGCCATGCACTGGCAGTTCTATAAGACAGAAAGAGAGGAAGGAAATTAACAAGATCTTGGCCACTCAATTACTCAAATTACTCAAATTTTGCTAGTGTGGTTTTAATAGCATTCAGATTACAATGAAGAATTCTTGGTTATTTTTATAGGTTCCCACCATAAAGCTATCTTTCCATAACAGAACAATCAACAATTCCTTTTAAATTAAAAAATGAACACGAGTATTTTGCATGTATGTGAGTGTGAACACGTGTATGCCACAGCACACATAAGGAGGCCGAAGGACAACATTCAGAAGTCAGTTCTCTCCTACCACATGGGGCCTGGGGATCGAATCCAGATCATCATGCTTGCATAGAAAGTACTTTCATCCACTAAGTCATCTCACCAGCACCAGGAATGTCTTTTTATCATTCATTAAACATAAAGTTGATTGATTGCTAAACCATACCCTTGTAAGCCACAGGAGTTCTAATCAATGTTTAAAAACCATGTATGTAGTTCTTATCTCTACAGAAATACATTTGACAAATTGTGCAACATTTTTAAAGGCTCCTTCTGTGATAAAAAATGAGTCACGTCCTTTCTTTATTTAAACATATGGGACAATTTAATGTTTCAAATAAAACATCTAATTACATATGTCTGTTGTTGAAAAAGTTATGATACAAATATCATAGCTCCTATCTAATAATAAAAGAATGTTTCTCTTAAATGAAGGAAACTACATCAATTTCCCAAAGGAGGATCACTTAAGATTTACACAATTCAGGGCTAGGGAAATGGCTCAGTGGGTAAGAGTGCTTGCTCTACAAGCATGAGGACCCAAGTTCAAGTCCCCAGCACCCACAGAAAAGATTGGGCATGGCAGTATGTGCTTGTAAACCCAGCATTGGGAGCCAGATCCTGGTAGATCCCAAGTAGCTAGCCTAGCTAAAATGGCCAGCCTCTAGTTCAGCACAAGATTCTATCTTAAGACAGTAAGGCACAGAGCAATAGAGAAAGACAGTCCACATTCTGTTCCGGCCTCTATATACCCACAGAGGGGGGAGACGGGGAGACACACACACACACACACACACACACACACACACACACACACACACACAGGTAGGGAGGAGAGAGGAAGAATTTATAGAAATCATGCAAATGGTCATACACAAACTTTTTCTGTTACATAAGGAAGATTGTTCAGAAAAACATGAATTCATGATGAAAAGTTACGTTCTTCACAATGATTAGTCTGTTGCTACAAAGTTAAGAGTAAAATGTACTGATTATCTCTGCTTGAAACACTCCAAGCAACTTCTGCCAAGCACCAGGCTGAGACTAAGGATGAAAACAGGGAAGGCACAGTTCCTGCACTCCACACGAATCCATGGATGGCTAGTCTCATCCCACACAATGTGTTTACCATCATAAATGGTGGAAACAGCTCTTCATTGATCTGAAAACATGTGATTAGGTTCTGAAAAGAAGTTTTGGAAGTAGGATATAGAAAAAAGGATGGTAGCTAAAAGTAAAAATGAACCAAATAAAAAACTACAATAATAGGCCAGGTGTGGTGGAGCATCTTTTAATCTCAGCACTCTGGAGGCAGAGGCAGGTGGAGCTGAGTTCGAGGCCAGCCTGGTCTACAGCGTGAGTTCCAGGGCAGACAGGTCTACACAGAGAAACTCTGTCTCAGAAAAACAAAATAAAGTAACAAAAACACCCGCCCCCCCCAAAAAAAAAACCCTCAAAAATAAACAAAAACAATGCAGATGAGAATTCTTTTCTTTATGGTTTTTTATTTTTTAATTTTATTAGAGTTTAAAAGAATCATCCCAGGGCAGGAAACCTGTAAATCTCAGTGGCTACTTTAGGGAAAAGAATGAAGAAGAAAAGAAAAATACCCGTGCCATTTGAGTTATCCAGCCACATGGTGGGAAGGAGGACTTTGAGAAAGAGTAAGAAAACCTGAAGTACCAGAAAAAGCATACTTAGGCTCTGGCCAGGATCAGAAAAAAGAAGAGCTGAACTTTTCAGAGAGGTGGGCAGACCCAGCAGAACCTCATGGCAGTTTGTAGAGAATGCCAAAATAAAATGTTTACATATATACATGTATACATACACACATACATAACAAACACATATACATATACTGGTGTACATAGTTTCACCTAGTACCAGGGAGGAGAATGGAGGTATGGGACAGACAGATATTATCTGCCCCAGACTACTAAGACAGCAAGGGCTCAATCAAGTAATAGCACAAATGTTCTTGGTTTCCCCAAACCAGTGAGGCTGCCTTTAAAATTTGAAGCTTGTACTTAAAAGGATGTAACAGAATATATAGGTAAGAACTTGACGCAAGGATGCAGCTGGAAATAGGTTTTTTAACATAAAACTCACACTAAACTCACAAAAAGTTGCAAGACATTCCTATTACTGTGAAGGCCAGGGCACAATTCCCTCTAGAGAGTAGATAATCAAGAGTTTTCAGTGCTTAAAAGGACAGAGGAGAAAGAAACCAGAAATAACTTTACACAGTTAAAGGGGTTTTATATAAATTATGCTGATTTCTGAAAAGACCAAGCAGCGTGTAAGAATGCATGCTCTCAGCCAGGCCTGCAATTCTAGTACTCAGGAGGCCAAGGCAAGAGGATTGTGATCCTTGTTTCTTACACATCATGGTATAAACATTGGTGGCTAAATCTACTAACATTTTGTGGATGCTGGAAGGGAGTGGTCCAAGATCCAACACAGGGGGTTCTTTAAGGAAAGGCATCATGCCCACAGAAATGCTAATTCCAAACTACTTCCTCCTAAAGGTCAGAGCCCATGACTATGCTCAATGTCACCAGAGCAGAAAAGATTTCACTGGCTTCTTTAACACTCTAGAGCCTACACATCATCAGTATGGAAAGCAAAATGGGACACAAGATACAAACAGCTTCAGTCTAACCGGAAACATTAAATTGAGGAAGGCACACTGGAGCAAGGTAGACAGTCTGGTACTAAAAATAACTTGTAATGATCTCAGAATGTCAAAGTAAGCTTAAGTCCCACAAAACAAAGCCATGAAGGAGGAAGAACAGGTCCTATAAAAATGATAATTTAATAGCAACAGATAAAAAGTTATTAAGCATCATTTACAAGAAACAATATTGAGGGGCAGAAGACATAGGTCGGAGGTTAAGAGGAAACATGTTTGGTTCTCAGCGTCCACATGGCTGCTCATAACCACCTATAACTCCAGTTCCAGCAAATCTAGTTTCCAAGGGTTCCTGCAAGCAATATGGTACACATAAACTCATGCAAATAAACACATATGGCATAAATAAATCTTCAAAAAGACAAAAGAACAATGTTAAAATTTTTTTTTTTCTATTTCTGAATTGAAGTCAAGTGCATTTTGGGTCAATGCCTTCCAAAAGAGCTATTTCCTTAAATAATCCAGAAAACGATGTCCATCATAAATTTCTTAGGAAGGATATGGAGGTTATTTTTTTGGGGAGGGAGGGGGGCTTTGTTTTTTAAATAATTTCACTAAGCTGTCCAGACACAGTTTAGCATTGAATTCCTGGCTCATGTGAACATCCTGCCTCAGCCTCCTAAGTAGCTGTGACTATAGGCATGATGCTACCAGCCTAGTGAGACACATTTTTTAAAGTTTTCAATTATTTTAATGACAGACTTTCTTTTTTTCCTTTATTTATTGGTTTTTGTTTTTGTTTTTGGATACAGGGTCTCATTAGGTAGCTCTGGCCGTTCTGGAACTCAGGCTGCCCTTGAACTCACAGAAATCCTCCTGCCTCTGCCTCCCAAGCACTAGAATTAAAGATGTGTAGCACCACACCCAGCTAGAGACTTTTTCTTAACAAAAAGCTATAATGTATAACGACCAGGTGTGACGTAGGTGGGAGAAGTCATGAAATGTTACACAGAGGATCACTCATGAAATACACCAATAAAAACTACAGTAGTCATTTTTAAAGAGTTTGTGAAATGGCCATATTCTCTAGCTTACAGCCATGGCACATACATGTACAAAGTATAAACTCCTTCAGATTCATTCAGTACTACAAATGCATAGCTTCTTACTTAGAAATAGGAGCTACCCATAGCATGTTTACATAGGAAAGAAGCTGTGACTGCTGTTTATTTGGGTGATAAGGCTGAACAATTACACTTCAAACAACTTTGTTTTGTCTCTAAAGAAAAGAGGCTTTATGTGTTCTGTTCCACTTGCCAAAGACCACAGTTTCAAGACAGTACCCCCAGCTACAGCTTCTGCACAGGAAACCAGAGGCCTCCTACAGCACAAGCACAGCACAGGGACATCACAGCCAGATAGACCTGGGTACAAGTCTCAGCCCTGCTATATTCACTGGCATGCACACTAATGAATTTGACCGTGACACATTTTACAAAAGGGAACACAGTAACAATTCTTACTTCAGAGTAACTAACTCCGAAGAGTCAGAATCCACATTTCTAGGATGTGGCCCAAGCCAGTGACTTCTTAAAAGCTCCCTAGGTGAATTTGACAGCAGCCAAGTCTAGAAATCACTATTAGTACCTGGCACAGAACCTAGTACCTACTGAATGAATTATGGGACAGATTGAAATACTAAATGGTGATTCTTGTGAGGCCAAATATGTCAATATTCCTTCCAGAAAAATAAACAGATTATTTTTGAATGCTTGGAGATGACAGCCAAAAGAGCTATTAGAAAGCAGTCATATTACAAAATTGTGGGGGTTGAGGAGCACTCCAATCTGCATGTATAGAAATTTCATAATGAAATACTTTTATTAGTGAAAAACAATAAAAATAGCTCTGTATAGTATTTTCCATCAGATCTACCCTGTGAAGCATCATAAAAAAGTAGATGGTATCCTGCTTATGGGTACTATCATCCAGAGTCTGAGGAGACTAGAGATTATATAAAGGCAATACACTTTTAATGCCTATAAACTTCAACATTATCTTTTCACCATTAGTCAATTTTAAGGCAAAACAAACAAAAAACAAGTACAAAGTGCTGGTCACTTAAGTAGACACAGCTATTCTATCTGTGACTGGGGCAGCCCTCAATTGAGTCAAAGAGAATTCTTATCACTGAATATCAATCAGTGCTTAGTATATTTTTCTCACCATCTTAATGACAACAATTTAAACCATTAACCATTTTATATTATTTTGCTGCAAGATGACAATTACAGATAATACAGCATTTATAAATACATATATTTGAAGTGAGGCCCTTTTTTATAACATTTGTATATTTAAAATTTTCAAAATTCCTATAAGGGGGAAAAGAAAACCAACAAGCTCAGCAGATCTTAGTAAATTTCATGTTAAATCAGTGCTCACTGTCTGACTGTCAGTAAGAAACATAAGCCTCTACCCTCAAAAAGTCAAAGCCAGCTCACCACAGACACGAGGTTTTGGCCAGCTGGTCTAACCCTCTCTAACAAATTGTCCAGGAATCAGTGATTCATCTCTTCAAATATTCGCTTGCATTCAGTTATTAAGCACATGATAGAAGGGACTTCCTTTCCCAATGCTGTCAAGAATGGAGAAGCTTGGTGAATGGTCACAAGGACAGAAAACAAGTCACTATGTTCCAATACCACTTAATATGATCTTTACCTCATCATTCCAAAACAGTGTTACAAGACACAGGATGTTTTCTAGCCTTCACCCTCAAGGCTAAACCAAACAGCATGCAAGGCCACATTATGTACTGCTTCAGTGGTTTCCTCCCATTAGGAAATGCTTTAGACTTTCTCTCAATATAGTGTGTCTCAGGCAATGGCTTCTGGCAACATCTTTTATTGTCCTCAACTAAAATTTTATGATGAGCATGTTCAAGCATATAGCAGAGGTGAACTAATTCACTGCAAACAGTATCTATATACGTACCACTTAGTCTGCCACTAACATTTTGTATTTGCTTTATCACGAATTTGTCCATCACTCTATCCATCATCAAGCTATCTACATTTTAAAAAATTTTGAAGTAAACTGCGTGCTTTAGAATACCTCCAATAATTCAGCATACCTATTACTAGTTAGACTTCAATGTTTTTAGAAGCTAAATTTATATGTATCATGCAAACCTTAAATATTTAAATGCTGAGTTTTGCTGAACACATATATCTTTGTCTTCAAACCCTATCAAGATAGGTACATTTCCAGCAGGGCACTTGCCGTAACCACAGAGGAAGAAAAGAAAAATATAGGATACATTACATAGAAATAAATGTTCTTCGAAAATACTTTGTAGAATATGCAAAGAGCATAATTTCTTTAATTACTGAGGTTGGATGGAGGAAAGCAAAGTAACAAGACTGATTATTTAGTATTGCAATAAGATAAATGCAGATATATTTTGAGAGCTCACATGCTAGTTGAAATAGAAAATACCTAAAGTTTTTAGGTTTTTTTTTTATTGTTTTATGTGTTTGGGTGTGGTGTTTTGCCTGCATGTGTCTGTGCTAGAGGAGGCCAGAAGGAGTCAGATCCCTCAGAACTGGAGTTCCAGATGACTGTTAGCCACTATGTGGGTGCTGGGAATTGTACCCATGTCCTCTGAAAGAGCAGCCAATGCTCTTAATCACTGAGCTATCTCTCCAGACCTCCTAAGCATTTGATATTTAGTTGGAGGAGAAAAGGGAAAGTCAGAAATAGTCCTCCATCTCCACCCATCTTGCACCCATAGGTTCCACTAACTACAGATAAAAGATACTTGAGAAAAAAATGACTGAACTTCCTTTCTGTTGCTGTAATAAAAAGACCCCAACTGGGGGAGAAAAGATTTCTTTCAGCTCACTGTTCCAGGCTGGAGTCCCTCATAGTAAGGACGTCATAGAGACATGCGCTTGAGGGAACTGGTCTATCACATCAATAACCAGGAACACGGAGCAATGAATGCATGAATCAGCTCACCTTCTGCTAAGTCTAGGGAATGGTGCCACCCACATAATAAAGTCACTACCCTACAGTCATGCCCATTGGCCTACTTGATCTGGACAATCCCTCATTGACACTGGAGTGCTTCTAGGTTGTGTCAAATTGACAGTTGAAACTTAATAATCAAATGTGCTAAACATGTACAGGTTGCTCCTGGGCTATTATTTTCTAAACAATAAGTGATTAACAACTATTTATATAGCATTTATATTTTTATTAGGTATTGTAAGTAATGTGGAAATGGCTTAAAAGTACAGAGGAAGATGCATGTAGGTTATATGCAAACATTATGCCATCTTATATAAGGGAGCTGAGCATCTATGAATTTGGTATTGTAGGAGACCTGGGGAGCCAGTCTCCCTAGAATATCAAGAGCTGCAGACTGGATTTGGTTGGAATTTCACTTTACACCCAAAGGGAAAAGCAGCTTTGATAAGGTATTTTTATATGGCACTCAAGTGTACAAAACTATGTCAGCAGTAATGTTGATGAGCATTTGAGGTCTAGGTTACACAGGGGACTATTATCCCACAGACTGTACTTCAAGTGGTTGGGATAAGCACAAGATGATTCTCCTCTTGTGTGCTAAGGTTGAAGGAGTACCTGAAAAAATTTTCACCTAAAATACTGAACGTTTCTAATCCAATGGCAGTAACATTTGGTGTCAAGAACTTACATAAGGAGGTGAGACTATGGCAGAAGGAATGATAGACACAATCCTGACCTACCCATCACAAAGAAGAAAAGAAAAAACCTTTTAGCATTCAAAACCACAGGTTAAAAAATAAAACTGGCTGGGTATAGTGGTGCATGCCTTTAATCCCAGCACTCAGCAGAGGAGGCAGAGGCAGGTGGAACTCTGAGTTTGAGGCCAGTCTGGTCTATAGAGTGAGTTCCAGGACAGTCAGGGCTATAAAGAGAAACCCTGTTTGGAAAAATCAAAATCAAATCAAAACAAAACAACAACAACAACACACTGTGGCTGGAAAGTGGTTCAACGGGTCAAGTGCTTGCTGTGTGAGTGTGAGGACTGCAGCTTGATCCCAAAGACCCACACAAATGCTGGGCAGGCATGGGGGACCACCACAATCAGTCCCAGCACTTGTGAGGCAGACAGGATCCCCACAGCAAGCTGGCCAGCTAGACTAGCTGAACAGATGCACTCTGGCCTCAGCCAGAGACCCTGCCTTAAGCAATTGAGTAAGACAATGTCAACCTCTGGTTTCTACATGCATGTGCAAACACACATGACCAGACACATGGAAACACATAATACACACATGCACACACACTACACACATATACGCAGGCAAAAAAACATATAAGTAAATAATAAAAATAAAATTTAGGCCTTGACTAGAACGAGGAATTTTCAGAAGTAAATAACAGAAAAAACAAACAGTAAATATCCTTCGAGTAAGTCTTAAGGATGAACAAGTATCTGCCTTATATGCAAAAAGGAAATTCCAAGTAAGAACTGCGGTAAGTGTTAATGATGGCTGCAGAAGAGGGGAGGAAAACAAACAATATTCTTGATTACTTGAAGGTTTCACCCCAGAAGACCCAAATACCAGGAAGCATGTTGCTACATTATCTAAATACATATAAGTTTGAAAGAAAATTTTTTTCTATTGAAAAAATTCTATGCTATTAAGAAAAGTAAACAAATGTATAAGTGGCCCAAATGGCAAACATTTCCTTACTAATATCTGTTTAAAATGCTGTCTAAAACACCTGATTGTACACACAGTTGTATGCCCATCAGATCTAATAGAGTCATAAATACCAAGGTGAATTTATTCTAAAATCTGTAAAACCAGAAAGTGTTAAAATATTTAAAAAACAGAAAATTTTACAAAGTGTTGAAAGCTTTAAAAATTGTGATATCACCATTCAATAAGTATGTACTAGGTACTGAACAAGGATGAAAAATGTCCGTGTACTCTTGGCAAAGGGAGCTGGGGATCGGGATGAAGGGCAGCAACAGACAACACACTTAACTCCCTAACAAGGCCTATGGGTCATACATGAGAGCCACTGGAAGGAGACTGTTGGCCACTAGTTGAAAAGGAACTTGACCACTCTGAAGTATCTCTGTTCAGGCAAGTTCTTAGAAGACTATAAATCAGCATTAGCAACTGCATTGCAACATGCTCTCAAATTATCACAGTGCGGACCAGTGAGATGGCTCAGTGGGTAAAGATTCACGCTTTCCCACACAAGCCTGGCCACCTGAGTTCAATCCCTAGAATCCATGGAAGGGGGAAAAGAGAAAACAAAGGCCTTCTCTGATCTCCACACATACATGCACACACAGAGAACAAAAATAAATTTTTTTTAAGATTTATTTATTTATTATGTATACAGTGCTCTGCCTGCGTGTGTACCTTCACACCAGATCTCATTACAGATAGATGTGAGCCACCATGTGGTTGCTGGGAATTGAACTCAGGACCTCTGGAAGAGTAGCCACTGCTCTTAACCTCCGAGTCATCTCTCCAGCCCACAAAAATAAATTTTTAAAAATTCAGAAATTTAAAACCGTACCATGAAAGGTTAACAGAGAGTTTAAAAATTAAATTGATAAAGCTAAGGCTAAACAGTAAGTTTAATGAAAACAACAACAACAAAGATCAGAAATCCAATGAGAGCAATATGGATGTTGTACCCCAAGTTAAACCCTTTCTGAATACTGCAGGAATCCACACTCTGCACCTGGTAAGTGAGGAGTTTTGCATGGGTGCAAAAAGCGTCCCAGGGCAGACCACCTAAGGGAAAAGGTACTAGAGACTACAATAAATTCTTTTGAAAAAAAAAATCTTGTGTGTTCATGTTCACATGTGATTTGAGGCACAGACTATATATATGTGGAGGTCAGGACAACCTCAGGCATTGGTCCTTGCCTCCTATCTTGACTGAGGCAGTCTCTTGTTTTGCCATGTACACCAGGCTTGCCAGCTTATGGAAATCCTATCAATTCTGCCTCCCATCTCCATGTAAGAGCACTGGGATTATAGATTCACCCCACTGCGCATGGCTATACATGGGTTATGGAGATTTGATCTCAGGTCCTTCAGCTTCTATGGCTAATGCCCTTGCCCACTGAATCTCCCCAGTCCAATTGCAGTAAATTCTAATTGCTTTAGTCTGAGGTAACAAATATCTTAGCAAGCCTTAAACACTGACTTTGAAAATTATTAATATGTAATTCATAGGCATCTGTAACTATGAGCAATGATGAAGCAATAAGAACTGAATAAAGGAGCTGTATTTCCCATGAGGAAGGGTGGAGCAGGAGTCATATTTTGAGAATACTGCATTCAGGGAACAAAGGAGAGGAAACTTAATTCTTTAGGAGGTAGAAGTAAGAAAAAACCAACTCTGAAACATAAACTACAGAGTAATAATACACTTGCTGAGGACCCATGACATTACGCCCGGGTACTGTACTGTCAAGCAGGAGAACAGCTGCATGCAGAGGTCACTCATTGCCAAGCTGTCGGAGTACATCAACTTCTCGCTATCTGAGTATTTTCTAGTGCTCAAAGCTCACACAAAAAGGCAGGTAAGCAGGGTTTGGAGGGGCTGCTCAGCGGGCAGAGCACACACAGCTCTTGCAGAAGACCCAGCACCCATGCTGCATGGCTCACCAGTGCCTGTAACTCCAGCTCCAGGAAGAAAATATTCATTCTTTTGCCCCACTACAAGTTGTAAAAGTTTCCTAAGGGCTGTGGCCTAGGTTTTGGCATTCACTACTTCCTGACTATTCAGTTTTTCAACTTTTCAATTTGAATACCAGAAAAAAATATTCATCCCACTCAATGGCAAATGCCTTGAAAATGCCAAAAGCTACAAGGAGGAGGAGGAAAAGGAAGAGGAAGAGGAGGAGAAAGAAGAGGAAGGAGAAGGAGGAAGGAGGAGGAGGAAGAAAAAGAAAATAAAAAAAACAACTAAATAAGCAAACAAACCAACAATTGAAATTAATTACTGGTTCAGTTGGTTACTGGTGGTGCCTGCTTACTTCCCCCTTACACTTAGAATCTAATGATGAATATTAAGTTTTACTTTACAAGGATCTGACCCTAAAATACAGAAAAATTCCCATTTAGTGTTTTGTAATAGAGATCACCAACTTCAAGAATTCCTAATAGGGCTGGAGAGATGGTTCAGTGGTTAAGGGCATCCAGTTCTATTCCTAGCACCAACTGGCTCACAACTGCCTAAACCTCCAGCTCCAGAGGCACCTGCACACATGTACCATATTTCTCTTCCACATATACATAATTAAAAATAATAAAAATAAATCCCTTTAAAATTTGCTTAGCAAGAAAATTCTTTAAAAAGAATTCCTAATAATTTTTTAAAGCTATACAGATTTTAGAGTACTAAAGAAAGTTGTATTTTAAAACCTTTAAGGTGATTCTCCATCATAAAAAACGACCTCACTGAATACGGTGGCGCACACCTTTCATCCCAGTACTCTGGAGGCAGAGGCAGGTGATCTCTGTGAGTTCCAGGCCAGCCAGGGTTACATACGGAGACCTTGTGTTTAAAAAAAAAAAAAAAAAAAAGCCAGGTAGGGTACACACCTGCAGTCCTAGTACCCACAAAGCTGAGGCAAGAGGACCAATGATTCCAGATCAGTTTAGGATACATGTTAAGACCCTGCCTACATAAAACAAAACAAAACAAAAACTTTGTTAGAAAAAAATTATATAATCCTCAAATACTAATTTAATATCATGAGTTTAAACAGATTGTTTAAATACACTTCAGAAACACAGTTACTGTTACTAAACTTGCTGACTGTATTTCAGAGCTGAGAGAACTGTTTCTTCTCTGTTCAGTACAGAAAAACACACTATTATATACAATGCTAAGTAAGCTTTTAGTTTCCCTTGATACTTACTAAAAAAAGTTATTTAGCTGACAAAGCATAAAAAACTACATAGGCCACGGTGGAATACTTTTATATAATCAATAGCTTAAAAATATTGAGTCTAGAAAAAAATGAAGGTCTTGTAAAAATAGTAAAAAGCAGAATTTACAAAGATATTAAGCAGAAGCCCCGGACACTATGTATCCTGAGAAATCAAGACTCTCACAAAAATCACCACAATAAATAAAATAAAATAAAATAACGAAACAACAATCATGAAATGTAATATTAAAAAAACAGAAAACTCAGGTCAACTTTTTAAAAAGCCTATTTTAAAAAGACAACAACAAAAACCACAAGTAACTCACTAAAATTTTGGGACACCAGCCCTAACAAAGCAGCTCTAACAAGTACCATTAAGCAAAGGTTAGTGAAGTGTCACACACTGACATAGGTTCTTATAACCTCATAATAACAGGGATCTACAAAGCAAGTTATCACCCCCCAAGAAATGCAAACTCTACAGAAAATGGAAAATTAAAAGAAGTGCCTTTGTAATCCCCACTCTGGGGGTACCACAAGGCAGAATTCCTGGAAGGAAAAATGCAGGCCTATTTACAAATTACAATTGAAGGAGGCAGCATTGCGTTCACTTCGTATAGCCATCCAAAGGCCAGGAATACATACAAGAAGTGGGCCTACAATATTGAGAACAAATTTCTTGGAGAAAAACTCCCTGAAGGAAGTGCTAACTCCTACCAGCACCACCAGAAGTCCGAAGTAAAGGCAAACTCTGCAAACAAAAACTGGAAACCTCTTCCTGTCAAGGAAGCAGAGTTTAGAGTGTAACATCACCTAAGAAGCTGGAACCCTTGAAGCACTCAGTAAGGTGTGGTTCTCAGAGCTATAGATAATCAACACCTGTATTTATTATGCTAATCTCTTACACCAACTGTTTTACAGGCTAGAAAACCCTTTATTTCCCAACACCAATCCATTACACTACCTTACTTTCACACATTGCGTTGATTATTGAGGATGTTAAGTCATTTCAACCAAGGACAAGCAGATGTTAAGTGAGGGGCCTGGGAGACTGCAGGACGCTACTCGGGCCATAACAGACACTGCCAACTTTTAAAAGTTCAAAGTACAACACTCCAGGGGACGCAGCCTCACTCGGACATCTACACAAGAATCTCAGCGTTTTCAGCCCAGCAGCTCTACCCAGGTCTCCTGTAAGAACAGGGAAAGCGAGGCAGACAGCAGGCAGGAAGTAATGCCAAATTTGGAGGTTCGCAGGGGGTGCTGGTGGGCCGACTCCCGCGTCCCACTCTGGCGCTGAGCCCAGAGGCAGCAGAATCCTTGTCTAGGACACCTGGTCAATCTCCAGAGAGAGGGAAGAACCCTGGCAATTCCCGTTTCCGCTTACTATCCCGAACTCAGGCTTTCCAATGCAAAGAGCTGCCCAGAAATCTTCCCTCCCCAGGGTTTTACCCAATTTTTAGCTCAGGCCTCGAGAGGAGGAGAATCCGCTAGGTCTGGGCTCCCGCCTCCAGCCTCTCTTTACGGCACAGAACTCTCCACAACCTCTCTCCACCATGCACAACTCTCCACCCCACGGCACCACCAGACCTCCCCAGGGGAAGTCTGCTTCCCACTGAAACGCAAACTCCCCAAAAGGAACCCTTGCCCACGGCGTGCGCCCCGCGACCCCTTCTGCTCCGAGCAGCCTGGGCGAGCGTTCCTCCACACCGGGAGCCTCCCCAGGGGGTACCTGCCTCTCACCTGGGCCCAGTTAGCCGCAGTCTCCTCGGGAGGGTGACCCCAGGACCTCCTCCGGTCAAGATCCCCCAAAGGGGAACACCCTCTTCCAGGAACCGCTTCAGGCGCCTCCAGCGCGGGCCTCGGAGGAGAACGTTCCGGCTGCTTCCCAGGCTCTGCCCAGCGCCAGCCTCTCCCAGACCCCTGGCCGGAGCCGGCCGCGGCCCCAGTCCGGTCTCTCCGACCCAGGCTCTAGCGGCTGTTCCCTTCCCTCACAGACGTCCCTAGCCCGGAGGCTCCCTCCCCGGCCACGTCCCCAAGGGGCTCCCCAGAGCAGCGAGGCTGGGCTGTGGCACTGACTTTCACTAGCTCCCGGGCCCACCGGAGGGAGGGGACAGCGGCAGCGGCGCGACTCCTTTGTGACAGGTCCAAGAGAGCGGTAAAGATGGACGCGAGGACACGGCACTGCCATTACGCGCAGGGCCCACCCCCGCTTCGCACCGCCCGGGCCCTCCCTCGGTCCCCTAGGAAACGCCCCTTCCTCAGTGGCAAGCCCTCTCTCTCCGGCAGCCAATCACCGTTCAAGGGCGGAATCACGTGACCCCGCGGTTCGGCCCGCCACCCTGGAATGAACTGGCTAATCCCCTTGCCGAAGGGTGAATGGCCCAATCAGATCTCTCCATCCGGTGTTGGAGCACCGGATTTCCACGAGGCGCTCGGGGAGGGAGAGAGCTGTTGATTGGGCTATGCCGCCGGAAGCGGGGTGGAAATGTGTTGTGGCGGTGAGGTACAGGAAGCCCCGAAGGGTCAAAAGGAATACAAATGCAAAGTCTGCTCGCTTGCGTTAAGCCGTTGCCCTTTCTGTCTGTCTTTGCTATTTTTTTAAGAGCGAGTGGCCTTGGCGGCGGCGGCGGCGGCAGCGGTTTGGGTTAGGCGCCGGAGCGAGGCGAGCCTCCCGCGCTTTGGTAGGTGAGTGCGGCCCGGGTCCGCGCCGGGAGGCGAAACCAGGTCTCTTCTTGGCCGAGGCGAGGGTGAACTACGGCCGGTGTTAGGGTTAGGGCCCAGGCTTGTCTTCGGTCCGCGTCCTTGCCCGTGCCCTGTGTCCTGAGTCTCCTGGGCTGGGAGTTTGCAGTGGCCACCCTGAGCGGAGCCGCGGCAGCCCGCGGGACGGCGTGTGGGTCGCGGTGGGAGGTTCCGACCCTTTCCTGCTCGCCAGGCCTCTTGCTGCCTTCAGCACTTTTCTGCCAGCTGGAGCCATCCAGGCCTCAAGTAAGCCGCCGCCTCTGTCCCACTCGGAGCAGCTCCACGCTCCTTAGAAAACGTGGCATGTGCGAGTGAGAATCGTTGAAGCCCCGAGTGGAGTTGCGGGGTGGGAAACACATATTCAAGAGCTGGTGCTCCTAGGACGGTCCACCCACGTCGAGGGGAGAGGAGACCTATTGTTCATAGAAGTGTTTCTTAGAGGAAAACATTTGAAAATACAGATCTTGTACCTCACCTCTTAGGTAGTCTGATTGGTTTTAAGTCTAGAACCCGAAAGGCTGATACGAACCTGATGTTTAGGATTTACGGCGACTTCTTGTGTGTAAACCTGTGAGACAGGTTTCCTTGGTTAAGTTAATTGATTTATTGATGTGTCCCCAGAGAGCCATAAAATGATTTGGAGGATCTCACTATGGTGATACTGAAATCCTAGGTCCATGGAGGCTAGGGGTTTGGGAGGTGGTCAGTTGGAGACCAGCCTGGCCGACATAGCAAGACTCCGTCAGAAAACAAAGCAGGATAAACGAACAAACAAAATGGTTTGGAGGGCACTGCTTCTGAAATAATTGAAAGGAATCTGTAAAGCTCTCCTTGATAGGAGGAATTGAGTTGAAATAAAGGCAGCTTTTGTGTTTGAATTAGATCCTAAGATGAGCTGTGAATAATGCCTAAGGGTTTGGAAGTAGGACGGCCCAATTCTTTTGAAGTTGAAGTCTTAATGCCTTTAAGAGGAAATTCTGGTTTTTCGAGACAGGGTTTCTCTGTAGCTTTGGAGCCTGTCCTGGACTAGCTCTGTAGCCCAGGCTGGCCTCGAACTCACAGAGATCCGCCTGGCTCTGCCTCCCGAATGCTGGGATTAAAGGCGTGTGCCACCACTGCCCAGCTTTGTCTTCATTCTTAAATGATCACTTTCTTAAATGATCAGTGATTTTAGGAGTGTTTTGCCTTTGTTTTGTGTTTTCAGGTATAATGCTTCAAACTATGAGTTGTTTTCTTTCAGTTGTCTTAGTATATGACTTTTTTTGATTGTGTTTTTAGATGGTCATGTAGTCAGGCTGGCCTTGGGTTTGATATGTATGGAAAGATGACCTTGAGCTCCTGATTTTTTTCTGTCAAGTGTTGAAATTACAGGTGCATGCTACTACATTTGGCAGTGTTAAGTAGCCTTTTGACTTTGAAATAGGGATTTATTCTAGTCACTTATATTTGCTATATTGCTTCTTCCTGGCTCTTTCTTTACTGACTTCCATAGATGTTTTCACCCTATATCCCTGTTAGGCTGTTTTTGTTTGTTTGCCTTTTTTTTTTTTTTTTTTTTTTTGAGACAGAGTCTTGCTCTGTGGCACATGCTGGCCTAGAATTCAAGATTTCTGCCTCATCCTCCCTCCAGACTGGGTAATTTCTTCATTAATTCTCTTCTTTTCCTACACAGTTATCTTTTTTGTTTTGTTTATTTGTTTGCTTTCATTTTTTGAAATATGGTCTCCCTATTTAGTCCAGGCTGTCCTGGAACTGGCTATATAAATCAAGCTGGCCAGGAACTCATAGAGATCCATCTGCCTTTGCCTCCCCCCTGCTGGGAATAAATGAATGCAGCACTGTGACCCTCTTAAACACTGACATCTTAAATTCAGTTGTTGCCGTTTTTTAGTTCCTGAAGTTTTTGTTTTCTTTTGTCACTTTAAAGAATGTTTCATATTTTTTTGCTACTAATTTCAAGGTTTGATTTTTATTTTAAACATCGTAAGCATATTTGTGTGATCCATGTATTTAATTCCTGTGGATCTGTTTCTCTTGCTGTTTTCTTTCCTATTTCCCTTTCCTTTCAAGGTATAGTTCTTTGGGTACCAGATTAAGATGGGGAGGGAAATGATTGTCAACACAGCCTGTGAGCAGGCTTTGCCTGTTCTGTGGCCTCCTCATAGTACTCCTAGAGAGAACGTTGAGGTCAGAGAAATGCTCAGATTGAAACAAATCTACTTGAACCTTGGGTTTAATTTCTGGTTTCCACCTTCTAGATTTTGTCCAAAGTCTTTGCCATCTTTTTGGCTTTTATTTAACTATTTTGTTTACTTTTGAATGTGATGTGTTTGATATGTATGTACATATATTTGTATGTGTGTACGTGTAGATTTACACACCACATTGCATGTTGTATCAGAGGACAACTTTGGATATTGGTCTTTCTACTTTTTATTTTTATTCTAAGATTTATTTTAGATTGTGTGTGTGTGTGTGTGTGTGTGTGTGTGTGTGTGTTTATGTATGTGTATATATACCATGTGTGTACAGGTGCATGAGGAAGCCAGAAGAGGGCACCAGATCCCCTGGTTACAGCAATGGTGAGCCTGTATTGTACCTGGAACTGAACTCATGCTGTGAGAAAACAGTACACTCTCTTAACTGCTGAGCCATCTCTCCTAACCCTGACTTCCATCTTGTTTGAGACAGGGGCTCTAGTTGTTTACCACTGCCTTTATCTGGCCAGCTGGCCCACGGCTTCTGGGGATTTTTCTGTGTCTGCCTTCTGTGTCCAGGAAGGCACACTGGGATTGCGGGCCTGAACTACAGTGTCCCGTGTTTATGTGTGTTCTGGAGCTTCAAACTGAGATTTTTATGCTTGCTTGGCTACCATTTCGTCACTGAGCCATCTTTCAGCCCATAATATTATTATTAATATTATTATTATTACATTTTCAGCTGTTGAAGCATAAAAGTAGAGGACAAGTTATCCAGAGATGAAAACCTCTCACCCCTTGGTTTTCATATTGGAATTTGAAGTTTGTGATTTACAGTACTATTAAGTGAAATATGTTTCTACATAAAATGTCCCATATTTTCACTGCAGTGTCACAGCAGCTATAAGAATTAGACTTCTCTGGTGCCTTATTCTAGTTTTCTTGAAAGAGCTTAGTGCTTAAACTGGGCTTGGTGGCACACACCTTTGATCCCAGCACTTGGGAGGCAGAGGCAGGTGGATCTCTGAGTTCGAGGCCATCCTGGTCTACAGAGAGAGTTCTAGGACAGCCAGGGCTACAAGGAGAAATCCTGTCTCAAAAAACCAGAGGGGGCAGAGGGGATATTTAGTGCTTAGCTTCTAATCCGATAGCATTAACTGTGGCCTGCTTTTCCTTAAATTGCTTGTGTGCCATAGTCATTACAATATTGCATTGACTGTATGCGCCTATTTAGTATCTAGCACTGTGCCTTGAGAAGATTTGCCTTGGAAAAAAACTGTCTTGGCTGGAGAGTGGTGGGCCGTTATTTACAGGTAGGGGACTCTCTGACTTTGAAGCCACTCTGGTCTGTTGATCAAGTTCCAAGCCAGCCAATATCACTAGTGAGAATCTGTCTCAGAAAAACCAAACCAAAACATAAAACAACTTTTAAAAGCTGGCTTGGTTAGCCTTTTGCCACTAGTATTACACAGGCCAATTCCTTTTTTCCAGTTTGATTGTAGTGTTAAGGATGGGTGTGCAGAAGATGGAGTAGAATTTGGTGTGTGGGTTGGGTCTAAAGGCAACCTAGACACCAAAATAGTTTAGAAAAAAGCTCCCCTTGAACAATTCTCAGAAAGGCACCACGTTGAAGACTAATGCTGAAAAACTGTAATGCAGTTGTGTCTTCCCAGTTTGCGGGGCTGCGAGTCGGGTGAGAGGACCAAAGATACTGCTGCTTTGATTTCCCTGAATTCCTGATGAAGTCGTTGCCTTTCACTCGCTTTTCACGTTATGTAGCAAAACACAAGTCAAATGAGAATCCCACACAGTGAAGGGATTGTTTATATTCTGAGAGTTAGAGTGTGAAGTATAGAGCTGAGCACCAGTAAAGGAGCGAATATTTAAATTAGTTTCCCTTTTTCTTTTAGTGTAAAGAGATGAATTCAATGTATATAAGAAGAGATTACGACCTTGTGCTGTGGAAAGATTTTTGCTTTGTGTGTGTGTATAAATACATTAAATATTTGACATACAATTTCATGTTTCTTTGATGCCTCAAAATGTATTACAAACTGCCCTTTATAATACACAGCCCCCCACCCCCACAGGATTTCTTTGTGCAGCTTTGTGCCTTTCCTGGAACTCGCCTAGAGATCCGCCTGCCTCCCGAGTGCTGGGATTAAAGGCGTGCGCCACCACCGCCTGGCTTATAATACACATCTTAATATAGATTAAAATGCTTGTGCTGGGGCTGGAGAGATGGCTCAGCCGTTAAAGGCTAGGCTCACAACCAAAAATATAAGAAAACGCTTATGCTGTAATATTTTGATTCATTAGATCTCTTGCTACTATGGTATATTATTAATGAGCTTCAGTGTTGAAAGATTGATGTTACTTTGCCCACTGGTTGCTTTTATCTGGTAAGAAGTATTAGCAGAATTCTTTGTTAAGTAATTGTCATTCTCTAAAGAAGTTTTATAATAAGGAGAAGTTGGCTTGATCTAAATTACTATTGCTTGGTAGAAGTGTCTTCTGGCCAGAAAGTAGTCTCTGTGGAAGTTCAGTTGGACTATCTAGCAGGGCTAATTTGCTCTTAATTCCATCTTGTTTTTCTTTTAAAAAAAGAAAAATAATCTAGGTGCATGCGTGCATGCGTGTGTGTGTGTGTGTGTGTGTGTGTGTGTGTGTGTGTGTGTGTGTTTACAAGCACGTGTGCGTGCATACTTGCTTGTACCTTCATACTTGCCCATCTATGAACGTGAAGGGTGCAAGAGGGTGCTGGGTATCGTCTGTTACTCTCGTCTAATCCTTTGAGGCAGAGCCTCCCTCTGAACCTAGGACTTCGGTGGTTGCGGATTGGTTGCAAGCCAGTAAGTCTGAGCTAGCCTCGTGTCTCCACCCTGTCATAGCTTGGCTTATAGAAGTATGCCTGATTCGTGGCTTGTTACTTGAAAGATGGGACCCAAACTGTGGTGGTCCTCAGACTGCACAGCAAATGCTCTCAACTACTGAGACATCTCTCCATCTCCTTTATGTTTTGAAATACAGGAAGACTTACATATTAATAATTTTTTCCATAAAAATATTGGAAAGCAGTCAACTGATAGAAGAAAATGAGTTGGCTTATCTATGCTACCCTAACTAAAGCCTTATTACATAGAAATCTGAATCCCTGAGTGTGTTTCTACATGTAGGGTCTAATTTTAGAAGGATATAGTGGCCAGCCTGATGTAAACTTAGTCTGCATCACAAAAGTCAATTCCATAGGAAAACAAATCTCATTAACTTGTATCATGACACTCTTAAGTGGAGTAATTTTTCGGTTCTAGGATAGCAATTACTTTGTAAGTTGTGTATTTTAGAATTTGCAGACTATGCTATTTCAGATCCCACCTATTTTGTCTCACCAGCCTGGAAATGAAATACGGTCTGCAGTAGAAACACAGTAGTGCAGTGTGTAACAGTTACTCTGCCTTGAAGCATCTTTGTTTTTTGGCTGTTAAACAAATTTGTAAGCCATGGCTGTTTTTGGAGATAGAAGTCTTACTATATAACAAACCAAGTTGGCCTCACACATTTCAATCTTCTAAACTTTTAAAAGTTTAAATAAAGTAATTTTGGTTTTCTACAAAATTTGTATTGAAGAACATTGACTATTCCTTTTAAAAATAATGTTGGGCTGGGTATGTAGTTCAGCAGCTTGTAAATTGCTCTAGGTTTGATCAGCACTACAGAAAAAGAATATTTGGTTTCATAGTTGAACTTCAATTACCTTGAAAAATAAAAACTGGTTAAGTAAAGTGTGGGGTTAGTGGGTAAACGCCCCACAGAATAGCTCAGGCAGAGAGGAAAGACAGTGCAGCAGTGAAGGGTGAGGTTTTCAGCTCTCAGCTATTGCTCTACCTCTTGGCTTTTAACTCTGCAATTGGCTCTGTGTTTCATATTTAACAAGACAGTTACATCTACAGTAAAGGAACGTTGACCTTATTCAATCAGCCTCTCTCTCTCCCTCCCTCCGTTCCTCCCTCCCTCCCTCTCCCCCTTGAGTCACAGTCTTACTGGATCGCCTTCACTGTCCTAGAATTCATCATGTAGACAAGGCTAACCTGGAACTCACAGAGATCCTTCTGCCTCTGCCTCCTGAGTGCTTGCTGGCATCAAAGGTGTGCCCTACCACACCTGGTTTATTTAGTCTTCCTAAAATTGAACACAAAAGTTTCAACAAAATAAACCTCCACTGTGAATCCTCTGTGTCGTTCCTATGTTGATCTCGATAGTTAGCTCTCCATGATCCTGGGCTCTTTGTCTGCTTGTATTTCATCTTTATTTATTTTAGCAAACAAAAAGGAGAAAGTATAACTTGTGAGAATCAGCAGTCAATACCATCTAAATCCCTAAATTCTGTAGCTGAGAAGAGGGTCAGTACATTGTGGGTACGGGCCACTTCTATTCTGCAGAATAAACAATTAGTGGGCTCTGAAGAAAAAGGTCCATCTCTCAATGCAAGTTTTTAATTAAAAAAAAAACAACTTTGAATATTGCCAATTAATTGTGGAGAGAGAGGTGTGGGTGTGAGGGTGCAGATGCATTGAGTGCATGCAGATGTCAGAGGACAACTCTGGTTTTTTTCCATCTGAATGCCAAGAATCATGCTCAGGTCATCAGGCTTGCATAGCAAGCTCTCTTACCCACTAAGCCAGCTCCCTGGGGGCCCAATCCAAGTGTTTTCAGTCAGTTTCAGTGGTTCTCAACCTTCCTAATGCTGTGGCCCTTTAATACAGCTCCTCAAGTTCTGGTGATCTCCAACTATAAAATTATTTTTGTTACTACTTTGTAACTGTAATTTTGCTACTGTTAGGAATTATAATGTAAATATTTTTGGAGGTAAAATTTTGTTAAAGGGGTCATAACCCACAGGTTGAGAAACACTGAGTGAAAAAGAAAGATCGTTAGAGTTATTTTTTTGAAAGATGGTTTCAATTGTGTAACAAAGTTGTTTCAACTTTGGTTGTGTGTTTCCTGTTGCCCAAAGTTGGCTGATATTTGAACAGAATTCCTTGAGAGCCTGAAACTGCATTAAGTCCTTGACTAATGACCACTGTTGCCTAACCTAACATTGGACAGTATTTGGGAATAGTCGGCGAATTCATTTTTCCCTGCTCAGTTCTTTACCGCCTAGTGGTTGGTTTATTTAGTAAATACTTATTGTATACATGATATATGCTCCACTGATAGGCAGTGTGGGTAAAGAGCTGTTGCAACATTTAGCAGTGGTAAAGCATAGTTAATGGGTGCTATCTAGAGTTTTTAGTTATATAATAGGGATACAGGAAAGAAATATGCATCCACTACTCTACAAGGACATGGGAGGCTTAGAGGTGGGACCTTCGTTCTGAGTCTGAGCAGAGACATTCAAAGATGAAGCAAGGTAGAGGCAATAGCCTGGGCAAAGTGCGGAGAAGCGAGACAGATTGCAAGATGTGCAGCATGGCTCTGCAGTGCCATATGTGGAGGGATTATTGTAAATTAAATTAGGAAGTTGGGGGAGTGAGACAGTTGGGGATCACACAAATGAAAATGGACTTTGCTCTGATAGAGTGTTTTCCACTCCAAAGTAATTTCACCCACAAGAGGTGTTTGTGGCAATGTCATTTAGCATCTTGATTTCCATGCTGTTGTGTATGGGTTGGTGGTGATGGTAAACTGGCATTTTAAGCAGACAGTAACAGGCAGGCTTACTTTTTAGAAGGACCGTTAGATGATAATGGGAAGAATGAATTGAAGGGGGGCTAGGATAGAAAGTACCTGTGGAACACCTGTAAAGTAGTCCATGCAAGATGGAGCCCGGAAAGAGTTAGAAAGGAAGGGCCCACCTCCACAACAGGAATAGAGTAGATTAAGGAGAGGTCATTATGAGGTAAAAACAGCAGAACTAGGTGGCAGGCAGGCTATAAAGGTATAAAGAATGAGAAAGAATGTAGGTGCATGTCCAAGGCTTGAGCCTGGGAAACCATCCATCCATGTGTGTCCAGCAGTTCTCAATTCTGCTTGTACTGTTCACTTTGGTGGTTTATTATGTAGCATATTAGTTTAAATGCAAGATGGTTGACCTTTTGTGTACTTCATAAAGTCTAGTCCAGTGTTGGACAAATAGTAGAATTACCAGCTTACATGTAGAGAGAATTAGATATGTGCACATTAAGGTTACATGTGTTTTCTAACTCCTCAGTCTGATTTTCCACTTCAAGGTCATATTTGTTTATGATTGATTTCTTCCCATTCTTGAGTACACACAGTTTCTCTCACTACTGTACCATGCCCATAGTTCTTTATGGTAACGGGAAGCCTTTCAAAGCATCTTGAAATGTGCCAAACACTGTGTCAGGTGCTTTGTGTGAATTGTCTTGTTTTCTCACACAAAGACTTCATGTTGTACTGTGCTGTCTTGGTCACCTTTGGTGAGTGGGACCTGGTGATAAGGACATCAAGGCTCAGAAGAATTAAGTGACTGGCTCAGTGTCATACCAAGTTCTTACCCTGGCAGAGTCCATGGTCTTTATCATTGCCTGTGCCACTTTAATAAGAGCACAACAGAAGGTACTTGCTGATGAGTGGTCGAAATTAAGTAGGTTATATTGAAAGCTGTCTAAAATTAAGCTCGCTTGCCCTGCAGTATTATTTATTTGTATTGAAACCTAGAACTTGTGATCTGCCTGCTCCAGCCTCCCTAGCGCTGGGATTGCAGGTGTGAGCCATCACATCCGACCAACATGGTTGTAACTATTGACTGTGAAAGAAGATTGTGAGCCTTGAACTAGCTGAACATATTTGGAGAAATTTTATGAATATTCTACAGAATATACAGAATTTGCTACTCATTCATCATTACTTTTTAAATGTGTGTCTGTGTACACACACTCATATGTGGAGTCGAGAGGACTGCTTTCAGGAGTCCATTTTTCCTTCCACTGTGTGGATTCTGGGAATTGAACTCAGGTTATCAGGCTTGGCAGCAGCAGACAAGTTTACTCTCTGAGGCATTAGGCTGGCCTGGTTTTTGAGGTTTTCTCATATATGTTAGGCCAGCCTAGAACTTTGGATCCTCCTGTATCTACCTCAAGTGCCAGGATTATAGTTATACATGTGCCATCAGGCCAGGCAAGTTCACTGCTGTGAAAGACGTTTCTGTCCATCTTGTAGGATTAAAATACTGGATGTTTGCCTTGGAAAAGTAGCAAGTTAAGAGGAGAGTAGGAGTTATCTTCGTATAATTGAAACATTGTCCTATTGGAAAAGATTCATCTCAGTGGACTAAATTTGTATGTGAAATTCATAGAATAGAGATTTCAGAGCAAGAGCTGTAAGGTTGAGAGGTAGTTGGCTGCCTGGAAAGGGTGTACAGTGGCCCATCTTGAGGGTCTGAAATAGGAATTGTTGCTTCTCTCTTTGTTGTGTGATGGATTCTGATGCCAGGTAGAGAGAGAGGCTGTTAGGACCTGTCCTGTTGGGAGTTATTCACTAGGAAATAGGAGTAGGGGAGGGAAGCAGACAGCTAGCTAATACAGGGTGGGAAGGGAGAGCTACAGCAAACGGTAGGAATGGGGAAGCAGGGGGAAGTGAGTTTCCACCAGCACCTGCATAGTGCACATTCTCTGCTGGGAACATTTTGTAAACTGTTGGCTCCAGTTTCCTAAGAAATTGCTCCAAAGAGCTTGAGGGATTTTTGCAAAGTCACAGAGATAGGGTTGTCCTGCTTTTTTCTAAGCATCTGGCTGGAGGCATTCAGTGCTGCCACATCAGGAAAGGTCCATTGTGGGCCAGATGGGGGTAAAAGCTGCTCCCGGCTGACTTAGTTTTCTTTCTAGGAATTTTCACAATTCTCCTTTTTTTTTTTTTTTTTTTTTTTACATCGAACTACACCTCCACAGTAGGATTCAAGCTAAGATGATTTCTCTTGTTCTTCTGAATGTTTGGGTTTATTGCCCAGATTCTGTTGTTTATCTTTACTAAACAAAAACATTCGATATAGAAAAATAGCTAAAATTGACATGCCCTTCTTTCTCATGTGTCTCTCTCTGCGCTGAAGAATGAACCTAGAGTCCAGTACACTGAGCTACATTCCCAGCTGGTGGTTTGAATGGGAATGGTTTCCAGAGGCTCATATATTTGAATGTTTGGTCCCCAGTAGGTAGAACCGTTTGGGAAAGATTAGGAGGTGTGTCACTGGGGGTGAACTTTGAGGTTTTAAAAGCCCCTCTCCATTCCTAGGTAGCTCTCCTTCTGCCTTGTGCTGTGGATCAAGATGCAAGGTCTCTAGCTACTGCCTTAGCACAGTGCCTGCCTGCCTGTTACCATGCTCCCTGCCCCGATGTTCATGGGCTCTAACCCTCAGGAGCCCTGTACCCCAAATCACAACCTTCTTCTACCAGCTGCCTTGATCATAGTGTTTTCCACAGCAATAGAATAGTAAGACACCAGCCCTTAGCTTTTGAAACAAGGCCTCACTGTGTAGTAGATATCACCTCTAGCCCATCTTTCTGCCCTACCTCTGTCTGAGTGCTGACATTACAGGTATTGGTCACCATGTCCAGCCATGTCTTTGTTTAAGGTGATGAAGTAGGTAAGAATATGATTTTTTTTTTTTTTTTTGAGACAGGATGTCATTTTATAACTCAGGCTGGCCTTAACTTGCTGTGTATTTCTTAAACTCAGGATCCTCCTGCCTCAGTCTTCTTGAGTGTTGGGATTACAGTCATATGCCACCACATCTAGCTGAGGGTATGAAAATTAGATGTCAGACTTGCATTTGATTCTCAACTCTACCATGCTACGTGGATGCTTTGAACAGTGACTGAACTCGGGCTTCAGCTTCATCTATAGAGTATCTCTCATAGGCTCTGGGTTAATGCACATCAGAAATATATAACACATGGTAAAAGCTTCAAAAGTGTTATTATTTTATGTGTATGGTTGTTTTGTGTACATATATGTCTGTGTCCCACATATATGCCAAAGAAGCCACAAAAAGATGTCAGATCCTCTGGGCCTAATATTACAGACAGTTGTAAACCAAAATGTAGAGACTGGGAATCGAACCCTGAACCTCTGGAAGAGCAGTCAGTGCTCTTAATCACTGAGTCCTCTCTTTAGCCCCAGACTTTTTAGTTATTTTATTTATTTTTATTATTATTATTATTTTTTTTATTATTATTATTTTGAGACAGGGTTTCTCTGTGTAGCTTGGTGCCTTTCCTGGAACTCGCTTGGTAGCCCAAGTTGGCCTCGAACTCACAGAGATCCACCTGCCTCTGCCTCCCGAGTGCTGGGATTAAAGGCAAGCACCACTACCACCGCCCAGCAAGACTTATTTTCTAATGATATTATTTGGGTTGTCAAAGGTCATCTTGGAATAGACATTGAGTTGAGTTTGTGTCTCTAGTAATGCTGTAGATAAAACATGTCAGAGTAGATGATTAATTCCATAATTCTTCAGAAAAAAAGAAAAAAAGCCGGCAACCCAAGGCTTGCGCATGCTAGGCTAGTGCTATCCACTGAGCTATATCCCCAGCTCCGGAATGTTGACTTTGAGAAGGAAATAGACTTTCCTATCTGTATTTCCTTCTCCCGGCTTCTCTGAAGGGTTCAGGAAAGAATGAGTGGAAAGGAGGTTTAATATCTTCCACATCAGCATTTGCTTAAAGGGCTTGGGTTGCAGGAGCGAAAAAGATCTCCAGTTGCCCATTTGGTGGCGCACGCCTTTAATCCCAGCACTCTGGAGGCAGAGGCAGGTGGATCTCTGAGTTTGAGGCCAGCCTGGTCTACAGAGCGAGTTCCAGGACAGCCTGAGCTACACGGAGAAACCTTATCTTGAAAAAGAGAAAAGAAAGCAAGGCCTGAAGTCAGAGTCCTGGTGGCACAGATGTGGCCCCTGCCACCGGGAGGAAGGGCAGGACAGACAGCAGCAGCTGGTTAATAGCAGAGAGTGCTGAGCTGAAGGTCGGGCCAGCTGGCTCCTGTGGTCTCACTCCTGTGTTTTGTGTACCTAGGTCTGTCACCTCCCTCCCTGCTGTGCACACTGGACTGGACTCCCTGGGATTCTCCATTAGAATCTGCTTTGGAAGCAAGAACAGGTAAATCAAGAGTGTCATGCTCTTGAATAGTTGCTGAAAGAAGGTGCAGTGGCAGATGCCACCGCTAGAGAGCAGGAGACAGCTGAGAACAAGTGGCGGCCAGAGGCCCAGTTGTCTAGAGTGGCAGGACAGAGATACCTTCAGTGTGACATACTGTGGAACACCGTGTCAGAAGAGTGATTCCAGAACCTCTCACTGACTGGAAAACATGTTTACTGATGAGCCAGGATAGCCTCCACCTGGAAGGCTCCACTTGGCACATGAGGTGCTGGGGATTGAGCCCAGGGCCTCCTGCATGATAGGCAAGCACCCTACCAACTGAGCTACATCCCCAGCCCTTCTTTTCAGAATTTGAATTGTAGTTCTTCAAAAAGTTGTAGATTTTTTTTTTCTTTCCTGTAGACTAGTCCAATATGGATGGAGGGGATGATGGTAACCTTGTCATCAAAAAGAGGTTTGTGTCCGAGGCGGAACTAGATGAGAGGCGCAAACGGAGGCAAGAAGAGTGGGAGAAAGTTCGAAAACCCGAAGACCCACAAGGTACATAGACACTCAGTTATCAACATTTTCCTAATGATTTCTTTGTCTGTTTGTATGTGCGTTGGTGTTGTACCTGCATGTACATCTCTTTGAAGGTGTCAGATTTCCTGAAACTGGAGTTACAGCTGTGAGCTGCCATGTGAGTGCTAGGAATTGAACCCGGGTCCTCTGGAAAAACAGCCAGTGCTCTTAACTACTGAACTAACTCTCTAGCCCCTCATTTAACTCTTTAATCCTAGGAAAATCCTGCCAAGAAGGTGCTAATTGTCCTTGCTACAGTTTAAGGACTGAGCTCACGGGGTGCGGTCGCCTATCTGAAGGCTCCATAGTAGAACCAGAGTACTCCATATTTGCCTCTTCTTTCCACCACAGTGTCTTCCAGGAGATTCTGCTCATCTCATCCATTGTTACAGGGGGAGGCACAGTTTGAACTGAGGTTTGGACTGGCTGCTCATCCAGTTAGCAATGTGACATTAATAGTTGCCTTTGAAAACCACCTGCCCCTTTCTGACTGAGATACGAAGGGAAAGTAGAGACTTGATGCTCTTTTTGATATTTTCACCCTCAACCATATAGAGACGTAACTATTTATCCAACTCTTTGTGATTCCAAAGTAATATAAAACAACCTCAATTCAGTGTCTGCTTTATCTCATCTTCTTTTCAGAATGTCCAGAGGAGGCTTATGACCCCCGGTCTCTGTATGAGCGGCTACAGGAACAGAAAGACAGGAAGCAGCAGGAGTATGAGGAGCAGTTCAAATTCAGTAAGCCTCGGGAAGTCACCTGTGAGAGACTCACTGGCCTGGGATGTACTTTGGCCTCATGAAACTGTCTTCATTACTAGCAATAGAATTATCTTAATTGTCCAGCCTCCAGAAGCTAGTCCGGTGGAAGAAAGACCTTCTAAGCCTCATTGGACATTTTTACTTAGAGCTTAAGATACCATTTGAATTCTGTGCTAATATCTGGTAATGGGAGAAATGCTTTGACTTTATGCTATTTATAAAAAAGCCATGGTGCTTAACAATTCTTTCTTTTAATTGCCTGAAGAATCTGCTGCTTATTTCAAAAGGAGAAAGGCTAGCAGTGTGGCTCAGTGGGTACAAGTGCAGGCTGACACTGTGTGTTGATCCCTGGATCCCACAGTTGAAGGAGAGAATTGACTCCCAAGGGCTGTCCCCTGGCCTTCATGGATGTGCCATGGCACGTGTGACACACACCAAGACTACATGTTCCTCTTAGTCTTCTCAATATCCCTTGTTCAATTGTTTCTTCAGAAAACATGGTAAGAGGTTTGGATGAAGATGAGACCAACTTTCTTGATGAGGTTTCTCGGCAGCAGGAACTGATAGAGAAGCAGCGGCGAGAAGAAGAACTGGAGGAGCTGAAGGAATACAGAATATCCTTTGTACTTGGAGGGAGCAACTCGCTTTTCTCCCGGACAGACAGTGGCCTTGTACCTAGTCCCTCCAGTGTGTCCGCTCTGATGTCCCTGTAACTCTGAATGACCAATGGCCTGGGACCGTGGCCTGTGTGCATGTGCATGTCTGTTGTAATCCAAGTCCATGTTTGCCAGGATTACCAGGTACACATTCTCATAGTCTGCAGCAGGATGTTCTTGCCTTGTAGGGTTAGACTTAGACGGATGGGTAGTGTAGTCAAACTCACTGGGGAGGAATTGGCTCCTGAGATTTAAAAGGGCATGTGTGTGCACAGTACATGCCTGCTAAAGTCAAAGACGATTACCTCCAGTGTCCTGCTCTTTCACTTCCTGCTTTATTCCCTTGAGATAGGACCTTGCACTGAACCTGAGTCCTGCTGCTCTACCTAAGCTGGCTGGCCAGTAAACACCTAGGTCTGCCTGTCTGCACCAGGTCTGGATTTGACACAAGTGCTGGGGATTTGAACTTGGGTCCTCTTCGTGCTTGCCAGACTGTGGTTTTACTCATTATGCCATCTCCACAGATCTAAAAAGGCATGTTTAGAAATATTCCTCTTTCTCTTGTTTTTAGCAAGAGTAGACAGTCCTCCCATACCCTGAGAACTGTTCCTGCAGCAGGCTCAGGGAACAATGAGGTCATTTTACTTTGACTTGATATTGCCTGTGGGAAGCTCTACTTGTCTTAACTTTTCCTTCTTTTCCTGAGATGGTCTCACTGTATAAGACTAGGTTGGCCTCAAATTTGTGATCCTTCTGTGCCTTGAGTGCTGGAATTACAGAGGTATACCACATGCCTTTGAATGACTTAACATGCACCTCCAAATGTAACTTAGCTGATGAAGAGCTCTCAGTTCATGCCACGGTAGAGTCTTTTCCTGATCTTCCTGGTCTCCTCTACTCTGCCTCAACCAAAACGACTTAACTGGCTTAGAACTCCCTTTGTAGACCAGGCCAGCCTTGAACTCACAGAGATCTGTCTTGAGTGCTGGGACTAAAGACATGCACCACCATGCCTGGCTTGTATCAGCCTTCTTTAATCAAACTCTACAAGACTCTACACGACTTGGAGTAGATGACCTGCCCCTTGTTCTGTAGCCACTCTTCATGTCCACTGTACTCTGGCCTCTGGCCTTTAGGTTCCCATCTCATCAAATGGATTCCATTTCCAGGCCTCAAATTCATGGTCTTCAACCTGACATGTTCTTCCCTTGGATTTCCCAAGGCTAGCATTTCATGTCTTAGGTCTCAGATCTGCACTCCTTTCCCTAAGCACCTGTGTGGTTGCAGCTCTGGATTGCCATCCGTAATCCCATTTGGGGATTAGAGTGGCATCCAGGGACTTATACATTCTGAGCACATGTTCTACTACTGAGCTATACCCCAAGCCCCATAATTTTGTTTTAAATAGGGGAAATTTTCATTGGTTTGCTTTGGCACAATTTATCTCTTTACTGATGGAATGTAAACTAAGTTCTGTAATGACCAGAATGACTAATTTTCCCAGTGCCAGGGTTGTAGTAAATTCTCAGTAAATACATAAATAAATGAGTGAATAACCCATAGGAACCCCCTAACCTTCCCTCCTTTAAGGAAGCTTACTTGGATATTTTAGGCATGTAAGTTGAGTAAACTCACTGTTCTGTTTGAATAGGCTTTATCTGTGAATTGATGGTAGGACAGTGTCACTATGTATCCCTGGCTGGCTTGGAATTCACTATGTAGACCAGGCTGGCTTCTAACATACAGAGATCCATCTCCTCTGCTTCCCCAATGCTTAAAGGTGTGTGCCACTATGCCCAGCTTGATGGTAGGCATATATATCTTTTCTTTTTTTTTTTGTTTTTTTTTGTTTTTGTTTTTCAAGACAGTAGTTTTGGAGGCTGCCCTGGAACTCGCTTTGTAGACCAGGCTGGCCTTGAACTCACAGAGATCCACCTGCCTCTGCCTCCCGAGTGCTGGGATTACAGGCGTGTGCCACCACCGCCCGGCTAGGCTTTTATATTTTTGCTAGCTAGTGTTTTCCTGCAGAGAGTGGACAGTAGGTCCATTGAAGAGTTACGTGGGAGGAAATGTGGGCAGATGCTCTGGGACTTAATGTCAGTCAGAACTGAGAGTATAAGTACTGGATTGCCAGTCTTGGTTGTATTAGTGGCATTGGGGGTACAGTCTGAGGCTGAGAGTTGATGCAAAGTTAACCCTCAGTTTCAACTGTAGATTTAAGATTAACTCTTCTGAACCCCCACCTTTTCCCTGAGGAGTCCAGAATACTATTATGAGCTGACACATTTGTGGAGATAGGCAGATCTTTCTGTGTCATGTTTCAGACACCAGGCTTTTCTCTTCTAAGAAAATACATTACATTTTCCACATAAATTGTTTTGTTTTAGGTTGGCAGACTAGCAGATAAATGTCCATCAGAGATTCTAGAGGGTTGTGCTATGAATGTAAAATGCCCTTCTGTTTTCAACTTAAAGGAAGGAAAGACCCAGAAACTTTCTGCCTGGTGACACAGAAGTAGAGAATTGGGAAGACTTTGGGGTGTTGGCTTTAGTTGGGAACTGGGAAAGTTCTGATATGATGTCTTGCAAAACTGAAGAAAAGCAGGCCCTTTACCTGAAGATATATAATACTGATTCCAAACACCCAAGTAGCCAGATACGTAGAGACAGGACTGGTGGGGTTGTATATTTATTTATGAGTACTCTAGATCAGATGTTGACTCCTGGCTTTGCTCTAACGTGTATTTTATAACAGAATACTTGTGAACACAAGTGATCTATGATTTGTGTCATGTGAACAGTAGTGCTTCAGTTGATCCCACTCAAGATTATGCTAGTAGTTAGCAAAATTATGCATATTCAAAATTGTATAATTAAAAATGCCTTATCTAGAGGGTGGTGAGATGGCTCAGTTGTTGTAATTACAAATGCCTTATCTGGAGGTGGTGAGGTGGCTCAGTTGCTGACTTGCTCTGGCAGGACCCAAGTTCAGTTCACAGCTCCGTGTGATAGCTCACAATCATCTATTTCCAGTCCCAGGGATCGGACGCCCTCTTGTGGCCTCCACAGATGCTGCATACCTGTGGTACACAGACATATAGGCTGACAAACACACATACATATTAAATAAAAATAAACTTTTAAAAAAAGCCTTACCTGGGCCTGGGAAAGTGGCTCAGTGGGTGGTGTACTAGGTGTTCTCTGTACAGGCATGAAGGCTTGAGTTCTACTCCCCAACACCCATGTTTAAAAAAAAAAATTATGGTTGCCTTGGGAGAATGAGACCAGAGAATCCCTGGACTTGCTGGCCAGACAATCTGGCTGAAACTAGCTTTGGAATGAAACAGCATTCAGTGAGAGACCCTATCTCAAAGGAATAAGGTGGAAAATGATAGAGGAAAGATACCTGATGTTCTTTCCTATGATCTACCCCCAACACACACAGAGTGTCTCATCTAATAGCCTGAAAAATTTGGGATGTGTTTGTTTGAAAGGGAGAAAGGTTTATGAAGAAAAATATCCTGGGCTTTGAATGTGAATAAAAAAACATGACTGCCCTCTCTCTGTGAAGGTTGGATCTTCTCTTTAACTTCTAAGAACACTTGTTAGTTGAAGGATGGAGCATGCATGTGGGGTGGGTCAAAGGCAGCTGTGGGAGTCGCTGCCCTCCTTCCACCGTGTAGATCCCAGGGATCAAACTTGGGCTGTCAGGCACGGCAGCGGGTACCTTTACCTGCCGAGCCATCTCGATGGCCAGAGAAAGCTCTGCTTTAAAAAAATGAAAAATAAGTGGGTCAGTGGTGCTCTGCATCTTTAATCCCAGCACTCAGGAGGCAGAGGCAGGCGGATCTCTGAGTTCGAGGCCAGCCTGGTCTACAGAGTGAGTTCCAGGACAGTCAGGGCTACATAGAGAAACCCTGTCTCACAAAACCAAAAAAAGAAAAGTTAATTTTTTAAAAAATCTGTGTCTAGTTATTATAAATACATGTATGTTTTGATGTGCTTATTTTTTTTCCACATTTTAGCCCTTAATATTTTGTTCTCCCTCTGTCCCTCCCTCCCTCCCTTCCTTTCTTCCTTCCTTCCTTTCTTTTTTTTTTTTATTTGGTTTTTTGAGACAGGATTTCTCTGTGTAGTTTTGGTGCCTGTCCTGAGTCTCGCTCTGTAGACCAGGCTGCCCTCAAACTCACAGAGATCCGCCTGGCTCTGCCCCCCAAGTGCTGGGATTAAAGGCGTGTGCCACCACCGCCTGGCTTCTCTCTTTCTTTTTATAGCTTCTGTGCCTTAATGACAGAATTATAGAACCACAAGATGCTAATGATTTTGACAATTTTTCCTAGGAAAATTGTTTGTTTCCTAAAAATGAGAAGTTATAAAAGTGAACATTTAGGGCTGACAAGATGGGCTTAGTGGTTAAAGCCTGATGGCCTGAGTTTGATTCCTGAGATCCATATGGTAGAGAGAACTGACTCCTGAAAGTTATCTTTTGACCTCCATCCATACACTTGCCTGGAAATGTGCATTGTGTGTGGGGAGGGGTAAGGGGTGGGGTGCGTGTGCACACACCTAAGCATAATTTTAAGAAAATGAAGGTTGAGGGCTAGCAAGATGGCTTAGTTGGTAAAGACATTTGCCACCTAGCCTGATGACCTATGTCTGGTACCTGGTTCTCTCCATTTTTCAAAGGCTGCTGCTTAGATTTCTTGGGCACTAGATGTCACTGTTGTCCAGTAAGGCACTACTGCATCCTAACAGCTTGTACTTGTCAGAGTCTTTACCTGCTCAGTAAGTCGTGAAGGGGAGCACAGAACGGAAGGAGCATGGTGCCAGTGGAGAGGCAGACAGACCTTGTGAGCTGGCAGTGGACATGATGGGACAAGAGTTCTGCGCAGGGCGTTTTTCCCTTTTTGTGGTCTGAGGAATGAACCCAGGACCTTACAGATGCTAGGCAATCTCTTCACCACTAAACAACATTCCCAGCCTTTTGTCTGCTTCTTAGTGTGAGGCAGGATCTTTCTAACTCACCCAGGCTGGCTTGATTAGTCTGTAACCTGGGGTAGAGCTTAACTCTGAGATCCTCCTGCCTTACCCTCTCAAATAGCTGCCTGCCCCCCTCCCTGTGCGCACACGTGCGTGCACAAGGACAGCTATTCTCCCTTCTACCATGTGACTCCAGGGATTGAACTCAAACTTGTGCCAAGTGCCTTTACTCCCTGAGTCATCTTGCCAGCCACAAAACAGAGATCTTAAGGCATATAAAGGAAATTGAAAATTATATATGACTTCCTTAGAAGTAAGACTCACCTCCCAAGGGTGAAAGTGAGTTCTGCAGACTATCTCATGACTGTCGCTGACATTCATTTGTGAACTGTGAGGACCAGCTTGTCCTGCTGGTGCAGCGCCTCAGAGTACTTCCAGTAAGAAGATTTTAAATGAGATGTCTGCAGACATAACACAAGAGCATAAGCAGGGCTGGGCACATTCAGGAGTTTGAGGTAGGAGGTTACTTAATGAAACAAATCTCGAAAGCAAATCCTGAGGTTGTCCCGGCCTCCACATGCACACAAGTGACCCAGACATGCCCGCATTCGCACACACGTGCACAAAAACCCAGGACCTGCTGGTTAGGCCTATATCTCAACAACTTGGGAAGTCAAGGCAAGAGGGTCTCGTTAAGTTCTGCCAAGGGGCTTGTGGGTCATATTTGTTGTCCTCTGGATTTACCTTTGCTTTGTAGTATTTCTTCCTTTGCTGAATCTGACCCTTAACCTGTAACTCACAGTAATCTCAACAAGGTTGGAATTTCTGCAGAAAATAAGGAAGTAGAGAAGAAGCTGGTTGTGAAACCCGTGGAAACCAAGAACAAGTTCTCTCAGGCAAAGCTGTTGGCAGGAGCTGTGAAGCATAAGAGGTCAGCCAGTGTGCACACGTGCAAATCTCCCTCTGACCACACACTCTGAAATGCCACTTGTAATGGTGCCCAATACAAATGGTTATTCATCATGTTGCTATGACAATGTTGTCAGTGTGCTTGCCTTTCTCTCCCCTGCCAGATCTGTGTCCCTGTAGCCTTTGACCCTAGACTGACTGGATCACTCACTCATATAGCTGACTTATAGCTCTTCTTCACTGAGCACCTGCTGCGTGTCAGATTTCCTCTAATGAGCTCACAAATTCGTCTCCCCAGTAAACAGAGCATCATTTATTATGGCCCCTGTTTTACAGACGGAAAGACAACTTGGCTGATGAAGAGCTTCTGTCCAAGGTCATATAGTCATAAAGCAGGAGTTCAGTGTTTGAGTTTTTGTGTCTCTAGGCAGAGGAGGCAGCAGTGCTTCAGGATTGTTGTTGGTGAGCGGTGACAGCATGGAGGAGGAAGTTGGAGATGGGGTAGGGCACCAGGGCTCTCGCAGGCAGGCCAGGGAGGAAATGGAGAGAAGAGCTGCCACAAAGGCACTGGGAGAACATGGCAGCTGTGCCAGGGCTACAGACCTGGCTCCAGCGCCTGGTGACTGATGCAGGATAGAAGCAGTACCATAGACTCTGATAAGTTCTTTGTCATGTTTGCTCTTCCCTTTTCAAATCCTGAAATGGCACCAGAGTGATTGAATCAGCTTGACCAGCCAGACCGTGGGCGAAATGATGTTAAGTGCAGTCTATTAGGAAAATCAATATGGTGTATTGGCAACCAGCCACATGTTTTGAATAGAGTGTATTGATGCAGTCTTGCGGTTTGGCACAACATCTATCTGCTGCAGATGTTCCTAGGAACACTGAGCACATGTAAAAATGTCATCGTGGTACAGCAGCACGCGGGGAGGATCTGTGGTCTGAGAAGGAACCTTAAAAACGCATGGATCTTTTAACCCCTGTGTAAGCTTCTCAAAATTCAGTGGCTCTCGGGAATAAGACCTGGGCCAGTCTGATGAGCTCTCCAGGTGGGCACTTAACTCTTGGGTGTTCTTGCTGTTGCCAAGTGGGTATTTCAACTGTCTCCCTTGATTAGTCTTTATATCATATTCAGGAAGGGTTCTGTTAGCTTATTTGTTGATCTGTATAGAGGCTCTCTTGGGTTTTCAGAGTACATCATTTAATGTTGCTTCTGTAGCAAGGTGACACATTAACCTCTTGGGGCAGGAGTTTCTGCCCCCCCCCCCCCCCAGTTTCTTCAAAATAACCTGAGAGTTTGTCAGTGCTGTGGACTCTGGGCTTCACTGATAGAGTAGATTTGAAGTGTGGGGGCCTTCGTTGTTGAAGTTGCATGGACGGTTCGGACCCCTGTGAAAATCTGGAAGCCCCAGGGTGTGTATGGAGCATCCAAACCCAACAACCTGTTTCATATCTTTGCTTTTTTCCGGTTCATTCTTGTGTCTAGTGTTTTAAACTCCTGTGGAATACCCATGCTCATTCTTCTCAGTCTTCACTCAATGCTATTTCTTCTTTCAGCTCTCATCAAGTAGTTTTATATTTCCTACTATGTATTTAAAATTACCATTGGGATTGCTTCTTTGTCTCAGAAATATTGAAATATGTGTTAAATTCTCAATATTGAGGTAACTTCTCCATACTTCATTTGGTTCTAATATGCCTCCCCTGACGCACAGACTTTACTAACACCTTATAATCATAGTATCTTAGAAGCTATGAAATTTGGTATTTATTTTTCCCTTACTAATTTCTAACTTAATTGTGTTGTGGTATTGTGGTTTCTATATCACAGTTTTTTGTTTGTTTATTTTTTAAGACAGAGTCTTGCTGTGTAGCCCTGCTGACCTAGAACTTGTTGTGTAGACCAGGCTACTCTCTATACTTGCCTCTACCTAGTGCTAGTATTACAGGTGTTCTCCACCGTGCCTTGCCATCCTGATTTTTTGTTTTTAGACTGTGTCACTTGTTCCTAGAGTTAATGTTCTAAGTGATTTTGAGGAAAATCTTGTTTATCTCTCTCTGTCTGCCTGTCTCTCTTACAATCCCCGCAGTGATAATAATGAACTAAACCTTTGAAACTATAAGCAAGGCCTGAATTAAATGCTTTCTTCTAAGAGTTGCTTTAGTCCTGGTGTCTTTACAGCAACAGAGCAGTGGTAAGACACCAGGGTTTGTTCAATTCCAGATGGAGTCAGGCTGACGGTGAAGAGCGGCCGTCAGTACAGAGCGCTCCTCATGCTGCTGTTGCTTTGGTCTCCTTGATCCCTGCTCCCGCTCTGAATCTTTCTGGGTACTGAGTTTGGGGGGTTTGTTTTTCTTTTATTAAGTTTTTTAGGTAAGTACCTTTAAATGATTGTTTTAAATAAATAAATCACACTAGTTTGTGTGATTTATGTTCAGATTTTAAAATATTATATCCATCATCTTAGTGCTTTTCTTTTTACTTTTGTTTTTTACTTCATTTATATTTATTATTATTTATAGAGCAGGATGTATAGATTCCAATCTGGCCTTAAACTCAGTGTACAGCCAAAGATGGCCTTGGACTTCTGATCTTCCTGTTCCACCTGAATACTAGGATTACAAGGTGTGCCAGCATGCCCAATTTATGCAGTTGTCAGGATGGAATCCACAGCTTTCCCCAGGGCATTGGCCACAGTCTACCTGACTGAGCTACATCCACATCCTCTCTCTGCTCTTTAAAATATTTTTTCTTATCTTCTTGCTTTTAGGGGGAAAATGAGTAAGACTTTAAAATATTTTTTTCTTTCCATGATATATACTTTGTTTCTATTCTTCTAGTGATAGACCTTGAAATTTACCAGGTAGGCATATAAATAGCTATCTTACCTCCTTAAAAATTATGCGAATGGAAGACCTTGGGCTGGGGCTACAGTTCTGTACTAAAGCACTTGCCTGCTATTGAGAAGCTGTGGGTACAGTCTCCCCAGCACAACCCCTCCCACAAAAGGGACCTTCGGATTTTGTTCTACATTCACTCTTTTCTGTATACTACTATTGACCAGGACTTTGTTGTATTTCATGGTACAAATTAGACTGTAGCCCATAAATACGGGATACCTGTTTAAATTTACGTCCCCATCTCTTCCTCTGGTATAATGTCTTTCTCCATTGAAACATATTCTTTTTTTTTTTGGAGCTGAGGATTGAACCCAGGGCCTTGCACTTGCTAGGCAAGCGCTCTACCACTGAGCTAAATCCCCAACCCCGAAACATATTCTTTAGATACTTTTTAGTGAAGATCTTTCCAGTGACTCTGCATGTCATCACAAGTATTTCCTTTAATAATTGAACTTTTTGTCATTGTAGAAATGCTCTTGAAATCATCAGTGGCTCTACCCAAGTGGATGAATGTTAACAGAAAGCCAAAATTGGCATGCTCTGCCCTTGGGTTTATCAGGAGGTAGATTTTATATTTGGGAGGTTTGGAAGTGAAATGACAGCTTATGGTTTCAGTCATCCTAGCCCTCGAGACCGCCCCAGACTCTCCTAAATATCTCTGCTGCTCTGATTGCCTCAGTGCTGCTTGCTCAGAGTCAACACAGCTCAATGACCATGTTTTTTGTTACAGCTCAGAGAGTGGCAGTAGTGTGAAAAGACTGAAACCAGACCCCGACCCAGATGACAAGGCTCCTCCAGGTGGGTGTGGTCCTTCCGTTCTTCCGCTTACTCATGTGGACGAGGACTGGAGGAAGGACAGGACTCACTGCATCGGACATAAAGGGGCGCATTGTTTCTTTAAATAAGCCTGCCTTCATCTAATTTGCCAAACTATTTTATACTAAGCAAGAATTCCTACTTTGAATGTGTCAGCTGCCCTACAAAAGAAGTGTGTTATAAACCAGTAGAGCCGATAAATAACAATTGTGTTCTCCCAGGAGTGCCTATAAGCCCTGGTCCCATAACCTCTGCTCACAAAAGGTTTTTCTCTGTCTTGCCAAAGGTCAGGTTTCTTGATTTCACCTGTGGGAGACAGAATGCCCTGCTCCTGCTAGTGGCTGGACTGGATTGAGCCACTGTCTACTGGTGTTCAGCAGTCTATTGTCCTTGATGGTGGTGACTTTATGTGATGGACTCTGCCTCTGTGTTAGGTGGCATGGAATTGTCAGTAAAGGGACGTGTTCTTGGGCCTGAATAAGGAATTCAAGAGTTTGTTTTTAGTTTCACCTGTGGGATCGAGGATCTAAATCCAACTCAGTTGGTCATCTGTAAAGTAGGGCTTATATTATTTTATTATGTTTCTTTCTCGAACAAATGATGAATGCTTTTTCAGTTGTTTTTCCACAGTACCAGGGATGGTACCTGTACCTTTAAAAAGGATTATCAGTGAAGAGTCTCTTCTTCCCACACCCTCATCCATCCACTTCCAACCACGTGCATTCCCACAGAGAAACACCATTGTACATTTCTTATGTCTCCACTCAGGCCTACTCTACATATGTACAAGCAGTTTATATTTGTCATTCTAAACATCTTCTTCCTGTCCCTGCATTCTTGTACAAGCTAGATAAGAAATACCCCAACCCCCCCCCCCCCCAAAAAAAAAAAGCCGGGTGGTGGAGGCACACACCTGTAATCCCAGCACTGGGGGGGGGGGGGGCAGAGGCTGGTGGATCTCTGTGAGTTCAAGGCCAGCCTGGGCTACAGAGTGAGATCCAGGAAAGGTGCAAAGCTACACAGAGAAACCCTGTCTCAAAAAACAAAACAAAACAAAATAAACAAACAAACAAAAAAAGAAATACCTTCCTTTGCTAGGAGAAGAGCCCCCAGAAGTGACTGGCTATCATTGAAGTTTGCTTCAATCTTGCCCTCTGCAGGGGAAGGCTTTGCCTTGGTCCTCTAGAAGGGAACTTCAACCCTGACAGAAATTGAGCTCTCTCACTGAAAATTATCTTGAGCAGAGCCAACAAACATGTGAGGTGGCCTATGTACTCTCTCCATCTGCCTGCATTCCAAGAACATTCTCTATTCATAATTTTCTCTAACTTGCTATGACAATGTGGTCCAGCGAAGGCAGGAGTTGGCAGGAAACATCCCCACATGGTGAGATCAGAGGGCACCATTTTGTTCTCTGTGGGGAGTGAACTGCTTTGGGAATGAAATTTGTCAGAGCTGCAGTCTCTTTTCTCTTGAAACTTCCTAGATAATTGGAGGTTCTGGTCCTTTCCCTTAAGCCATTCCAGTGTCACAGTGGTCCAGATTCCTGTTGCAGCTCTGTCCTTAGCCCCATCTTTCCACAGGCCAGCACTCCTAGGCACTCTGAACTTGAGTCTTTTATTCTCTGCTTCTGAAAGCATTCTGTGTGGTGCATAATAATACAACGAACGCTCAAGGAATGAGTTACACAACTTATTGTCATGTCTCAAATATTAAAACCATCAGATTTTTAACATCACCCCACCCTCCCCCAAATTAACCGTGACTCCCATCATAAATTCTGGCCTACTTTTTGCCATGCCAGAGTATGTCTCAGGGTGGTGGTGGGGTAGGTGCCTCTTCCAGGGGCCCTCACTTTAGTGGGAAGTACAGATGAGCATCCTGCCCCCTCAGCAGGCCTTGATGCTTCTGCAGTGCTCTCCCTTTACTAAAGGATATCCTGGAGGGTTAGAGGGGTGATGGGACTCTTCTGCTCTGATGTTATGGCCAGTATGCTCTTTGAATTCATTTGCCTTTTTAAAAACAATGTCTGAATGAGTAATATATGTATATAATAATTTAGAAAGAATACAGTAAAAAAGTAAGTCTCCTCTGCTCACTAGCCACCAGTTTCTTCCCAGGCCATATGCTACTGCAGGTTTTCATGTTCTGGGTTTTTTGTTTTTTTTGGGGGGGGGCGGGGGTTGTCATATACATGCATAGGCATGTTTCTGATTCTCTCCAAATTACATATATTGCTCTGTTTCTTACCTTTTTCATTTAGCACGCCTTAGAGACCATTCGTTTCCAGTGAAGATAGACTTGTTTCTTTTCCTCTTCCCCCACAGTCTGTTGATAGAGCCCAGAACTGTGTGCATATGAGGGTAGTGCTCTGTGCTGAGTGCACTGAGCTACTGCTCCAGCCCGAGGGTCTTTATTCTTAGTCACTTACCTCCTGGCCTAGTTTGCTTCTTGGTTGCTGCTGTGATGAACCCCCAACCAAAACACCTTGGGAGGCAAAGGTTTATTGTACACTTGTAGTTCACAGTCCATCACTGTGCAAGTCAGAGCAAGAACTCAGCAAGAGCAAAGGTAGGAGCTATGGAGAACGCTGCTTCCTGACCTGATGGCCATGGCTTGCTCTGCCTCTTTTCTTATGCAACTAGGACCACCTGCCCAGGGGTGGCACTGCCTATAGTGGACTTGGCCCTCCTACATCTATTGTTAATTAAGAGAATCTCCCACAGACAGTTGAGATTCCTCAGTTGAGATTCCCCATTCTCGGGTGATTCAGCTTGTCCCAAGTTGGCAAACACTGACCAGCACTGCTTCTGTAGACACCTCCTCTTTCCTGCTCTAAACAGTTCCCAGGAACATCACTAATGTGAAAAGTCCTTCCCTGTAGAGATGTAAACATCTGCCCCCTTCTTATAAGGCCTCAGCAACCAACCAGAGTAAGAATCCACCAGAATTCATCCTGGATAGTCAGTGTATGATTGGGCTTTCGTACAGAGCATAGGTGAGAGGTTACTGCAGGAGCATGGGAGATCCCAAAGCAGCCATACTGGGGAGTCTTCACCCAGCATGGATGATGGCTTGTTTCCCTTAGCTGCATAGATGGAGCTCTCCTCAGCTAACCTTCCCTAGCCTATGTACTCTAGCACCTTCCACGATACCCTACACTCTACCCCAGGTGTAATTAGGGCAGAGTTATAGATGGATGGAGGAGTGGCTGAGTCTTCCTGTGGTTATCAGGGTTGTTATGTTGTGCTGGGGCTTCTTCAGGGAAAGCCTTGGTACTGTGCCTTCCTAGGGCCTAGAAATGGCTCTTCATCTTTAGAAAGGGGAGTCCAGTGACCCCCTCCATCCTCTCCTTCTCTGAGGGAATGTCAAACAGTAAGCGAGCTTGATTGGGATGGTCTCTTGCAGTGGCCACAGCTGGTCTCATGAAGACAGTGGTTATTGTGCTCCAAAAACCACATTCCACAATAGTTGGTTAAGTTTGGAGGTCATTGCCAGATTTTCTTGAGCTGTTGCTCACACATTCCTTCCTAATAATCATTTCTTTGCCTGTATTTAGAACTCAGATTTTATTGTACTGCTTGTATCTGGTGTCCTTTTTTTTTTAAGGCAAGGTCTCACATAGGCCAAGCCGGCCTCAGATTCACTGTGTAGCCAAGGATAACCTTCAGCTTCTAATCTTCCTGCCTCTATTTCCCAAGTACTGGAATTATAGGCATGCATTACTGTCTTAATTAGGGTCACTATTGCTGTGATGAACACCATGACCAAAAGCAGCTTTGGGAGGAAAGGGTGTATTTGACTTGCACTTCCATATAACAGTTCAGCACCAAAAGCAGTGAGGGCAGGAACTTGGAGGCAGGAGCTGATGCAGAGGCCATGGAGAAGTGCTACTTACTGGCTTGCTTGGCTTGCTTTCTTATAGAATCCAGCACCACCAGCCCAGGGATGGCCCCACCCACCATGGGCTGGGTCCTCCCCTCTCAATAACCAAGTAAGAAACTGCCCTCTAGCCGGATCTTCTGAAGCATTTCTCAATTGAGGCTCCCTCCTTTCAAAAAACTCTAGCTTGTGTCAAGGTGACATAAAACTGTCTAGCACAATTACCATGCCAAGCTTTCTGCAGTGCTGGGGATCAAAGCCAGGACTTCATACCATGCTAGACAAGAGCTCTAGTTTATATCCCAGGTTATCCCACTTATTATTTTATCATCATCATTTACAGTCTTGGCTGGTGTTGGACTCACAGCAGTCTTCCTGTCCCGGCCTCCCAAGTGTTGGGATTCTAGGTGTGCACTGCCATACCCTGCTCTTTGTGCTTTTTGGTTGTTGATTGCTTGCTTCTTTGTTTTTTTCTTTTTTTGTGGTGCTGAGAATCAAACCCAGAGCCCTTGTACGTCCTAGGCAAGTGCAGGCGCCTGCTGCTGAAGCACTTCCCCACCCCACAGCTTGTTTTCTTCCTTTAACAGACTAGAAAGGCTCTTTACATCTTTAGAGCTGTCAGCTTTTGTGGTATTTGTTGCAAGCATTTGCCGCTGCTTCCTTGTCAGCATTATTGCTGTCTGCCATCACTGCTCTCATAGTGCTTTTTGAGATGTTTGAGCATTGCCTATCTCCAGCAGCTTCTCTGATGCCTACTGGGCACCCTGAGCTGAATTCTGTGTCCAACAGCTGATAACTCTTCTCAGGATAGCCTTGGAGTCAATGTCCCTTTTGCATTCTCTCGAGGTATCTGCATAAGTGAATGTAGATTTATGGAAGGCAAACCCCCAAAGGGATGTCCTTGTCAGCCCCAGGCAGTGACTCCGGAACTGGGCCTTCTGCTCCACTGAGCATCACTTAGTGTAGCGTCTTCTGGCTTAGTTCAGTGTTGTATACTTACCAGTGTATTTGACTTCCCTCATCAGTAAGCGGGGAGAACACCTCCATACAAGTTGTTGTTACAGTGACTAAGTGAGACTGGAAACATTCAGAGGGAAGAAAGAATGGAGTGCCTGTCTCAATTTAGGTTTAGAGATTTTGGTTTTTAACTGTGTATATAATACATGTCTGGGTGTATATGCATGAATGTAGGGCCATGGAGGCCATCAGGCTTCTGGATCCTCCAAGTGGGAGTTACAGGTTGTGAACTGGCTGATGTGAGGGCTGGGGACGAAACTTGGGTCCTTTTTGAGAGCACTTAACTTTCCCTTTAATTGTCAATTTAATTGTTTGTTTTTATTGTTGTTGGTTGTTTGTTTTATTTGTTTGTTTTTGTTTTTTCGAGACAGGGTTTCTCTGTGTAGCTTTGCACCTTTTCCTGGAACTCATTCTGTAGACCAGGCTGACCTCGAACTCACAGAGATCCGCCTGCCTCTACCTCCCGAATGCTGGGATTAAAGGTGTGCGCCACCACCGCCTGGCAATTGTCAAGTTTTGCATGTTGTAGTTGAAGCCTTTGTCATTGGAGTAGCAGAGTCACTGTGCATTTCCTGGAAAGAAGAGCCCATATACATGGTGGCATTGCATATTGTTTTAAAATGTTTCCTTCAATGGGTCTCAGTATAAAAGAATTAAAAAGCAAAAGTGATAAATCAATTTCTAAGGTGCTCATCTCCCCATCCTGGGAAAATGCCCCATAAAGAGCATAACTGTATGGCTGATCCCTGCTAGTCAGCATGCTGGTCTCTAATATGGCATCATAAAATTGTTCGTATCGCGCACAGTTGGTCTCTTTATCTGGCCTCCAGTTGCAGGCCACAGAGTAGCTAGGGAAGACATCAGACCTGAGTCACACTTACTGTAAAACCATCACTTGTGAAGACAGGGAATCAGACTATGATAGGTGACCTCCTCAGAACTGGTGGGGCGAGAGAGTGGGCAGACTCCAAGTCCCAGCTCTGTTCTCTCTTCTCTGGGCTTCCTCACCTGTAACACAAAGATGTCCAGAGCCTCCTGGGACTGCATAGGTTGTTGTGCAGCACCGGCGCTTTTTGTAGAAAGCCCTGGCATGGTGTCCAGCACCCGTGGGTTGACCCTTCAGCATTAGGAAGCGTGATGACTGACTCCTGCCCTCCCTTTTGCAGAGGCTCCATCCTGCGTGTCTCTTGGAAGCTCTTCTCTAAGTGGACCCTCCATCCACTGCCCATCTGCTGCTGTCTGCATCGGCATCCTCCCTGGCTTGGGTGTCTACTCTGGGAGCAGTGACTCCGAGTCCAGTTCAGACAGCGAAGGCACCATCAACGCTACAGGGAAGATCGTCTCCTCCATCTTCCGAACCAACACCTTCCTCGAAGCACCCTAGCTCCTGACATGACCATGGGGAGCATCTCCCCAGAGAGTTAGATACCTGTTCTGCCTCGACATCACCTCCCTCATAAAAACGTCTTCGCCTGCTTCCTGTGCACACGGGTCATTTTAACCTGACCCAGAAGTGTGCCGCAGTCCACTTGTGGCTCAAACTCTGCTCGATTTCTCTTGATACTCCAGTGCAGATGACCAAACCTGTCCCCCGATAGGAGGGCTGGGGTTCAGGCAAGTCTCAGAAAGCCACTGACGGAGCAAGGACAGGCACCAGCTGGCTGCCAGGGCTTCACTGTACCTTGTTGCTTTCTCGTTTCTCTCCTCTCCTCGTGGCACAGGAAGCAAAGGCAGATGTCATCTCGATACTCTGTTGTAGGTGAGGGGGCCGCTTGGTTCTCCCGTGTTGTGTGTGGGCACAGAGGAGGGCTGACTAGCGGATGACAAAGCTCTGCCCTAGAACTAACCCTTCCTGGATGCCCCGTATGACTAAAGATTGCCAGCCACAGCCCTTGAGGTGATGTTCTTCCATGTTCTCCCCTCTCCATCCCACCTGAGGAGGTAGGAAGGAGCTGGTAATGATGACATGCCCATCTCCCCACCTTCTCTTCCTGGAAAATTGTTTTGATTTTGTTTTTGAAATAAAAATTTAGTTTAAAATTCTAAACATTACAGATGCAAACTTAACTGACTCAGCCAGAAACTAACTGCTGATAGCTATGTTAAAGAGATGACTAATGCCTAGCGGTTTCTGGAATCCTCAGACTGCAAACTAGTGGGACGTGCCTGTTACGGCTGGAGTCTACTCCACGAAGGCACTGCTGTTTGTACATGTGGAGTCGTCTTCAGCTTTTGACTGTGAAGGTCTTTCCAGTACTAAGTGCTGCCTCAGTGCTTTTCCGCTAACACCCCTTTGTCTCTGCCCCTCCCCCCCCCCCCCACTGTCCCCAGGCTTCCCAAACCACAGCTCTGGGTAAGCAGCAGGTCTTGCCTGTTTCTGTCTCCTGGAGGAGGGAGGGAGCAGGGGTGCAGGACTCAGGCTGGGAGACAGCTGTATCTTACGTCTGTGTGCTCCTGCTCCAGAATGAGCCTGAGTTTTCACTTCCTGGTCCCAGTGTCCATTCTGTTTCTTCCTTCCTGTGGGTGTGAGACGAGTGACACACAGCAAACGTGTTGGCACTGACACACTGGCAGGCAGAGGAAGCTCCTCGGTTTTAACGTGGGCAGAGAGGGCCCTGGATCTCGTCCAGCCCATCCTTTCCCCTTCCAGTGTATTGACACTGGTGCCCACCAGCAGATGGTGGCTTTCCTTCACCCGCTGTGGATGCCTGTGAGTGCTGCCATCCTTCAGAGCCTCCCAGTGCCAGTACTAATCCTTCCTGCCTGTCAGTCAAGCGTGTCAGCTGCAGCATCCTGACGAGACTTGGGTAAGACTGCAAGCCCCTCCTGCCTCTTTGTGTCATTGTTCCTGTGACTGCTGTCCTTCCTGCAGCATGTCCCCGCACCCTCAGCAACCCTGAGCCAGCTCAGGAGGCACACCAAGACATCAGGCATCAGTTTCATGTAGCTTGATTTTTCAGAGGCCACTAGTGTACTTCATGGACTCTGTCGAAGTTGGAAAAAGGTGACAGGGCTGTGAGGTTCAGAACTGTCCCTAACTTCCGCTTTTTAAACCTGTCAGAGCAAGCTCTCACTCTGTACCACATGTCACGCTTCCAGCTCCCCCATCATTTGTAGCTGACCGCGCTGAACGGTCTTCAGACTTGGGTTTTCTTTTCTTTTTGACTGATGGAGTCTGCTGTGTAGTCCAAGCTGGCTACAAACTTACTCTCTGGCTTCAGCTTCCCAAGTGCTGGGGTCACTGATGAGTGCCTCTAGGCCCAACTTTGGTCTGCTCCCTGCTTTTGGTGTCTCAGGAAAGCTTGAGTCACACCGGTGGCCTTGCTGCCATAGTTTGTTGTGCCCAATGGTGTAGAGGCCTGAAACTGAAACACCAGTTCTGTGGCCAGCAACAAGGGAAGCAGCCAGGGCAGACCTCCGTTCCCCCGCAGAAGACAGAAAGCGCAGACGTGGAAGGCAACGTCCCTTCAGCCTTCAGACACAGCCAGCCTTCCCTCTGCTGAACATGTACATGCTTTTCTTATTCCCGAAACAAGAGAGTAACAACTTCTAGAATATCACATTGCTGTAGGCGTCCTAAGTTGATGTAAATCGAGTAAGCAAGCTAGGAAGGACTAAAAGTATGCAGGCAGACATGAGTGGATTCTGTGCAGACAGACCATTTTACAGTCAGGACGGGCATCTTCAGGTGGTGACCTCGGGGAGAATCTGGGGACCAGTCCCACCAGACGTTCTGCTGCCTGAGTAACTGGGATTTTACAGTCAGGTAAGAAAGTACCTTATCTCAGAATTCTTACGGTTCCGAGACCACTTGGAGAGAGCCAGCTGTGTTCGGTTGCTGGCTCTATCTGGGAGGCAAGGGACTGTCTGACTTGTAGCCATATGGTAGTCACTTCCTGTCATTTGTCTACCTGAGGCCTTTTGCCCACTTGAATGCGGAAGAAAAAGACTTGAAATTTGAGTCACCTGTTTTCCCTCTATAAAAAGCAAGCGGCTGGTGTGACTGGACCTAGCCAGGTAGCTGACTCCCTGCCTGTACAGCTTCCAGAGGTGCCAGGACCCAGTAGAAAGCTCATTCCTCAGACTGAGGTGAGACACCCCCGCCCCCAGGAGCACCCTCTACTCAGTCAAGTACCTTATCAGAGGCGACTCTAGTCCTTATCACTTCTTGCTTTTGCTTCCCAGCTCCTGAATTCTTCCCTTTCGGCCTCTTCCTTTTCACCCAAGGGAAGAGCTTGGTTTGCCTGGACCAGGTCTGCTGCTCAGCTTCTTGAGAGCAGCCTCTCCCACCCTCTGCAGATAAGCCATAGTGACAGCATACAGGCAGAAAGGACCTTCACCTGCCCCGTCCCCGTCCCCTAGGGGGAAGGGGTGACACCAGCTTCCTCCCGTGCCTGGGTAGGGGTCGAGTCCATCAACATGCAGCACACAGGTTTGAATGGCGCTGGCATTCACCTGTTGTAGCTAGAACAATAACATGTTGGGAGGGTCAGAGCTGGTTGCCAGCTTCACCAGCGGCTGCGTTAGCTCCAGTTTTCTAAATGTTAATTGCTTAGGCACGCTGGGTTCCTTAGCTAGAATGTCCTTGCTGTGGGTATGTGACTCAGCTGTCATCTTAGGCCCCTTCAGGAAAACAAGTCGGGCTCAGTGGCAGTGCACCGCACAGCTATTTGGCTGGACTCGGGTGGCTTCCTGGCATCCTGGCATGCCCAGCCTACTTAGACACGCCAGAATGGAATGCAGTTGGTGCTCGATGCTCGGCTGGAATCTTGTCAACGCTTTTGTAGTCACAGGTTGCACAGTCACACCTGCAGAACTGCTGTGGGCTGGCGTTGTTCCCGTACCTGCTAGAGGAATGGTTTCCGAGGGAGTTGGAACAGCGTGAACAGGCAGCCCTGGCCCCAGCAGGAGAGGAGACACAGAAAGGCCCCCTGGGAGACAGGCTAGTCTTCTGTTTCTGTGACACCACTGAAGCCTGCTAGACTTGTGTTTTTCATTCTGAAAAAGCCATCTGAAGCCAGCCCTTCTAGACATTCTGTAGGAGAACCCCAAACTCTCAGAGGCCCCATGACTTGCCCTGCTACATGACAGACCAGGATTTTTATTTATGCCTAAAGGCTGGCTTTCCGTGTTTTTCTTTTCTTTCTTTGGCTTTTCAAGACAGGCTTTCTCTGTGAAACAGTCCTGGCTGTCCTGGAACTCACTCTGTAGACCAGGCTGGCTTCAAATTCACAGAGATCCTCCTGCTTCTGCCTCCCAAGTGCTGGCATTAAAGGCGTGCTCCGCCGCCACCACCTGGCCTGTGTTTTTAGTACACAGTTACCTACCGGGGAGCTATAGGCAACACACTCCCCAGCTGGCCGAGCCAGGAGTAAATGAGCAGTTAGTAGCTGGGCGTGGTGGCACACGTCTTTTGTCCTAGCTCCCAGGAGACAGAAGCAGAATGATCTTTGTGAGTTCAAGGTCAGCCTTGCCTACATGGTGAGTTCTGGGACAGCCTGAGCTACATAGTGAGACCCTGTCTCAAAACAAGCATCTGATGGCCACAGAAGTTTGCTCCTCACTCCCACCATATACACCATGGCTCCTAAGATGGGGACCTGCCTAGCGCTGCCCAATTCCAGCAGCTAGGAAGGACTAGCCTGGGAGAAGGCACAGAGACCTGGTTCACATGCCCGTGGAGTAGTGTAAGGTCATTAGCAGCTTGAGTGGGAAAGCCCCTTGCAGAGCTGAGGGGATGCTGGGTATAGTAGGATATGCATGCACAAGGGTCAGCCACAATTCCATCCACATTCTGCCTGTCTAGTAGGTATGGTGTGGTTCTGTTTCTGCAGGGTCATGGTCGGGCTGTGGAAGGTTCATGAACAGTGCTGGAACAGGGAGCTAGAAACGTGGTGCTCAGTAGAAACATCCGCTGTTAGAGTCACATGTCAGCCTGTCTAAAGGCCTAGAACTCAGCAAGAGGACACGTTACGTGGAATTAAGGAAGGAACGGGGAGGAGGGCTGGGGTAAGTCTCATGAAGAAGAGGGGTGTGTGCTAAGAGGGCATGCAGCAGAAACAGCAGGGACAGATGGAACCTTGTGGAGGGTCCTGAAGCCGAAGACCTTGCCTAGGACATCCAGAGCTGGCAGTGGGTGGCAGCTGCTGCTGTCGGGCTGCAGTGAAAAGGAGACAGTGTGGGCCAAGAGTTAAAGGAGCATCCAGTGTCGGCTGGGCCCGGGAGTCTCTTCATGTCTGTACAGTGTGTGAGGGTGCCATGCCCTGTACCACTTCCACAGACATCACTACTGCCAACAGGGGATGCCTGTCCCCAAGTAGAAGTGATCACGCTGACTCTTCAAGAGTGGGGTGGGGTAAGAGTATTTGTTTCCATTTGCAGACTGACCCACTGACCCCCGCTAAGGAAGGAGCCGACAGGCAACAACTGATACTCCTTTATTACCCTGAGTAGAACAAGTAGAGCACAGTCACAGTATGAAACCAGAGGAGGCCACCATACAAAGTATGCACTAGGGGCACGTTCCTTCTTGCAGCTAGTTACTTAGGAAAAGCCAGTTATGATTGTAAAAAGTTTATTCTCCTTAATAACAATAATTCCACTAAAATTATACAAAGTACATTCAATACTTAGAGTGGCAGGGGGGCAGGGAGAGGAAGCCGGTTTGTCCTGGAAGCATCATCTGTCGACTCTTGACAAAGGAAGCCCAGCTGGGCTGGGGGAAGTTGGGGGCGGAGGTCCGGTTGTAAAAAATAAAAATGTGGACTGGTAAAAAAGGCCACCCACGAGGAAGCAGGGTGAACGTGCATGTTCCTGGGGGTGCTGGGGGCTCAGCTGGCATGCTGCTGCTGGGCACGGGCTCAGGCAGGCTCTGAGTTGGTGGGGGGTAGGTTTCTATGCTTGAAATACTGCACTACTTGCTGAGGCAGTTCCGCCAACACCGCTTTGGCCAGAGTTTCTTTTGCTGCCTGTGGGGTCCAGGTGGGGAGAAAAAGGAAAGAGGGGGAGGGTTAATGAGCAGATGTTGGGAGATTCACTATCCCAGAGCTGTGATAGCAGGGGGCCATGGAGGACTTTAGGACTGAGGGTCAGGCCCATCTGAAATGAGTGGCCCTCATCCCAGCCCAAACCCTGAGCCCACCACTAGCAGTGACTTCCTTGATGGTGAAGTGCTCTCCCCTCGAAGGCTGGAGGTGTTTGGGGGAAGACCTTAGAGGCTGGATTTGGGGGAGAAGCGGGGAAGAAATGGCTATTTAGCCCACTCAGCTGGAAACCTTTCCTGACCAACAAGTCGACTATGAGAAGCAGCAGTCAATGGTCACTACTGAGCAGCCAGCCAGGCACAGCAAAATGTCAAGTCACTGTCTCTAATAGCAACAGATGACTGATGCCCCACATTTGTCCTAGGAAGCCAGAAAAAGGCACAAAATCCTCCTAGGCAGATAAATGATGACCACTGGGCTACCACTTGCTGAGCCTGGTTTCCAGGATTTAAGTCCTGGCATCCCCACAGGCTTTAGCTGAGGGAACAGGCTCAGTAAGGCCATGGCTTACCTAAGGCCATGCGATGCATTAATGATCCCTAGGTTAGAGCCTAGGCTAGCCATGTGTGGTGCCACCCAAAAACCAGGATCCATCCAAAAGACAGAGCATCTCAAGATCCTTCTGCCAACCCTGGCCTCCTCACGGGTCATCTGAATAAGGCCAGAGCCACTTCCAGGAAGAGGCTGGCTACCACCACTATCACCTAACCTCCCCCATATTTTAGGAAAGAAAGGAGGGGCTTCTCGGCTTCCCATCTGCAGAGTAAGGAGCTGGTTGAGGAAAGCACAGGAAGGCCCAGCTCTGGGCCTTGGCTCCCTCCTCAGCCTGCCTCAGTGTTCTGCCCATCAGGATAGTTCTTACGCAGGACACTGCCAAGAGTCATAATCTGGATTAGGTCCCACTCCTGGGTTCCTTTGGTTTGTGGAAATAGTGTTCACAATGTCACAATGGCCTTGTCTTGGGCAAGGGTGACAGCACCTGACTCATCGTGGGCCCTCAGAAGCCAACAGAATATGAGGGAAGAATCTGAGATGACCAGATCCCCGTCATGGACTGAGCTCTTGGCAGATTCTGCAGCCACCCCTCCCAGCCTGCACCCACACTCACATTGCGGAACTCTCGGAAGGGTACAAACTGTACAATGTCGCGGGCTGCCTCCTCGCCAGTGTGTGAGCGCAGTCTACGGTTGTCCCCATCCAGAAACTCCATGGCTGCAAAGTCGGCATTGCCCACACCCACAATGATAATGGACATGGGCAGCTTGGAGGCCTGCACTACAGCATGCCGGGTCTCCTCCATGTCACTGATGACCCCGTCAGTGATGATGAGGAGGATGAAGTACTGCTGTAAGGAAGAGTCAGCCAGGTGATGAGTGAGAGTGAGGCCCTGACACCCCTCCCCTCTGAGTCCCCAAGGCCTGAAGGAGGCAACCTGCCCACACAGAGGGACATTCCCTGCTCTGGGCCCTGGACTCAAGGCTGGCTCCGCCAGTTGCTATGCAGTACAGCTCTGGACCACTAAGACTCAACCTGCTGTCCTTGAGTTTCATCATCTCTAAGCTGAGAATTACTGCTCAGAGCTGTGTGTCAGCTGCCCGACAGGCCCAGGCTTGCACAGGAACATATTCTAGCCTACCGTCTCTGGGGCTGGCCTACCTCCTCGGTCTTCGTAACTTGTAATCTGTTAGCTCAATACTTAGCACAGTCAGAGACACCTGCAGGGGCTAAGCACAGGTTATTTGGGCCATCACTTCTGGCATGTGGATCTAGGTCACAGTGTCAGAATTGGGGCCGGAGGAGGAGGTGTACAGTGGTCACCCTGTTCTACACACAGTGCCCAGGAGGCAGGCAGTCTTGGTGCAGACTCGTGTCTTAGGCCTCTGGCTTTCATGGACCCTCTTCATCAACAGAAGGTAGGAAGCTCAGGGCTTTAGGCAGCATGGGCTCCAGCTCAACCCTAACACCACTGGACAGTTTGCTCTGTGTCTCCCTGTTAGCCTCTATTTGTGGCAAGTGGCACTAAACTGTCATTTTATAAATGATTTCAGTTAGAATATATTGAATAGTGGACATGGGTAATCTGAGGATAAAGTACACACAGGATGACTTGGTATGGAGAGGATAGATGACATTCTGGAAATTCACAGGACAATCCAACAAATGGGCCTTGGACTTGGAGTTAGCTGGTACTTTACTTTCACCTCAGCGCTGTCCTGGCCATCTTGGAGCCCTGTTCAGAGGAATTCAGGGTTCTGCCCTACCCATGATAAACAGATAAGCCATGTCCTGATTCACTGTGGGGGCTCATGTCCTCTAATCTGACTCCTAATTGCCAGAAGAGAAAGCTATGAAGCGTGGGGAGGGCACCTTCTCACCTAGCAAAGCTGTGCACCCTGCAGACGATACAAACCTGCTTCTTCTATCCCAAAGCACAAACTACAGGTCAGGGTGTGGTGGGCTGGTGCAGACACTGGCCCCACCCTCCTCACCCCAGCTCCAGTGCTGTGCCTTTAAGAGACCAATCCCCTGGCTGGGGATAGTTGTTGCCATGGAGATTGTAGCCTGAACTCAGCAGTCGAGGGCTGCTGCCAGCCCCTAGCCCTGGTTTTTATCAGTCCATCTAGACCCTTTCCCTGCCACTGCCAATTGCTGTTTGAGGGTCCCTTCCCTAGCTGGCTTTTTAATCCACATTAACCTCACCTACCAGGCAGTTCAGGGCAATGTTCTTGGGATACTTGAGTTGGCAGAAAGGAGGGCAGGAAGGGGCCTGACACGGAGGAAAGAAGGGTCTAATTGGCTGCTCAGTCAAAGGTAGCACTTGTCTTCAAGCCCCGCCCAGCTCAGACACATGGCCCCACCTCCCTGTGGCCCTCTTGCTCTCTGCTGTCTGCCTCCCCAAGGATATGAGAGCGGAAAGGCAGGGCCTGGGTTCCTGCAGGACTGTGGGTACAGCATGAGGGGCAAGGAGTTCCTGAAAACACAGGCCCTTTGGCAGACAACCCGACTGTGAGTCTGGCTTAGAGACCGCCAGAAGGCTCAGAGGGGTTACATGGCTTGTTAAGGTCCCATAACAGGTAACTGACAGGTTCTAGGTTCATGCCCAAATCTGCCTGACCTCAAAGTCGGGGCTCTTTCCACTGTATTGGTAGCTGGGCATGGTGAGCCTGCCAGGGAAATGCTCTGTTGTTACCCATTAATCTGGGATTGGAGATTATGAATGACTGGACAGTAGCCTAGGGCAGAGTCCATTAACCCTCATTCCTAGGTGCCTCAGCCAGCCTGGACAAAGCCAGGGTCATGGCAAACTGGAGGTTCAAACCACCACTCCTGAGGCCCCCGGAGGGAGAGAATGGAGTAGGAGGGAGGAAAGGGACTCTGAAGTCCTGGTGTCCCTACTGTGCTGGTCTCTTCTGATACCCTTCCTAGCCACAGCTTGTAAATTGTTGAGTGTCGAATCCTCTGTCCCAATCAAATGTGCCCTCTGCTTCCACTGCCAACGATGATTCCACAGGAGGTCCCTACACTCCTTCCCTACACCCAAGGTGCCCCTGACAACCCAGCACATATGTGTTGGGTTGTCAGGGGCCTGGAGCCCAATCGAGACTCAGAAACAGCCACATCATCAGAGAGAGTCCCTGAACCAACTCCCAGCACATCCAAAGAGTAGAGTATCTCTTGCTGATTGCAGGCATGCCTCAGGGTGCTAGGACTGTGCATAGCTGCTTCTCCTAATGCACTGATGGATGGATTCTAGGAACTAGCCTGACTGCAACAGTCCCAGGCAGAGTCTGGGAGGCTGATGATAGTTTCTGAAAAATTGCCTGCCAAAGGCCCTGGGATGGGAGTTTGAGCCATTTCTGGGCGGGGGGTGGGGTGGGGTGGGGTGGGAGGGTGGCGGTGGTGGCTGCTGCTTATACTCCAACCCTGGATGCCTAGGCCACCAACCAGGAATGGGCCACAAAAAAACAAGGCCTTACTGACCAAAGCAGAGAGCACTTTAATGCCACTCAAACATGCCCTCCAGTGGCTCCCCATTGCTCCCAGGAGGAAACCACACAGAGCGCTTGATGGCTTCCAAGGTCCTGTGGGACATGGCCAGACTTCTCAACCTTGCCTACTCTGTTAGTCTCCTTACCCATGCCTTCTATCCGCTATACCCACACCCCACGCCTCTGCACATGCTGTTCCCCATGCTGGGCCATTATATGCATGCACTCACCCATGCACATGCACACACACACACACACACACACACACACACACACACACACACACACACCTATGAAGTAACTCTTAAAGAATCTCTCTAGTCAAAGCTTGGACATCCCCTTCTAAGCATCAGCCTTGCCTGGGGTCCGCTGTCAGTTACGTAGCACCTGTGTGGTCCTGTACTGTAACCATCCCAGGCTTAGTCACACTGCCCTGTGGCTGTGGCCTCCCAGCTAACTCCCACTAGCCTATAAGCTGGACCTCACTTGTCCAGGTATCCTTGAGGTTACACAGAAATGCTCAGAAAGGAACAAATGGATGGGAGAGTGAGGCCTGCTAGAGAGACCACCACCTGCTCTCCATTTCCCGCACATGGGTGTGCTGTGTGTGCCAATGTGAGCGGACAATATGAGGGAGGGTGAAGTCACCTCAGATTCCCCAGCACCAAAATGTGGCTAAACAGAAGCATCAGCTAATCCACCAATTACTTCCAGTGCTGTGGGCCTCACTGTGCACAGCATTACCAAATGCTAACCTGAGCGGTGCCCTCGGACGTTCCTGAGACCAACACATTGCGTGTGCCAGGTGCCAGGCTGAACAATGCGCGCACACACACATTTGGTTGAATCCTGTGGCACTTACAGAAGGAAAGTGCTCTGGGAGAAAACCAAAGTTCAAAGAGCTTAAACTGCCTGTCCTAGTGGTACAACCAGGAAGCTGGGGAGGTGGGGCTTGAACTAGGGTATTTTCCCCTTGATGTTGAGCCACCGCACACCTCCTCAGGTGGAGAGGGTGGAGGCAAGTGGTAGAAAAATCTGTATCTACTCCTGGGCCTTAAGAGTGGGAGGGTCAGTAGATAGCCCAGGCCCTACTCTCTCTCGGCTAGAGATGCTTAGGTATCATCTGAAGTCAGAAGGCCTTGGGGGTAACAGCTTACCCCAGGAAGCCAAGGGTAGCTTGGAGTAGTAAGTAAACCAAAACAGGGCTCATGCCAGAGGGGTCAGAGCAGGTGTCTGCACACAGGTCTCAAATCCTTTTGCTTAGAGCATTCACTGGTGAAGTGGGGGGTGGACATGAACCCAGAGACCTGGAGTCCCTCAGTCATGAAGCCACTTGTCTCCAAACCCCACCTCCTGCCCAGCTGACACCTGACTGGCAGCAGGAGTCGGAGCCCTGGCACACTGCTGGAATGTGCTCATGAACCTGAAGGCTGCCCCTTACTCTGCCCTATCCAGGCTATTCTATCTCAGAACCCACCCTCCACCCCCCAGGAGCTAAAGAAAACAACAACAAAACACAATCCCTGCCAGGCCTCACACAGTTGCTGTCCATTCTGGTCACCCCATCTTACATCACCACAGGGGGCAGCACGTCCTCATGGGCTTCAAGAAAAGCGGGCGTCAGTTCTCAGCTGCCGCAGTCAGGGGGCTAAACTGAGAGACTCGTCTAGCACAACACAGATCTCTAGCCCCTTCCTGGCTGCCCCTACCTTCAGGCCTTGGAGTGGGGTACCACAGATTATCGAATGCTAACCTCCTCAGGCAGTCTGGCACGTTCCCTGGTGACACAAACAGGGCGCTGACCTGCTCTAGGCAGGCGCACAGAAAGAAGGGTAGCACCCGTGACTGGGATGGGCTTCATCCCCAGAGCCGCGTCTGCCTCCAAGACACTTAGGACAGACCCGCTTCTTCCCAGAGCTAACCCCATGTCCTCTTCTCAGTGCCTTACCCTCCCTTTCTCTCTGCTGCTACTTCAGGAAAGCCAACCTCTGCTTCCTCCGTGACCAGGTACCTCCTTCCTCCGACCAGTCCCACAGTGGTCCCCTTGTACATTGTGTAGAGCCTTCCCTCTGGGACAGGCTAGTGGCCTGGTCTCACTGACCGAATCCCATCTATCTACGGAGCACTGTGTCCCTGTCACCCACCAGGCCCTGGGCCAGGTTTAGAGCCTACAGTGAAGAGAGCGCAGAGAACCCTGGCTCATGTGACCGAATCTGGAACCAACAGGTGCAGAACCTGTGGCCACGAGGCTGCTAAGCTGCAACAGAGGCAAGAACGGCTTGGACGGAGTAGGAGCACAAGGAGACGGCCTTGCAGGACCAGTGAGTCACCATGCTCTGTGGGAAAAAAGTCCACGTGGAAGCCCTGGCACGTGGAAGCCCTGGCACGTGGCCGGGGAAGGTGATGAGATGACCAGGGCTGCAGATGCCCAGGCTGGTCGCCTGCCACATCACAGACACATACCCCACACTGCAATCTTGCTACCGAGCTAGGTAGTACAGGGCTAGACAGTCTGTAGCCTTCCCTGTATGGCTTTGGACCAAAGGGCCAAAGGGACCAGCCTCTAAGCCCCAGGGATCAGGGAGCAGCAAGCCCCTCCCTCGGAGACTTCCGGGGTGACAAAGGCTCACTTCTTGCTATGCTCTAACGGCGCTGCTTCCCGAGTAGGGCTCTAGGAAGCAAGGTGCATCATCAAACCAGGCTTATTCAGCCTCAGAACCGATGGATGGCAGCCCAGAGAGAGCCTGCATCTCACCTGGACAGGGAGCCAGGGGATATCTCCCCCTCTAGCCCCTCCCTGGCAGGGAGATAAGAGCACACATCCCAATCTGATCTCCCTCCTGTTGGGCAGGGTGCCAGCCACTGCTAGCCACATCACCTTGCTGCCTACTTACCGTTGCTGTCTGCTGCTCTGAGGCCTGCGCTGCAAACCGGGCCACGTGGTTGACAATAGGGGAGAAGTTTGTGGGGCCATAGAAGCGGATGTGGGGCAGGCAGGCTGAGTATGCCTGGGCGATGCCATCCACGCCTGCAGAAGACGACCTGGATCAGCCCGGTGCCTCTGGGCTCCTGTCCTTATCCTGCTACTGACGAGGCACCTGCTTCATGCTCCCCAGAGCGTCCCTGCCATTGCCAGTATGGCCTTGAAACAGAGAGCGCTCAAGGGCAGGGCTAAGGTCGTGGAGTAGAGCCTGGCTGTGAATCAGATAGGCCTGAGTTTTGGCCTGGGGTGGGCTGTTTATGCTTTCTGAGCCTCTCTCTCTCCTTGTGGGCGAAAGACCAAGAAGGGGTCTGACAAGTAGGTGACATGGGGAACTATCTGGAGATCCATCCTGGACATTTCTTGGCAGCTGCTCTGGTGGGGGCGGGGCTTGAACAGCTCCTTACATACCAGGTGCTCTGCAAGTGACTGCTGTCATGACCAGCCAACACTTCACAATGAAAGTTCCTGGCCAGAAGGCCTCTGGCCGGGGTTGGCGTGGACCAACCTCAATTAGACATATCTTTGAGGACCCGAGTCCAGGGAGCACCAGACCTCAGTTACGGCCAAGTCTCTATTCCCAAGTCATAGCTACAGCCCTGCCGTGACATCCTGTTCCAGCCTCAGGATCCCCCAAAGGGAGTGGAAGACCTTCTCATTCCCTCTAGCATCCTCTCTCCTCTCAGTTTCTGAACTGTCATGAGGTACATGTGGGGAAGGGTGGGTCTGCACTTCCATGGTCTCCTGTGCCCTGCCGCCAGGCCACTGTCCATCTTTAGCTATCACGGCTCTTCCATCAAAGGGGAGGGACAGGCAGGAAGTGAGCACAGGTGTGTAATGGCGACTTCCTGGACTACACACTGTTCTGCCACCTGTCTCCCCAATTCTCATCTATATCCCCATTCACCCAGGCAAATGAGCTAAGCGGGTATCACACCTCCCTGAGGCTGGACAGGGGGTAAGGGCCCGGAGAGGGGCAGTGACATCCACAGGGCTTCCCAGCCAGGAACAGGGGGCAGTTATCCCTGAACTCAGGACTGTATGACTCCACACTCCAAGCCTCTCACCTGTCCTTCTGAGTAAGTGTGACAGGGATGAGACAGGAAGGACAGAAGCTGGAATCCTGTCCCCTCCCTCTGCAGGCAGGATCCACACTCACCTGAGCAGAAAGGGTTGGTAGGGTTGAAGTTGATGGCAAACTCATGGGACACCTAGAAAGCAGAAGACAGGCTGAGAGGCAGCATCCTGCCCACACCTTTACCATGCCATATTTAGGTTATTGATCCCACGTCTGCCTCCCTTACTTCATAATAGGGAAACTGAGACCTTATATGCCATCCACTGCGCTTTAGCATGGGGGTGTCCAGGCTGCTGCGTACCTCCTTTGCCAAACAAGAGACCTCCCAAATGGGACAGAGATGGCCCCAGGGGCAGCGGGGTCCTGGAACCCTAGGAATGCCCCTGTTGCTCTTCCCACTTGTTTGGGCCTTGAAGGCATTTCCAACCTCAGCACCAGGCAGGGAGCTGGACAGAAGTCTACCTCACACTGCATACAACTGGGTTCGGCTGACCACCGCTCACTGCTAAACTAGGGATCAGACCTTGCAATGGGGCTGGATGGGTCACACACAAGCTGTGCAGCAACCCAAGGCCCTGTTCCTGCATCCCTGTCACAATTCCTGGCTCCCAATCCGGGGCTGGAGGGTGGCCTTAGTGGTAAAGAGCACATACATGTTGCTCTTGTAGAGGACCTAAGTTCAGTTCCCAGCATCTACATCTGATAGCTCACAACTACCTGTAACTCCAGCTGTAGATGAATGAAAGCCTCTGACCTCTGCCAGCACCTACAGTCACACATGCATACCTCCCTCTGACACACACACACACACACACACACACACACACACACACACACACTTAAAAATAAAGTAAATCTTTTAAAAAAAACAAAAGCTGGCCTCTTAAGCTCTAGAGTCAAGCCATGCCTGCTCCAGCACCTGCTGAGCCACTAGGCTGGGTCCCAGATCCACTCTGTCACAAAGACCTCACATCCACTGTGTGCCAGGTACTAGCACAGCAGGGGAGAACCAAGCGCCTTCACACAGAGAACACAAGTACATCACTGGGTGCTGTGAGAACAGTGCCAGGGCAGAGAGCCAATCCCCATGTGAGTGTGGGCAACATAGGCCAGGGGCCCCAGGGAGCAGAGGCACCAGGCTGGGGCATGGTGAGGCTGGGGCATGGTGAGGCTGGGGCACGGTGAAGCTAGGGCATGGTGGAAGGAGGGAGTCAATGGGGAGGAGCCAAAGGTGAAGGGCACATGGAAAGGCCCTGAGGTGGGAAGGGAGAGAGGAAGGCAGGCTCACAGGACAGGGGTAAGGTGGCAGGATAAGGACCCAGAGGGCCAGGCCTGCTATACCCTGGCAGTGCAGGAGACGGGGCAGAGCATCTTGTGCTCTCCTGGCCTCTTACAGTGTGTGGTTTAGCACCACTAGGTGCTTAGCCTGGCCAAGCCCCAGCACTCCAGCATTACCCTGTGACATTTCCAAGGCTTTTGCTCAAGAAAATATCTCATTCAGCTGAGTTCTTTGGAAGCTGGCTGTTGTCCTAGCAACAAGCTCTTGCTGGGTCTGGCCACTGGCTCCCCCTGCTCCCACCATGGCGTCTATGCTTGCCCAGAAGCCCAGCCTGGGTCCCACAGAGTCCTGCCTCATGCTGTGCAGGGCCAGGATGTCCACTGTTCCTGTGTCAGACCCAGAGCCACTCAGAGGCTCCGGATGAGCCCTGAGGTGAGCTGAGAGGATGGGAGGCCATACTTGTTCTAGAAGTGTGCAGCACAGCAGGGCAGACTAGACAGGGAGGAATTGGCTGAGCTGGGTATGCTGTCCCCACAGGCTCCTCCTCTAGGAAGCAACAGATTTGGACGTGATCCCACCTGTTCATCTGCCCACCTGGATCCCAGGCCCATGCAGTGAAGGTAACCTCAGGCAAGCCACATTAAAGCTCTGAGCCTTGGCTGCTCCATCTGTAAAATGGGATAGTGTTCTATGGCTGTGGTTGCAGAAGCTCTCCAGCTCTGTGGTCTGTGTTCTCAGTGACTTCCCAAGCTGGGCCACCCAGAGTTTCCTCCTGCCGTATGTGAGATCCTTACCTACCCTCCACCAAGGCCACCCCATGGGCATCTAGGATCTCTTTCTCCTCCTCTGTCTCCTTCCCAGCATCTGAGAACTGCCTGCCCCAGCCCGACTCCCTCCCCAGTACTTCATCTCTATGGTCCACCCCATGTCCAACCAGGTCTCCCACTATTTCCATCCACTGGAGTCAGGGAGGCTGAGGGTCCTTCTCCCTGCCCTGTGACTCAGGCCACTAGGTACTCTATCCTCCCTGAACTCCCTTTGCCAGCCTCCTCCACTGTGGAAGAGGGACCACAGCAGCCTTCTGCAGCTGTGGTAAGGATGAAACGAAGCTGCCAGTCAGGTAGTTGCATGTAAAGCGCCCCAAGAGCCAACAAACGAACACTGCTTCTTGACCTGCCTTTCCTGATTTCCAGGCTGTGACTGCTCCCTGATCTGCACTCCTGCCCCCTAGCTCAGACCTGCTTCCCTGGCCAGCTCCATGTGCCTTGCCTCTCCATCCCACCCAGAGTGGATCTTGGCCCGGAAGCAGGTGTCTACCCCTTTGCCCTGAGTTCCAGACCATCCTCTCCTGGACTCTTGGCCTCACTCACAGAGGAACAGGACTAAGACACAAGTGTAGTCTGCTGAGTGCACAGTAGACAGAACCCGGGAGCCCTCCACCCCGATGTGACCCCAGCCCCCATCCCATCTCAACCAAAGGAGGTAGGGTCCGTTTCACTCACCTTCCAGTCTGGCGGTAACTGGGCCCCAAACCCCAGAGCAGGAAACATCTTATCACTGACCAGACAGAGAGAACATGTGAGACATTTGGGGAGCCCTCCCCATCCCGCCCCCCACCACACTCTTCCCTCCTTGTCCACAGCTTTGAATACTTTCAGGGACAGAGAAGAGAAATTCACCCCTCTAGAGTTATTCCCCACTAACCCCAAGCCTAAGCCCGTGTCTGGGTGGCAGTTGAACATGGCTTAACACATTTGTACCCACGGCAGACATTGATGCTTAGTTTTGACCAGTGGGCCTGGAAGCACCCTGTCGATCCTTCTCATTAAAGCAAGGTCACAGTGGAAGCGACTTCCCATTTATAGTTGGGGAAAACACCCCTAAAATGATACCCATGGCCTGCCTTCATCAGCCCCAGGGCCTAGTTTTCCCTTCTTCTTCCGTCCTGGAGAGCCCCCCTGCCCCCCCCACCCCCCACCCCCGCCCCGGCCTCTCACAGTTCCTCCCATATACAGGACACCTTACCTCAACTTCAGCCACTATGCTCCATTTGAAATAGCCCTCCCCAAATCTGTTTTCCTTAGCAAACTCCTACTCATCCTCCAAGGCCCAACCAAAACGGCTCCTTCTGACTATGAGGGGCCCCTGAGACCCACATAACGCCTCTCTTTGGTGCTCCCATGACTTCTGCCTCATATGTAAACAGGTGTCTCTGAATCCTAAGATTTCTAATGATGAGAGCTTCCTAAATGCAAGGACAATGTCTTATCTGTTAACTCATTTAAATTTCTATCATAGGTACTCTGGCTGCTGTGGAGGACATGAACTGTCCAAGTCCAGGGCAGAGAGGGAGACCAGCAAAGGAGGTGGGCAAGAGGCAGAGGCCCCAACCGGGTGTCCCAGCTCACTGGGGTTTTACTGAGCCCGAATGCCAAGGAAGGGCCTGGATGACCCTGGATGGCAGGATCTTCTGCCTGACCATGAAGCCTTCCTTGCTCTGCTGCACAATGTGTGTATCTTAATGTGACCTGGAAGCACAGCCACACTTCAGGCCCAATCCCCTGAAACTGGACCATCCAAGTCCTAGTCCTCGGCTGTGTACATTCAGACACATTTTAAAAAGAAAAGATAAAAACTAGGGTCTCACTATGGCTGGCTTAAAACTCATGCTGTAGACCAGGTAGATCTTAAACTAACACAGACCTGCCTGCCTCTGTCTCCGGAGTGCTGAGTGCAGTCGGGCACTTACTAAGTCCCACCCAGGCCTGTTCCCTAACTGTGAAAACAGAGACTGGGCTTCATCTTCAGTCCTAACTCATTTTCTTAATGGATGATTAGTTCATCATGTATAGAAAGATTCCAGTTTGAACCGGGCTTGGTCGGTAGGTGTACAGAAATCGATTGGCAATGTCTACCTTGGGGACCGGAAGGGACGTTAACTATGTGTACACCACTTGCTCACCATAACTAGGCTTGCAGACCCCTGGGTCCCTTCTAGCTCTGACAAGCTGAGCTTCCCAGTTGGAAGGGACACCAGCTGACCTTCAGAGTCATCTCCAAGTATACCTGTCATAGTCCTGAATGATCTGTCCCACTGCCCAGATGGCTGACAAGTATTCGTTGGTGCCCATGGGATTGATGTAGTGTAGAGAAGAAGGGTCGAGGGGATTCCCATTGGAGGCTGTGAAGTCTATTCCAACCTACAGAAGGAGGAAAAATGCCAAGCAGTGTGGCCACCCACCCCAGATGCCCAGCACAGCCTCAGAGACTAGGAGGGCCTAGTGGACACAGGAAGTCTATTCTAGTCAAGATCACGGATGGCTGCAGCCTGGAAACTGATAGTGTTACTCTTCTGCTCCATCACCCAGGCAGGAATGGCTTGCAGCCCTCTGGGGTGAGGAGCGGGAATCGGGCTCTGAGGCCATTTGGAGTTTACACCACAGCCATAGGCAAAGGGGCTTTTCATTGTAAACAAGTGACAGACAGTCCAGTGCTCACTGTGTGCCAGGGGCTGTGTAATAAAGCTGAGGAAGGAGGAGAAAGACAACATAGAGTGCTGCGTTCAGGGCACTTCCAGTCTAGGGGAGAGGCAGATGCAGATGAGTGGAAAATTCCTAAGATGCCTTCAGACAAGACAAAGAATGCCAGATGTGTCAGAGGACAGGAAGCACCAGGGGAGGGTCTCGGAGAAGGTGGCAGAGGGGACGTGCAAAGCCCTCGGGTGGGCAGAGAGCAGCCAGGAACAGAGGTGTGGCTCACAAGAACGGGACAAAGGCAAGAGCAACTGGGCAGGGGAGGTGGGCAGGCAGGGGGAGGGGAGAGCCTGTGTAGCTTGCTCTGCCCCAGCCAAGCCTGACTCAGTCCGCCCACCAGGACAAACTCCCTATGCCCTCTCCTCTGAGGCCAGTTGCATCCCTTGCCCCAAGGAAGTCCTTGCTAAAGTCTATCACAAGTCCCTGGTGCTGTGGCAGAGGTCTGAGCCCTGAGGGAAGACTGTGGATGGGCTGGTGATGCGGAAGGGCCTTACGGTGAACATGAGCTGGCAGCCTCCCAGGATGTAGTCCAGGAATGAGTAGTTTCGGTGTATCTGGAAGAATGGGTGAGTCAGTGGGTCCTGTTTGGTTATGAACATCCCTGAAGAAATTGGTGCTTGTGCCTTGGAGCCCCAGGAGGAGGCCGGAGGCAACAGCTGGGCCTGGTCTTATCACAACAGACTCCAAAGCTCTCCAGCAAAGGTAAGGAGTAGATGAGGACCCCAGAGCACAAGTGCCACTCTAGGCAGGGACCAGCTTCCAGAGCCAGTCACACCTGCCAATTAATCGTCCAACAGAGAAAGTCTCCATTCACCACTCACTGGGTGCTGGGCAGCCACATCCCCAGCCCTCCCTGCTTCCCTCACTAACACACACGAAGTGCAGATGCCCGTCCAAGGCCTCCCGAGAGACACCACGTCTGCCGTTAAGCCTCTGCCTCCTCTCAGCAAAGCACATTGGCCTTTCCCAGTCAGTGGCATCAAGGATCTCTCCAAGGGAAATGTAATTAAGCAAAACTTTAAAGGGGAATCCCTCTCCCACACCTGCCATGCCTGCGCTTGGAAAGATGACATCTTAGAGGCCAGACTGGACTGCACAAGCAGACCAGCTTAAAATTGGGCTGCAGTGGAAGAAACAGCCAGGCAAGTGCCGAAATGGACCCAGAATCGAGCTTGGCATTTACAGAGCACTGTCTGTAGCACTGAAGGCCTCTGTGACCCTGTGACACTCTGGCCTCTAGACTAGGGTGGGGAGGCCTCAGCAGGCAGCAAGGCCATGTTCTCCTGTACCTCAGGCTGAGCCGGGGCACTGTCCACTCGTGCTGCCTCCTGACTGTCCTGTCTGCCAACATGGCTTGGCCACAGTTGCTCTGGGCCTTGGTGGCCTCATTTTACCAGGGAAACCCCAGCTGCCTGGGTCCTCACTGATGCCAGCAGCCAGGGTGCTCAGTCCCACAGCCTCTGCCCCAAGGGGACAGAGTGAGCCTCCAGGGTGGGCAGAAATGATTCCCTGTAGTTCCCCAGGTAGAAAAGTCACCGGGGAAAGCAGCTCATACCCTTCTTGGCTCTGCAGAGGAAGGGAACAGGAGACTAAGCCGTGGCACGCGCTACCTTTTTGACGCAGCCAATCTACAGACAAGGAGGCCAAGGCCTCTCTCTGTGCACCCTCCGCTCACCTTACATGACCTCAGGATAATGATGCCCGAGTTCTTGTAGCTCTTCTTCTTCCTCTGCTTCTTGGGGTTGATGCACTCCATCTCCAGCTGGCCCCATGGGAAGGAAGGGAAGCTCAGCTGGAGTGGGCCATCCTCCCAGAGCCCCAGAATCCCCTCTACAACCTAGACCCAGGGGCAGATGCCTCCCCAGAGAGGTTCCCTGGGTGGCTTCCTCCAGACCACTCTCCGGGTACCCAGGCTTTGGGGGCTGCTCTCACTTCATCCATACCCTGAACCTTTACCCCATAGACAGAGGGAGAAACTGAGGCTCAGGGAGACTGTCTCGCTCAAGGTCATATAGGCAGAAGAGGTGTGGCTGGGCATCTGTCTGCTTGGGTCCAAGTCCTGGATTTCTTTGTGGTCACTGCTGAGACCTGGGGACCACAGCACATATGCCCATCTTACCGGAACGCCATCTCGCGCCTCATTCATCTGCAGCACGGAGGTCTGGAACTCGCCGATGAAGTCATGGCCTCCGTTACTGTCATAGTCATAGCACATAACCTGGGACAGGTTCAGCACGGTCACCCCAGAGCTGTCCCCAGGAGGTGCTCTCAGCCTGTTCACACCTCAGCACGCTTCATGTCTATTGTGCGGGCATTCCCTCCCATGGTCTGGTCTGTCTAGCCTTGGGGCTCCCGAGCTGTCTCCTGCAGGAAGCTTTCCCTGATTACCCAAGGGTGGAGCCTGTGCTGCCTACTCTACCCACCTGGCATCTGCTCTTCCCTGGCCGGGCCCCGACCCTCTGCAAGCCTATCCAGCAACTTTGCAGTCCTTGCAGGCGGATTATAGCAGGGCTCTTGGGTATGGGGATCCTACCCAAGTCCTAAGGGCCAGGCAGATCCAGGCCTTGAACCTAGGACCCCTGTCTTCTCATAAAAAAGGGCTCTTCCCAGTTTCAAATACTAGGAGCCTCACTGGGATGGAGTAGGAGGTGGGGCTGGCAGAGTGGGGAACATGGCCCCAGAGTCACTAACCTGGATGGGCTTCTCCAGGTCCCCGTCACACAAGGACACCAATGGCACAGTGAACGGCTTCCACACAGGGTCCAGAGTGTACTTGATCACCTGGGAGACAGGGAGGAGCAGTGTACTCATAGGCCCATTAGAGATGGGTGTGAAGAGACGGGCAAATCCATAGCCATGCTTCCAACTTTGGAATAGAATGTTCCCGTGGCCCTTTCAGTGTGATCTACATGGCTAGGGCAGCACAGGCCACCCCCTACTGTCAGCTTGATTAACCAAAAAGTCGTGAGACATCTGCCCCCCCCCCCGCAAGGCCCCCTTTACCTACCTCTGTCCTATGGACTAGCATCCATTTGCCATCGTCCCCTGGCTTGTAAAACTCAAGAAATGGGTCTGACTTCCCGAAGAGGTCCTGTGGGGAGGCAGGGTGTGTGTGAGAGGGCATGGCCCTACCAGATTCAGTGGGGCTGGAGTGTAGGCCAGCCAAACACCCTGATTCAGGGTTGGTGGGAGCTACAGTGCAACCAATCTGTCCCTCATCTTTCTCCCAGCCTCCTCAAGAGGCCTGGTGCTTCCACCTGAGAAATGAGACGCCCCCACAGTGAGGCAAGGGTTCCGTGTATAGAGCCTTGGGTGCAGAAGCTGAAGCAGCACACAACTTCAAGAAGCCATGCCTGTCGGAAGGCCAGACCCAAGGACTTTAGTGAGATCACAAACCTAACCCTACAGTGCCGGCTAGTGGCATGGCTCAGCAGAGGATGCTTGCCATCAAGCCCGATGACTTGAATTCGCCCTCTGGAATCCACAGGAAGAAGGAAGAGAGCTGACTCCAGAAGCTGTTCTCTGACCGTGTGAAGCCCTCCAAATGTGAAAAGTAAATAAACCTATGATGGCCGTCACCAAAGGGCATGAAGGTATCTAGAAATTCACTTATGTAAGCTAAGAAAAAAAAAAGGCACTCTATAAAGAAGTTACACAGAAGGGGAGGAGACAGAGTGAATTGATAAGAATGTACATGACAACAGTGTGCATCAGGGGGACAGGCAACGTGAGAGATGACAGGCGACTGAAGGCCATTGTCACGTCTGTCCCCAAGAGGGGGGTTACAGAAGGACAGTCAGAATGTGGGAAGAGCACCATGCAATGTTCACAGAAGAGGGTCTCGGCAGAGAGAAGAGAGTTCAGTGGGCCTGGGATGGGAGGGTGCCCGGTTTAACCTGGGCACCCAGTGCTGCAGCTCTATGGCAGAGCCCTGGCCTAGCGGATGTGAGGTGCTGGGTCCCATCCTCAGCCCTGGAAAATGAGAAAATTAATAAAGTGGAGGAAAGCAAGAGGGTCTGGTCTAACCGGGTGGCCAAAGGAGAGGAAGGGGAAGGGCAAGAATCCGGACCCTGGAGGGTCACGGCAGAGTGGGGGAGCGAGAGAAGGGGACCTCAATGAGAGGGCTCCAGTCACGGTTGGCCTCCTAAATGGCAGTGACTCCAGTAGTTCAGTACTTAGGCTGTCCCTCGTGGGAAATGAAAATGGTATAGCCAGAGAGGGCAGGCCCCTGGGCCCTAGGCTGGGGAAGAATCTGTTGGTGATGGAGGCCCTCCCTGCCTGGCTTACCTTCTTATCCAGCTTCCTGCCGGCCAGGCTCAGTGTGATGACGCGGTTGTCTGACAGCTCCTGAGCTGCGATCTGAAAGGTTGAGGCTCTGAGAGTGGGTCTGCTGCTCCCCTCCTCCACCCTGCCAGGACCCAACTCTCCAGGCCTAGGTGCAGGGCGAAGGGAAGAGTGCATGCCAGGTAAGGCTGCACCAGCCTCTTGACTTCTACACCTTGGTTTCTGTTTTCTGGAGAATGGGGTCATGATCAGACTTGTTATAAAGACTCAGCAAGTGAGTCTTGTGGCTCAGGAGAGCGGCTGTGGGACCCTGAGGGGCAGGTAACATGGGGACTAGTCAGGGGAGATGGTCAGGAGCCCAAGGGAGAGGCTCTACACCGGGGAGCACAGGCCTCCTCAGGAAGCATAGGCCTCAAGCTTTCTCTCCAACCCGAGAGCTCCTAACTGCCAAGCAGCCAGCGGCACGCAGCTGAGTAAACTGAGGTCCAGGGGAGGGTGGAGGCCTCACACATGTCATCTATTCATGTCTTCCCCAGAGCCACGCCCTCAGACCTCAGCACAACTGCCAAAGTCCACTGTGGCCTCTCCCCACAGATGGACTCATGGCCCTGCCTCTAAGATGGGTTTACCTAAGAACAGTCTCACTTGAGATTGGCCAGCCCTCTGGCCCCTGCACCACAGACCAAGCCCTGGGGCCCTTTCTCCCTCCCTGTTCTTCACCTAGACCACAGGATGGTGTCTATCGTCCTATCTTCCAGAGGAAGGAACCCAGGCCTAGGGTGGAGCCACGGGCATCCTGGACAAACACTGAGTGGGGTTCCCCCTGCTGGCATCTGAGGGCAAGGAAGCCTGCCCTGGCAGCTAACTGTAAACTCTGAGAGGGGTGGGGAGAGTTGGGAGGTGCCTTTCAGGCTGCAGCAACAGCCTAGGCACCATCTTGGGGGTTTTTGAGACATGCCATGGATTTGGCTTGCCCTGAACTTGGTGCATCAGGAGAAAAGAGAAACTACTGAGGCAGGGAAGCAAAGCAGCTTGAATGAAAGACTCCACAGGCAGCAGGGAGCCATGGGTGGGGCGTGAGGGGCCCAAGTGCACACACAAGTCTGAGCTACCTTCAGCAGCACATCACAGGCTGTATGGGGAATCTCGCTAGTGGAACACTCTTGCTCCTCTTGGGTCTCACTTCCCTCATCTATGAAATGGGGTTTGCCCTGCCTTCTAGGCCTCTGAGGACCAAGAGGCCCATCCGTAGGAAAAACCTGCACGCGGCTGGAATCACTGCAAGGTGCAGGGGGAATCATTGCAGTTGCTGGAATCACTGAGAGGCAGTGTTGTATGCATCAGGAGCTGGTGAAACACACCCAGGGGGGAAGCTACAGGGGCTAGTATTGGTGGGGGATACTGTGAGGGCGCTGGACACCCCTCCCTCCAATGATAAGGAGGCTCCTGGCCCTGAGCCGCTCATCATTGTGGAGGGCCTTCTGATAGTCCCCCAGCCAGGCAGCCCCCAGTGCATCATCTGTAGAGCCAGAAGCCCGTTGCTAAGAGACCTGTTGCTAAGTTGTAAGTTGGGCCTTTTTACTCCCAACAAAGCTGGTGATTATCTGCTGGAGAAGCAGTCCATTGATGGGGGAGGGCGGCGGTGGAGACAGAGAAGGGATGTGAAGGGCAGGGAGGAGGGCAGGTACCGTGATCAAGCCCTTCCCTGCAGGCTTGTCATTCATCAGCAGCAGAGGCCTAGTGATCTTCTTGCTGGAGACAATCTGGGGTGGGAGAGACAGAGGGGAGAGTTCAGAGGCGAGAGCAGGGGCTCTCGGGAATAGGTAAAAAACAGGACTACGGTGACGGCACCATGCACACACTGCCCCCTCTTCCCTGCGGCAGCAGGTGGCTGGCACTGGGTTTGGTTGCTCCTTCTGCGGAAGCTTTCTGACTGTCCCCCAAACTCACTGAGCTACACCACTTTGGGGCCTGTTGGGTCCTGGGGTGTATGCATGGCAGATGGGGGGGCGGGTGTACCAGGAAGATCGGCTAGGGGAAATGGGAGATGGGAAATCCTGTCTGAGGGCTGCCTGACCCCAAGAGCAGAGGTTGACTCTGAGGCCTGTGTGTACCCCACTCCACTTGGGAGCCCCAGGCTCACCGTGCCAAGGCTGCAGGAGAACTGACCCAGGAAGTCATGCTCATCCAGCTGCGCACTGGACTTGTCCTGATCAAACAGGGCAAACTTGAGTTTCTGTACCTCCTCGAAGTGGTAATCCAGCACGAACTTCTTGGAGAAGGCTGGGTTGAGGTTGTTGATGGCGGTCTCTGTTCTGTCATACTGGCGGAGGACATGATAATGGGAGGCAGCGTCAGGGTGGCCAGGTTCCCTCTCTAGCTAGCTGCTGGCACCCTTCCTACTGAGCACCTCCCATGGGCGCTCATAGCTCATGAGCCTCAGCTCACAGACAAGGATACCAAAGCTCTGAGACGTTAAGTCAAAGGGAGGCAGGATCTAAGATCGGAGCCCAGTCCTGACTCCAGAAACCTCACTCTTAACTCTCCAAACCCTCTCTGTTTCCAGGAACCAGGGCAAGAGCTCAGGCCACAGCCTGGACTGGGTAAGTGACAGGGGACAAATCCCTGTCCCCATCTGGGCCTGCTTCTACCTCTGTAAAACAAAGGGCTTTGACTATGCATCTTTCCTGTTTTACTTTGGGAAAACCCTTTTCTCAAAATCACACTGTATACGCTACTAAGAGAGGAGGCAGGTTGCAGAGGCAGGTGGGGTCAAGGGCTTGGGTGGTGGGGGTGTTCATGACTTGGACAGAATTTTGGACTTTTGGACTCTAGCATGCCCACCGGCTTTGGACACCAAAGCCTGGGTGGGAACAGGGCTGGGCATTGTGGGCACATGGTAGTCTGGGCAGGAAGCACCTCCTGGCCTCAGAACACACACACACAGCAGAGCCTGAGTGACAGTCTATTTTGAGACCTGGGCTATGTTGGTTTTTCCTTCCACCCAGGCTTCCAAGGACAGGAGCAGCAGGGATCAGAAGAGGCCTTGACCTAAACTATTTTTAGCCTGTGTGGACAATCTGGGGATAGCAGAGATTGTGGGGTGTCATGAGTTGGGGAGACACCACTCCATGAGGAGCATGGAGGGAGGGTTCTGGAGATATCTCAGAGGGGATGAGCACCTACAGGCCTGGACTGACCTTGGACTCCCAGGCTGACCCAGTGCCACATCGCCCTCTGTTGGCGAGACTACCACCACACTGGATGACACAGAACCCTCCACGCTATGGGGCCCGCGCTTCCCCTCTGTAAATGGGCCAACAATCCCAGTTCTTTTAAAAGACTTAGTTTTCATCACAAGAAGCCAGTATCTGTGAGGACTGTAACTGAAGCCTGTCCATTGCCCGGCTCAAACAGGAATTCAGTGTGGTCGCTCCCCTGCCATCCAGCACTCAGGTGGAAGAGGAAGAACCAGGAGTTCTAGGTTACCTAATGTTAGATAAAACAAAATGCTAATATATATTTTGGGAACGACACATGCATGTAGAATGTTCTGGAAGATGAGACACTGAACTGTGATTAGGATTCTCCTTGGTAGGCAGGTCTACAATTCTTAAGATTGTCTTCCTCAGGTTAATCTGAATTTGATAAACAACCAACACAGCCTCCTTTGTAATAGGAACCAAAGCCAGTTTTGAAGGCTGCTAACACGAGCAGTTCAAGTTTCTCGGTCACCTTCCTAAACCACAGCCCTTCACAACCCTCAGGCCAGAGTCTTCCAGCTCACAAGTCCCCAGTGCCGAGGTTAGTCACTGGAGGTGAGGGCAAGGGACAGGGGTTCACCCGAGACCACACAGCAGGAAGGAGCACTGGTGGGCAGGGGTCCATCCCTGGGGCTCAAGTCTGAGCGACTTCCTTCTCTTTGCTTCTGGCCAACAGGGTGATGGTTAGACACAAATCAGGAAGCAAGTCTGTACAAAACTATAGAAGCTTTGCCTAGCTGTAGCCATATAAACTATTAGGATATAATAAATATGATAATTATGTATCTGTGGGTGATAATTTAGACAGAAGTCTAGCTATAAATCTATATCTATTTATAGGGTTTTTTGGGTTTTTTTTTTTGAGACAGGGTCTTGTTATGTAGCCTTGGCTGATCTGAAACTCACAGAAATCCACCTGTCTCTGCTTGTATTGGTACTATAGGTGTATGCCCCCCCCCACTACCACACCAGCCAGAAATATATTTTAAAGTACTTATTTTACTTCTCTCTGTATTATTTTAGGTGTTGTTGTTGTTGTTGTTGTTGTTGTTGTTGTTGTGAGACCGGGACTTGTTATGTAGCCCTGACTGACCTGGAACTTGTGATCCTCCTGCCTTTGTGTTGGAATCACAGGTGTGTACCACCACACTGGCGTAAGTAATATTTTAAATACACTTAAAGTTTGATTGTAACAAGTGACAGTTTTCTAAGTGACCTCCCACCACCAGCCCTCATCCCAAGGGCAGGACCCCAGCATTCCCTGGATGGAGGAGGAGCCCCTGCACAGCCCAGCCAGGCCTGGCCCATCACAGACACCGTTGCTCGCCTCACCTCCATCCACCTGCCGTTGTCCTCTGTAAACAGGACGCAGAAAGGGTCAGACTTGGAGGTGACATCCCGGTCCAGCAGGCTCTGGCCACTCACTGACAGCTCCACTTTACACACACAGCACTGGGAGCCCAAGGGGACGGCCCCGGTGGCGGGGGCACCCCCATCTGGAATATAGGCCATGGGGGTTGGCGGCGGCAGCAGCAGTTCCTGGCAGTCTGGAGAACAGGAGTCAGCATCAGGAGGGGACAGATACTCTTCACAGGCTGCCTCATCACAGGGAGACCTCAGCACTTGACCCTCAATATCTGGCTATCGGCTGGGAACACTGGGGCAAGCCTGTAATCCCAGCATGCAGGAGGCTGAGGCAGAAGGCTGAGTTTCAAGGCTAGCCTGGGCTATAGGGCAGGACTCCGTTTCGAAGTAGAACAAAGAAGTAGATGGTGAGATGGTAGATGATGTGTGTGTAAGACATGGGCAAAGGCTTGTCGGAGGGAGAATGCAAGACACCTGGAGGAATGAGGAGTGCCAAGAGGGGAGAGTTGGCTCTGATGCCTGTTCTCTGCCTTGGTCAGCCCTTACCCATGAGATATACACAGACCTGTGTTGCCCATGTAGGATCACAGGGCATCATAGCGGACATGGGTATCCTACATGCACTGTGCCAGAAAACCTGGGCTTCTCCTGAGCAAATGCACGGGTCAGCATCCATGCAGTGCATGATGGCTTGGGTTTCCCTTGCTGCTTTGGCCACAAGGCAGTGAACTTCTGGTAACTTACTCAAAACTGGACCGCGTTCACTGCCTGGTATGTCCCTCCTGTATCTCTACCCCAAGCTCGTGGCTGGAGTACAGAAGGCTTCAGAGCGTATATGAAGGTGTGCCCAGATGAGCGAACAAATACACCCTCCTTCCCTCCTCTGGTCTTGTCTGAGCTGATCCTGGTCTCCAGGAGGACAAAACTGACACTCTCAGGCACCCTGCTCAGGACCAGTGCACCTGTACTGAGCTGCACATCCTGCCGTCAGTGGCTCTGTTTTCCTCAGAGGACAAGGTGTCCATGTGCAGGAGTGCAGTGACTACCTCCATTAGGTGAGGTAGTTCTGGGACCCCTTTGTCACTGGCCCTGCAGACAAGCCTAAAGTTCTCCGTGCCTGTTTCCTATCTGCCAACACATTGTCTTACCTTGGTTCTTTGAGATTCCCAGGGGAAGAGCCTAGCTCACAAACACCTCAAAGGGCTTCCGCTAATATCTGGTCCCCTCACTGCTCAATGAATTACTGACCTGTATCTTCCCCAGGAGGGGGTTTATATCCCTGCGCCGTAGACCCCACTGTTTTCTATCTTCGTCTTGTGGGGTACATAATAGTACTATCCCATTTTCCAGGGGAGGAAACTGAGGTTCGTGTATTGGTTCTGTGTTTGTTGAGTACCCGTCTCATCCCAAGGCCTGCCAGCAGTCTCCTGAGCACATTTGAGTTCTGGTCACCTCTGGGGCTAGAGATCCTACAGAGACCCCGGCCAAAACACAGTGAGGACACAGGACAGGGACTGTATCAGCCTGCGTCACCAGGAGCAGCTGGACTTCATAGTGAGAGTGTCGGCAAGCAGAAGCACAGTTGGCCTCATCTCGTTTGCCCTTTGTGTGTGCATTCACACGCGTGTACATTTGTGAAGGCCAGGGGTTGACACGGCATCTTCCTCAATAGCCCTCCACTTCGCTGTGTGTGAGGTGTGCATGAACGTAAGGGTGCACATGCAATGGCCACACAGGCAGAGGCCGGAACAAGATGCCGGGTGTCTTTCCTCTATCTCTCTGTCTTACTCCCTTGGATAAGGCCTCTCAATGAACTCAGGTTGTCTAGCTTTTTGGCTGGGTGTCCAGTGAGCTCTGAGAATCTTCCTGTCTCTTCCCCTCCATGTTGGGGTTATAGGCACCCACAGTCATACCTGACTTTTTACACAGATTCTGGGCCTTCAAACTCAAGTCCTCAGAGCCTTCTGCTTACAGAACAAGCACCCTTCCTTACCTAGCCACCTCTCTGAATTTTGGAGACAGGGTCTCTTGTTGAAGCTGGAACTCACCTATCCAGCTAGACTGGCTAGCTAGCGAGTTCCAGGGATTTGCCTGCTCTGCCTCCCACAGCACTGGGGTTCCATGCGCACATCAACAGGTCTGCCATTTACACGGTTGCTGGGGAACTGAACTCTGGTCCTCATGCTTGCACATGGGCCGTCTCCTAGCCCTTTAAAATGTTTATATCTATCTGCGGGTATGGGTGAGTGTACATCCTTGTGTACATGGAGGTCAGGGAACAACCTGTAAATCAGTTCCCTCCTTCCTAGAAGGAGAGAAGCCCAGGGAAGAATGGAGGTTGTTAAGCCTAGTAGGAACTTCATCCACTAAGCCATCATCCTCTCCTCCCTTTTTGAGGTAGGATCTCACTATGTAGCCCAGGCTGCCCCTGAGTTTATAATCCTTGTTTCTGTCTGCTGCCTGCTAGGATTACATGTACCAACACATTTGTCTTCCGGTCTTCTCAAATGATCACTTTGCCTGAGCCAGCTGTCATGTTAAGGAGCAGCAGCTGCTGACCCACAGCAGGCCAGGAAAGACTGAAGTCCCTCCCCAGTGCCAGCTTCCTGAGGGACACTGCAGACAGGATGCATTGCCTGCCCAGGGACCTCTTGGCAGGGAGGGGACATGGAGAGTGAAGAAGCCAGTCCTCAGCTCCCCCCTCCTACAAGCTGTCCCTAGAACCTCATTACAGTCACAGTCCCCAAAGCACCAGGACAGCTCTGCAATTTGCCGGTAGGATTTATTCTTGTCAGTAAAAATCAGTTTCTGCAGAAAAGGCTAGGGAGCCATGTTTGTGGTGTAAGCAGCTGGGGATGGAGAGCAAAGCCTCAGCTGGCCAGTGGGCACCCAAGGCTCCTGTTCTGTCTGGGGTGGGCATGGGCAGGATCATCATCCTACTTTACAGACAGGAAATGGAGGAACAGGAAGTGGAAGCTGACCAGGCACTGCGCAGGGCCACCATCCTCACAAGCAGAGGCTGCTTGTGAGACCATCTCTTCATGCCCAAGCCAGTGCTGGGCCTTCTCACCTGGGGAACAGTGGGGCAAAGAGGGGACAGCCTGGGAACCTATGAGACCAGGGAGCCTGGGACCAAGAGGCAGCAGAGCGGGAGAGCCAAAGACAAGCTCGTTTAATGTATGTTTGTATGTATTTTGTAGTGATAGGGGTTTAAAACTGGGGCTCCCTACATGTGAGCTAAATGCTCTACTGAACTACATTCCCAGTCTTTTTTCTCTTTTTCTTTTAATGTATTTTTTAAATTTTGAGACAGATCCAGGAGGCCGAGGCAGGTGGATCTCTGAGTTTGAGGCTAGCCTGGTCTATAGCGTTCCAAGACAGCCAGGGCTACACAGAGAAACCCTGTCTCAAAAACCAAACAAACAAATAAAATTTGAGAGCATAGTCTCACTAAGTCACCCAGGCTGGCCTTGAACTCACTCTGTAGCCCAGCAGGCCTTGAGCTTGCCATCCCCTGCCTCAGTCTCCCAAGTAGGTGGAATGGCAAGCCTGTGCCCATAGGCTGGCCCCTGTAACATGAATCTTTAAAGGTCTTATTAATAAGAACAAACCCAGAGTTAGATATTGGGGTGAATGCTGGAAGATCAGAGAAGCAGAACAAGCCACAGCTTCCTCACCTTGCCAATTCCTCAGCCGATCCTGTTTCCTCAGACTGGAAGCCTCTAAGTCCTTATCCAGAATGGATCTTAGCTGAACTGCTGCTAGAAGCCTAAAAGCTTAACCAGGCTCTAGTTCTTCGTCCTCATGCCTTATATATCTTTCTGCTTCCTGCCATCACTTCCTGGGATTAAAGGCATGTGTCATCATGCCTGGCTGTTTCCAGTGTGGCCTTGAACTCACAGAGATCCAGACAGATCTCTGCCTCTGGAATGCTAGGACTAAAGGTGTGTGTGCCACCATTTTCTGGCCTCTATATCTAGTGGCTGTTCTGTTCTCTGACCCCAGATAAGTTTATTAGGGTGCACAATATTTTGGGGAACACAATATCACCACAGGCCCCACTCCCCATTTTAATGAGAACCCAGAACCCAAGTCCTTAGCTCCTCCCGTGTCACCCTATCCACACCCTCATAGTCTTCCCCCACCCCCAACACTGACATGTCAGCCTCACCCACCTCCTGTTTTCAACACCGGCCCACTACAATGGATTTCATGCATCCTAGGCATGGACCCCGATAGCCCAGAGTTCTGTTCCTACCTGGAAGGAGTCAGATACACTTTCTGGTGCAGCACATGTGGTCACATATACACACGCTACACACCTACACACACACACACACACACACACACACACACACACACACTCAAACGGACAAATAAAAAGGCCTAAGCTCATATGACCACACTCTGAAGACACACCCTCATAGCAGTCACCGACCTGTCCACGTACCCAGAATCTTGCCTTTGTTATTGCACTAACATCCCATCTCTAACTAGTGGAGGGCATCGCCAGGAGGGCCTGGTCCAGGGAAGCCCACTACAACTCCACCTGGGTCAGCTCCAGCTCCAGCTGAAGAAAAACAGAGCTCTATGAATGGTGGGCGGGGAAGTGGACTCCTCCCCAACCAGGGGCAGGGCTCCCATCTCCAACTCACCCTCTGGCAGGAAGCTCCTGGATCCCCGAAATGGGGAGCACATGGTGTCTGAGGTTGGGATGGGCAGGGGATCAGAGTGGCCCTTGGTGGCAGCCCCGCAACAGGGCAGGGATCCGGACCCTGAGGCCTGACGCAATGGAAAAAGAAACCGCCGCCTGGTTAGGCCAGCCCCCTCCCCTCCCTCAGCAGAAGGCAGCAAGGTGTCATTAAGGGGGGGGTTGGGTCTGTGTGCACGTTGGGCAAGATGGGAAAGCTCCAGGACAGCTCCATCTGCAGGTAATTTGGGGTTTGGGGGGAAGAGGGGGTGCAGGCAGCGAGAGCCTGTTCCAAGGTTGATCCTGACTCCTGGCACAGGTGGGCACAGGCCCCCGGGAAAGAGCTTGGAGTCAGGCATGCAAAATTAGTAGTCCCGTTTACAGATGAGCAGAGGCAAACGGACCTGTCACTGGTCACACATCCACTCAACAAACATTCCGTGTATATCCTAGCACTGAAGAGCAGGTAGTGGTTGGCACAGTACCCAGAAGTAGAAGCAAGAGGATCATGAGTTCAAGTTCAGACTGGTCTAGACAGTGAGACTCTAAAGAAAACATAAAAAAATGATTCAGAACTGTGGCCACTGCCGCCAGGACCAGGCATCCTGCTCCTGATAGAAGAATGGACTCTGATGACACTAATACTAAGCTACACACCTAGAGTATTGTGGCTTTGGCCAGAACTCTGGTAATCCATGGCCGATGACTCCCTGCCCTCCCTCTCCCACATCCCATGGGCAGCCTCTTCCCACCTGAGGCCACCATCAGCCTCATACCTCCACTTCCCCTGCCATGGCCGGGCAGGCTACAAAATCTCCTGCTCAGCAACGCCTAGCCCATGCAGCTCTGCCCTACCCTGCCAGAGCAGAGGGACTCTAATTGTGTAAGTCCAAATGCTACCACACAATCTTCTAATGTCTTTCCTTCTAGACCACACAACCCCCTGCACCACTCCACGCTGAAGGAGCCGGGCTGAGCTGATCCTTCTCTCTCTCATTCTCTCTCTCCCTCTCTCTCTCTCTCTCTCTCTCTCTCTCTCTCTCTCCCTCTCTCTCTCCAAGACAGAGTTTCTCTGTGTAGCTTTGGTGCCTTTCCTGGAACTCACTCTGTAGCCCAGGCTGACCCCGAACTCACAGAGATCAAGTGCTGGGATTAAAGGAGTGTGCCAGCACTGCCCGGCAGAGCTGATCCTTCTCATGGCATCCTCCCCAGTTCTCTGCCAAGCTTCACAGGCTTCAAACACGCCCACCCTTCACCTGCACTGAGCCCTCTGCTGTCCCATTCACCACAGATGCCTTTCGTCTCTTGAAGGGTCCTAGTTGTTAGCATTCTCAGAGGCCTTCCACAACCACTCAAGTCAGCCTGATCTGTGTCTACTCCACGCCATCTCTTTCAGTGATCACTGTCTCATATAACCGCCTCACATGCTCCTCCACAAGCTCCCATAACGTGAGTTCTCAAGGGGGCCCCTGCACTGACCCCCAACACGAATGCAGATCTGAATATTGTGAACACCCAGCAAATGTAATAAGTGCATGAGGAGCCAGGAACCCAGCAGCAGGCTGCTCCTCTCCATCACTCAAGAGCGAAAGCCACGTCTCCAACCTTGGACTCTCATAACCCTCTGAAAGATCAGAAAGAGAAGCAACAGTCCTACAGTCCAGGAAACTGAGGCCCAGGAAGGGGCAAGGGATAGATGGAATCAAGGCCCACTGACTCTGGACATAGGAACTTGATGCAGTTGAGGGGACTCTGGAGCTCAGCCAGATGGCAGGACCCCAACTTTGAGACTGTAGTGACAGGAGAGGCCAAGTGAGGCAGGCCTAGTAGACGATGGATTGCTGGAGGCCCTGGGGACCCAGAGTAGAAGGTGGGCAAGGCAGATAAGGTGGCCCAGTGGCAGCAGCTCAGCCCCAAGATTCTTGGCCGTGGCCACTCTAGGGACAGGGGGCCTGTGGGACCGCCAATAAGGACTCTTAGTAGGAGGCATAGGCAGTGTCAAAACAGCATGCCCAAGGGTGCTCAGAGGGTAAAGGGTTTGTTCCACAAGCATGAGGACCTGAGTTTGACTCACCAGAGCCCAGGTAAGGTCAGGTGTGGCGGTGTGTGACTGTAAGCCCAGAGCTTCTGTGGTGAGATGGTGGGCAGAGCCTGGAGCATCTCCAGAAGCTCACAGGCCAGCTGGCCTGGTGTACACAGCGGCAAACAACAGAGAGACCCTGCCTCCAGCAAGGCGGAAGGAAGGACCAATACCCGAAGTTGTCCTCTGACCTCCACACAACTGCATGTCCAACCTGACATTTGGGAGATGAAAAAATTCTGTTTTCAATGCAAACTATAAGGAGCAAAGTGTTACAAAGCCTTGCTAGTGGCAGTCGCCTGGACACTTGGTCCTCCGGCCAGTACCGAGTGGTAGTGAAATGCACAGACTCTGGATGTAGTATCCTACCCAGTGTGAGCCTCTGGTTCTGCCATTTCTCTGCTGTGTGACCTCAGGCATGTGACACACTTAACTTCTCTTTCTCAGTTTTGCCCTCTGTAAAAAGAAGGCAATAAAGTATGTTGTTCCTGGGTTGTTGTGAGGATTAAGATAAAGCAAACTTGCTATTACCCGTGGTTCTTAATCTCCAGGGTGGAGACAGCAGACCCAAAAACATCGGAATGTGTGGCCAAACAAAGAGGGCCAGGGACTAAGACTGGCTGAGCCACATGATTCTCTACCGCCTTTTCCTGCTGTGGGCATAACGCACCATGCCTGTTAGGCCAATGGTAGAGGATGGGGCCAGGGAGGAGGTAACCGACCTGGGACATGGTGACAATCCTTGAGGTTTCCAGCCAACTCTGGCCTTGAGACCATGAGGGTCACAGAAGCCACAGGACATGAGTGGGCACCACCTTCAAAGGCATGTAGCTTTAAGCTCAGGGTTTTCCTGCTCCAAGCATGGCTCCCAGAAAGTATCAGAAGTTTACCATCTGGCCCCACCCAGACCTGCTCCATCAGAAGCCCTAGGGAGGCACCTAACCACCCGTGTATGAACAAGCCCTGCAGGCAAGGCAGAGAGGCCAAGCACACACAAACCACGGGTTTGGCAGTCAGGTGCGGTTTCTGACACGCTCCCCAGAGGGAGCTTGAAGCAGCCTACCTTTAACCGTGATGGGAACAAGGAGGCAGACACCTGAGGCCAGTGCCACGCCTTGGGGATGGCTCTAGCTTGGCCTCCATATAGCCTAGTCAAACAGATGTGACACTTGGTTTCCATACAAGCCCTACCTTGCCTGGTCTAGATAGAAATTCTCCGCTACCTAGAACCTTCAACTAAACGGTCAGTCACCCTTTGCCTGCTGGCCCTGAGACAGGACTTAAAGGGCATGGTCACCCCACTGATCAGATGACAAAGTCCAGGAACATGGAGAGCAAACACATCATCAGGACTCTCCAGAGAAACTGAGATGGTAGCATGTCTGCCTTGGCATTGCAAGGGGCTGGTTTTTAAAGAATCTGTTGGGGAAGGGAGACTGGGGGCTGGAGAGATGGCTCAGCGGTTAAGCGCACTGACTGTTTTTCCAGAGGTCCCAGGTTCAATTCCCTGCACCCATAGAGCCGCTCACTCTTGTCTGTAACTCCAGTTCCAGGGCTTCTGACACCCTCACACAGACATACATGCAGGCAAAGCACCAGTGTACATAAGGTAAATTTTAAAGAAGGTTTTCTTTTTTCGTTTGTTTGTTTTTTAAAGAATCTGTTCATAAGACAATGACAGGGGTAATCCTAAGGCAGCATGGGCTGGAAACAGAAGGGTTTTTCTGTGTTGTGGTCTTGAGGTCCAAGACCTCATCTTGTAGGAAGCTCAGTCTTTGGCTGAAGGCTGGCTACCAACTGGATGGAGCCCATGCACGGAGGTTAATCACCTTTGCCCAAAGCCTGATTTAAATGTTAATCTCATCTTAAACATACCTTCACAGAAACATCGAGACCGGTGGTATTTGGCCAAACAACTGGTCACCATAGCCCAGCCAAATTCACAGAGACAGTAAGTTTGGATGGGCAGGTTTGGGGTACCTGTGTGGGGCTCTGACTTCTCACACAGAGCTCCAGACCACCTGTCAACTGGAATGGAAAGGGAAGGTGGGTATGGCCACCCTAACAGAGGCAAAACTGGAATAAAGGAAAGTCACAGCAAGGCCCGATCCCATTCTGAGTGCACCATGAGCTTTACCTTCCAGACACCTCTGCTCAAGGCCTTGTGACCAGGTGACCACACCCACTGTCAGTGGAGGTTGGCTGACTGCCTAAACCATTCTTGTCTTCTGGCTCTCAGGCTGATAAATGCTCTTGATATCATTCTCTGGGTCTCAGACAGGATCCTCCTTCCAGACTGATGGGACCCTGGACAAGCTACCTATCTACTTCTGTATCTGTTCTCTCTTTCTTTCTAATGTACGAGTGTGTACGTGTGTGCACGCACACATGAGAGAGAGGGAGAGAAAGAGAGAATAGAGGTGAGAGGACCTCAGATGTCATTCCTCAGGGTTTCTTTCTTTCTTTTTTTGGTTTTTCGGGACAGAGTTTCTCTGTGTAGCTTTGTGCCTTTCCTGGAACTCACTCTGTACCCCAGGCTGGCCTCGAACTCACAGAAAACTGCCTGACTCTGCCTCCCGAGTGCTGGGATTAAAGTCGTGCGCCACCACCGCCCGGCTTTCTTTCTTTCTTTCTTTCTTTCTTTCTTTCTTTCTTTCTTTCTTTCTTTTTCTTCCTTCCTTCCTCTCCTCCTCCTCCTCCTCCTTCTTCTTTCCCCCGAGACAGGGTTTCTCTGTGTAGCTCTGGTAGTCCTGGAACTCACTCTGCAGACAAGGCTGGTCTTGAACTCACAGAGATCTGCCTGCCTCTGCCTCCTGAGTGATGGGATTAAAGGCTGCAGCACCATCTTGCAGCTCATCAGTGTTTCTTGCCGGCCTGGAATTTCCCAGGCAAGACCAAGCTGGCTGTCCTTGAGCCCAGGGATGGATTCACCTCTCTGTCTTCCCAGCTGGGGTTACTTTTACATGGATTCTAGGACCTGAACTTGGGTTCTGGTGCTCGCCATGTAAGCACGATATTGACTGATCCCTCTCCCCAGCCTCCTACATCTGCTTTCTCACTCATAGAAACGCCAGGACACACTGAAAGCTCTGTATCACAATAATAAGCGTCTCTTGGAGGCTCCCTTCCCTAGTCCCCCGGTAGGGCTTCCATGGTCCTCTCCCTCGCCACCATGGCTCTACTGTGCTCTTCACTACATGAGGTTCAAATGGTACTGTTTTGTGTATCTCTGACTTTGCACCTGCTGTCCCAGCTGCCTGGAATGCACTTTCTTTCTTGACTTGGCTCCTTTGATTCTTCACATTCAGCTTCAGTAAAACCAAAACGCAACCATCACGATCCTTAGGATGGTCAAAACTGTAGAAAGCTGACGCACGGCAGGTTGGTAAGAATGCAGAGCAACCAGAACTCTTACAGTTTGCCAGAGGCAGCGGTGTTTCATGCAAACCACTCAGGAGAATTACTTGGCAGCGCCTGCAAGCTAACTTTCGACATAATCGCTCACCAAAAGACACATGTGAGGATGCCCACCGCAGCACTGAATGAGCCGCCGCCCTGATCCAGGATCAGGGATCAGTGTGTCAGCAACAGGAACGGACCACTGGTTGAAGGAGCACGATAGAGGATCTAACCCCACCCCCACGGGTCTCCTTACGTGAGGTTAAGTGTGGACAAAAGAAACCTGTGCTGTTGAAGGTGATGGCAGTGGTGTGACAGGAAGCCAGCGACATGACACGGGTGAGAAGGGACAGCAGGAGGCTGCGGTTGCCCGTTCCCACTTCTGGACCCAACTGCTGTTAGCCCAGATGCACGGCTCTGTCATGGTATCCTATGTTGGGGGTGATTCTCTTTCAATTTTGAGGTGCTGGGGACTGAACTGAGGGCCCTGTTCACTGACACCAAGCCACGCACTCAGCCCTCTTGATGTGGAGACAGGGTCTTGCTATATAAACCAGGCAGACTAGGAACTCACAATACAGTGTTTAAGCAGGTGTGTGTGGGGGGCAGCACAATAATACACACACACACACACACACACACACACACGCGCGCGCGCGCGCGCGCCTCTACAAGGCCCTGGCTGCCTGCCGGTCACTAAGGAGAACCAGTCTGATATCACCAAACTGAAACCACTGGCTTGAGCGGCCAATGATATCATTTTTTTCTCCGCTGTGGAGTGCTGCAGCGGGTCTTGCTATGGAGACAAGGCTGGCTGTAAACTTTCCGAGATCCTCTTGCCCCAGACTCTTGAGTGCTGGGATATAGGCATACACCACCACACTCAGCCTCATTATCATCCCCGTTGTATGGATGACTTGTATGGAACAGGAGCTGAGCAAATTAAGGAACATGACAGGAAGAGGAAAATGGAATCACAGAAGCCTAGGACCACAGATTCACAAAGTTCCTGGGCCTGGGAATTCTTGGAGTTTCTTTTTATTATTTATTTATTTTATGTGTTTTGCCTTCATGTATGTATGTACACCATGTGTGTCTGGTGCCCACAGATCCCGCAGAACTAGAATTATGGGTGTTGTGAGCTGCTGGGAATCGAACCCAGGTCCTCTGCAAGAGCAACAGGTGCTCTTAACTGTTGAGCCCTGCTCTTGGTTTTTTGAGACAGAGTCTCACTATGCAACTCCGGCTGGCCTAACCTGAATGCATGTAGGCCAGGCTGGCCTGGAACTCCAGAGATCTACCTTGTCTCTGTCCCCCGAGAACTGGGATCAAAGATGTGTGCCACCACACCTAGCTGAACTCTGGGATTTTAGTGTGACAAGTCCTTTGATACTCTGGGCTAAAAGGCTGCAGTACGTCTCACCTTCCAGCCATATAAGAATGCCGACCTCAGTCCCACCACCTCAACATCCCTGCTTGTTGGGGAAGGAGAGGTTCAAAGCCAAGACTCCTACTCCCAGGAGCCCTTCTTGTGCATTGTGGCTGTGGGGCTCCTGCCAAGTGGCATGGAGCCCCCAGGAGTAGGCTGGCACTCACTCTGGATAAGGCGACAGGGTTGGGGAGCTCTGCACACAAACCACTTTCTACTTTGGCTATGGCACCGGGTGCTGTGCTTAAAAGACACCACACTCTGCCAGGCAACCAGGCCATTACAGGGATAAATATAGATGAAGACAGCCAGGCAAGGGCTGTGACAGGGCTTGGCACTGATGCTCTCCTGGGACCCTACACTGGGCCAGGCCATACTGGGAAGGAGGCTGGTTAAGTCTCAACTAAGCTCTGGCTCTTGGGGAGGCCATCTTCAGGACCCACAGGCTCCATGTGCAACTCAGCTACCTAGGGTCTTCCCAGGGTTACTATAGGGGCTGGCCAAGTGGTCATCAGGTAGCAAGGTGGTAGCCTTTCCTGTCAGGTTCTTCTCTTACGGCTCCACCCTTCTGGGTCTCTGCACTTCATCTGCAAAGTAGGCTTGGGTACCATGCCTCTCGCCTGCCTCTCTGGAAGCTGAGGAATGGACACATTGTTCTCCAAGCTGCTGAGTGCTCTGTGCTCTGAGCACTTAGGGGACCTCAGGAGTGAGTCTGGCCAGAGGGAGAACCTTGACTAATGGAGAGTTTCACTCCGAGATTAGGCTCAACCTTTGGCCCCCACTATGGCGCTCACACCCACCAGGGCAGTGTCATGGGGCAACTAGGCACTGCCTAATTGTGTGTGACTCTCTCCTCTCTGTACCTGTTTCTTTGACTGTGGAGTAAGCAAGGTATGGCCAAGCCTCCTTTGAGTCTTGGGGGTGTGGCTACAGATGCCCCTTTATCCTTCCTAAGCTCTCCAGCTCAGGGCAGAGCTTGGCTCGACCACGGTTATACCACTGACATATGGTAGTCCCTTACCAGATGAACTGTTTGGGACACATTTGCTAAGTAGCCGAACAGCTAACTGTGTGCAGGGGAGAGCGAGTTTCTGCCCTTAGGTTGCCCATTTCTTAGATGAAGAAACTGAGGTCAGGGGTTGAGGTTAGAGTTCAGTGGTAGAGCAGTTGATTGAGCAGTCTAGGTTAAGTGGGGAATGGGGACACTTCCCAGCATCCCTCAGTCCACCGGCAGGCAGGCAATGGTAGCAAGTAGTAATAGTGGCTACCCACAACTCCCAGATTTCTGTGCCAGGAAGTCCTGCCCTGTTCTGACAAACACCTTTCCACACCCCCTCCTCCACATCAAATCCCTGGCACCCAGTGTCCCTCCAGGGACTCAGAGTGGCAAGCTCATAATTCTTCCAGGTTGTCAACCAACACTCAGGACCTCATTTGGGATAAAGGTAGTCTCCGATTCCCCACACAGCATTTTGCTGGTCACCTACTATGTTCCAGGCACACTGTTCAAGTATGGAGGCACAGCCTATTCAGTGCCCACTGGAGGAAGGGGTAGGTAGGAGCTGATGCACAAATACAAACACCCTAGGGAAAACAGAGTGAGGTAAAGGGACAGGGATACGCCTCTCCTTCTAGTCTCTTCCTTTCCTGTTCCAGGTGACAGCAGTGTGGCTGTAGGTGACAGGCAGAGAGCACTCCAACACACTACACAGTCGCCTCCTTGACCTCCACAGGAGCCAGGTTCAGGAGGCAAAGGACAGCAGAGGACAGAGGAGGCACCTCCAGCCCTGGCTCAGGCTTCAAGCACTGGGAACCTTAAACTGTCTCTCCTGGATGGCAAGGGATGGAACATGGTCGGATGGTCACCGGTTCCAGCCGCCCTGCCTGGATGGCAGGGTGACCCAGCCTCCTGCTTCCGCACTGACCTTTCTGAAGCCATGTGCTGCAAAGGAGCATGGCTGTTTTCTAGAGGGGTTCTGCTCCTGCCTCTGTGGCCTCAGGCTGCAGGGGAGGAGAGGGCCTAAGGCCGGAAGGAAGGAACAGCAAGGAGCTTCTCAGCAGGCAGAGACGCTACCTCTCTAGACGGGAGTGCAGTGACTAGAGAGAGCTTCTGTCCAAGCCTCAGAGCCCAGTGAGGTCAGTTCCAGGTGGGAAATGGGGAACCCACACGGTATGCACCACCTCAAACAGTGTTCTTCACACTTTGGCAGGGCAGAACCTTCTGACCCAGGCCTGTGCCCCCAGAACAGCCCAGAAGAGCCAACAATGTCTGGATTCCAGGACTGGCCTCTGCATAGAGAAGTGGTTAAGCCCCCTCTCCCCCCCTTCCCCACAAAGGGATCCTGGATGCAGTTATGTGAATCAAGTGTACTAATATTCCCAGGAACAATGGGGGTGACAGCTGTCCCCCAGGGCCTCCCGTACCAGCCACAGGCTGGCACACAGCCCTCTGCCACCTAAACTGATCCTCACAACTCTCTTTAAGGAAACACACAACTACCCAGAAAGAAAAGAGACCACAGAGGGTGCACACCTCACTATTACGCAGATAGAGAAACTGAGGCCCCATTTTGACCCTCTTTGTCATGTAGTCCCCTTGAGTTTTTAAAGCTCACGCCATTGGGGGAGGGTTGAAAAATAACCAGAGACCCTCCTGAAGGGTCCCCCCACCTTGTAAGGACTCAGGAGTCCTAGGCCCCTTCCTGGCCCTAGCCTCCCTACAGCTCCAAAAATGGGCTGATACTGCAGTTTGCCTCATTTCACAGATGGAAAAACACCCAGGCCCAAAGGGGCATGTGTGTGTGTGTGTGTGTGTGTGTGTGTGTGTGTGTGTGTGTGTGAAGGCATGAAGTCAGGAAGCGACATAAGCCAGGAGAACTCAAGCACCCACAGCCTTTGTCCTGGTTTTTCCATGCAGAAATGCATCTGATGAACCCTCCCACTCCAGCAGGCTGGATCACCACCTCGGGACAGCCCCAGAATTCATTGGGCCCCCTGCCAGGGTGGCAATAAATAAACTCATTCCTTCCTGTTTGTGCCTGGTCAGCTTCCAAGGGGCCCTGGAGATGAACCCACTTTACAGATGAACTGGAGGCACGGAGAGGTGAGGCCACCATCCCACTTCTCCTCACAAACAGGTGTTCAAGGCCAGGTCTCTCGAAACTCCCTTATCGGGGCTGTCCACTGGCCACCAGACATGACAGACAACCAAAATGCCTCTCTTCCTGTGAGGGAAGGGCTCTCTTCCAATTCAGACAGCAGTGTTCTTGACCTCACAAGGGGAGGAGTTACAGCCAGGTGACCAGAGGGCAGAGAACATAGGACCAGGAGCCAGGAGGCACCTCTGGGCCCTGGCTCAATCCTCAAGCATTGGGGACCTTACATTGAGTCACCTGGACAGCATGTCTGGATGGTTACCCTCTCCAGCTACCCTGTCAAGATAGCAGGATGACCAAGCCCTGACCAGGCCACACAAAGTCCCCTCTGAGGCCATGCTCTCCAGGTGAGGGAGCTCTCTTCTGGAAGTTATATTACTACCTCAGCAGCCTGGAAGAAGGCAGAGGGAGGGAATCATCTCCCAGGCAGGCAGGACCCTGACCCTGGACTAGGGACTTCTCAGCAGAAACCCTGCCCTGACAACAATGCGACTAACCACAGAAGCTGGAGATGCCTCAGAGGGCAGAATAATACCCCTTCCCACCTCTGGGTGCCAGATCCACACCCCTACATGATGGAGATCTATGGTCAGGCAAAACAAAGAGCAGCCGGGCTAATCCTCAAAGATCTTTACCTTTCCCCCGGAATATTTATGGGTCAGGAAGAATCAGAATGCAAGGCAGATCTTTGGAGGGCCACCCACTTCGGGAGTGCTATTGCACCTGTGACCTTGGGCACTCCCAGCCCCCACTCCTTGAGGTAGCCCCTTATCCAAAGACTAGCTTGCCTACCAAAGGTAGGATGAGGATCCGGGAGGGGAGGGGAGGAAAAGGAAAGAAGAGCATTAGTCTCCTTTATTTTTCCCAGAAGCATCGCTGCGGGGATGGGAGGGAAGGAAGAAGAAGGCTTCTCGCTTCCTCTTCCACCCCTTGAAACACACAGGTGCCAGACAGCTTTTGCGCAAAAACTAGTTTGCAAACACACTCCGACTTCTGGAAAGCCGCCCAGCACAATTCCCCATCTCTTCTCTCCGGCTGGAGCAGGAAGTCGGCCCTAGGGCCGATCTGAGCAGGGCTCGGGTCAGGGTCAGGGTGGGGTCAAGGGGTGCGCCCTTCTAGAGCCCGCCGGCCCGCTCGCCTCCCGCGGCTGTGCTGGTGGCAGTGGGATGCCATCCCCAGACGCCCTCCGGACATCTAACGGAGGCAGAGGGTCCTCCCCAAACAGCTAGCCAGTGTTCTCGAGGCCGCCCAGTCACCGGCCCCCCGAAGACGGGCGCCCCCGCGTGGTCGGGTGGTAGCTGAGTCACCCGGGCGTGCTGCGGGGGGCGGCGGCCACGGACGTTCGGAGTCCCTCCGGCAGAACCCGCTTCCCTCGGAGCCCCAGGCCGAACTTGGGCGCACGCAGTGCCCGGCCCGCCCTCGCCGCGCCCACCACGGGCCCCACTCACCGCGCGTCCCGCAGCCTCAGCGTGCTCCGGGCCGCCGGGGCATCCCCGCGCGCTGTGCTGTCGGCCGGGCGGCGACGCCGGACAGGCTCAGGGCGCTGCCCGCGCGGCCGTGCCCACTCGTGCGCTCGCCCGGGCTGGGGCCGGCCCTCCTCGGGCCGCGGCTGCGGCGCGGGCTCCTCCCTCCTGTCGAGGGAGGATGTGGGCGGGAAGCGGGCGCGAGGCGGGCGCTTCCTGGAGGGGGCGGCTCTCCGGGCTGCACGGGAACCTGTCCCGCTCCCGGCTTGGGGCCCGCGAGGACCTGGACGCAGCAGGCTGCCACTCGGCGCGACGCCGCGGGTTCGCACCCAGCCCCGGGCCCGCCGTTCTGGGCGTCAGGCACGGCGGAGCTGCGCGCGCTGTTCTCGGGCCAAAGACGCGGGAACCCGTGGTGCGATCGTCCGGCCCGCCGGACCCCGGGGCACCGCCCGCGGCTTCCACCCCAGAGCGTGCGGGGCGTAGCTCGGAGCCCTCGGGGAGACGCCCAGGGCTTGCTTCCGAGCTGTTGGGGCTGCACTAGAACCGCAGTGTTTTTCTTCTTTTTTTATTTTATTATTTTTTTTCCTTTCAATAGCGTTTTCTTGCCGCCAGAGACTGGGAAGATGACACATATTCCCGTGACAAAGACGACGAGATAAAGACGTTTGGAGTGGGGTTTGGGCTCAACGGGAGAGCAGTTCCGTGGAGCTGAGGCCTCCCCTCTGTGCAGTCCGCTTTTGACCCAGAAGAGGCACAAGTTCTGAAGGGACTATTCTGTCGCTGGGCAGCTGGTGGCCACTCAGTGGTATTTTGTACCCTCCGAGCATGTTAACCACTGGACATCAGGGCCCAAGCTCTTTTTACCAGAATCCATGACGGGGGTGGAGGGGGCACGGTCGTCCGGAGATCTCATAGGCATGGCTAAAGCCCTTGGCCCTGGTGTGCAGGACAGACTGCGCGGCTAAGGGTTAAAGCCTGGTGCTTGGGTTGTAGGTTTTTCTATTCCAGACAGAGGAGGGTTAACTCGGAGACTCACGCTGCAGCTATGAACTCTCTCTAGGTCTGAGTCACAGGCACTTTGCAGCCTTAGAAGGGCCCCCACCAAGCAGCCCCAGGGCATAGAGCTTTGTTCTCTGTCTGCTTGTCCCTGGAGCATCCTGCCTTTCTCCAGAAGCTCCTCAGCTTTCTTGTCCCCAAGGTCCTTGATGCTCTCTGCTCAGCTCTGGGACAAAGCAACCTGTGGGGCCTCTTAGAGCCCACTCCAGCCGGACTTCCTCCAGGGAGCCTTCCTTGATTGTCCTGGTTAGTCCCTGGCACCTCACTGGCCTTTAGGCACTGGGGTAGAAAGTGGGGACTGGATAATCTTCTCAAGCTGCTGGACTCTGGGAAGAAATGCCAGGTCCAGGGAGACAAACAGATGGATGAAAAGTTCAGGGTAAAGGCAAGTAGTATAGAGACCCAACTCAGCCTTGGCACTTGACCAGCATGCTTCTAAACCCGGAAGAATAAGGGAATCGGAGTGTGTGTGTGTGTGTGTGTGTGTGTGTGTGTGTGTGTGTGTGTGTGTGTGTGTGTGTGTGTGTGGCGGGTCACTAGGCCGTGGTGGGGAGGACAGAGTATCAAGGTCAGGGGTCACAGCAATTCCATTCCTAGGTCCCAAGAGAAATGAAAATGTATATGCACACAGAAAGTTGAGCATGAATGTTTGTAGCAACATGGTTCACAAGAGCCAGGATCCAGTGTGTATCAACTGCTGGAAAGGGAAAGTTCAGTGTACAGGCCACAGGGTGGAATATTACTCACCCAGGGAAAGTATTGAAACATTGCAGTAGGTAGGGATGGTTTCAAAGGAAGTCCACCATAAAAGGCCACAGGCTGTATAAGGGAGTGTCCAGAAGATACATCTCCACAGAGGCAGAAAGGGCCTTAGGGGGAGAACAGGGGTGGTTGCTATTTGATACAGGGTTTCTTAGAGGGACAAAAAAAAAGTTTCAAAATTAGAATATGATTTGGATCTGGAATGTCCCCGGAGGCTTGTATGTTGAAAACTTAGTCTGTAAATCATTTCCCTATTGAGAAGTGATAGAAAGTTTAGGAGGTGGGGCCTGGTTTGAGGAAGGTCACCCCGTCACGCCCTTGAGGGTGTCTTCTCCCTTTGTCCCTGGTGCAATGGCTTCCCCACCATGCTGCTCTTCTCTCACCATCATGAGGTGTGACATTTTTGCCTCCTAGAATGTCCAGTAGCAATGGGACCAGCATACCGTGAGCCAAAACCACAAGCCAGAGGAAGTCCCTCTTTTTGCTGATCTCAAGTATTTAGTCCCATTGATGAAAAGTTGACAATAGTTGTGCTACTACATAAGCCCAAAGGACACGCATGCTTTAAAAGGCAAGTGTCAGACATTGGTTAGATCTCAATAAAGCTGCTTTCCAGCCAAGGTCAGGAAACGCAAGTCAAGGGTTTGTCCCAGCTCAGCGTCATACACCGCATGCAAGGTGCGAGACTGAAACGTGGGGGTGAAGAATTAATTGCCTTGCACAGGGAGCCTGGAGAGTTTTCTGTGCAGTTGGAGGCCTGAGCCCCTTAAGGGGCCTCTGCGGGTGCTGGTAACAGCACATGCTCCTGGGGTTTGTTTCTCAGCTTCTGGTTGTTTGGACCAGCTGCTCAGAGTGACCCAGGTTGCTCACACCCTTCCCTTCCCTGTGCTTGTGAGTCAAAGGCATCCTGCTGTCAGGACCTGGCTGGGCCTCAGGTGTGTGAAGGGAGGGGACTGAGGGAGCTGTGATTTTAATGTGTGCACCACTACCCTGAAGTTCTGAGATCACCTGGGCTCAGTGAGGGCAGTTTTTGCCTGGGTTCTCCAACCGTTCAGGTCAGAGTCACAGGGAAAGTTTCTCAAGCTCAGGTGAGATCAGGAACATTCAGGCTGGTGTGGCCATGGGCAAAGGAGGGCTTTCCTCCACTGTTGATGACAGCTGCCCACCCACTGGTGACTGACTCGAGGTGTGACCCACTGGTGACTAGAGGTTTGACCTAGGCTGCCTGGTAATCTTCAGCACACTGGCCACTGAGAAGTCTTTCCTGTAAACTCTGGGTGAGACCTGATCTGGCTGGTCAAAACAGAACCCAAGAGGGATGCAGGACCATTTCACTTCCTGGGGGGACCCTTGTCTGGAGAATACCCGGAGCAGCCAGCTATTTCAATCCCCAGCCTAGGACTACTCCCAGATTCTCTTTTGGCTTCTTAGAAATGCAGGAGGCCCAGGCTTGCTGAAGCTGAACCCTCACATTCACTGCATACGGAGGCTTTTTTTTTTTTTCCTCAAATGTAACTGGACCTTTCTAGGGAGCTTTCTCATCAATTCCCCAAGGCAGTTTGGAACATTGGCTTCCAGACAGCTGTGTGTGCTGGGAGACAGACAAAGCAGGAGAGCTTCAGGTCTAAGACAGAAAGAGTAGCTATGATTCCCATCAGGAGGGTAGACATCCATTCCATCTGAACCCCTACGATGATGAGCAAGGGCCAAGCAGGCCTGTAGGTGCTTCCAGGCCGGGCCTCAATCCTCACATCCCAGAGAAGGCCCTCACACTCCTCACTGGCCTACCACCTCTTTGGATTACATTTGCTTCTCTCTGTATTTTTAAACTGAGCCTACTCTGGGAAGAAACTGTCAGGGACATGGGGCCCCACTAGCTTGAGATGAAAACCTGCCAAGGCTCTCAAGCAGGTAGGCGGCAGGAAAGGAAGTTTCTCAAGGAAAAGAACAAGGAATTGGCATACAGGCTTGAGGTGTGCCTAACTGGCTCTCTGCATTGCCGATCGGCCCGTGGTGTGTCTTGGGGCCACTGTTGTGAGGTTTTTGGAGTTTAGAATTTGGGCAGAGTCAAAGAGAGAAAGCCAACCGCAAAAGAATGAGCTGAAAAGGGAAGCGTGTCCCCGTGCTCTGGGCTCCATGTCCTTGGGGACCACCCTTGGCATGTCACTTGGCCTGGCACTCTTGGTGGGTGTACCCGGTTCTTTCTCAGATTTAACTGTTCTGTCTTCAGTCTGGGTCAGACAGGGGTCAGCACAACTACTGCTTGCTGACCTGGCAACGTCCCAGGAAAGGGAAACAGAATGCAGACCCAGGATTTCTTGGTAAACTTCTTGAATCCTCTACCTGCTATCTTCCTGCCCATGGTCATGATGGGTGGTGACAGGTGTGCCCTGATTCCAGCCCGATAAGGGTGTCCTGGTACGATGGATGGGTGTTTGGCACTCGATGGGAGGACTTTCTCCTCCTACTTGGCGGGATGCCGGAGACAACGTGGAGGGCCCAAAAGGTCAGGGCCAAGTCACCCTGGTAAGCCACAAGTACGCTTTGATATCCCAAGCTCCAAATGGGCACTGCCTCCAGCATCACCTAACCTCCTATAGGTGGCACGGCCTTCTTCCTGGTGAGAGCCATCGGGAAATCTCTGGTGGGCCAGCCTGCCCTCTAGTGGCCCCGAGCCATAACTGCACCCTCCTGGCCTGGCTTTTCACAATGTAGTGGAAGGAAGGACTTGTACACACTGAGAGTAGGTGCCTTCGGTCTCTTGGGGCATTTCTGCACCCTTAACCACACTCAACTCTAAAAGAGAAAGGGAGCTATCATGTAATCAGTACTTACTTTGCTCACCTTGCTTTCCTGACCTTGTGTCCATACAGGTGCATACATTGTGTGTGTGTGTGTGTGTGTGTGTGTGTGTGTGTGTGTGTGTAACCCGAAGAAATAGTTCACACCTTCCAAGATAGGTAGCAAGAGAACAAGTCACGTTTCATTCTCAACCATGTTGCACATGGGCCACACGCTTGGCCAGGCAAAAAGCGAAGGAGGATGGTTGGTATGGTGTCAAGAGGACAGGGGAGGCATTGTAGCAGCCCCAGAGATGTGTGCCCCATCTAAAGGTCACATCCATGTGGCTCCATCAAAGTAACCTTGTACATTCAAGTGGGAGGGCTGGGCTAGCCCCTCCCTCCACCCAATGGAGTCTCTCATAGCCCAGGCTTCCCTGGAATTCTAAATGTAACAGAGAAGGACCTTGAACTTCTGATTCTCCTCCCTGTGTAGCTCAAGGGCTGTGGTTACAAGCATGAGCTACCATGTCTGGCTTTAGAAGTCAGAGTTGGGATTTTTTTTATGTACAAGTTCCCAAATTTAAATACTGATCATTAATTCAGAAAAGAGGTGAAGTATTATGTGGGTCAAACAAACGTGTTTCTATCACCTCTTTGATAACAGCTGCACGTGGCAGGTTGCCCGTGGTCACGTGACCAGTGGCTTCCAGCTTCCACTGTCCATCCTAGCACACCTCTGTCACCTCCCCACTTCTCCAGGCCACAGTGCAGAGGCGGGGCACTTCTGACCTAGAGGAGTAGCAAGCAATGCATCAGATACCAGCCGCAGGCAGGAGGACCGTCTCCATTTATTGATCACTTGGCTTAGAGTGTAAGGCTATCCTTCCCCTCTTGGAAGTCACAAAAGCCATGGAGTCTCAAGGGGTTTCAGAGTCCTGCTGAGGTAGTGGGTGGCCCAGTGGCCTGGCCTAATGTCCTGAAGTACCCATCCCTGAGCCCATAGGCGTGGCTTCATTCCTTATACCAGGAAAGAACAGATGAGCCTGAACTGTCCGGGATCAAACTAGCTCCTAAGCCTGGGCTGAAAGTTCTTGGAAGGGAGGGCTACCTAATTAACAGGGGAGAACTGAGGCTCTCATGTTGAGTCCTCGGTATGTCCCACAGCCCTGACCATTAGGCTACCGGGCCAGTCAGTGCTCTCCCATCCCAGTCCAGGGCAGAAATATGCCCTGGCTTAGCTGCTCCAGATATTATTATAAATACTTTTGAGAAAGGTACTGAGCATTCAGCACAGGGTTTCACACATGCTGGCAAGCACTCTACCACTAAGCTGTATCCCCAGCCCTTTTTGACCTTTTGAGACAGGCTCTTATTAAATTACCCAGGCTGGTCTTGAACTTGCAATCCCTCTGCCTCAGATTTCCGAACAGTTATGAGGCCTATACTATTAGTCTAGCTTCATATTTTTAAAATAGTAATAAATTAGGTCTTGGACTTGCCTGTGGTCCCTTGGCAAGCTGAGTGTTATGTGATATGGACAGCATGTCATGGGTGGATTCCTGATCCCATATACTGCCATTTACAGTGCTAAGAGCCACTGACCAGGTGTCACACTATAAGTTCCATATAATGCCACATATGACCTATTCTGTCATGACCTTCCTACGCCAAAGTCCTAGCGCACCATACATAGCCTTCCTTGTCATATATCACACATCATAGTACTCCCATTGTGCCAGTGTCCCACTGGTAACACATGTCATGTATGATGTATGATCCTCTTTTGGCCAAACAAAGCACTCAGTTCCCAGGAAAGCTCTCCCTAAGGACTGTGACAAGACAAATTCCCTCTTCCTCCTGGGGCATTCACAGGATGCTGGGCACCAACTGAAGGTTCTTCTTCTGAGCCCACTTTCCCGGTGGGTGGTGTGGTCATCACTGGGCTGGACCCAAGAGTCTTGAGAAGCCCACCAGGTTCCTCAGAGAGCCTGGGGTTGCTGGTCAAAGAAGTTGAAGTCCAGCCTGGACTCCTGGCTCTGTAGACTCTGGGCCACATCGGCAGGAATGGGGTTGTTCCAGAGGCTGTGGGTATAGACATGGGCCTCGGCTCCAGAATTGCCCCTCATCTCCCTACCCTCAGGGTCAAAGATCAAGGCCTAAAGCTGAAGAGGCATCCATGTCACCCAGTGGAGGCAGTACACACCAGTGCAGACACCAGAGCATGAGGCCCCCAAACGGGAGTCAGCTGCACCCCAGGCTTTGTACCCCATCCACTATTTAGTCCTCTCCACCCTCCCAGGCAGGGAAGTTGGGGTTCAGAGACATGAAGTTACAGATGCCAAGTTAATGCAGTTGGCAAACAGCAGAGCTGGGATTTGATCCAGGTCCACTGGCTACTAAATTCCTAGTGGAATAGTCTCCCTGGGTAACCCTTAGCCCAGGCCCTGCCTCTGCCCACAGGAGGCTGATTCAAACTGTGGGGTCTATATGGCCTTCTGCCGCATTACCGAATGACTGGAACACGGGAGCCCTGGACCAGCCCGTGTGCCAGGAGTTGGGCTCCACATGCTGTGATCCGGTTCTTCTCCAAGCTTTGCAGTGGACAGTGGCAGGGGAAGAGGAGAAGAGAGGCAAGAATGAGCCTGGGGGCTCCTTCTCTCCATCCCATGCTAGCAAGACAAGGTCGCCTCCTCCTGCACTGCCAGCACATGGCAGTGGACTCTGAGTCCTGGCAGGACACTAGAAAGGCTGAGGACCTGAGCACGGGAAGAACTAAGATTGGCAGGGGCTTAGCACCAGCCAGAGTGCTCCGACACACTGGACAGATTTCTGGGAGGCAAGGATAGCCCAGTAACCTCTGGGCTTATTTAGGAGGAGGGTCCCTTCTGCATCCCCACCCAAGGGTGTCATACTCCACTCTCTTCAGCTGTCCCATCTGCGGCAGGACCTGGGCCAGCTCAGCAGCCACCTCATCCCCAAGGAGGTTCCAGGACAGCCTGCAAAGTGGAAGAGGGGCAGACTCAGAGGCAGGAAGGCACCGAGGCCAAAGGACAGCAGGAGGTAGCACCAGGTGCCAGCAGCATCAGGTACAAGAGGTGTTACCCGCCAGGTGCTTCAGTACCTACCCCTGAAGAGTTCTCAGGGCGCAGGCAGCTCCTTCCTCCTACCTGGCCCCACCCTCTCACCATTCCTGAACAACATGTTCCTCAGAAACCACAACATGATGCAATGTGCACCAAGCAAGCACCTCGCTGCAACGTCCGCTTCCCCATGAACGTCCGCTTCCCATGGGATAGTGTGTGTCGTATTTTTAAACCTCCCCTTCATTGTTTTTGCTTTAAGAACTTAATCTTCAATAGAAGCATATGTCTCTACTGTCTGTGGAAGCTCCATGGGAAGGAAGGGAAAATATTGAAGACAGTGAAGACCGTGGTGCTGAAGGCAGAATTTCCAGTGGGGACCCAGGGTGTTCAGCTCCTTGCTCTGTTCCCACCGGTTAAAAGTGGAGGGTCAAAATCAGTGAGTGGCACAGGGAGGCAGATTAAGAGCTGAGGATGGTGAGGACTGATGGTGTCACTCAGTGGCATGATTCTCACCTGATGTGCATGAGTTCTGTCCCCAAGATAGAAAAAACAAATGTCCCCAAACTCTTTAGGATGCAGATCTAGAAATCCTCTTGCATTCTGTGCCTGGTACTTGGGGAGTTCGAATTTTCTTCTTTTCAATGCCCAGGGCCTCAAGTGCCAGCAGTCAGGTCTGACACCTTCACAGTGCTGCCGGAATCTGAGGTCTGAGGCAGTGGGATGGTCTAAGAGGTCACAGCCGGTGTGGGGTGTGTGTGTGTGTGTGTGTGTGTGTGTGTGTGTGTGTGTCTGTCTGTCTGTCTGTCTATTGTCTGCATTATCAACAGCTATTCACAAGTAGTCTCCATAAACCATGAAAAGTACCCAGAAGAGAAGGTGAAAGACAAAAACCCTTTGCAGACCATGTGGCCCACCTCCCTTCCACCCCACAGGTGGAGAGAGACTGGCAGGGTAGGACCAGCGACTCTGTCCTGGGAGTGGTTCTGCACATGGGATTAAGACTGTGGGGCAAGAAAGGGCTTCCCATCTCCAGAGCGGAGGACCAGCTGAGAGGCAGGGACAGCTCCAGCACACAGTAGCAGGGCCAGCCCCAGAGACATCTGCTCTTCCCAACTCAGGGCCCTCCCAAGCACTCACAAGATTTCTTCCAGGGCTGGGCAGAACATGAGGCTGGTGGCAAGGTGCTTGGCAGCTTGGTCATCAATTTTGCAGGAAATCAGGCTGGGACAGGAAGGGTGATGGCCCTCTGAGACAGGGGCCACCACTAGCAGAACCCCCTTTCCCATAGTGAGAGCAGGAAGAACCAGAGTGGCCTGACCAGGACCAGGGGGTAAGTCTTAGAAAACCATCCTCCCGCCCCCCAGCCCTAAGTCCCGTCTGGGACTTAATAACTCTCCTGGGTATAAGACTTCCCTGAATAAGAGCTGTGCTCTTTTTCAAAAGCAGGGCCCCAGACAACCGGGGAAGGCTACTTACTCAATTTTTCTGAGCAGTGGGAGACTCTTGCAGAAATGTGGGACCTTTCCAGCCAAGTTATTCTCTGCCAAGCTGTGGGATAAGGTAGATACAAGTCAGAACTGCCCCAGACCCTCCCCATCCTGTTCTTCAGTCCAGGCAGGGCCTCCCCTCACCTGAACTCTTCTATGTGTGGGCATTGTTCCAGGGCCTGGGCCAGGCACAGGGCCCCCTCTGGACCCAGATGGCTGGATGGCAGACTGGGAAGGAAAAGGTGAGAGGGGCCTGGATCAGCTCTGGCGGCTGGGAGCCTTCCCTAAGCCTCACATTCTTAACTGCGCCTCAGACTATAGCAGCAACCTTAGCTGGCCTTGGACCCTGTCCCTGCCCAAAAAGGACCCAGTGGATGCCAAGGGCCCTCCCTGACCTAGGGGTCTGAGACGCTAAGTCCCAGCCTTGGCTTCTTTGTGTATTAGGAAGTCAAGTTTTCCATACTGTTCCTAGTCTTTGCTCTCTTCCCCAAGGCTCCGTGGGAAGCCATGGACTTGACCTGGAGAGAATGGAACAATGCACTTGCAGTTTTGTGTGGCCTTTTACTGACATTTATCTGAACACGCTCAGAGACTTGCTTTCTAGCAGGACAGCTTGGCTTGGTGACATCTTTTTACAAATGAGGGAACTGAGGCTCAGAAGGGGCAGAAACATGACGAGGGGTTCCAAAGACAATGTGCAGGGTCAATAGCAAGTTTAATCTGGGGACTTGGGGCGGGTGGTGGCAGGCAGCAGAGGGGCCATGCTGATCTCAGGCTGGGCTGCTCAACCCATGGCTGGCTTGGCTCCCACTGCTCCTGGGTCCCTTCTCCACCGCTTTGTATGCACGATTGGCAGGAGGACACTCACCACAGAACCCTCAGTTGTGGAGGTAATCTCTGAGCCAGCCCCAGGGCTGTGGGATCCCCCAGAGCATTGTTGCCCAGTCTGAAAGAAGAAAGGGTGGAGTCATGAGTATGGGCAGCCTGCTCAGGATCCCCACGCTGCCCTGTTCTGAAGAGACAAGTGGGCCAGGGGGCCTTTGGGGTACCCCACCTGGGTAGATACTCACATGATCTCCTCCAAGCACCTGCAGTGGGTGAGAGACTTTGCCAGTGGTACTCCCCCAGCTGGGCCAATGCTGTTCCCTGACAGGCTGTGGAAGGCGAGGTTATTGGACCCTCTTCTCCCTCCCCCTCCCCCACTACATTTGTACACTACATTTGTACAAGAGATGCAGCCGTGCCTCCCTCCTGATGGAACACCAAGACCCAGAGAACAGGTCCTAGGAGATCACAAATTCCCCTCCTGGGCACCAAGGCTGGGAGAGATTCCCCTTTTCCAGTGCTGGCCTGGGTCAGGGGTCTATGTCTCCCGGGAGCATGGTGTGGTCCCTGCAGGCTCTTTTCAGTAGGGCCACGACTCACTCTAATTTCCTGAGGCCTGGAAGCCTTGGCAAGATGGCAGCCAAGTTCTGGGCACCCACGTCTCCAATCTGGTTGTGCCTCAAGCTTGGGGAGAAAAGCAAAGATGAAGTGCCATCAGCTTGCCGCCATCTCACCTTGCCCACACCCCTCCTGATTAAGACACACAGAGAAAGGCCACAGTTTGTACGAGTTTCATCACCCCACATTTGGATGGGATCCCAATCCTTCCTTGTGTCTGTTTAGGATAGTCCCTTGCTGTTTCCTAAAATCTTTCCTGATACTCTTGCACACCATCTTTGGGAGTCCAAGGCTCTCCCTAGAGTATGGAAGTGTGTGAAGAGGACACACTAAGAAGTGAAGGGCTTTCTTGAAGAGACCCCTCTCCCCATCACTGTTCCCCAACGGAGTTGTTTGGAATCCGGGGGAAGGGCAGGCAACTTGTCCCAGCTCCTCCTCGCTGTCAGCAGCTCTGAAGTGTCGGAAAGGCATCAATCAGCCCTCATCACCGATACCTGCTCAGCCTGGAGACCGAGCACAGGCCCAGCGGAGCACAAGGGCTTCTGCAGATGCTGTGTGCAGAACCCTGCAGACTGCCAAAACTATTCCAGAAGCTTGTATGTCACTCATAAAGCCTCTGGAGGAAAGCAAGCAGAGTGGCAATGCCTGCTCCCAGTATCCCAGGTAAGAAAACGGAGCTGCTAGAGACTCCCAGTGACTGTAGGCAAGGGGTGATGCTTTGCAGCTCCTGGCCTGCAACAGACATACACTCCTCAGCTTTGCCGTGTTTGCCTGACCTCATCAACAGTTCCCCAGGCGAGTCTGGCAGGATGACAAGCTCGTGGGGGTTCCCAGTTAAAGGCATCTGAACTGAACGCAGGCTTTCTCTGATATTATTACTGCTACCACCACCACCACCACCACCACCACCACCACCACCACCATCACCACCACCACCACCACCACCACCACCACCACCACCACCACCACCACACCACCACCACCACCACCACCACCACCACACCACCACCACCACCACCACCACCACCACCACCATCACCACCACCACCACCACCACCACCACCACCACCACCACACCACCACCACCACCATCACCACCACCACCATCACCATCACCACCACCACCACCACCACCACCACCATCACCATCACCACCACCACCACCACCACCACCACCACCACCACCACCACCACCACCACCACCATCACCACCATCACCACCTCCACCACCACCACCTCCACCACACCACCACCACCACCTCTACCACCTCCACCACCACCACCACCATCACCACCACCACCACCACCACACCACCACCACCACCACCACCACCACCACCACCACCACCATCACCACCACCACCACCACCACCACCACCACCACCACCACCACCATCACCACCACCACCACACCACCACCACCTCCACCACTGCTGCCTTTTTTGCACTTGACTGGTCTTGCTGTGTGAGAGGCAAGAGCTGAGCTAAACTAAGTGTAAACTGCACTGTCCAGGGAAATGCTTTGCCCTCTTGTTATGAGGGCCATTTTCTTTCACACACTGAAGTTCAGCCAACTACCTTGCAGTAGATTGATTTGGGATCCCGTTTGCCACATCCTTCTCTGCATGCTAACTGCAGGTCCTGCCAGAGCCAGGTGGTTCTGTGACAGAACCAAATGCCCGTGGCATAGCCGGGGTTTGTTTTAGTCACAAGATTTTGTATTTGGGGAAAACCATGTCACAAGAGAGTGTGGCATGCTCTCGACAAGGCAGCAGGGGCTGGAGTCACAAGTGAGATCTAGTCCAGCCCCTCACTTCACAAAGTGTGGTCTCTGGCTGTCATCACTACAGTGCTCATTGGAAACACAATCTGGGCACCTGGACCTGTGCAGTTCCCATCCCCTTTTTTAACACAAGTCTACAGAGAATCCTATGCATGTGCAGGGCTTTTGTGGGACTCCAAGCCCACCCTGCCAGGTCACCTTTGTATCCAGGAGGACTCTGGTGGCACTGGGAGGCAAGGACAATGAGCGCTAACCCCAAAGAGCACAGGGATGACCCCAGAGGGAGTCAACCAGGTTCCAGAGGAGGTGCCCAGCATTTCCCTGGTGTCCCAACATAGCTGAGCAGTGGTCACTAATTACTCACCTCAGGTGCTGCAGTAAGGTCATGTGGCTTAGTCCTTGAATGAGCAAGGCCAGAGAGGAGGCTTCCAGTGGAAAGTGACCGAGGCTAGAAAGAGGAGGCCGGGTGAACTTAGCATCCCTGGGATGCAGACAGAGGCACCGTCTAGACAGATGCGTGAGGCCTCCGTGGTTAGCATACCCACAGCCCTTCAATGTAAAGGAAATGGCGCCCAGAAATTGTGTATGGATCACTGAGTCACACAGCCAGTGGTTCTGTGTTCTCAACCACATGCTTAGACTGAGCAATAAAAGAGATCCCACAACAGTGGCCAAAGACTGGACTCAGGCCTTCTCGAAAGGTGGGTACACTACCATCCCCATTCTACAGATGAGAAGCACTAAGGCTCAGAGAGGAAGGGGGCCTACTTGGGGTCACAGGATAAAGAAGCAGCAGTAGCAGCAGCAGCAGCAGCAGCAGCAGCAGCAGCAAGATAGAACCTCAGGACCCCTTTTGAGGGGCCCAGCCATGTGTTACCCACTGGCTGGTGATTCCAAGGCCTCCAGCCTGAGCTCAGAGGGGAAGAGTGGCAATCTCAGCCAGGCTTCCACCAAATGAATGCAGCCAGCCTCTGCTCACAGCACTCAGCACGCATCATTTCACTTAATCCTCATGATCCCTGAAAATCAAAGCTCGGAAAGAGGACTTAGCCTAGAGAGGTGAAGAGCGTGCCCAAACCAGCATGGCAACGTGGCAGCAGGACTTGGCCGACTGCCTTGGTTTCCTAGAGCCAGGGTTATTAAGGCGCATAATCAGTGCTGAAGCTGACAGATCCTCAGCCAAAAAAGACAGTCAACAGTCCACTTAGAGCCTCTCCACTGTACCCGGATGGTGTGGCCTGCCCAGGGTCCACTTAGAGCCTATCCACCGTACCTGATGGTGTGGCCTGCCCAGGGTCCACTTAGAGCCTATCCACAGTACCTGGTGGTGTGGCCTGCCCAGGGTCCACTTAGAGCCTATCCACCGTACCTGATGGTGTGGCCTGCCCAGGGTCCACTTAGAGCCTATCCACTGTACCTGATGGTGTGGCCTGCCCAGGGTCCACTTAGAGCCTATCCACTGAACCCAGATGGTGTGGCCTGCCCAGGGTCTACTTAGAGCCTATCCACTGTACCTGATGGTGTGGCCTGCCCAGGGTCCACTTAGAGCCTATCCACCATACCTGATGGTGTGGCCTGCCCAGGGTCCACTTAGAGCCTATCCACCGTACCTGATGGTGTGGCCTGCCCAGGGTCCACTTAGAGCCTATCCACCGTACTTGATGGTGTGGCCTGCCCAGGGTCCACTCCCCTAACCTGAGAAGGCAGTGAAGACCGCTGGAAGAAGTTGGCTGGGTTTGAGGGCAGCTTCCAGTGAAAGAAAACATGGAACTGATAGATCTGTACATTGAGGACCCATCCCCTTCTTCCAGACAATAAGGAAAGACATGGTAAGAAGAAGCCTGAGTGTCTGGGACTCAAGACCAAGGATGATGGGCAGGATGGTCCATCCTGCAGAACCACCAACCCTCTAGCCCTGGCCAAGGCTTCAGGGCCACACAGATGAGTGATCCAATGGACGATCTTTAACCTTTAACCTTATTGGGTCTTTAACTCCTCAGATAAAGCTTCTGAAAGATTCCAGAAGGCTGAGCAATCAGAGAGGACCTGGGAAATCCCAAGCAGTAGCTCCATGGAAAGATGGAGGTGTGTGGTGGCAGGGCTTGGTTTCCTAATGGTCCAAGGTTTCCTAGTGTCTCCCATCCTCACCATTTCCCCCTAGATGAGCTAGGAGGGACAGACTGGGGGCACATCATAGCTATGAGATGAAAGACAGGGGATGTTTTTCAACTATGTGCAGCACATATGTGGAGAAAAGTCTGGAAAACAGTTCACAGACTGACTTTTCTGGGAAGTTTTCTAAAGGAGCTCATCTCCAGGGGATTTCACCCTCTTTGTTACATATTTTTGAAATTATGGAGCTTTTTATAGCCAGGGTGTATTTTGGGTCATCAGAAAAACAGATTCAAAGCAGAGAATGAATTTTAAATGTGCTCATAAGATATTGCCTAAGCCGGGTCTACACAGGATGGGGCTTTTTTTTTTTTTTTTTTTTTTGGACGGGGGTTGGGCTGTTTCTGGCATCTCTATGAATTTAATGATTGCAAATTACTAGGGAAAGTAAAAGTAGTGAGCTACTGTGGCTGGCAAAATGGCTCAGTAGGCAAAGGTGCTTGCTGCCAAGCCTGAGGACCTGAATTTGGTCCTTGAATTCCATGGTGGAAAGAAAGAGCTACTCCCTAAAGTTGTTCTTCAGCCTCTGAACCTTCATCATGGCATATGACCACACACACACACACACACACACACACACACACACACACACACACACACTGGAGGGAAAGGAGAAAGGGAGGGAGGGAGGGAAGGAAGGAAGGAAGGAAGGAAGGAAGGAAGGAAGGAAGGAAGGGAGGAAGGGACCGTGCTGATACCAGGAGCACAGGAAGGGGCTCCTCTCTTTGCGTCCTCTCTTCTGTAACAGAATCTAAGTTGTCACTCTCTCTAAGTCCAGAGGACAGGGCAGGCCTTAGGTCTCATTTAGCCAATGAGTCCACTAAGAATTTAGGGGCAGGCATGTGACCTGAGCTCACTCAGTACATCTCCAACTGAGCACGGGGAGTAATGGGCGCCCTTTCCACTAAGAGAGAAGAAAGGGTGCTGTGTGGGAGAACACAGACCAGTAAGTAACTAGCCAATGGATCCAGCCACACCTCTAGTTAATTGCCTTGTAGTTTTCTTAAAAACAACAACAACAAAAAACAAAAAAAAACAAGGAAGCCAGCCAGCTCCTGCCTTGGCTGCTTTGGTTTGGGGATTTTGCTTCCACAGACCAAACATCCTGATGACACTCAGCTGGACAGGGAAGCAAAAGATGGGAGGAAGTCATCCAGGGACTCACAGGTACATTCGGGGCGGGGGGGGGGGGGCAGTGAGTCCTGAGCATGTTTCATGTACTCCTCTGCATGGACCCCACTCCCCCCCACCCCGTGAAGGCCCATTCACTCTCCTCTCACTCACTGTAGCTTCCTTAGCCTGCAGGTCCCCTGAAGGGTTCCCATCAGCAGCTCCACGTTCTCCTCACAGAGATGGTTGTTAGAGAAGCTGTGGGGACCAAGCAGAAGATTCCATTCAGTCAAGAGCCCTCCACAGGCCCTTTCCCCAGGCCTTGGAGAGACACCATTCTACCTGTCCCTTGCCCCTTGCCCCTGGGGAGGCTGATTGGGGTTGCAGATAATAGGCTAGGTTTTCTGTGGAGCCTCTGCCCCGGGGGCATTCCTGCCCCCAAAGGCCAAGCTCTAGGGTCCCTGCAGGAGGGGTGGCTGGATCGGATAAGGAGGATGCCAGGTGAAGGCTCCAGAGAGGCTGAGGGACATGCAAACATACAAGGACTCTGCTTCCCCTCTCTGCTTTCTGTGCCCTGGCACTCATCACCAGCTGAGGCAGGGGCAGATTCAAGTCCCATTTTTTGAACCCTTCTTCTCCTTCTCCTTCTCCTTCTTCTTCTGATTTTATTTATTTATTTTGTATACAGAAGAGGGCGCCAGATCTCATTACAGATGGTTGTGAGCCACCACATGGGTTCTGGGAATTGAACTCAGGACCTCCGGAGGCGCAGTTGGTGCTTTTAACCTCTGAGCCATCTCTCCAGCCCCTCAAGTCCCATTTTTGACAGATGTGCAGTCCCAACCCAGGGAAGAAGAAAAATCTAGCCAGAGATACGCCATGGGTCCAGGGTAAAGGCAAGACTAGGAACACAGTGTTCAGCCTGGGGCCTGCTAGGCTTGGTTGAGGAGAGCAGAGACAGGTGGAGGAGCCTCTGTCTCCCTGCCAGAGGCAGAGCTGTCCTCTCAGTCCTGCCCATGGCCAGCCATCCCAACTTACTCCAGCTCTTCCAGATGCTGGCAGTGCCCCAGACCAGATGCCAGGTGGGTGAGGCTCTCTGTGCTGACAAAGCTGGAGGTCAGCCTGTTGGGGACCAAAGAGAGGCAGGTTAGGCAGAGCCCAGGCCTCAGGAGGTCTGCAACTGATGACAGAGGCTGGGAGTGGCTCTTGGGGACAGTGGGTAGGGGACACCTGCCCTGGACTAACTAAATCAGGATGTGCTGGAGGCAGTAGGCTGTCCTCCAGTCCCCCTTAGCCACAGTTGGTTGCCATGGGAATAACCAGCTGACAATGTCCAAGTCTAAGAGCTCCAAAGAGGCTTTGTTTGTTTTTGCTTTTCTGAGACAGGGTCTTTCAATGGATGTCCTGAACTCACAGTGTAGACCAGGCTGGCCTCGAACTCACAAAGATCAACCTGCATCTGCATCCTGAGTGCTGGGATTAAAGGCGTAAGCCACAGACCTGAGCTCAAGTTCATGACGTTTTTTTACTTGTTTTAAAAATTTCCTCCACTTGAAATGTTTTCCTGTCATTCTATGTATTTATTTACAAAAATTATTATGGGCCAGTAAGGAAACCCCCTGAGAATGGGGGAGGCTCCAGGGGAGGAATACCAAGTTTCTCTACTGTTTCAAAACTATGACTTATTGATTTATTTAGTGTGTGGATGTGTCTGTGTGTATGCATGCACATGCCATGGTGTGTGAACATGGACGTGAGAATACAGTTTTGGGGAGTTCTTCCCTTCCTCCATGTGGCTCCTGGCGATTGAACTCCTCACTCAGGCCTGGCCTTTACTCACTGACCTGTCTCACCAGCTGAGAGTTTCTTGATGTAATCTGAGGTTGGTTCAGGAGGATGGAGAGTTTGGAGCTAGCCTGGGTTACATATTGAGACCCTGTCTCAAAATCAAACCCAACCCAACCAGACCAAAGCTCCATTCTGCAGTCTTCATTCTGATAGTTAACTCAGGCAAGATTTACCAATGGAGGCTAAAATCTGTGGATGAAAGTCTGGAGAACTGGATATTGACAGTCTGAAGTGATCTTTCTACAAGGCGTGTGTCAGTCCCAAAGAGAAACAATAATTTTGCAATTGAAGGAACATGGCAGACACCACCTTTACCAGGTGACACAGTGTCCGAAATAAAAAGGCCCATCCATTGTTTGCCTCTGAGGTGATGTTCCTGTGATCAATGCAGGCTCTAGAGCTAAGACACAGGCTTAAAGAGATGCCTGCCTGTAGATGTCAAAGACAGTGTCTAGAAAGGCAGTGGGAGGAATCACACACACACACACACACACACACACACACACACACACACACTCATTTTTTAGAAAGAAGATAGTAGCTGGTATTCAGTGTTTAAATTCCTGAAGTTCATACTTTCGCTAGATTATAGCAAACGACGCTCTCATTCTTGGGAGATTCACTGAACCACCTCTAATGGTTACAAAGAAAAAAGGATAAAAGGAGGAGAGGGGAGTGAACAAAGTGGAAATATTAACAGAGATTTAGGGTAAATTCCCAACCCTACAACTTTCTTTTTGAGACAAGATTTCCAGGCTGCCTCAGCCTTCCAAGTGCTTTGCAACCTTTTATTTGCAATTATTCCAGAAGGAAACAGAAAAAAAAAAAACAGATTATGGAGAAGGGAGTACATTTTGGGATGTATGGCTGTGTCCCTAAGGTCACAGTTAGGACCTCATAGCCCTGGTATCATGTCCAGGACCCTGGGGCCTGAGCACAGGGTGGGACCAGCATCCTCTGGGTCGGGAGCTTAGGATCAGGTAGGGTGGGCAGGCAAGAGGGGGCTCCATGCAAGTACAAGTCCACATACCGGAAGCTCTTGAGCTCACAGCTGGACAGCAGGAGGTTCTGCAGCAGCCTGGACCTGGTGTCGTCATCATCACTGAAGTTAACCTGAGACAAGCTAAAAAGGGCCAAGAATATTCCAGAAGACTGTAGGTTGGACACACTTTGAGGGTCCAACACTTTGAGGGAGAGAGAAGGACCCTCTAAGGGCTTTCCTGGACAACCCTGAGTCTCTGGCCCTTGGCCCAAGTATGAGTCCCAACCCCAGGAAAGTGAGAACATGGCCCGGAGAAGACATTGGAGTAACTAGTGAGCTTGAAGCCACCACAAGTGGTGGCAGTGCCAACCTGAGCTGTTGCAGTCTGGCACACGTCTCCATCAACTGTGTCATAAGAAGACTGTGGTCAGTCCCCAGGTCACAGTGAGCCAACCTGGAAGCAGAGAGGGCAGCTGCAGTTTCTGAGCTCCTGGCTCACCATGGGGTCCCATCCCTGCCTTCACACTCATGGCATAGGGTAAATACATGTTGATTAAAGAAAGTCCGAGTTTACGATCCAGTTATAATCACCCCTGGGAAGGATGGCCAGGTGGGCAGCTGGCCTGTCCAGGCAGATCGTGGACTACATGAGGATGGGCATGCAGACAAGCAGGTAACTCAGAGCTGAGATACAGACATGCTCTAGTCCTCAGAATGTATGCATGGAGAGCTGTGTCCACTCAAAAGAGGTGGCACTTTAATTTCCAAAAATATGACATTTGGATGGAGAGGTCACAAATCTAGGCATCTCCCAGGGTGGAAAGTGGGAGGACTTGGCCAAGTCTTGGCTGCCAGGGGTCCCAGTTGAGATGAGGCATGTAAGCTGAGACGTGAAGTATGAAAACGTGTAACCAGATAAGAGAGGAAGAAAGTAGGCAAGGAAAAGCCATTCTGGATAGAAAGAAGAGCCCATGCAAAGGGCCTGAGGTCAGACAGGGCAAGGTGGTGTCTGAGGAATTGGAAGTTGATGGGGATAAGTTGGGTTGTTGGCTTGGAGTGGGGATGGAGAGTGAAGGAGCAGACTCTCAGAACGTGGGAAGACCAAACATCAAAAGATGCTGAGCAGGGGCATGAGAAGCACTGATCCCAAGCAGGGCCACTCCCTCGAGGCTCCTTGCCGCTGGGTCCCACCTGTTTGCCATGGCCTCAGATTTGTCTTCTTGGTGACAAAATTCCAGCTGGAGCCTCAGCTGCTGCTGGGTCTCAGAGAGGCTGAGGGAGAGGAACAGGTGGGGTGAGACACATGGCAGCAGCTTATCTTGGCAGCTTGGGTAAGCCTGTGTCTGTCTGCTCTCTGACTCGGATCATGGTACAGTGGGTCCTCCAGCCTCAAACAAAGGCAAGAACACTTGAAAATGGGACATGATTCTGAGAGCAGCTGGCACCATGGTGAAATCTGTTACCACACACGATCCAACCAAGACCTTGCTCCCAACTGCTCCCATCCCTGTTATCTATAGGACACGTTACTGCACCCCAGGGCCACTTCTGGGTAACCAGTATGGATTCCCAGCCATGCCTGCCTGGGCCTTGAACCCTGAGTTTCCTTCTTCAGCCATTGTGGCCTGCACAAGACTATACAAATATGTATAGCCATATGTACGTACCATACAAATATTATATATTATACAAATGTGTGTAGCTCTTCATACATGCCCTGGAGTCCTTGCCAGTGACAAAGCTCTTGATCTACAGGACAAGACACCAGTGTCTAGAAGACTGAGGGTAAGGGAAGGTTTCAATGGTCATAGGAAGGCAAATTCCTAGGGGTTCTTCTCGGGACTCACCTTAACTCAATGAGACATCCTGAGGCCTGGGCACAGACTTCCATCACAGCTGGTAAGCTGACATGGCCCACCCAGGGTTCCTCCAACCTGTCATGGAAGGGACAGACAAGGACCACGGGGTGAGCATCAATCTAAACCTGGGGAATACCTGGGGGAGGGGAGGTAGTGCCACCAGGAGCCTGGAGGAGTGTGTGTGTGTGTGTGTGTGTGTGTGTGTGTGTGATTTTTAAATTATAAAATTGGGACTGAGGATGTACTAAGTTGGTAGAGTATCTGCTTAGAGTGCACAAGGCCTTGGGTTCTGTCCCCAGCACCACAAAAACCAGGAGTAGTGGTGCACATCTGTCATCTCACCACTCAGGTGGTGGAGGCAGGAGCATCAGGAGTTAAAAGTTATCCTGGTATATATAAAATGCAGTCTAGAAAACTAAGCAAAACAAAAAACCCAGATAATGGGGGTATGAATAAAAACATTATAAACATGTTATAATGAAACCTATTGTTATAATAATTAATATATGCTAATAAAACATAAAAGATTAATTTAAGAATTCTTTTTTAATTAATAATGATTTTTTTCCTTTTGAGACATGGTCTTTCTGTGGAAATCAGGTTGGACTCAAACCTGAAATAACCTCCCTGCTGTTCCAGCTTCCCAAGTGCTAGGATTATAGGTGCTTGTCACCGGGCCTGGCTCAAAAATATTTGTTTATGAGCTTCTCTCTTTCTGTCTCTGTCTCTGCCTCTGTCTCTGTCTCTGTCTCTGTCTCTCTCTCTCTGTGTGTGTGTGTGTGCGCGCGCGCACGCGCGCGCGTATTCTTGTGTTGTGAGCATGCCACAGTACACATTGGGGGGTGTGATGGTCAGCAGACAACCTCAGGTAACAGTCCTCATTTTCTAGATTGTGTGACACAGGACCTCTTTGGTGTTCCCCACTCCATACGCCAGGCTAGCTAAGCAGAGTGTTCAGGGATGCTCTGGTCTCCAGCTCCCGTCTTCTTTAGGAAGGGATTTCAGGGATTGCAGATGCACAGTACCACCAGCCTTACACAGATCTGGAGATCTGAACGCAGGCCCTCATGTTTACAAGCCATCTCCCCAGCCCACAAATACTTTTTTGAAATAATGTTTTTCAGATTTAACACAAGTTGTTATGTGGGTAAAGGTAACAAAACCTAAACACACCTAAACTATAATTCCAATTTTGTATTTAAAAGAGGGAAAATACGTATAAAGAGAAAGAGGTGGATTTGGACACAAGGAAAATGTATGGACTATCCTTGGCATTGGATAGATGGTAGAATTTTCATGAGCTATTTTACTTCGATTTTGATTTTCCTTTTTTAATGATTTATTTTAATTTTATGTGCATTGATGTTTTGCTTACATGAATGTCTGTGTGAGGGCATTGGGTTCCAAGAACTGGATGGTTGTGAGCTGTCATGTGAGTGCTGGGAATTGAACCCAGGTCCCATGGAAGAGCAGCCAGTGCTCTTAACCACTGAACAATCTCTCCAGCCCTCAATTTTGGTTTTCTATGTTTTTGTAGACCAGGCTGGCTTTGAACTCAGAGATCCGCCCGCCTCCAACCTCCTAAGTGCTGGGACTAAAGGTGTGTGCCACCACTGCCTGGATCATTTTCTAAACTTTGTACAAAATGCACAAATGAATTTAGTAGTATGAAAAAGAGTTGTTTAAAACATTCCTGCTGGTGGCGGCGGCAGTGGTGGTGCATGTCTTTGATCCCCAGCACTCAGGCAGCAGACCCAGGTGGATCTCTATGAGATCAAGGCCAGCCTGGTCTACAGAGTGAGATCCACGACAGGCACCAAAACTACACAGAGAAACCCTGTCTTGAAAAACAAAACAAGACAAAAAACCAAACCAAAACAAAACAAAATTCCTGTTTCATTTCGGTTGCATTATTTTTTTAAACATTGTTTTCCTTTATGCTAGTCTGGATTTTCTGCCAATTTTTTAAAACGTTACTTTTGGGCTTGGAAAGTTTAATTTTAAGGTGTTATTTGGGTGGTCTAGAAAAGAACTGAACGCAGGGACACAAAGCCATATTTGTGCACCCACATCACAGCTCTTGGCTGGAAGGCAGAGGCACCCCAAGTGTCCATCAGCAGATGAAGGAGTAAACTGTGGTAGACCCATAGGCTGGGCTACTACTCAGCCTACAAAGGAAGTTCTCACAGCCAACAACATGGGAGAACCTGGAAGACACGCCCTGTGAAACACAACAGTCACATTCTACTGACAAGAAGCAAGGGGGGAGTCCGGTTCACGGACTGTTCTTGCCAGAGGCTGGGGAAAGTGGAACATGAGGAATTGTTCACTGGAGAGAGAACCTCAGTTTTGCAGGATGGAGACTGCACATCAGGGCGAAAGTCTTAGTACTACTGAGCTGTGCACCTAACTGTGTTATGGTGGCCAATTTCTTCTTTACTTTTACTTTTTTTGGTATTTCACTTTTTCTTTCTTTCTATCTATCTTTCTATCTATCTATCTATCTATCTATCTATCTATCTATCTATCTATCTATCTATCTATCTATCTATCGACAGGGTCTCATGTAGACCAGTCTGGCTTTGAACACTCTAGGTAGTCAAGGCTGTCCTTGATCCTCTGATCCAGGAATTACAGACTCATGGCTATATTTTACTATAATTTTAAGAAATGTGATTTTTTTTTTTGAGCTGAGGATTGAACCCTGGGCCTTGCACTTGCTAGGCAAGCGCTCTACCACTGAGCTAAATCCTCAACCCTGAAATGTGATTTTTTTTTTAAATCTTAAAAAAGATAAAGAGAATAATCCGCTCTTATGTGCCTTTCTTTGGGCTATAGTCAGTGAGGTGTAGTGCTGCCCATGAAGCCAGGTTTGGGGGTACAGATTTGTTAGCTCATCTCATGAAGTCTTTTGACATAACTACCACTCTAGGAAAGTTGGTGGTTGGCCCCAGGGCACATAAGGAAGTGAAGAAGCACAGCCCTGCCTGTGATGTGTAGGCACAGCCCAGAGCCATGGACCAGGAGTGTCCAGGAGCCTGTGTGGACTTGGACCCCACAGTCAGCTGTTCCATGTGAGAACCATGTGAGAATTTCACATTAAACCAGATAATGCATGGCCCTAAGGATTGCCACTAGACTCCTTAGGTGTCCTGGCTGAACTACAGTCCTTGTTTATTAGTGTATGTGTTTATGTTCCTCTGTGTGGTGGCTTGAATAAGTGTCTCCCATAGGCTCAGGCATTTGAACTCTTCATCTCCAGCTGGCACTGGGAAGGTTTAGGAGGTATGACGTTGTTAGAGGATGTCATTGGAGGTGGGCTTTGAGAGGTCAAAGTTCTTGTTTTCTGTTTTGTACTTGTGGTTCAAGATGTGATATCTTAGCTTCCTGGAACTACCACATCTGCAGCTTGTTGCCACGCGTACCCGACACGATGAACTGGTTTTTTTTTTTTTTTTTTTTTTTTTTTCCTTTTTAGTTTTTGGTTTTGTTTTTTTGAGACAGGGTTTCTCTGTGTATCCCTGGCTGTCCTGGAACTCATTCTGTTGACCAGGCTGGCCTTGAACTCACAGAGATCCAGTGCTCTGCCTTCTTGAGCACTGGAATTAAAGGCATGTGCTGCCACCACCTGGCTCATGATGAGCTCTTATTCCTCTGGAATCATGAGCCAAAATAAACTCTTTCTTCAAAGTTGCCTTTGGTCATGTTTTATCATTACCACAGGAAAAGTAACTAACACATGTGTGTTCATGTCCCAGTGTGTGCCTATTTGTGTGTGAGGGTGAGTGCATGTGCACATGTGCAGACCGGCATTTGGAGACCAGAGGACAACCTTGGATGCTGATCCTTAGGACCATCTATCTTGTTTTTAGAGGCAGGGTCTCACTGGTCTGAAGCTTGCCCAGTAGGCTAGGCTGGCTGGCCAAGGAGCCCCAAGGGTCCTCCCATCTCCATCTCCTCAATGTCAGGATTGCACCCCTCTTTTCTTTCACGAGATTTCAGTTCTGGGTTTGAACTCGGGTCTTTGTGCGTCAAGGCAAGCATTTCACCGACCGAGCCACCTCCCAGTCCCCGACCCTTAATTTTAAAGAGATTCACAGTGAGATGTTTAGAAGAGGTTTTGTTTTTTGAGATCTGTGTTTTACTTTAAAATACTTTAGCCGAACGAATGTGAAGTAAATATGGAAGAAAATGAGCAATTATCAGACCCAGGAAATGGAATGTGGATTTTTGAAGATTATTCTCTCTCCTTTTTAGTAGGTTATTTTTCTGAATGCTTTTACATTATGGCAAACATATAAGCATATTTATTTTATGTTCCATTAGGTGTCCTTCAGAGCTTTCTTCAATTATTTTTAATTGATTTTAATTACTTCCTTTGTAGTGTTTGAGATGAAATCCAGGGCTTCGTATATGCTAGACAAGCACTCTATCAACTGAACTATACACAAAAAGCATAATTTATTTTTTTTTAAACCCCAAAGCACAGCCTCCCTTCCCGCAGGGACAGTTTCCCTGTGTGCCTGGAATGGCTCTGGGGCAGAGACGCAGGCTCTTGAGTACAGGGAATGGCCAGGCTGTGACTGTGGGGGCCCATCTTCCTGAGATTCCCCACTCCCCTTCCCGGTGATGGAGGGTACCTGAGGCCCAGCAACCCTGCTGGTCGATTCACCAGATTCAGGAGGTTGGTCAGCTGTGGCAGGTCCAAGTGGCACCTGGTCAGCCTGGGGACAGAATTCAGTTACTGGTATGGCTCAGGCAGGGTGTCCCACTATCAGTGACCCCACCGGCTGGGCTTGTCACTCACAAGAGCTCTGACAGCTGCTGGGCCTGGTTCAGGCTGGAAGCCAGTCTGGAGACGTGTTCTGGACTGAAGCTGCACTCACATAGCCTGAGGGGAGACGGCAGGGCAGACCTGAGGCTGCAGCTGCTGGCCTCTCTTCTCCAGCTCCCCAGAGGACACAGGCCTGGGTTGGGGTTTATGCAAACTCACAGGTGCTGGGTACTGTCTTAGGAGCTGGGAGTCAGTCTCTTGTGGAGCCTGGCTGCAGGCACACAGCACCAGCCTCCAGGCACAGGGTGCCTGCCTGCTACAAAGCTCATTTAGATCTCATGGTACATTACAGGCAGCCACTGACTGACCCCAGAACACAGCTGCTGGGTTATTTCTGGGGAGGAAAAGCTGGCTTTTGGCAGGGTCAGCCTGACTCTGTGACTAACGGGGTAGTTCAGGCTTCCTGTGTGGAGGGTGAGCCTGGGCACTGGCTGTTGCCCTGCCCTCTACCACCTACAGGTAAGCTAAGTCTGTTGTCCCTGAAAAGGGACTGCAGGACCCCCAAAAACATTCACTTTGATATCAGGCCACTGTTGCCTCAGGGCGCCACCAGGAGGGGCTGCCATGTAAGCTGGCCTTAAAGGGTTAGGAGAATTTTCTCTGAGAAACAGCGGGAGAAGAGAATGCCAGACTCAGGGCCTGTCATGAGCAGTACAGGAAAGCCTCATCAGACAGGAAGTGCTGGTGGATGGAGAGAGAGCAAAGGTTGTGTGTGTGTGTGTGTGTGTGTGTGTGTGTGTGTGTGTGTGTACGTGCACGCGCTTGCGCACGTGCACGCACATGCATTGCATGAGAGTGTATATGTATGTAGTGTATATTTTGTGTGTATAGTCTGTGTGATATGTGAGATAGTATGTGTAGGGTATGTGCATTTTGTGTATCTAGTACATGTGTGTACTTTCTGTATTGTATAATATGGTATAATGTAGTTTCTGTCATGTTGGGGATGGAATGGGGACATAGTGTTCATCAGGAGACCAAACCTGGGTTGAAAGACAGAAGCAGGACATCTTAGGAGAGAACCCAGTTGAGGAAGTCATGGGTTCCCTGCCTTTGTCCTGCTCAATACCCCACCTAGGATTACCTCAGTGTTGTCCTGGCTTCTTCCTCTTTGGACATGCGTATCCGGAAGCTCTGTTTGGAGCCCAGACTGTGAGAAAAGAGGGCAGGGAGACATCAGCTAGCACTCTGGGCACCCAGGTCACTGAGTGGGTGCAGAAGAGACAGCACAGGGAACAGGGCAGGTCTTAGCCACACATTCTACAAGGACTAGGTTCTGTACACCTGGCCTTCTCCACCCTGGTGGCACCCCATCAGGGACAGTTTCAAACCATACAACATAAAGCTGCAGTGTGGGGGTCTTGTACCCCCACCGTCAGCCAGTGGTTAGCAGCTTACCTCACAGAGATCTCACAGACATGAGGGCAGGAAGGCAGGGTCTCCAGCAGGCGCAGGACCCCTTCCTGAGAGATACTGTTGTGACTGAGGCTAGGAGAGAAGCAAAGCTCAGCAGGGTCCCTGCCTCCTGTCTCCCCCTCCCATTTCAACGTCCAAGCACCCATTCTCCAAATGTTCTCATTGAGAGAGAGAGAGAGAGAGAGAGAGAGAGAGAGAGAGAGAGAGAGAGACCCAGAAGGGATACTACCCTGCACAGGAAAGGCACCTGGCCCTGAGTCCTTGAGAGATGCCCCTACTGAGCCTGCAGTTCCCATGGCATGGGACACTGAGAAGCCTGATCAGGCACCCCATCCCTAGCAAGGCCAGAGACTCCCAGAGTACCAAATTCAGTTGCCTAGCAACAGGCTGTATGAGGAGATGGAGAGGGTGGATGACTCCCTGAGAACTGTCCCTTGCTGCAGGTTCTTTTCCACACCCGTGCCCCACAGATGGAGTTAGAGGGGTTTCAGAAGTGGGATAACCAGCAGCTGGCCGCTGCAGCCCCACATCACGTGGTAGACATGGCCTTGCTTCCCATCTCAAGCCAGCTTGTTGCAGGGTACATGATGGAGGGGAAGGTCTATTGTAGCACAAGCCCTAACTTATCTTGAGTGTCTGACACAGGATCTGCCCTTGGTGGGGATGAGGGAGAAGGTTGTCAGCGACAGGTCCAGGTAAGAGCCACCCCATCCCATCACTGGCTCTCTTTCTGCAGCCTCCTCGGATGTTCTCGGGGCACACCCTGGCTGTCCCAAGGCTCACTCACTCAAGCCATCCAGAGATGGGGAGCTGCGGCAGGCATTCCAGAAGGCATCTGAGCCCACTGTCATTCAGCAGGTTGGCCGTGAGGCTATAAGAAGTAAGGAAGAGTGTTAGCGGTCCAAGCTCTAGCTTTGCCTTCTCCTCACGGTCCTCGTAGCCACTAAATTGGCTGCCACAGCTGCTTGTCATCACCATGGCACCAGTAGCCCCACCACCGCGGCACCAGCACCATGCTGAGCTACCGTGTCCATCACCTCACTGTGAGCATTACACCAGCAGCCCTACAATCCCCACGGGTCCCCTCACCAGCACCACAGTAAACCTGTGTTCACTGTGCCCTCATCATTCCCTCCGTTATCTGCGGCATCACAGGGCTCAGCTTCCTCTAGCAGGCTTTTGGGAGTTAGAGAAAAACTGATGAGTTTTCCCCTGCCCCTGGCTGCTGCCGGCTAGAATCCACAATTTCCCAGCAAGAATGAGCAGAGGAAGGGACAACTGCTTGGAGGTTGTAATCACCTAGTGGAGGTCCTCCTGTGATTTAGGAATCCAACATCATCAGAAACTACCTGAATCCCATCCCTACTCCCATGCCATGTGGGTTCTGGTAACACAATCTGGGTTCTCTGCAAGAGCAGCAAGTGCTCTTAACAACCATTAGCCACCCTACCCTTCAACATCTACTGCAAGCTTGGATGCACTGGGCCAGCACATGGCTGAGGGGGTCCTGGCACCTCCTCTTAAGAGCGCCCAAGTTACAGGATGCGATGGTTAATCTTCATGGCCAACCTGACTGGATTTAGAATCACCTAGGAGCCACTCCCCTGGGCATGTCTGTGATGGCATTTCCAGAGAGGCTTAGCTGCGGAGAGAAGCTTCCTCATGCTCCCATCACACCACTGTGCCTTCTCCATCATGGGAGTGTATCTCACTCAAACCAGGAGCTGAGGCTAGGTGGGGCAGTGCCCACCTGTAACCCTAGCACCCTGGAGGTAGTGACAGGTGGATCCAAAGTTCATCACCATCCTTGGCTACATAGCAAGTTTGAGGCCGATCTGGGCTACATTGGATTTTGTCTTAAAACCTAAGCCAATTAACCAAATAGCCCATAAGCCAAAATAAGCCCCTTGCTTCCTTAAGTTACTTCAGTGAGGTATTTGTCACACAGTGATGAGAAAAGAAACTAACTTGGCTTTGGTGGGAGTAGCATAGAAGAGAAAACACAGACTGGGGAGACTCAGAGAGGAAGCCCAGAGTCCCGCCCATCCCCCAACAACTAGTCCCTAGTGCTGAAGTGGGGCACACGAGGGTGCCTGCTCTTAAGGACTCATGTTCTTGCACCTGTCCAGCCCCATCCAGATGTGCTCCACTCCACCTCCTCCTCTCAACTTACTCAAGCTGGCTGAGGACTGTGCACCTGCTCAGTGCAGCACACAGTGGCTCCATGTGCTCCTGGCTGAGGCTGCATCCTGGAAACCTGCATGGTTGGGTTGGGGACGAGAAAGAGAAGAAACATTCAGATCCTCAGAACACTTCTGGATCAGCTTCCTCTGCATTTGGTCTCTGAGCTCCAGCGGTCCTTACAAAAGCTGGAACCCTTTGAATACACCCAGCACCCGTCTCTCCTGCTCCCTGCGGCCCGTTTGGGTGCCTATGTACCCCTCTGGGAGGGGCGCTTCTCCAAGTGGTTCCTAACCAGTCAGAGTCACTCGGGAACTCGGAATGCGACTCCTGGGTCCCCCACCAAATCTACAGATCAGAAACTCCAAACCAAGGTCAGGAGATCCTAACTCAAGTTCAAGACCTCCAAATCATTCTAATAACTGGACTCTCTCCCTCCAGTAAGAAAACTCAGACTGAGGAGGGAGAATAAGGGTGACATCTGTTTTTGCCAAGGCTGGGATGTGATGTGACAGTTGGCCTGTCACTTTAAAAGGCCGGTCTGTTTTTAAAAGGCCTACAGTGAAATTTCATAGTTAAATGAAAGGGCCATGGTCATCCAGCAATCTTTAAACACACACACACACACACACACACACACACACACACACACACACACACAACAAAAAAACAACCCCCCCCAAAAAAAACAAAAAAACAAGCTCTTAAGTGAGTTGATAAAATTGCTACCTAATTTTTAAAAATCATTATTACTATCCTTGATTAGTTTTTTTTTTTATTTTGAGACAGGGTTTCTCTGTGTAGTTTTGGTGCCTGTCCTGGATCTTGCTCTATAGACCAGGCTGGCCTTGAACTCATAGAGATCCACCTGGCTCTGCCTCCCAAGTGCTAAGATTAAAGGTGTGCACCACCATTGCCCGGCAAAACATTCTTTTTTTTTTTTTAAGATATGGATTTTCTATATAGCCCAGGGGGCCTTGAACTCATGATCTTCCTGCCTCCATCTCCTGAGTGCTGGGATTACAGGCATGTGCCATCACGTGTGACCTCATTATTTACTATCTAGCCCTTTGCAGAAAGACTGTGTCTGCCTCTGGGTTTGAAGCAGTCAGCAGCCAGAGCTCAGAGCCCGCCACTTCTTCCCACTTTATGACTGCACTTCGGTGCCCAGCAAGTGCCAGCTAGTCACTGATTGTCATTTCACAGCAGAGAAGGTGGCAACCCAAAGGGATAGATCCAAGGTCTCACAGAGAGCGAGCGGCATTCATCTGCCTCTGCCTTCAAAGGCTGTCCTCCTGCCCTTCAGTACGGCAGGGTCAGCAGGGCAGGGTCATTGGTTTCTGGATATGCCTGGTGCCTTACATGTTGGTTTGTGCAGCTTTGCAGATGTTCTGCAGTTCTGTAGCTCCTACTATGTCTGAGGAAGCCAAGAGTTAAAGGGTAAGCAGCTTGCCCCAGGCCCCAGGCCCTGGTGCCACTGGGTCTGATAGCAGGAATGGTGGGCAGGTTGTGAGGCCCTTTCTGCAGATCCAGCCTATTTGGACACAGGCTCTCTGTCAGCCTCTGGACCCAGCCCAGCCCTCTCTGGGCCTTTGATTCTCCCTGTTGGAGGAACTAGCTCACATTTGGCAGCAGGCTTCCTGCACTTTCCCCTGGCCCCAGGTCTGCTCATCCCTAGTCCCCATGGATGTCCAGGATGGTTCAGGGGACTTACCCAAAGCACACACCCTCTTGCTCCTCCTTGGAGCCAAAGTGCAGGATAGTATGGCAGAGGGACCTGTAGTGACAGTAAACACTCAGTCACCCTTGGCCATTGCCTCAGGGAGCCCCCAGACTTTGGCTAAGGTACTTCTGCTCACCCACACCCTCTAAACACCAGGTTCCACCCTCCAAGACTAGGCCTATGGCTCCCAGCATGATGCCCACCTGAGATTGACCTTCTGAACCCACGGGCACAGGTTGAAGACATTGGCCAGCAGGAAGGGGCTCCGTGAAGATAGGACCGTGTTGTTCAGCCTGCGAAAGAAAGGGGCGGGGCTAAGCAGGGCTACTGGTCAAGAAGCCACTATGCTGGAGGGGCAGGAAGAGGAGTATATCTTGGCTGCCAGCTCAGTGAGGTGACATGGAAGACAACAGGGCCTCATGGGGGTGGGGGGCAGGGGTAGGAGCAGACTGATAGGTTTGAGTTCCAGTTCTGTTTGTTAGCGGTGTGACCTTGAGTAAGCCTCTGAGTCCCAGGCTCCTTATGGGGCAAACGGGACTAATTGTGGTATTCTCTCCTCTCCAGCAGGCACCCTGCCTGGCTTGCCATGGTTTAAATTTTCTTTTAAAGATTTATTTGTGTTTATATGTCTCTGAGTGTGTGTCTGTGTGGGTGTCTGTCACCTGTGTGTACGGAGGAGACAGGGTACCCGAAGTGTGCAGAAGAAGACATCGGATCCTCTGGAGCTGGAGTCATAGGTGGTTGTTAGCCATTTCCTGTGCCACCCACCAAACTTGGTTCTTTGCAAGAGCAAGAAGTTCTCTTAGCCACAGAGCCATCTCTAGCCCCTTACATTTATTTCTTTTCTGTGTGTGGTGTTCATGCATGTGTATACATATGCATGTTCTCAGGTGTGTGCATGTTCTTGTGTGTGGGTGCAGGTGTGTGTGTGTGTGTGTGTGTGTGTGTGTGTGTGTGTGTGTGTGTGTGTCTGCACACACTATGATTGCTACCACAAATCTTCTTTGATCTCTGTCTCCCAAAGTATTCCTCCCCCCAAATCCCCAGAGCTGAGGATCGAACCCAGGGCCTTGTGCTTGCTAGGCAAGCGCTCTACCACTGAGCTAAATCCCCAACCCCACAGTATTCTTTGAGGCAGTCTCTCCATTAAAGCGAGAACTCTCCAATATGGCTGGTCTCACTAGTCAGCTTGGCCACCTGTCTTCTTTCCACACAAGGCAGCAAGAAGTGAGGAGAGACAGACATTCTAGTGACAACCCAAGGGGCAAAATTACCACATGCTGCACACTTGGGCCTTGAGACCTGGATGTGGGTGCATCTTGCATTGGGCACAGTTCCCTCTCTACCTGTTGCTGCTCTTGTCCCTGAATCTCTACTCAGCAGCCATCCTTAGCTTTGGAAAATTCAAACCGCTCATCTGTCTTTCAAATTCCTGGGAGTGAAAACCCAAACCCTCTCTCTGGCTCTCAGGTCCTGTGACCAGCCCTGACTTCTCCCTCCATCTTGTCTCCTGGCTTCTTCCTGTCAGCCTGTGGCTCTGCTCTCATGTGGATCCAGGCTGCTCCTGTACCCCATCAAGCTAGTGGTGCTTTGAGGCTGCAAACATGCTGTTCCCTTCCTGGAATGTAGTTCCCTGCCCTTGACAAGCTCACAAAGCCAGATCCCTGTCATCTTGGTTGTAGCTGTCCTGACTATGCCCACTGTGGTGTCTGGATGTAACTGGTCCCCATAACCTCATAGGGAGTGGCACTATTAGGAGGTGTGGCTTTGTTGGAGGAAGTGTGTCACTGTGGGGGCGGGCTTTGAGGTTTCCTAAGCTCAGGGTACTGTCCAGTGTCTCGGTTGACTTCCTGTTGCCTGCATGAGGTGGAGCTCTCAGCTACTGCTGCCTGCACGCCGCCATGCTCCCCTTTGTGATGATAAAGGACTGAACCTCTGAAACTGTAAGCGAGACACCCAATTAAATGTTTTCTTTATGAGTTGTCGTGGTCACAGTGTCTATTCACAACAATAGAAACCCTGACTAAGACCCCTACCACCACCTGTGTTGCCTCTCCAGCCCCTTACCACCCAGAGAAGAGTACCTTGTCATCGATTACATTCACATACTGTTTGGTTTAGGTCTCTCTCTCTCTCACTCTCTCTCCAGGATTTCACTCTGTGGCCAGGCTAACCAAGAACTTGAGATTCTCTTGCCTCAGCCTCCCCAGGGCTTGGGTTCTGTCTGATGCCACCTGGCTGCATCATTTGATGTCACTGTGCTCCTTGCTTGGCAAACACCAAGAAAGCAAGGGCCTAGTCATTTGCTTTAATTTCCCATGCCCATAGCTCCCCAGACTGTGCCGAGTCAACAGCAGTGAGGGTGAGTCAAATGGAACAAGGGCCCAAAGGCAGATGCAGAATCAGGACCGATGCTGTGTGACTAATCATCCTGTCTCTGACCATCTCACATCTGCATGTCTCCCTCCCCACTCCGTACAGGATCAGAAGAGAAGCCAGGGCCCAGAGGCAATGTAAGCAGCCTTAGACACATCCAGAGCTCAGCCTCAGTGCTCTTGGTGCCGCTATTAATGCTATGATTTAATTTCCTGTTGTATTTTTTTTCCCATCTCAGCTGTGGATGTTTCTCCCCAACCCCCTCTGCTAGAAGCATATTTAAAGTAAATCCTTTTTAAATTCTAACCAGTCTGCACTGAAATTAGAAAACTGAGTTTTAAATACTTTGACGGATACGGCTTAAATTCCTCCCCTTTGACAGAGTTAGAGGGTGACCTTTAGAAACACCGCATGTGACATACGTCTGCTTGGGCCCTTTGTAGGGGTAGGTGACCTTCCCATAGGCAGCAGAAGCATGACAGATTCTTGGCCACACCCCTCCCATGCTCCATGAGCTTCTGAGCACATGGCCTCTTTGAGTCCCAACCTAGAGCAAGATCTGTGATGTGAACCCCATTGTCAGAACACAAAACTGAGATCCCCAGGAGACAAAGAACCAGGGTGACCCTGGATGATCTGGGTCTCAGATGTGAGGGGTGAATAGATGTAGTGGTGGGAGAGAGGAGAGGAGGAGGGGATAAGAAGGACAACCCTGTCACACAGAGCCTGGGGGACATGGTCAGCTGGCAGAAGGACTGGAAATCCAGACTTACTGTAGCAGGCTGAGCTGGGGCAGCTGGGGCAGCCACTCTAGCAGGGTCTTCAGGCTCTCATCACTCAGGGTCTTGCAGGACAAGCTGTGAAGCAAAGGATTTGAATGAGGTTGGGGAACCTTCTAGAAAGTGGGCAGCACAGCTTTACAGCCGGAACCCTCAGGAGATGAAGAGATGTGTTGCTGACAGCATCCCCTCTCAAGACTGGGACAGGTCGGACGCATCTTAGAAACATTAGATGGAGCAAATGAAATTGTTCTGTGTGGTTTTAACAAGCTGCTGGGCATTTTGGATTTCCAAGGTACTCCTGATCTAGGAGACTCTCTCTATAAACTCCATGAACTAGCAGAATTGTGAATGGAGAGGTCATCAACTACTTCCACCACAGCAGTGATGAAGCAGGTGGAACCTGTGGGTTGTCATCCCACTGGAGAGATGTGGGTTTCTGTGGCCCATCCAAACCCACCAATCACCGCATCAAGGGTACAGATAATATGACAAATCCAGCATACACAGGAGACAGTCCAAGCACCTACCATTGGACCACTGTGTATCCTGACTATGTGGAGAATCCCAGGGCCCTCCACTAGGTCTGGAATCACTTGCTGTCCCCAGAGCTCTTTGGGCTGTATCTCCCAACTGCCTTCACCCCTCTATCCATCCCTACACTCTCTCCTCTGTCTCTTTCCCTTTGTGCCTGAAGGCTTCTGGCCTCAATCCTGCTGTACTCATTGGTTGGCTGGGAGGAGAGGGTAGGACAGCATTGATGTGGGTGAGGAGTGGAGGGGCAGGAGGTTTGTTTGATAAGATTTTATGGTTACATTAAAAATAAGAGCATGGGGCATGATGGGATTCACCTTTAATCCTAGTACTTGAGAGTGATTTCAAGGCCATTCTGGCCTACAAAGTGAGTTTCAGACCAGCTAGAGCTACACAGTAAGACTTTGTCTTAAAAAATTTAAGTAAGTAAGTAAGCAAGTAAATAAATAAATAAATAAATATAAAAGAATATAGCTTTTCATACCAAGATATTTACAAATAAAACTATAAAGTGTCTGGAAACTACTTCAAAATCATTGAGCATGTATGCATGTATTTCTGCATGTATGCATACATGTGTGTGCATCAGAATTTTTGTTGTTTTGTTTTGGGACAGGGTGCTATTGTGTAATCTTAACTGGTCTGGAACTAGCTGTGTGGCCCAGTCTGGCCTTATATTCCCAATACTCCTGCCTCAGTACTGAGTGTTGGGATGGCAGGCAGGTGCCACTGTGCTCCACTGTGTGCTGTGGTGTATGGAGAAGAGGTGGGTTAGGAGCCTATCACTCCTGGGAGAGAGGGGAGGACCTAAGGTCCTTCATTTTCTCTAATTTTATATGTACCAGCACTCTCTAGAATAAAAGAGTTATTAAAATGACAGAGTATCCTCACAGTGAGGAAGTGTGACAGACACTGCCTTGGTCAGGTCGTCAAAGGCGATGTAAGCATGACAGCATGCCACGCTAAAGTGATACCATGAGGTAGTTGGGCTGGTGGATGCTTCCCCCAAGTCCAGACCTGGAGAAAAACAGCCAAACTCAACCAGCAAATACCTGCCTGGGAGCCCTCAAAACCAAGGAGGATGTAGAAAACAGAGAAAGAACCGCAAGCTTCCCAAGAGAGGGGAGACTGAGGAGCAACGCTGGACCGCATTGGTGGTGCAGAGTTCTGTCTCGGTGGAAAGAGCGATCAAGCTCCAGTCAACAGCTGTCTGTCACGTGTGGTGTCCTCACTGTGACAAACACTATGTAACAAGAGACATTGACTCTCTGCAGGCCTATGCAACTTTTTTGCAACATAGTCTAAAATCATTCTAAAGGGGTTTGTTCACAAATTGAGGGCCAGTGAGATGGGAGCTCCCTGGGATCTATCTACACCGTGAGGCGAGAATTGATAACTGAGCTGCTCGGACTTCCACAGAAGCATCATGACATGCACACCCACATATGCACACAAACTAAACATAATAACCTTTCAAAAATGAACGAGGACTGGTGGGTGGGATGGCTCAGAGGGTAAAGGCCCTGGTCATCACGCCGGAAATCAACCCCTGGGAATTGGCTCCTGAAACTCCTCCGCTGACTTCCACACACATGCTGTAGCATGTACATACATACACTCCCTCCCCACATCATAAATGAACAAAATGTAATAGAATGAATTGGCCTCACGTGACTTGACCCTCAGGGAAAGCCACACTGTCACTGTCACTGAACAGTGACTAGATGCAGGGAGATCTCGCATGGCCAGATCTCCTCTTGTCAGACAATGCAAACCCCTCCGTCCTGGTGTGTTGGCCATGGAGAAGAGCATAGGAAACACACACTGGGCTCTACATGGATTGTCCAAAGGGCTGATACCGATTTGAGGTGGAGCCAGAGTGGGGACATGAGACTGTTGCAAACTGGGAAAGCAGACGTGAGCGTGCTGAGACTATACGCTGCCCCTGCCTAAGACTGCAGACTTCGGCAGAGAGGCCCTAATCTGAAAACCCCAAATCCAAAATCTGGAAGAGTTGGAGCACTGACACCACACTGCAAGTGGAAAATTCCAGTCCTGACAGGTCCCAGCCCCCAAGTGCAGGCTCATTATAGACACTGACTATGGCTTGAAGGTTATGGGCTTACATGAAACAAATGAATTTTGTGTTTAGAACCGATTCCCTTTTCCAAGGTACCTCGTTCTGCATATGCAAACATTCCAAAATCTAAAGAAAATTCCAAAATCCAAAACCCTCCCAGACCCGAGCATCCTGGATAAAAGCTATGCAATCAGAAAGTAAAAACAGAGCATACAGTGAGCAAGAAGAGGGCCGGACTGTGACAAAATGGCATCATGATTCAGAGAGATGAACGTTTGTTTAGTGAGGGGCTCCAGCCTGGAGTCTTTTAAAGGTTATTTTTGTATAAGAATCACAACACTGATTCTCAAGGAAAGGCTCACTGTCCATTCCACGGAAGCAGAAACTGAGGTCCGGGGATGTAAAAGCCAGAGTCAGCTGGCTTCCAGCGGCTGAGGAACTCCTGGTTATGGGATTGGTCTCTGGCCACAGACTTGGCTGTTCTGAAGTGGGTGAGCTAGTCCAGGGACAAGGGAGGGGCTCAAAGGTGACGAGTTTAGCCCTAGACGCAGGATGGGGGAGAAGCTCGTGTGGGGCTCTGGGACAGGACCCAGGCATCCCAGTACTTGAGGCTAGGGCTCCTGAGAGATGGCTGACCTTCAGTGGGCCTCATAACTCCCAGAATGGGGCTGATGGGTCTGGTGAAAGAAGACCAGGAAAGGTTCAAGTCCCCCTGCCAGCCCTCTGCCAGGTTTCTACACAGCCACCCACACTGTCCCTCAGGGATGGGTCTTGTCACTTACTGGACTCCCAGAGGCTCTGGGCACTTCTCCAGAGTGGCACAGAGGCAGGCAAGGCTCCAGGGTTCCAGCTGACACCCCTGAAGGCTGAGAAGGGACAGGGGACAGGGTAGAGGATTAGAGTGTACCCTCCCCCAGAACTGCAGGCCTCAGGCTCCTCTCCTATGCACTGCAGGGCACACTCCCCTCCCCAACCTCTCCAATAACCCCTTCCTGTGCCCACCATTATGACATCCACATTAAAGCTGCTCCATGTGGATCAAGGCCTTTCCATCCAGTGCCTCTGCCTGAGCCCAGACGCCATCTTCACTCGCTTGGATCACTTACTACCTCCTGGTTTCCACTCTTGATCTCATGATCCTTCATCACCCTCCAAGGGTCTCATCTTTCTAATGTATATACATGCACCAAGTGCAGGCCTGGTGCCCATGGAAGAGGGTGTCAGTCCCCTAGAACTGCAGTTATTGATGGTTGTGAGCTACCGTGTGGGCACTGGGAACTGAACCCAGGTCCTCTGCAGGAGCAGCAAGTGCTCTTAACCACTGAGTCATTTCTCCAGTCCATGTCTTATTTTCAACATTTCCAATCTATCGGGGCCTCTCCACTGCTTAAAACCTTCAGTGGCTCCCTAGGGTCTTTAAGCCAAAGATGAATGCCCTGCTGTGCTCTCCGGCTACACTGCAATGCTTCCAAACATGCCCTCACCCTGGTTTTTGCTCCTTATCTCTCCTGCCTGGGGCATGACAACTTTTCTCTGAGTAGCTCTGTTGACGCTGGCTTAGGTGTCTCCTCGGGGACAATATCAGGCCATAGAAGGGTCTTAAGCCCCTTGTGGTACAGTTGGGAGTTACCCAGACCATACTTTTCTAGAAATGAAAGTCTCAAAAGCAGATGGCAAGCCAGGGCAGGGAAAGGCTGGGTTTCCAGTGTGTTTCACAGATATGACGTCTTCTGTAAGGAGAACTCAGGCCTTGGCCCCACTGAGGTGACCCAAAGTCCCAGAAGCCCCCAGCACTGGCCTCTTTCTTTCCCCATCTCTCAAACTCTCTTCCGTCCACCTTAATTTATAGCCCTGACCTCCTGGCTCTGCCCATTCCTTCACCCCTGATCAAAAGTGGGATACAGTACCGGAAGCTCCTGGAGCGGTGGCGCGGACTGAACTCCAGTTCCGGGACTCCAGCCGGGAACTCTGGTCCACATCTGCCAGCTAGTGCATCCCTTGGAGGGAGGAAACAGCTTGAACCACACCTGAGTGACTCCCATACCCTCAGGACTTCCGTACTAGAGGCAGAACTGGATGGGATTCTGGAGATTTGACCCCAGCTGGGCCCCTCATTGCTCAGGTGGGGAAACTGAGACTCTCAAAAGGGAAGCTAGAGCAAAGAAAATCAGCAGTTCACACCTGTCCAGGTCAGGCCGCTGCCAGGTAAGTGGAGCCAGAATAGAGTCCCTCCCCTGACCACCAACTTGACAGGAGCACAATCTGCCTCCCTGTTTCTCAATTCTTTTGTCTTTGGATTCCAGAGGCTCTCCACAGAGATCGTAGTTTGGGAACCAAGAGCATCTAGCCTAGGACTAGCCTGGCTTCAGACTGCCTGGCACATGATCTGTAGTGAGATCCAGCTGGCCCTTCCTTAGGCCCCACTCTGAGGACAGGCCCCACTGTTCAAGGCCATGACGCCTTTTGCCACTAGGGGGCAGCTGGGAGCACTCGCAAAGTGCTAAATTGGTTTATTTTAAGGAGTTCGCCCGGCTTCTCAGGGACTTGCAGATTAGATAGTGCAGCTGCCCCAGAGATCACACCAGTCCTGAGGGTCATTCTTGGGCATGGCTGTGTGTGTCAGGATGGAGATGGGGCATCCACAGAAAGTAGGAATCAGAGCCACAGACAAGCCAGACCGCCCAGACTTCTCCTACCTGCCAGTCCCAGCTCCTCGAAGGAGGATGTGGTCACTCTCAAGGCTGAAAGCGAAGAGGAGGCAGCCGGTTGAGAAAGGCGAAGGGTCCCCTCCCCAGAAGGGTTTAGGGACCTGGAGGTGGGATGCCACTCAGAGAATAACAATATAATAACAATGAATCAAATCACCGCTATGGTTATCCAAGACTCTTGTAGGGCTCAAGGCCCATTATTTCAGCGCCCTCTCGTGGTGAACCAGGAGAGAGAGAAAGCAGGCTTCAGTGCTCTAATCAAATGGGGGCTAAAGGCCCTAAGAACGCTAAGGACCTACACCAAGCTTGTCCACCTGCCACCACACCTTTATTCTTAGGGTTCCCGGAGAAGGAGGAATGGGGCAAAGTGCTCCCCAGACTATGGGCTTTCTGCGGGGAGGGATTCAGGGCTGTGAGGTGGCTGATGCCTTCCTTCCCAGCTTCATCAGTTCTGGAGATGCCATAGTTAGGCTAGTCCCTGAGCCCCAAAGGCCACCAGCCAGCTCCCAGCTTGCTTAGGAGTGTCTAAGGGCAATCTGGAGAGCAAGGAAGAATTGAAAGATTTTTGTCCCAAGGAGAACCTGGAGAAATTTGTCTGTTTCTGGGACCATGTGGTCATAATTTTCACTCATTCATTCTATGCGCTCCTAGCACATGCTCACTGTACCTGGTGTCACCTAAGACCCAGGGTGACCTGTAAAAGAGGGGCCTCAGCGGGAACTGATGAGGGGAGGGAGAGGGGACAGGGCAGTCACTCACCTGACATCTAGGTGGAACACCCACTGAACGGAAGACATGCACGGGATTAAGCCAAACACAGCATCCAGGGACACACCATTCCTGCTGAGGCTGAAGATCATACAGGCGACAATGGTGAAGCCATCATGGACTCAGACATGCCCTCTGCATGTCAGAGCATAAGGCCAGGGATGGGAGTGTCTCTGACAGCAGATGACAGATCCTGTTGAGCCCCAGGTGACCAGCTAGTAACCCTCCAACTTCACCACACAGCTGAGATGATCTAGACAGGCAGGGCTCAAGTGACAAGCTGCGTTGGTGACCGAGCTAAGATCGGAACCCAGAGCACCCCTGAGCTATACTTCACCACCCGTTGAAGGAAGGGTGGTGTTCAGGGTAAGGTAAAAATGGGGAGGGGACTCCCATCCTGAAGCAAGAACAAAGATTTCTCTTCTCTCATAGTCTCTGTCCACCTGTCATGGGGTTTTTATTTGCCATGTAATGTCCCACTGGACTCAGCATGCTCCTCACAGGTACCTTGTCACCCAGGTTAAGAACACCTGCAAGAATCTGCCAGCAAATTCAACCTGCATGCCATTGTCTGCAAAAGAAAGGCCCCCTTCCTGCCTGTAAGCACCCCTGGCTGTCCCCCTCTCCCCAGGATCAGAGGCGACCTTCTTTCTCTGCCAGCCTCCTCAGAACACAGTATTCTAGCAAGAAAGGCCCTGGGCCACAGGACTCATCCCAGAGACTATAGCCACAGGCAGAGACTACACCTGATTCTTATGCATTTACTGACCCAAGCTTCAGTTTATGCCATAACTTCCCAAGGCAGCAGAGAGAGCCAGAACCCAGGGTCTGCAGCTTCTTTCACGGGATCCCTTTATTTCTGCCCAAGAAAGCTTGGGAACAGGAGGGCAGTATGAGAGCCAAGAATGCCCAAGGCCTTTGTTCGGGAATGTGGTTGGCTGTAAGCAGAGTGTGGGGGGATCTTGGCCTGTTGCCAAGGTCTTCCTCCCACGCCAGATGCCTTGCACCTCCCTATCAAGTCGTCAGAACACTTGGGCTGCCCTAGACACCTTGCTCGGTGTCTTCTCCAGCATAACTCCTTCCTGTCCACTTAGACCAAGTTTCATCAAGCCGCTCTCTTGGTGACCAGGTACTAGAACGGCTGGCTGGTGGCTGGTGGTCACTTAAGGCTTCCTCCTGCTTTCACTATGCTTCCCATAGAACCCCACGGTCCCCCGCTACCACAGGGGCCTGCATAGCCCAGGTGCCTTGGGAGCCCATGGAGAGACATGCGGACTTCGTGGAGAAGGCCGGAAGCAGAAGCTAGAGCACCGAGCTCTGTGAGGACAGTCAGAGCTTAGTGGAGCCAGGGTGAGCAGAACACCAGCTGGGCCCCTGCCGCGCATTTGCCTGTGTGGTGCTGGAGGAAAGGCGTTCATATGCACCACCTGCTTACATTTTTACTGAACCCAGAACAAACCCTCCCACTGAGGGCAACCCAGAGGCCTGGGGGGTGATTAGTTGCTTACTTCAAGGACTGCAGGGGACCCAGTTCTGGGAGCAGCTGGGCTAGTAGGGCCACCCCTTCATCCCCCAGAGAGTTGTCTGATAGGCTGGAAAGGAAGGAGAAGAGATTAGTGGGGGGTGGAGCAGGTTCTGCGTTCGTAACAGTGTGGTCACCCAGCTGTTCTCAGGACCAGGGACCCCAACCTAAGCACTAGGTCATGTTTTTGCACATCATACATGGGGCACATCACTCCCCCCAGTATTGTCTTCTGGGAGCCAGGGAGGCTGCAAAGGGTACCAGTGTGGGCTGTATACTTGGAAAGAAAGTCACTTTCCCCCAGGTCTCTGACGTTAGTGGAGAAGGAAAGCTATGAACCAAACACTTCAAAACAGGACACCGGTATTCTGTCACCAAGCGGCCTTTGCTGTCCCCACCACTGCCTTCCTGGATGCAGGAACTCACTCAAGGTGATCCAGGTGGTGGAGCTGGCAGTTGGCTTTCAGTGCCCCGCAGAGCCTCTCTGTGTGCTTGGCCAGGAAGCCACAGTGTGTCAGCCTACAAGGGGCCAGACCCACAGACACAGTGACCACTAGACACTGGACCCAGGAGAACGCTGTCCCCCAACCCCAGAGCCAGGCAGAGAGGAGGGTGGGCAGAAGGGAGGGATTGTGGAACACGACATTGGGATAGACAGGAGGACTGAACCATGGCATGCCTAAAATAGCACGGCATAGGGCTGGGGAGGAGAGGGAAAGAGAGAGAGCTAAGTGGAGATAGTGATAGAGAGAGACAAGTCGAGATAGCAACAGAAATAGTTAGAGACAGACACAGGTAGAGACAGAGACAGAGACAGAGAGAGGGACAGATAGAGAGACAGTGACAGAGAGACAAAGCGAAAAGACAAATGAGAAATAAGACTAAGTGCTGTAGAGAGAGAGAGAAACAATCTGAGACAGACAGGCAGGCAGGCAGGAAAGCAAAAGGAAGACAGTGTAGGTGGGAACATGCGGGGCTGAGGTGAGCCCAGGCTGAGGCCCAGAATCGGGGACCAGAGGCTCATGGCTCCTCTTTTCTCCATTCAGAGTCTCCCCAGCCCAGGGTTCAGGGAGCTATGAGGCGGGACTGCCCAGACAGTGGGAGGTGGCAGAGGGGTGGGCTGTGTAAGGAGCAAGAAGTTGCCAGGCTGTTACTCCTTGACACAGCAAGTTGTGGTGTCCTCCAGCAAGCCGATGAGATGGGCTTGAGGCTTGGGGACAAGAAAAGGAGACTATTACCAGACCTGATCCTTCGAGAGCTCCGGGACATCTCAGAGGCCACAGGACACACAAAGCTGGTAAGCGGTGTGTTCCTGGAGGGACACATAGCGAGGCCAGGCTGAGCATCTTGCCTCTGGCTCCAGGACCCATCCCCAAACTCACTGTCCAGCTTTGAATCTCTGTGCTTAGCCAGGGTCGATGGGACTTCAGCCTGATATGTGACCTGGGACTGGCCTCTTTCTGGGACTGATTTGGCATGTGTGAGTTGTATCAGTCCAGCACTTGCTGCACACATAAGGAAATGTTCAGTTCACCTGGTTACTGCTACCATTAATATCATTGTCATTATCATCATTGGAGACGGCAGCACTCCTTCTACCAACATTCCGAGTTCAGACCCTGTGCCATAGCTTGTGGGTAGACACACATGGCACAGAGCTAAGCCTTTAGCGATGTCCTGGAAGTCACTTGAAGGAGGGATGCAGACACCCCTTTGAATGGTCCTTGTGCCAAAGGACGACAGAAGTTCTGGTCATATCAGAGCTCTGTGCCAGGCTACTCTCCATATTTAGGCTAAAAACCCAAGTTTCCCATGAATAATTGTCTAGCTATCCCAGCCTAGCCTGGCATATCACCAGATCCGACATCACTGGGCTCCCAGTAGTCTGCCCTCCGCTCCTTCCTCATCAGACTTATGTCTCCTGCCAAGGCTGCTCACAGCCTGACCCTTGGTGAATTCTTTTTCACTTTTTGAGATAGAGTTTCATGTATCTTAGGCGCCATGTGTGATTTGTGCAATGTTGGGAATTGAGCCGATGTCTCATGCAATATTAGACAAACACCACTATCTAAGCTACATCTCCAGCCCTGCTTTGTGAGTTCTTGTCAAGGTCTCCCTGGGTCAGGGAGGGTGCCGTCCCATCCCAGGGAGGAATGTAGGGATGCTGGGTCCTTACCTCTTGCAGCTCCTTTCCTGCTCCCTTGGCTCCTGGGCAAATGTGAGAACCACAGTGTTGCTCAGCAGGCTATGGACAAGAGAGAAGCAAGGGATGGGAAGTTATACCTCTTGTCTAACCCTGACCTGGTGGGACCAAGACTCCACACCTGCCCAAGCTAAGCCCCATCCTGTGACTTCCTCTGAGGCTATGAGGTGGGAAGCCTTCCTGCTACAGCCTGCTTCAGGCTCTTCTGCTCTTGTTTGTGTGTCAGGTGGTAGTATGCCCCTCTGCCTGCTCCAGTGGGACAGGATGGGGGTTTCCTCCGATACTTGCAGTGCTTTGGGATATGGGTGCTGTCTCCCATGATATGCAGCACATCTCAGTGATCATAGTGAATGAGGACCCTAATCTATCTTGTGAGAGATCTGGGTTCCCTCCAGCCTTTTGGGGAGGAGTACATAAAACAGAGACCCTCCATGTAGCTGAGAACCAAGAACGAGGCTTGCAGCCAAGTGGGAACTGCATTGGCTTCCACTCACGCATGTCCTCAGCTTCCCATACTGATGGAGAATGGAGGTTGGACCAGGGGCACAGGAGGTCACATGTCACTTGGAAATTGGTCTCAGGAGAAGCTGGGAAGGGACTGAAGGAAGAAGCTGGAAGGGGCAGAGGCCAGCCTGATCTCACAGGAGCTGGGGACAGAGGGCACTGCATAGTTGGTACCAAGTGAAGCAAGGAGCCGCAGGGTCATTCCCTCATTCTGACACTGCCACACCCAGCTGGCTCCACCAGCTCCAGGCGCCTCTCCAGAGGAGGCCCACAGCACTGGCAGTGGCTGCACTACTGTGCCAGCTGGGCAGGGCTCAGGCAGCAGCTCCTGGGGGTCCCTAAGGCATGAGGCCAGAAATAATATGGGGCACTTCAGAAAGTATGATGATGGTGCCCTGTGTGGCGCCCACCTGATGTGCAGCTCTTCCAGGGTCCCACACGTGCTCATGGCTCTCAACACATAAATCACCCCTGTCCTGGAGAGGCCATTGTCACTGAGGCTGTGGAGGGGAGAGGGAGGCGGTGTCAGCAGGCAGACAGCTCCTGCCCCCCAAGTGGGTCCCCAAGCAGGGTCCCTCAAAGAGTTCTGTGAGTCAAGGGATGTATTACACATCCCTCCCCAAATACACACACTCAGAGAAACAAGTTCTCTGGCTTAAGCCCTAAGTACTTCCCCTGGGTTCTCCTCTCTCTGAGCCTCAGTTTTGTGGTGTATGTAGTAACAGCAGTCTATGGAGGGCTGACTAGTAGGCTCTTTACCAAGGGTTTTAGGCATACATGGTCTCCTTTAACTCCATTTTACAAATGGAGAAACTGAGACATTCTATTACTTTTTTAGGGTTTCAAAGTTATGGGGTGACACATTTAGAGCTGAAACCCAAACCACTTTCCCATAACTCGCCACTCCTTACCCAACCCAAATGACCCTAAGACATAACGCAACCCACCCAAACACCATTTCTGCCCCAGGGCTGCACCATTAGACACCCTACTTTCATGGGTCACCACTCCAACAACCCATGCCTACACCCTAAGCAAACACACTGCTTTGTTCCCCAAAGCCTTGACCCAGTGGCAGAGTACTCACCCACTGGCTCAGTGCAAGGCTCCTACCTCCCAGAGCTGTGGCAAGGACTATCTGGCACGTGAGTCAGATGTGCCATGGACATGCCTTCCATGTGCAAGGAGGTTCAGGGCAGAGGCAAGAGCAAGGTATTGTCAACAGCCCAACTTGGCTGGAGAGAGAGGAAGCTGGGCAGATCAGTGCTACTCTTGCTGACTGTGGACATGGAGAACCGGGGCAGGCAGGGACCAGATGGGACTCTCCATGGCCCCTCTTGTTACCCAGCAGTGGGGGGTGCAACTCACTCCAGTTTCTGGGCAATTTGCAGCTGTGAAGCAGCTTCTGCTACAAGTCGACAGCCTTCATCTTCCAGATGGTTCCCTGAAAGACTAAGATAGAGACACCATGGAGACACTCCACAGTCCTCTCCAGCTCTAGTCAGAGCATCTTTCCTGTAAATGCCCTTAATAATAACTAAAGGGGATAGGCTGCCAGCTCCATACATGCCCATGGCATTGGTACTTCCACACTGGTGGCACATTTCATAAATCTACAAAGCAGGGACTAGTATATTTTCATCTTATTATTGAGTAAACCAAGGCACAGAGTCCTTAGAGACCTGACCAAGGATGGGCTTGGATTTGAGCTCAGACAGCCTGACTGGAAGGTCCCATCTATGCCTGTTCCTGTATGCTGCAACGTGCATAATCGCTTCTTGTGATAACCTCCATAATTCCAGGATATCTGACTCAGTGTAGGGCCAGGGAGGCTTTCTTGTTTTTTGTTTGTTTGTTTGTTTGTTGTTTTTTGTTTTGTTTTTTTTAACTACTTGCTGGAAATCCCAGGAGTTCCACAGGTAAGTGATCGGGGAGAGATTTGAGAAGATTGTTCCTAGCAGTGTGACCAGCACATTCAAAGACGCTGAGGCATAGCACATACCAGCATCCAGAGGAAGCCAGTGTGTTTAGATTGGAAATTGAGTTAGGGTATCAGGGTGAAAGGGGCTGGGGAGATTGAGGTCGGCTTCTGGGTCCCACAAGGTTTGAGGATTTGGGTTTTACCCTGAACAGAGGGAGGGAGTGAAGGGTGTAGGCAGTGGTGAAACACAGCCTACCCTACCAGGAAGAGAATGCCATGGTGGAAGCTGAGAAAACTGAACCAGAAGCTAATGGGGTCACTAGGTGAAAAGTGGGAGGTTCTAACAGAGGAAGTAGATGAAGAGCTTGGAGAAGAAACAGGCTTGAGGCTGTCTAAGTTGGACTGGCAATGAGGGTAAGCTGGGTAGCTCAGAAGGTTTTATTCCTCTAACTAGGTGGGGTGGCGTTGTGTCACAAGTGAGGACACTGGGGAGGGGCAGGCTCAGTGGTGGCAAGAGGGTTAGAAATATCCCGTTGTGAATGTGTATCTGTGTGAGTGTCTGCCATGTGTGTGTGTCCCTCCAATGCCAGAAGGCTCTGGATCCCTGTGAAGCTACAGGCAGTTGCAACTGCCAACATGGGCGCTGGAAACTGAAGACAGGTCCGCTGGAAGGGCAGCAAGCACTCAGCCCTAAGCCATTTCTCCAGACCTTTGAGTTGTTTTTAAAATTATGTTTATTTTTTGTGGTGGGGAGGGGCGCACGTGGAGGTCAGAGGATAACTTGCAGGAGCTGATTTGCTCCTTCCGTCACGTGGGTCCTAGAGAGTGACTTGGATGGCCAGGTGGTGACAAGTGCATCTCCCTGTGAACTTGTCACTTACCTGCTGGGCTACCTTGCTGGCCCTCATTGCTATGCGTTAATCTTGTCCTCAAGTCTTCCAATGAAACAAGGTAATGGACCAACAGTTGATCGCCCAGTCAACCCTCACTGTATGTACCACACCCTGAGGTGGGGTGAATTCACCCCTAAATACTTCATAGCACTCCACCATTTTTTTCTTTTTTTTTTGTTTTTTTTTCAAGATAGGGTTTCTCTGTGTAGCCCCGACTGTCCTGGAACTCACTCTGTAGCCCAGGCTGGCCTCAAACTTAGCGATCCGCCCGCCTCTGCCTCTGGAGTGCTGGGATTAAAGGCGTGTGCTGCCACCACCACCTGGTGTACCCCACCATTCTGCCTTCACATCGCTTAGAGGACTTCCTGTGATTGTGTGTGTGTGTGGGGGGGGGGGGCTCCCTTCCTGTCACTAGGAAATGACCACCACCAGTTCTTCAGCCCTGCTCAGGAGCCAGGCATCATGGGAACTTCGTTAGCCTGTAAAGTTTGGGTCATCCTAAGCACAGGAGGAGTCTCACTCTACTGATGGCTATGGAAGTGGTGGCAGGACTCGTGAGGAAGGGCTGGGACCTTCAGACTAGACTGTTCCTACCTGTTTGATCTTGAGCAAATTTACTCTGTGCCTTCATTTCTTTCTCTATAAAATGTGGTTACATCGCAGCGAGGAGGAGACGATAAAAACACATGTCTAACAGCTTCTAGCGAAGCACTTGATACAGTACAGTACTACACAGTGGCGGATGTTCTGACTGTTGGGATGTCCCTAGACTCTTGAGGAGTCAGCCAACTATCACCACGCCCCACCCCCACATGAAGGTGAGACCTTGTCTGCCCTGCCCAGCCTCCCTAGCTGTTCTTGTCCCCAGTCTCCCACTTTCCAGGGTACTTACTCCACTTCCTCCAGCCTGGGGCCTTTTTGGAATAGCTCCACGAGGGTTTCTGCATCATGGACCCTGAGCTGACATTTCTGAAGCCTAGGATGGGAATGGAGGAGATCAGGGGAAAATCACGGTGCTTCCTGCCCTGAGTCAGATGAGTCCTGAGGGTGCAGACCTGGGATCCGTGTCCTCTAAGTAGTAGGATGGTTTTGTTCAAGGCACTCACTCTGTCTGTTACTAAGTTTCTTTCTCTACCAAAGTAGAGTAATATGCATCATTCATGAGGGTCGTCCTAAAAGGCTTCCCACAAGGCACCAGCCACTTCTGAGCAGTGTCCCACATATAGTAAGGGTCCATTCTGCTGGATCTCTTGTTGACACAGTTGCTCATGCATGCCCTTCCCCTGTCTCTCCATCTCCTTTCCCTGTATTCCTTCCTGCCTGCTCTTCCTCCCTTGGGAAAAGACCCTTCCTCTATTACCATTTTCTGGAGGCAGTGGGCCCTGCTGAGGTACCTGAGTTCCAGGCTCCGGCTCTGTCTTTCTTTCTTCAGGCTATCTTTGTCCTGTAGGTTTGATGTTCTGAAAAGAACAGATGACACACTAGTTTGGGCTCAGGAGCCTGACCAGATGGACTGGACCTCTTTGCCTGGCATCTAGAGTCTGAAGACCCTGCAGCACCTCTCGTGGTGAGCTTGTCCAAAGAGAGTGCTGGAAGGCACTCAAGACACAACTTGGAGAAGCAGCGGGAGCAAGGGCTTGAGGTCCAAGGGAGACTTTATTCAAATGTGGTCTCCTCTACATGTGGCTGTGCAGTCTTTGGCAAGTCACATAAGCCATCAGACTCTTTGGTTTCTACTTCCTAAGGTCACCATGATAGTATCCCTTGGATGTGACCTTTGGTCCAGAAGACAGGGATCATGCATTGTCATAGGCAGGTCCAGGCAGTGGGGAGCTACAGCCTTTTCAGACTGGAGAGGAGAGGAGAGGAGAGGAGAATGCCAGAGACTTCAAAGAATCTTGGGCTATACCATAAGCCAATTTCCATAAACTTATAGACTAGAATTGCCTAACAGAACCTTTTGCAATGACAGAGTGCTCTTCCACTGTGTCATCTGTCATGGGAGCCACCAGTGGCCACTGCTGAGCCCTGGAAGGGTGGTACATGTAACACATAGACCGAAAGTTACCTCATTTACATTGTCACAGTGACTGATAATGACCACATTGGGTGTCGGAGCTTTAGACATCTTGGGGGTAGGCAGGGAGTGACATTGGCCCTACTGGGTCATGGTACAGAAGGGGAGATTGAAGCTGGGAGCTTAGTCGGGGAGGAGTGTGGGGAACGTGGGAGGAGTGTTTTCTTAGAGGGAGTGCTTCCATGTCTTCGCCTACCAATGAGGGGTCACGTGGAAATCCATGTGTGGTCAGCATCTGAGTGCTGATGGTGTTCCAGTGTTTGAAGCATGTTAGATGCATTTACTCCTTCCATTCCCAAGGCAGCCCTAAGATGTAGGGACCATCACCGACCTCTCCTTTATCTTTCAGTGTGAGAATTTTTCAGTTTCAGTGCATGGTATCTTCACATTCCTTACGGATCTGGCCCATTCTGAGGCCCTGGGGATGCTCTCTAGCCAGGGGTCAGATATAGTCCAGACACATGGGAGGAAGAGAGGACACTCTGCCACCCTGAGCAGGGATTCACACAGCAGTAAGGAGAGTCTTCCCATGTCAGCGCTCACTAGGTTCTCACCCTCACCTTCCCAGTCTAGATACCGTCTCAGGACTAGCTGGGGCCATGCCTCCTGAGCTACTTACCCTGATGGCTGCACAGCTGTCTCTGTGACTGGGCACAGAAGGAAGATGAGGTCTGATTCCCTAGAGGGTCAGGCACAAAGACATGATATCCAGGAACAGGAAATGAGCGCATCACCCCACTTGTATAGCTATCACCCCCACCTGCCCCAACCATCCAGGGAAAGAGTGCCCCAGTACAGGCTAGAGTCCTCTGCCACTCAGTGAGCCTGCTTTTGTAAGGTCAGGAAGACAACTTGAGAGGGGTCTTTGTTTAGTTTTGTTTTGGTTCTGGTTTTTTGTTTGTTTGTTTGTTTGTTTGTTTTTAAGACAAGATATCATGTAAACCAGGCTGGCCTTGAACTCACTATGGGGCTGAGGCTAGCCTTGGGCTCCTAATCCTCCTAAGTGCTGGTGTTGTGGGTGTGCATCACTACGCAATCAGAGAGCTTTTAAAAATGAGAATTATAATGGTATTCAGATTAGGAAGCCTGTCCTCTAACCTGCAATGTGAGCCAATGAAGGACCACTGTTTCAGAACCATGGAGAGCGACACGCGGCTTATTTGTTTGGCTATGCCGGTGCTCCACAGTGTTGTCCATCCATCCATGCATGCATGCATCTTTATTTACTTATTAAGCACCAGACCTGAGCAAGAGTCTCGATGTGAATTCAGCTGACTCTGGAGTGCACACACAGATCTCTTGAGCTAGGGACTTCCTCCTCACTCCCTGCCCCTTCCCTTTTCCCCAGACCTTGAAGAGCTAGCTGCTCACCTGACCTGCAGCTTCCTGACAGTGGGACATGAGATGGCCACCTTCACCAAGGACAGTAGAGTTGACATGGAGAAGCTGTTTCTGCTCAGGCTGTACAATGGTGGCCAAGTGTCAGGGGTGGATGCCCTGGACACGGTCAGCAGAGAAAAGTGACTTGGGCCAGGAAAGGGGCTTGGCTGGGAGTAAAGATCACTTACTCAAGCTTCTGGAGCCTCGGCAGGCAGGGGAGCAGCTCCACAAGACTCAGTACTTCTGCGTCCTTGAGCTGGTTGTCATGCAAACTGCAGGGAGATCAAGGCCCAATCCCTCAGGTGGGGACAGGTGCTAGGAAGCCCCAGGTGGTGGGCAACAGTCTTAGGAAGTGAGGTGAGGTGATCCAGTAGGCTGCTCCCAGGGCTTAGATGTACAATGTGCCTGCATCCTGGGTTCACTAATGTCCCAGGGGACTAGTGAACTCTCTCTGGGAGGCTCAAGACTCTACTTCCTGTCTCAGCTCTGGTCCCAGCTCCCCAGAGCCCAGGACAACCTCTCTGACCTCACTGTCTCTACCTGGAATCCCAGATGGAGGGACAGATGGATATATGGGATGAGAATGGTTGAGAGCAACAGGGGAAATTAAAAATAAGTAAATAAAAGGGGTGATGGGGGCCAAGATTAAAATCGCTCAGTAATCCAGAAAGAGAGTTTTAATAAGATCAGTGGTTTAAACCTTCATCTCAACCAGAGTGGCCACTGCTCAAAGGCACTCATCAGTGGGAGCAGCAGGGGCTGGCCAGCTTGTGTTCCATCCTGGAAGTGCTGTATCCGACTTTGTGGGTGAGCCTCTTAGATTCAGTGGTTGCCTTTCTGGATCTCAGGAAGGAGCTATATAAGACTGTAGTAGACCAAGGATTTTGCTGAGACTGTCTCCTAGTAATGTCAGAAGCTGTACCCATAAAGTTTCACCAACATGACTGCCTAAACATGAGCTAAACAAGGACAGCATCAACAGACATGTTAAAGTGGATGGGAGAAAGCCCATGATACCTAAACCCTACACCAAGAACTATAGACAACTGAATACTAAGAGTGGGAGAAATAGTCTTCCCCAGGGAAGAGCACATCAGCTGGTTGTCCAATACAAAGTGGTCAGCCCTAGAAATATACATTCAAGTAACATTTATAGACTCAGTGGGTTGTATTTAAGAATACCTATGTGTATACAGTAACAATTAATGAAAAAAAGATGCCATGAATCTGAAAGAGATCAAGGAGGGGTGTATAGGAGAGTTTGGAGAGACAGAAGGGAAGAGATAAATGATGTAATTATGTTATAATCTCAAAAATAAAATAAAAAATATTCTTTTTTAAAAATATTCTTTAAAAGATTGTAGCAGAGGGTCCCTGGCTCCACTTTCCCTGAAGCAATCAATTCTAGACACAAGCAAGTGGTGTATTGTGCAGGTGTGCTCAGCCAGTGTGTACTGTATCTCAGTGTGCCTGTGTGTGCCACACATGTACCCATCTGTGAAAAGGCATGTGACACACCCTTGAGTTAGATGAGCGTGTATGTCTGTGCAAGTGTGTACCCAAGTGTAGGAACGTGAAATTGTACATTGTATGTATTAATGTATCCCCATAATACCTACCTTCTGCCTAGACACTGCAATCCCCTTTCCTAGAGTTACAGAATGAGAGGAGGGAGCCCCAAACTCATAATCCTGGAAGATAACCCCAAATGTGTGCCCTGCTGGAGTCTGGGAGGAGTTCTTTTGGATTTGGCCCACCTCATTCTTGGACTGACGGCTCTCTCTCTGGTCATCCCCAATGGAATATGCAGGCCCCAGGGGTGTCCTAAGAGCTGGGAAATGACCCTTCTCCCAGGCAAGATAGCCCTCCAGAGATCACTCACCTGACTTCCTCCAGCTGGGAACAGAGGGGCAAAGCCTGTACCAGGTGGCTGATGCCTCGGGCTGTGATCTTACTTCCTGTTAACCTACAGGACAAGCACAGATGGTAGAGGAATGGGAATGGAGAAGAGGACTGGCCAGGAATCTGTCTGTTCAGAACTAAGCAGGCAAAAGTGTGCCAGACATCCTTAGTTGCATATCTTGCTTGCAAGCCTTGGCTTACCCTAGGGTCTTCAGGCTCCCTATAGTAGGCAAGCTTCTGCCCAGGGCTTCTGCAAAGGCGTCCCCACACTTCCTGCTTTTAAAGCTGCAGGAGAGAAGCAAGTCAGTGCTGGGCAGGGCTTAGTGATTGGCAGGATGTCATTGGCAGTGTCCATGGGGACCGAGGGGGCATCATAGTAGCATGAGTCATCGCTGTAGTTGTTGGAGTAGCTGCTTACACCATTGGCTTCTCTATCTGCCAAATCAATTCTCCACTTCACCCATAGAAATACAGTCATATATAGTTAAAATCATGGCAAGAAAACATTGTGCATGTTTTGCTCATGTGCACATGTGGCAGTCAGAGGTCCTTATCACTTTTTTGTTTGTTTGTCTCCCACTGGTCCAGAAACTCACTGTAGCCTGGGGGGGGGGGGCTGGCTGACGGTGAGCTCTGGGGATCCACCTGTCTCTGCCCCTCAACTCTACTGCTACAGACATGAGAAGATATGCTCAGCTTTTACATGGGTGCTGGGGACTTGAACTCAGGTCCTGTTGCTTTTAAAACAAGCCCTCTTCGATACTGAGCTATTTCTCCAGACCCAAGAAACTTTCTTTAGAAAAAAGAAACAACAACGAAGAGTTAATTATCAAAATGGGTAGAGACTTTAGCAGAGTTACAATTTCACCTCACAAATGGGTCTAAAAAATTCAATTTTATATTATTTCAAAAACAAGATTATCACCATTCTTTAGCCTCTTTCTTTAAAAAAAAATTATTTAGTGAGGTTTTTTAATGGGGGGTATCCTTTTACTTGATTATTTTGTTTTCCATGCTGTTCATGTTTCTTTCTTGTGTTCAGTGTTTCAAATATGGTTTGTATTAAAAGATTTTTAAGTGATAAAACTGTAACTCAGAGGGCTGGACTGCCTTGTTACAGTGTTACTATTATATACTGAAATGTATAAAGTGTTTTCAGTCTATTGACACATATAATATGTTTGTAAATGAAACCTGGTGTTGATTTGAAGGACGAAATCAAGAAATGGAGCTCTAGCAGGAAGTAGTTTACCAGCCAGAAGTGACATTTCCAGCTTCTCTTGCAGGCCAAAGTGACTGTATGGCTAGGTTCTCAGTGATGCAATGTGACTGCAAGGGATGTGTCCTATTTCCATGGTGACCTTTAAACACATCCCTCCAAGGTCACCGTTTCCCTTCCTCCAAGTCAGGGCACAGGGACACCCATGGTTCAGCATTGATCCTACAGCTAGTATGTCTGAGGGGATGCTGGAAGAAGGACCGGGGTCTCTGCATGACCACATAGGCTAGAGCAAGCTACCAACTTGGACCACCTACTTCTGACTTGTCCATCACAGAGACATACACTCTAACAGGACTACCCCCATAGTATCCAAGGAGGCTTGCACTGGGACTACACCTTTGTTCTTTCTATCTGATAGATACAGAGCCTTGGCTCTGGACCAGATGCCGTATTGAGAAGCCTGTTGGACATCATCCCATCCCATTCTCCCATATCCCTGTGACTTGTGTACACATTGCAGGTATGGAGAAACACCATCAAGGGAGGTAATATATAACTTGCTCAAGGTGAAACAGCCTTGAGCAGCATACCCCAGATCCAGCACTCCAGTCCCTGACTGACAGAGAGATATGAGAGTCAAGGAGCCACAAGCAAGAGAAAGGTACACCTGGACTCCAGAAGCCTGGTCAAGGTGCACTGCTACCCCACCAGCATTACACCCTGGATGAAGATGGGACATTCTTTTCAGAGAGTCAAGACTTGAATCCAGTCTCTCGGGACCAGTTGGCCTCCCGCTTTCCCAGAGCACAGTGCCCTCCCCCACCCTTCCCTACCTCCTCCCTTCTGATTTGACTCACCTGAGATTCTCAACCTGCCCACACCCTATCAGAGCCTCTGGGCAGTGGGGTTCCAGTGGGCAGCCATCAAAATCCAGGTGAATGGGGGCAGCCTTGTGCTCCAGAACATTGGCCAGTGCAGCCAGGTCTGCACGGGTCAGTGGGAAATTGTGGAAAGAAAGCTGGAAGGAGAGGCTTTGGGCAACGAACCTCGCCAGCTCCCGGTCCCGGGTCTCAGCCACACAGTGACACAATTCTATCATCTTTGGCCCTGTAAGCTTTCGGCTAGCCAACTTCCTCAGCACCTGAACAACAGCAGCCTGCCTGGAGCCCACCCAGGCTTCGTCCTGCCGAGCCAGGTGGCAAAGGAATGTACGGCAAGTGCGGGATGCCAGGCCTGCCAGGAAGGTAGGGAGATGGTCGGAGAGGCCCAGCCTAGCTTTGGTCCGCAGTACCCAGTGGGAATTGAGGGTGACATAGTAGACGAGCATGTCTTTGTCCACTGAGTCACTGGCCATCAGATACAGAGCAGCAAAGAACTCTTGCAGGCTGAGGTGGGCGAAGGCATAGCCTATTTTTTGGTGCTCAGGTCTGGTACGGATACAGAAGGAGGTCAGGAGGCTGTGGACAGCTCCAAAAGCCATCAGGGGAGGAGGGATGTCTGCCATAGAGAAGATGACCTTCCCAGTGTCCAGTCCCCTAAGGGCCACCTTTCCAAGGTCCAACAAGGATGCGGCAGGCAGAGTCCCACTGGGGTTAAAAGTCTCCACCATCTGCAGGTACAGCTGGGTTACTGTGGACAGCGGGGCCATAGATTGGCCTGGGGGGCTTCCTGGAAGCAGACGGCGGAGGCAGAAGCAGGCAACTCTGCACAGTGCAGGTACCGCACACATACCCCGGAGACGCTCATTGCTTCTCACTTCTGCCAGAGCCAACTCCTGCGACAGCAGATCACTGAAGAAGTGGCTGACATACTTCTCTACCCGCAGTCCATCAAAGCCCCACATGTACACCATGGCTGCCTCTGTAGGCACACAGGCAGGCAGTTTCCCAGGACGAGAGGTGGCCATCACCCAGCAGCCTGGCAGAAGGGTCCCACGGCAGAGGTCAGAGAAGAGGGTGAGGACCGAGCCTGCATTGTCAGGACCCATAGAACCGGCATGGAGTGCCTCATCCAGCCCATCAAAGATCAGTAGCACTTGATGGGCATTCTCCTCCAGGTACTGAAAAACAGCATCAGGCTCTGACTCTGGGCTCAGATACAGATCAAAAAGGAGCTGGGGCAGTGTCAGCAAATGTGTGATTGTATTGAGCTGGCGGAACTCAAAAAGGAACAGAGCCTGGAAGCGGTCCAGCTGACCGTTAGCCCACTTCCAGCAGAGTCGATGGGCCAGAGTGGTCTTGCCCATCCCAGCCTTTCCCAGCAGTACTGTCACTCGAGGTCCCTTGGGGGCCCTGAAATTGAAGAGATCTTCGATGCTCACATCAACATCATCTACTGCCTCGGGGTCTGCAATAGTGGCTCCCTCCTGAGCATCCAAGGGTGCTGTAGCCCGGCTCCACTGCAAAATTGGGGGTACGTAGGCCAGTGGGGAGGCCTGAGGATGCCCTGCTCCTGTGCATACACCACCATGGTACTGTTGGGTAGAGGTCTTTAGGAGTTTCAGGTACTTCTTAGCCAGCTCTGCAAGGGGCACAGTAATGGCATGAAGGCAGGATCTCTCACACTTGATACATGTCCTGGGACCCCATGATCAGGCTGTTACTGTCTTTAGCCCTAGCCATGTGTGCATGGGGTCAAGTGTCAAGGGCACAGTGAAGGTTTTTAGGCCATCCATACTCCCAGAAGGAGTGGATACACAGAAACACCAGCTCTGAAGCCACTTACCCAGGGAGGTGGGGATGGGCCCTTGGGTTACAACTCTCTCTTCCAGGGCAATACAGGTGAGGTCTTTTTCAGTCAACTAGGGGAGGTTGCTCACTTTGCCACATCTATGGGGACCAGCTCTAAGATGGCAGAAGCAACTGCATCTTTCCCTTGAGAGTAAGTGGGCACCAACAAACTACAGACTTTGTAACCATCAATCAGACCATGGGAACTGGGCTCCTGCTATGCCAAGTGTTACTTTCTTCCTGGATCGTTGGGAAGACTCAGCCCCCCACCCCTACTCCAGGAAGGACTGAAGTAGTGGCCTATTTTGCGCAGATGTGAATTTTCTAGTTATGCCCACAGCTGGTGGACTGTATGTGTGTATGTGAGAGCTAGGCCAAGGACTATTCCGGACCACTGGTAGAGGATGAAGGAAATTTCCCCTCTCCTCTTCCCCATGGCCTAGCCCCAGTGCCCCGTGTCTCCATGGACCTTCTATCTGGGGGTTCTCCCAGGCACCTTCATCACCTCCATCCTCACTCACCCCCAACATGGCCACTGAGGGCTCAGGCCTGAGGTCACACTGGTTACCACCCTGGTGCTTGCACAACCTTGAGGACAGTCTGGATGAGCATAGGTGACAAACCTGTCCTTGAGATACCCTGTCTCCTCCCCTGTTCACTCAGGACCTTTAGTATTTCTCTCCTGGAGGCTTGGAAAATAAGCCACCAGGCCTCAGAAGCTTCTCATCCAGGGGCAAGGCCCAGAATCTGTCTGTGATCAACCTCGGGGAACCCAGTCTTATGTGGGGTTCCCTACTCCTGTAACCTACCTAGCTGCTGTTTCCTGAACTGCTTCCGGCGGGGCGAGGACCCACAACTCTGAGAAGGGCGCTTGACACCTGCAAAGAGAGAAGTAAGGGCATGGGTGGGGGAGAAAACGGGGACCCAGGCAACACCTTTGGGGTGCTCTATTCCGCAAGTGGGCCCAGGCAGAGAAGAACGAGACACCCTAGGATTACGAGAAGGCCATTTCCATAGCTTCCCCAGCAAGCTTCAGGCTCTGGTCCAGGATGAAGCGAGTAGACCCACAGCAGGGCATTCTAAGCCCCATGTCCACTAGGGGAGGGGCAGGCTCTGTGACAGTGAAGCTTTCAACTGCTTGGTTGAGCCTGCAGCTGGTCCTTGTTAATACACATCAACACCATGACATGATCCCTGCCTTCCTATAATTTCATGAAGTGGGGACAGGGACATGAGAACAGGCTCCCTGGGTGACACCTGACAGCGGATCTATAGGGCTGAGGTCAGCCACACTCAGTCTCTTCTGGGGCCCCAAACTAGAACCCTGGTAAAAGACAGTGGGGCAGGTCTTGAAAGCCACAGAGAAGGAGGAAGTGGGATTCAGTCTATGTGCTGAGGAAGAAATGGTGGTCACTAGCCAGCACTAGCTTAAGGTGAAGACTGAGCATATCAGCTGGCACCCCAACCCCCTACCAGCTGGCACCCCAAGCCCCTATCCGCTGGCACCCCAAGCCTCTATCAGCTGGCACTCCAAACCCTAGCCCCAGATCTTACCATGGTGCAGCAGAGGTCCAGGATAGCTATCCTCACCAGCTCCTATCTGCTTAGAGAATTCTGTAAGACAGAGCAGAACGCATGCCACTAGGGATGTGGGATACAGTGTCATGATGGTGCCTGGGTAGCTAGCTCTGAGTGGTGTCTGCTCTGGGGACAGCTGTAGGTTCCAGAGATGAAAAACTGATACTCAAGCCATCTGCCAGGGAAGCAGGTGGTGCACTCTGCATGCAGCAATGTACAGATGTATACATGTATATATACAAGTGCACATGTCAGTGAGGATGTATGTCTGCACACATATCTGTGTGTGTGTATGTGTTCACATGTGTGTATGTGCAGTCTTCTCGTGTGTGCACGAGTTTGTGTCCCCACCGCCACACTGGTAGAGCTCATGGGTGAATGTCCACTTTCTATCCAAGGGCTCCTCCTCAGTGCTATGCTCAAGAAGATGCTGAATGGAATATTCAATCCCCTGCTTATTAGTAGGGGCTGAGGTCTTCTGACTGAACAGTAGAAGGAAGTCTCTTGGTCATTGCAGGCATTTGGAACGTATGGCCCTTCTATGTCCTCTCTGTGTGACCAGATGGGTCACGGGGGGGTGGTGGTGGCACTGAAGCTCTGCAGGTCACAAGGCTGTGCTGGCAGCCTCGTACCTCCCATGTGGGCTCTTACCATCTTTTTGGCCCCAGATGCTCAGCAGTGGTACTTCCAGGTCTAGAGGCACAGTAAGCTCCATGCACAGACTATAGATGAAAGACTGCCAGGTGGCCAGGCCCTGGGTGTACAGCCTCCTGAGCTGACGACTAGTGATCTCAGGATCGGGGGCCTTGCTGCTGGAGTCCAGGTCTGTGGTTGGGAGGTAGAACCTAAGCTGGGCGTCCAGCCATTCTGAGTTTTCACTCAGCAGCCTCACAAGCCAGGCCCACAGGTTCTCAGTGCCCAGTTGAAGGCTCTCAGGGTCCATCAGAAGCCAGGCCTGTGGACATGAGGGGAAATGGTGAGTTTGAGGGTAGGAGAGTGGGGGGCAGCAGGCTGGAGTAAGTGGTCTGTGATGATTTGTGTTAACTGGCAACCTGACAGAATTGAGAATCGTCTGGGAGATGAGCCTCTGGCCATACTTGTGGAGGATTATCTGCACTACATGATAGGGAGGATCCATCTTGACTGTGGATGGAACAATTCCCTGGGATCCTGGGCTGTAGAGAGTGAAGGGAGGGAGCCGAGCACTGGCATTGGTCACTCCCTGCTTCCTGACAGTGGATGTGACTGTAACCCACAACTTCACACTCCTGCTGCCAGTGATGGACTGTACCCTTGGGCTGTGAGCATATTTTACCTTTGTTGTTGGTGTATTTTTATCACAGCAACAGAAAGCAACCTGGCCTCTCCACGTTGTGCAGATCAGCTTCAGAGACAGGGCTGCTTCCATACCCTCCCACATCTGTAACTATACCCCAGCTAAGCAGGTCTACCAGCTCTTTAAAGCATACAGGGCTCTAAGGATGCTGTTCCCATGGACCATATGTGCTGTTTCAGTCTGAATTAGTTTCATGACGGAGACATCTAGCCATCACTAACTCTGTTCTCCTTCCTCTCTTAGTACCAGAAACTCCTTGCTAGTCCCTGATTATCCAGAATAGACTGCACCTCCTGCCCCCTAATAGTTAGACACAGCCGCATCATGGGGGTAGGGTTGGACAGTGGGGTCAAGTGGAATGTTATCTGCCTTCTCTTGCTTCTTCCTGGTGGCTGGAATGTTAACAGGATGGCTAGACCTTGGGCAGCTATGTTGGGTCACAAGGTAGGAAAGCCAGTGCTGAGGAATGTGTGGCTAAAGTTGCTCACCTTCCCAGGACTCTGTGCCTTTAGCCCTCTATTATGTGACTGAGAAATCATTTTTACTTGGTTCAAAATACTGTCACTTAAGGAATTCTGCGTATAGTGGACCCAAGTCTTAGCTACTACAAACCATCTCTCTCTCTCTCTCTCTCTCTCTCTCTCTCTCTCTCTCTCTCTCTCAGCTAATTCTCTCTTTCCAAAGATCAAATTTTATTTTTTATTTATGTGTCTGAGTGACTGTATGCCACACGTGTGTGGGTGCCTGCACAGGCCAGAAGAGGTCATTGGGTTCCTTGGATTACAAGCAGTTCCAAGCTGCCTGATGTGGGTGCTGGGATCTAACCTGGGTCTTGTGGAAGAACAGCAAGAACTCTTAATTGCTGAACCATCTCTCTAGCCCAATTTCCCCCCTCTAGATGTAAGCTTACGAAAGCCTGCTGGGAAGAGTTCCAATAGCAGGCAAAGGGTGTTTACAAAGCAGAACCCTAAAATAATGAGCAATGGTTCTGATCTAGTAATTCCATATGCAGTAGGAAGCCATCATGGATACACAACTTTTTTTTTTAATTATAAAACTGTTCATGGTACGGTTATTCATAATAATTAAAAATCAGAAGTAACATGAGTAGCAAACAGATGGGTTAATTAAATGGTGGTCTATATGTTGAAATAAGCTGTTTGGGGCATATTTCTCCATCAACACTCACAAAGTACATACTGTGTTAGGTATGATATTCTCTGGATGTACTATAGGTTAGCTAATCCTCACATTTGCTGAGATATCACCTCTAACTCCAGAAGGAGTGGAAGGCCCAACCAGGAGCTGGCCTTGCTACATCCACTGTATATCCTGGGCACTTGCAGGGGCTGGCTGGGCATTTGTGCCAGCTCCTCCCAGGCTCCTCTCCTCCATTAGACCTGTATCACTTGTGCCAGAACTTACAAGTCATGCAGTGTGCTTACATCCATGATCCTTAGGCTGAGACAATTGTCTCTGGAGACTGAATGACTCAGGCCAAGGAAGAGAGGAGGAGGTACCCAAGGCCAAATGTCAAGTTCATGGCAGAGGCAGGATCAGAACAAAGATTTTTTTTTTTTTGGCTCCCAGGTCAGTAAGCTTCCAAAGCTTGGAGCCTCCGGTAGCAGGAGACAAGGACTTTGTGTGATTTTTGTTCTAAGGACGTGTCCACACAAGAGCATGGCTTCCTTCCTGTCCAGCAGTCATGCTGCCTGGGAAAGGATCACCCAGGGCAGTGGGTGACAGATGAGAAGAAGGGCTAGACAGGTGACGCTGGGGCCGTTCCTTGTCCTCACATCAGCCTGACATGGAGACTTTGTTCGCTATAGGGGTCCCAGCTCTTGAGATAAGACACCAAGCTCTTTAAGCAACCTCGATGGGAAACAGGGCTCATCTCACCATTAATAGACATGGTGACTTCTGTGGGAAATGGTCTTTGGGACATGATTTCAGTCCAAAGATCCATGGTCCAGAGCCAGGAGATGATTACTGGCCCAGCTTACTACTAATTCTCCCTGATAGGCCTTGGGGGCATTTACAGATGCCCTGCTCCCCTCTTTCTGGGCCCTTGATGATATCATAGGAAACTATCCCTTTGCATTTAGGTGTGGCTGTGAAACTCGATTTGTCTGGTAAAATATGTTAAAAATGGCATAGGTCACATTTTGCATAGATGTTTCAAGAGCCAATATGTGACTCGCCCTGATGTCTGCTCTGCTGTTCCATTTCAGATCATGGCTATTCCTTTAACCTGAGTCTGGGCTAGAGGACAATGTGGACCAGAGCTCCCTTCCATTCACAACAGCCAGAAAGCAAGGGTGGGAAATGCCGCTTTGGGGCAAGCTATTTGTTACCGCAGCAGAACCTAGCTTACACACTCACACTGCAACTTTGATCTAGTTTCTTTTGTCTGTTGTGGGGGAGTGGAGGAAGCCTTGGGTGAATATGTATTATTGACATGAACATGGACATGGCAAGCACCCCAATCCTGAGACCCAGGGAAATGGCAAAGCCTTCCCTCCTGATGGGAATATAAACGTTGATGGTATGAAAGCATAGACCACACTTTCCTCCTGGATGTTTACAGACTTAGATAACACCCCTAGAGTGATCTCCCGTTAAGACTAGTTAACCTCTCCTTCTTGTGCTATGCATTATAAACACAGCCAAGTTTCTGGATTGCATAGTAGGTGCCCTCCCTCAGAGCAAGCATAGCCCATCAGATCCTGACTTCTCTATGTGTATGTGTCTGTGGTTTCCTCATTCCTGCATTGCCCTAGGTTTCCAGGACCAAGCTGTGCAAGACATGGCAAAATGTATGCCTCAGTCATACCATCTATAAATGGGTAGAATAGAATCTCAAAGCTCATATTCTATGCCAGTAATTTTTTCATTCTCATGCTAAATAGTGCCCAAGGACAAGTTTGTTGAGTCTGGATAACCCAGTTCAGACAGAAGTCAGTACTCAACTCTCCATAAGGGTACTTGGCCAGGTGTTACACTTTGTTAAGTATTGTAAGAATGTTAATGTTCAGCCTTTGGTGGTTGCGCACACCTTTAATCTTAGCGCTTAAAAGGCAGAGCCAGGTGGATCTCTGAGTTCAAGGCCAGCCTGGTCTACAGAGTGAGTTCCAGGACAGCCAGAGCTACACAGAGAAACCATGACTTGAAAAAACCAACCAAACAAAAAAAAAGAATGATAATGTTCCACAACTGAACAATGTGTAGAGAATGAGAGACTTGGAATACTTGGTCCTAGATGGAATGTTATCATCAAACCTCTCCCCTCAAGGCTCAGGGATCTATGCAAAAAGGGAGGGGGTGGGAAGATGGTAAGAGCCAGAGGTGGTGGATGACTCCAAGGAAACTCTGTCTTCCAGACACAACAGGACTGGTACTTATATGAACTCACAGGGCCTGTGCTGGCTCAAGCCAGACAAGGTCCCTGCACTGAGAGGGGAAATGGACACAGGCTCCCATCCCTAACCAAGAACTATCTCCAATTGGTGTCTGCTGGCAAAGGAAGACTCCCTTGTCTCCCATGGAGTGTCACTGAGTATATCAACCACATCCCAGGGCAGTCCCCTGCCCCAGTGTAGTTGGCCAGCACAAAAGGAACTCTATGTATTTTTTAAGTGGGGTTTTGTTTTGTTTTTGCAATTTTTTTTTTTGTCTGATTGGTCTTTGCTTATTTTGATATTTTATTTGTGTGGGCTTTTTTTCTTTTTGAGAAAGAACACAAAGTTGGGTGGGTAGGGAGGTGGGGAAGATTTGGGGGGAATTGGGGGAGGGAAAAACATGATCAAATATACATGAAAAAAATTAAATTAAAAAAAAAAAAGGAGGGGAGAGCTGAAGAGATGGCTCAGTGGTTAAGAGTACTGGCTGCTCTTCCAAAGGTCCTGAGTTCAATTCTCAGCAACCACATGGTGGCTCACAACCATCTGTAATGAGATCTGGTGCCCTCTTCTGGCCTGCAGCCATATATGCAGGCAGAACACTATACATAATAAATAAATTTAAAAAATTTTAAAAAGGAGGGGAAAGGGATATAAATGTTTTAAAAAAAAAAAAAAAGCTGAGTGGATGGAGAGCCTCGATTGTCAGGCTCCTCCTAGGGCCTGGTTGCTTTGCGTTGGAACCTGTCTATTGAGCAGTCCTCTTGGCGACCAGCAGGACTGCCATCATGGAAGCCTGGTTGCTTGAAAACTCCCCAGACGTCTGGAGGACAGTGTAGTCCAGCTCCTGCTCCAGCCACAGCTGCTTCCACGGTCCTTTGTCGTCTCTGCACCCTGCTGTCTCTGACCCAGCTTCTGCCTGGGACTCTTCAGTAGCCTTCTAACACTTCTGCTGTCACTGATGTCCACCAAGGCTGCAGCGGCTGCCACCTCTACGTCTATCTGGCTGCCATATCTCCTCTCCGTGCTACTGGCTCGGATCTCTCTACCGATGATAATGACTACCATGTAGGCAAGAAAGGGTCGCTCCGGGGAAGCCTTTATTGAAGCCTAATGTTATACGGGGGGCAGCGTGAGATAGTGTCCCGCCTCTGACTCAAAGTAAGTTTACCAAGCATCTCTAAATGGGTAGATTAGAAGCTGGAAGCTCCTCCATATAGTCTGAGCCAACAATTTTCATTCTCATGCTGAATGGTGCCCAAGGGCAAGTTTGTTGGCTCTGGATTAATTGGGAATGCTAACACTGGCCAAGAGTCCTTACGTCTGAGGCTCGGGGACTATATATAACATTGCCTGAAAGCCAGGTGACACTTTCAGAACTGTTAACACTGACACCAACTATACTTGCTCCCAGCTGCTGCTGAGGGCTGAGGGCTACGCCAGCTGCCTAGCACCCGGCGCCCAAGCCCAGAGCCAAAGCCTCTACTCTGAACACATAGACTCTAAGTCTCTGGCTCCTAATGCTCCAGTTCTTGGGGCTTGGAGCTCTAAGCGCTGTCCAGAGATCTCCGGCGCTCTAGGGCCTGGGACTGCCCCCGTTATCAGAACTGCTAGCCCACTCCTGGTTACCATCCAAAGGGTACAGCTGATTGTTGACACAGGGATGTGGGACATGACACTTTTGGCCACAGGAAGGGAGAGAAGGAATGGATAGAAGGGGGAAAGAAAGGAGAGAAGAGGAGGAAAAACACCTACCTGACTTCTTGGATCATGGTAGATGGTCTAGTGTCCCCATGCAGAAGGTCTGTGCCTTGTCCTCTGCCCTTCCGTTTATAGCCTGTTTCCATAGTGCAGGTCCTAAGGGGAGAGAAGACATGGTGCTCTCCTCCTCTTCCAAAGCCAAGAGGAACACTGCTGTGTCGAGGACTCCAGCCCCAGCCCCTGCCTTAGAGATATCTCTGAGGACACAGCCCACAAAGTCCCCAGGAGGTCAGCATTTGTACCCTTCTTTCTTATTATTTTCACGGTTTTAATCATCAGAAAGTCCTGAGCATGGTGATGTGTGCATGTGTGTGATCCAGACTTGCAAGGTGAAAGCAGCAGGGTCAGGAGTTCAAGACTATCCTCAGAGTGAGTTTAAAGTCAGCCTGGGCTACATAAGACCCTGTCTAAAAGAAGAGCGGGAGGGTGAAGCCTGAGCATGGTAGTATACCTTACTGTGATACAAAGTTAATGTTCTCTCCAATGCACAGGGTGCCGTCAAAACACCTGGGAGGAGACTCAGAGATGGGGCTACTGAGATGTAAGGAAGTTGTAAGGTGGATCTTCAAATGTCCCTGTAAGACGATGCAGGAAGCCACTGTCTCTTTCTTCCCCAGGAAAACACAGCAAGTGGCTGGGAGCCCTCACCACACAGCAGATGTGCTGGCATGCAGATCGGGATCTTCCCGGCTTCTGAGAGTGTGAGCAACAGTTGATACCCAGACTGTGATATTCTGTTACAGCCACACAAAGTGACTAAGACACACCTGCCTATAACCACAGAAAGTAGAAGGGAAAAAAAAATCTCTACATTGCATCAGGCAGAAGGCAACTTAAAGTCCATCTGGCCACACCAGAGTCCTTGATGAGATGACAAGAACAGTCATTTGGAAACTGAAAAGGCAAACCGGATGTGACTATAGGGTGTAAATGCAACGGTGCAAGGCACCTTCAGTTAGAACCGGACAGTGAAGGGCTCAGGCTGCAGCTCTGTGTGCAGCATGTATGCGTGTATTTAGCAAACACAAGATCCTGGAGTCAATTCACAGGAACACACAAGACAGAAGAACTTAAGGCAATTTTATCAAAGGGCCATTTGGGGGATAGGCAGCCGGTATGTTTGGAAAGCTTCCAAATATAGTGTAGCATCTTCTAGAGTGGTCACCACTGTAAGGAACTTGGGTCAAAACTAGAAAACAATGACCAAAGGAATGGCATAGAGCCCAAATGAGCTTCTTATTCACACAAACCTCACTGATCAATGGTATTTGCCACCACAGTCCATTAAAGAACAATTATTAAAGATTTATTTTGCTTTTTATTTGTGTGTGTGTGTGTGTGTGTGTGTGTGTGTGTGTGTGTGTGTGTGTGTACATGTATGTAGAGTGCTCTTGAATGTCAGAAAAGGGCTTCAGATCCCCTGGAGCTGGAGTTACAGGCATTAGTGAGCTTCCCAACATGAATTTTGGAAACTTAACTCAGATCTTCTATAAGAGCGAAAAATGTTTTTAAACATGGAACCCATTGCTAGCTCCTAAATAATTATTTTTAATTAAGTGAATTTTAAGTGTTTTGCTTAGGACTGGGGAGATGGCTCAGTAGGCAAAGGTGCTTGCCAAGTACCTGGGTTTGATTCCAGAGCCCACATAAAGGTAGAGAGAGAGAGCGAGCCACTCTGCGAAGTTGTCCTCTGAGCTCCATGTGCTCACCATGGCCCCACATGTCAAATTCTCTCTCTCTCTCTCTCTCTCTCTCTCTCTCTCTCTCTCTCTCTCTCTAATAATAAATAATAATTTAAGAAACTGCTTGGCGCTCACAAGCCTGGAACACAGCATTTCACACCCATGTAGGCTGGCTGTAAGGAAAAAGATGGGCTCTGTTGATGGGGATTTGGAGAAACTGCAGCTCTCATAGATTGCTAGCAGGAATGATACTTTGGAAACCAGTTTGGGAGTTGACCATAAACCCTGGTATGCCGTTCCTAGGTCTAGACCCAAGAGATATGAAAATATTGCCCCACACAACTGGTCCCTGAATGCTCAGACCAGGACTGATTATTTTCATAATGAAGTGCTCTGCACCTGAATAAAGTTACTGAAAACAATGTATACAAAAAAATGTGTTACAATAATACATTCTTTATCATCCACAATTTTCTATGTGGGGAAAAAAGTCAATGATAAACTGAAAGCAAAACTCTGGAAAAGGTGTTACATATGAGAATCAGCTGATTTTCCTAATAGACCAATGACTAGCAAAACATGGAAAAGATTAACAACTACATCAAGAATACGGCCAAGGACAAGCAATGACAGTATTGCTTTATGTTTGTGGATAGAGACCTATTAAAAGTACTCCAGGGAAAAGGTCTGTAAGTGGTCATTACAAGTAAATTACCCTAGTCACATGGTCACAGGCCCCAGGGGCTATTGACACTCTCTAAAGTGGATGGCTGAGACAAACTTGCCTGTCCTCCATTGATGGGTGAGTCTATGGTTCCTTCCTTTGGAGGATGTCCTAAAAACCCTGTGGCCCCTCCCAGTCCCCCAGCTTCACCCACATGTACTTGATTCACATCTGACTACCTACACGTGTGCCTCAGCTGGAGGCTGAGGATTTAATTTGTTCCCTTAGGCAAAAAAATGCTGAGAGTTGATGTGTAAACACCCAACTTCCTCTTCATTGGGCAGGCTCCCATGACCCATAGCGCGAACTTGATCAATGACAGGCCCCTGAGATGCCTGACCTCCCCTGCCTCCATTTCCTGTCCCCAGAGTGCTTGCTGGGACCACCTCCTAAGTGAATGAGCTGTGTTTGTCTCCAGGTTTGCTCATGAAGGAATCCAAACCAGAACAGGAACTCGGATAGCAACGCAGATAGCCAAACTCTCCTCCACTTAGCGTTTGCTTTGTAGCACTGCCGCTGTGAGACACATAGTGTGTGTGGTGGGCAAAAATTAAAACGTCACTAGTGACTTACACTTATTAGGAGGCAGTAGGGCACACAGGCTGTCCTGCAAAATGTTTGAACTGTCCTTGGCACATAGCAACAGGACTTTCAGGGACAGGGACAGGGACAGGGACAGGGACAGAATGCTCACCAGCTGGACTTCAAGGTGAATATTCACAACGTGTCATTCAGCTGGAAACAGGGGAAGATGCTAAATAGCTGGTCCCGATTCGAAAGGATTGGAGTCCAGGTTGTCAGAATTCCAGTACACACCGACAAGCATGGTGATTGCTCTCCTGCATCTGAGAACTGAGGGAAAGGCCAGCGTCCATCAACAGGAGATGAATTATGATGCACGCATATAAAGCAGTGACCCGAAAGACATCGCTGGATGAGTCATGGCTGCTAAAGAAATAAAAATTTTTTAAAAAGCTTTGACCTCATGTATGCTCTACTAAACCAGCATAACTCCTACCTGCATTCTAAATACTTCTCCTCATACCCACAGACGAGTGTAGCTGTCATCCGGAAGAAGCTTCTCTTTGCAGCAGACAGAGACCATTACATAACTGGTCAAACTGTATAGAACAACTGATTGTACGGCGCCCAGACTTAATTGATACATCTGCAACACAACTGTCACACCTAAGGCTCTGGGAACATTGTGGAGGAAGGCTGTGGTGAACAAGAACAGCCCCCCCAGAGGCTTGTATGTTTGAATGTTTGGTCCCTAGTTAGTGGAACTGTTTGGAAAGGATTACAAGGTGCAGCCTTGTTGGAGTATGTGTGCCATTGTGGGGGGGAGTGGAGTGGGTTTTGTCGTTTCAAAAGCCTATGCCAATCCCAGATTCATTCTCTCTCTCTCTCTCTCTCTCTCTCTCTCTCTCTCTCTCCTCTCCCTCCCTCCCTCTCTCTGCCTGTAGATCAGGATATAAAGCTCTCAGGTCCCCCTTCAGCACCAGCAGCATGCTGGTCTGCTTTCCGCCATAATGATAATGGACTAACTCTAGGAAACTGGAGTTGCCTTGGTCACAGTGTGTCCTCACAGCAATAGAGCAGTGACTAAGAGGGGGAGGAAAGATTGTAAGAGACTGTGTCTCCTGGAAATGACAGGGACGCTACAGCCATGCTATCTCAACAACATGGCCGCTAAACAAGACCTGAACAAGTCACACCACCAACAGACATGCTAACATGGAAGGAGGATCTCACAGGGACACAGATGAAGAACTGCAGGCAATTAAGAAATGCTGAGAGTTGGCCGGTTGGCAGCAGTGGCACACACCTTTAATCCCAGCACCTGGAAGGCAGAGCCAGGCGGATCTTTGTGAGTTCGAGGCCAGCCTGGTCTACAGAGCAAGATCCAGGACAGGCACCAAAACTATACAGAGAAACCCTGTCTCGAAAATAAAACAAAACAAAAAGTCCCCTAAACACGGAAGTCTTAAAATGCATATATGAAGGTAGTGATGGAGATAAGAATTTGGACTGACTAGGAATGAATATTTAAACCAAAAAATAATTCAAACCTATTGAGAAAATACTTTATTCTACTTGTAATGTGTGTGTGTGTGTGTGTGTGTGTGTGTGTGTGTGTGTGTGTGAGAGAGAGAGAGAGAGAGAGAGAGAGAGAGAGAGAGAGAGAGAGAATACTATATTTCATTGGAAATGAGGTTGACAAATGCAGATGAACAACATGGGAATATTTGCTGAACACCAGGCAAATGTCCTTTGAGATTACCTCTTTTAATTCTCAGTATTCCATTTAAAATTATTTATTTCTCATGAAGGTAATTTATTTTGAGTCTATTATGTACTTCGACCAAGAGATGTGGTTCAGATGGCCAATAAGCATGAAAAAATTGTTCAACATCCTTAACCAGCAGAGAAATGCTAATTAAAACTACCCTGAAGCCAGGTGGTGGCACACGCCTTTAATTCCAGCACTGGGGAGGCAGAGGCAGGTGGATCCCTCTGAATTCGAGGCCAGCCTGGGCTACAGAGCAAGTTCCAGGACAGCCTGTGTAGAAACAAAAAGACAAAACAAAACAAAAAGCCTACACTGGAGGCTGGAGTGATGGCTCAGTGGTTAAGAGCACTGGTTACTCTTCCAGAGGACCTGGGTTCAATTCCCAGCACCCTCTGCAGGTGGCTCACACTAACCTGCAACCCCAGTTTCTACTGATTCAGCACCTTCTTACCAGGATGCAGATGCACCACTCAGACACGCACACATATACACAATAAAATAAATACACCGACTTTTTAAAAAATGTGTCTCACTGGGCGGTGGTGGCACACGCCTTTAATCCCAGCACTGGGGAAGCAGAGGCAGGTGGATCTCTGTGAGTTCAAGGCCAGCCTGGACTACGGGGTGAGTTCCAGGAAAGGCTCCAAAACTACACAGAGAAATCCTGTCTCCAAAAAAACAAAACAAAAACAAAATAAAAACGTCTCTCCTTGTATTGGTTGTCTTCCACTTATTTTCAATTAATGTCCAGCAATTTCTGTTTTTTTAATAATTGCTCATTTTTTCGGGATATTTAAATTAGTATGGTACACAGTTGTATGCGACATTTTCTCAAAATTTTGCCTTTTCTTTTATTTACTTAGTTTTTTGTTTTGTTTTGTTTGAGACATTCTCATTAAGAAGCTCAGGCTATTCTCACACTCACAAGCTCACTGTCTCAGCCTCCTAAGCTGATGGCTCCTGTGAGTCTGAATCACTTCAAGCCTTCACATTTAACGCAGTGAACTTTGCTGTGTTCTTTTCTCATTATGGTGGTACTTGCTACTTCTTATGTTCATAAAGATAATCTTTCATTGATATTTTAATTATTCATATTATGCTATACGATTTGCTCATTTGGTACTGGCCTAGACTTCTGTCTGGTCGGCACCAGCTGTGAGACTGACTGGGTTCCTCAGCTTCTTGGAATCTCAATGTCTTATTCTGCCAATTGGGGGATGTTATAGGTCAGATTCCTAGAAGCAGAGCCCAAGACAGGTCCTTATGGAAGTTGTTTATGAAAGGGTGAGGTAAACAGGATGGGGTGGCCACAGAAGCTAGGCAAAAGAGTGGGAGAAAGCCTGACTCTATATGGGGTGTCTCCTGCCAGGAGACACAGGCTCGTGGACATCCAGGTCAGTCACTGTTTCTGGGCAGGCTTATTAAGGGAAGGCAAGGCATCAGGTCTCTCTAGTGAGGTGAGACCATCAGCTAAGGGTCACCTTTTGAAGACAGGTACAGACGTGAGCAGCCCAGTGCCATGGATGTGGCAGGCGTGGGCAGTAGTTTCTACCCCTGGGTCACATTCCAGGCTCTTGGTCAGGCTGCTGTGAGGTATGTCCTGTCTGACATGGTACCTGCTGTGTGAGAATAATGCCCCTGCTAACTTCTCACTGTTAGCTTTGCTGCTATTTCCTCGCTACCGCCCCACCCCCAGCCCAGTGCAAAAGAAATGGGGGGACGCGAGAGGAGACAGGTGTGCATCACAGACTGCTGGCTACACTTCCACCGCCTTCTCTCTTGCCTCAGGCCCTAGGCTTGTGGAGGGGTGTATGAGCCGAGGGTTGGGACACAGAACCTTGTGTCCTCATTTGATTAAGGGTGTTTCCACCTTCCTTCCTTCTGCTAAGGGCCCGCTGAGAGGGCCAAGACGAGAAGCTCTGACCCTGTGGTGCCTGCTGGGAAGAGGACACAGGAATAGACCGTGAGGAGGAGGGTAGACTTAAAAGGTCATGGAATGCTGACCTCAGGGACGGGAAGAATGTGGCCCTGGGGAGACCAGAAAGCCACCTCTAGTCATGGCGACAGTCACCTGGACAGAAGTACCTCAGCAGAGGAAGTGTTGCTGAGGTTAGTTTCTCAAGATTGGGTAGACAAGTCAGCGTCTGGGGGCCCTGACATGAACTCAAGCCACAGAGGCCGGCCGGCCGGTCCCCTCAGAACCCCTCACATCAAGCTCAGCTCACAAAAGGTCAAGACAGAGAACCAGAGTTTCCTCTGCCTTCCCCAAGGGTGGCTAATGCTGTTGGACACTGGAGAATCAAAGGAGTGGCCGCTGGAAGTGCCCTCCAGTGGCTGTGAGGGGCACAGAGGGGTAAGTGGGTCCTACGAGGGGAAGGCAGTGTTGGTTCAGTGAGACCAGGCCTGGTCCACAAGACTCTCCCTCCTTCGTGGGCCCTATGGTGAAGGGTGCCTTGTGGGGGGATGCTAGCAGCCCTCTTCCCTTTATTCACAGAAGCTAGAAGAGCAGGTGAGAAACATCTTTGATCCATACACTTTGGTAGGATAATGATTATGTGTGTAGGTTCCCTTTAGAAAAGTTACCTCAAGCCAGGCAAGGAGCCCGAGGCAGAAAAATGAGTTTGAAAACAGGGCCGGAGATGTAGTTGCCATTGAGTGCTTGCCTAGTATGTTTGAGGCCTTGGGTTCAACCCTTAGGGGTTGGGAGGGAAGGAGGGAGGGAGAGAGGGAGAGAGGAAGAGAGAAAGAACAACTTAAGCTACACAGTAATACACTATATAAATAAAACCAATACCCCCAAATCAACCTACCAAGAAAACCTTGTAGGTAAACCATGTAGTCACAGTGCTTTATAGAGGAGGGAATGGAAACCTCATCCCCAAAGAAAGGACCCATCAGGCTTGTGCCTCAGAGCTGTAAGCAAGGGACATTTCTCACCTCACAATGCTCTAGATAGCTGTTGCCATCTAGAGATAGGTTCTGCACCCCCCCCCCCCAGACCTGGGCTTCAACCTACCATTTCCATCAATAAAAGCCTGGGAATCCCTGGGACTCCCAGATCAGCACATGTCACGGAGCTCCCTCCTTCTCAAGGATCAGACTCTCCACTGAGGCCCCTAGGGAATCCAAATGAGCCTTCCTTTGGGACCAGGATGCTGGCACAGCAGAGAGCTGGAGAGGGAAGGTCTCTACCACTCAGCCCTGGGTTCTTAGGCCCATCACCCAGAGAAAGTGGCTGCTGGCCAGAGAGGCCCCACATGTGTCTGGGTGCTGTAATCCTCTCCTTGCTCTCTCCAGGCCAGAGGCTTGCACTTGTCTGCACATCTGAATTACACAGGGGCCGGGCGAACTATCTATTAGCATAGTCTCAAGGGTGGAGTTCATGCAGTGGAAAGTCCCCGGGTGGCTGCTACACCAACTATCTAGGGACCATAGCCAAACTGTGATGACACCAGTTCTCCATTCCTGGGAAGAAACTGGTTCCTTCAGCAAACCAAGTCCTGGTTATGCCAACCTTCTGTGAGGCTCCAAAGGCCCTGGGGACTGGAAGGTCACATGGGCAGCTATGTCCACATAAAGACCCCAAGGGAGTGTCTCCAGGGGAGATGCCCACCTTAGCCTCACTTCTTTCACACCTTAGGTCCCCACAGGGTGGCTCGGTCGAGTTCTATCCTGCAGGCAGGGCCCAGAATGCCACACACAAACAAGGACGAAACTAAAGTTTGGGAATCTTAGCTCCCAGGTTAGGGAGTCAGCTTGCCCAGAAGAATCCAGTCCTGCTGTGGGAGGCTAAGCAGAGAGCAAGGAACGGGTCAGATGTGAGAGAAAGAGGAGTACATCCCTAGGTAAGATTCATCCGCAGGATCGCTTGCTCACTTTAACATCTAGGCACACGTCCATTCTAGGACCTCACCACTCCACTTGGCAGAAAGCAAGACAATGCCAATGGCCAGAGCATGTGGGACTACAAATGCAGTATTTCCGTCATCCCCCAATTCCTATGTTGAAACCCTAACCCCCAATGGTTTGGGGGTGCATGTGGGGGAGGAATAGGGCTTGTTCCCTATTGAAATGCCCAGCATGCACCATAGTACCCTTTCCATTATACAAGCATACAAAAATAAGTTGGCAGTATGCGGCTCAGAGAAGGGACCCCTGGAACATACCATGTCAGCATCATAACCTTAGACTTGAGCCTCTTGAACAGTGATAAACACATTCTTGTAGCCTATAAAGCCACTTGGGCTATGGGACCAACTCGGGCACCTGATTCTGGGGTAGGGAGATTCCTGCACTCATGTTTGAACAACCCAGACACCCACAGGAAGTTGTTACCATACTGTGGCATTCGGGGTGTGAAGGCAATGGATTATGGATGGACACAGCTATATTGGTAGAATGCTGCCCCACCACCAATGAGCTATGCTGTATAAAAACACACATAGTATGCTGTCTGTAGGCATGCCAGCCAGCTCCTGGTTCAATCTCTAGCATCATAAAACAAAATAATAATAGAGCTTAAGCCTTGGGATGAACCTGGGGCTGTTCCCAAATGGAAACACAATGGTCTTCTCTTAAAACTAAATGCTTGTTTCAGCAGATTTATATTACTTTCTGCTTACAGACAAAGCCTCAGTCACTTGGAAGGTCTATGAATTGCAGAAATAAACAGCAGGATGTTCCCCCACAGCCTGCCCTTCAAGGATGTGTGCAATTTCCTAGATTTTTTTTTTTTTTTACCCATTTGTCATATGAAGACTACCTGGTATGACAACCAGAGTGTCACTTCCCAAAGTTTTGGAAACCATCTCCCTTTTAATCTCATTTTTTTTTTTTTTTTTTTTGAGCTGAGGATCAAACCCAGGGCCTTGCGCTTGCTAGGCAAGTGCTCTACCTCTGAGCTAAATCCCCAACCCATTAACCTCATTTTTAAAAAAGTATTACTCACCAAGGACTGAAGAAATTCCCTAAAAGAAGCAAAAACCCCCAGAAGCAAACCAGATGAGGTTGTGGAACTGGAGCTGGTGTTGCTCCCAGCTCCAACCTAATGTCTAGCCACCCTCGTGATTGGGCTAATCTTTCTGAATGTAGCGCTTCCCAGACACCTGACACCTGGCTGGGAAGTTTCTCTATGACTAACAAGGGTATGGGACATAGGAACTGAAAAGAGAACAATTCTTTTCCTTTATGAATTGACTTAACCCAAAGCCCCATCCCCAAGCCGCCTAAGCTCACTGGGTAGACACCTCCTGCGCGAGTCCTTAGTTAGAGGATCTTTGACCTATCCATGTCAGCGAGAGGACACCAAACAGTCAGTGGTTTCTTTCCCAGCACAAGACCTTGAGACCACTAATGCCGATGTCAGTGGGATTGGCTCATCTTTCTGCCCATAGATGGGTCTCTGGGCTTCTCACAGCAGCCATCCATTAATACAGTTTTCAGGATTTAGCAACATGGTTTCAAGCATATTAAAAATAAAGGCACCACCGACTGCCTTTAATTCCAGCACTCAGGAGGCAGAGCCAGGCAGATCTCTGTGAGTTTGAGGCTGGCCTGGTCTACAGAGCGAGATCCAGGACAAGCACCAAAACTATACAAAGAAACCTTGTCTTGAAAAACCAAAAAATAAAAATAAAATAAAAACCTAAATAAAGGCCAACCTCTCCCTTGAGGAGTCTACCTTTAGAATGAGCCTGAGGAAGCAATCCAGCATGGGAGCGGAGCTCTGGCTGCCAGGAAAGTTCACAGCAACCACATCTATGCCTGGATGTCAGCAGGGCGCATCTGCCTTTTCTGAGAGGGAGAATGTACTGGGACACCAAGCCACCGGCCACACTGCCACTCTGAGGAAGCCATGGCCTCCCCACAGGGCTCTGGAACTCCTGTGGAGAGGGGTGGCACATTACCCAGCCCTGCTTCTCATTTTGCCATTGGCTTTGCCTCCTTCCCTCATCCTCCAGTCACCATGGTTCACAGTCCCTTGCCTCTCCTCTCCCAAATCCCCTCCTAAATGTTGCAAGTGTCCCTCAACGAGAAGGTGATATCCAGCTTTTCTCCCAAATACAGACTCCTTAAGGTCTTTCAGTAATTGAAAAAAAATTAGATTCACTAGCCAAGAGCCTAGGCAATACATTCACAAAAATCGAACACTCTAGAAGCTGGGGAAGAAATGTCCAGATGAAAGCCCACAATAAGATTAATGCTGCTGTCAGCTTGGGTCAAAGGAACTCCATATTTACGGTGGTCAGTGGTGACCGCAGACACTCGCTGGTCAAAGCACTGAGGACAAATGGACGGTGAGTGCCCAGCCATAAACAGGACTTCTATACTTGCACTGGAAGGCTTGGGGAGCATTGTGAAAGCAGAGGTGGAAAGAATGTGTGAGTCAGAGGAAGCAGGGGGTGAAGAAGTGGTGTTGATGGGGCCCCGCCCCTCACTGAGTTAATGGCAGATGGGGTGGGGAAGATACTGTCTTCAGAGGCATAGACACTGATAAGTGCTGCTGTATAAAACCTTTACACATGCTCCTATAAACAACCCTAATGAAACTCACTGGGACACACACACCAGTGGAAAGGCTAATTGGGAAGAAGAACGTGATTAATGGGTGGAAGGGCGATAAAGGAATGTGTGTGTGTGTGGATATGACCACTATATAAATGTATGAATATGTCCTAATAAAACTCATTATTATGTATAATTATTACATACTAATAAAATATTTTTAGCCAGGCAGTGGTGGCACATGCCTGTAATCCCAGCACTCGGGAGGCAGAGGCAGGTGGATCTCTGTCAGTTGGAGGCCAGCCTGGTCTACAGAGCTAGTCCAGGACAGGCTCCAAAGCTACAGAGAAACCTTGTCTCGAAAAACCAAAAAAAAAAATTTTTTTTTTTTTTTAAAGAAATAGAGCCAGCAAGATGTCTGAAAGGCACTTTCTGCACAAGTCTGATGAATTGAGTTTGATTCTCAAAATCCACATAATGGTGGAAAGGAAAGAACCAATTCCACAAAGCTGTCCTCTGACCTCCACACACATGCTATGGTATGCACCCACACATGCATCATATGCACACACAAAAATAAAGTTTTTTTTTTTTAAAGAAAATGTGCCCCAAAAAATCAAAGCAGAAAAATCCAGGAAGCTAGATGCCATTCAGGTAGAGACATCGCCCCACATCATACTATAGTTAAAACAGTGAGTGCAGAGACCCAAACCAACCAACCAACCAACCAACCAACCAACCAACCAACCAACAAAAAACCCAAAACAACATTGAAAGCCACAGAGAGTATCTTCAAGACATATAAAAAGTCAAACAATGAGAATAATAACAAATTTCTGAACTCTAAAAGCCAGGAGGATATGGAAAGATGTAGTTCCAGCTCTGCAAGACAATTCCTACCAATGCAGATTATTATATCCTGCAAAACTATCCTTCAAAATTGATGGAGAAACACAAAGAAAAACCTTGTATAACAAATATTAAGGAACTTAAGAACACCACACAAGCACTACAGAAGACACTTGAAGGAATTCTATACATGTGGAGGGGAATAAACACATTCATGAGACCACAGAAAAGAACAAACTATATTAGAAAAGTGGATTAGGGGACTGGAGAGATGGCTCAGTGGGTAAAAGCACCCAATGCTCTCGCAGAGGACCTGAGTTCAGTTCCCAGCACCCTGTAGACTGTCCCACACTTGGAACTCTAGCTCTAAGAGATCTGATGCCCTCTTCTGGATCCCAAGGGCACCTATGCTCATGTGGTATGCACATGAGTGCATATGTTTGCACATGCACCAACATACACACAAATTATAACCACAACAATAATAATATTCTGTCCACCAAAGAGTCATAAAAATTAAATACACAAAGCAAATATGAAATAATATATTTTTTAAAGTTGCTCAAATGAAAAAAAAAGAAAGTCACAGACTCAGAGGGATTTACTGAGTCTACCAGACCTTTAAAGAAGAATGAACATCAACACTCCTCAATATACTCCATAAAACAGCAAGGGGAAGAAGACTTTCAAACTTATTTTCAAAAGCCACTACACACACACACACACACACACACACACACACACACACACACACACCAAAATAATGCATGAGATTGGGTTGTAGATCAGTGGCAGAGAACTTGCTTAGCATAGATGAGGACCTAGGCTCAATTCCCAGTACACAAACAAAACAAACAAATAGAAATCTTAGACCTTGTCTCAAAATATAAAACCATAAGCCAGTAGTGCTTGGATATCTGCTAAAGCCAGGAACAAAATAATAGCATCTACTTTCTCCACTCTTAATCCACATAGTACTGGACGTCTTGGCTAGAACAATAAGACAAGAGAAAGAGGGGGAAAAAAGCCTGCAGATAAGAAAGAAGTAAAACTATCCCAATTTGAAGATGACATGATCTCATGTATGAGCCCTCCTGAATGCATCCAAAAGCTCTTAGAACCCATAAATACTGGGCAGAGGGGCAGGAGGCAAATGACACAGAAGTCAGCAGACTTTGTATCCAATAATGAACACCCTGAGAAAGAAAGTTTTTAAAAATCCATTAACAATAGCTTTAAAAAATAAAACTGTAGACTAAATCTAACCAAGACAGTGGAATAAGACTTCTACACTGCCAATTTTAAAATATCAAAGAAAGAAATCAAAGACACTAGAATATGGAAAAACTTCCTTTGCTCATGGATTGGTAGACTTAATATTGGAAACTGGCTATATTACTGAGAGTAATCTGTAGATTCAATGCAATCTTCATCAAAATTCTGCTAACATTCTTCACAAAACTAAAAAAAAAATTATAAAATTTTGGAAGTACAAAAGATTCCTAAGAGTCAAAGCAACCCTGAGTAAAAAGAATGAGCTGAAAGTATCACAAACCCGATTTCAATATACAGTATGGAGCCATAGTAATAAAAACAGCATGTTATTGGTACGTACACACACACACACACACACACACACACACACACACACACACACACAGAGGATAAAACAGAGGATCAAGAAATAAACCCACACAACAACAGCTCCCTGATTTTTGACAAAGACACAGTCTCTAAACATACGTTGGAATGAAAACAGCCTCGTGAACAAATGGTGCTGGATATCCACACAGAGAAGAATGAAACTGGGAAGTTATCTCTTCCCTTGCACAGAAATCAATTGGCATTGGAACAAAGACTTTAATGAAAGACCTGAATTCTGAAATCACTAGAGAAAACACAAACTGGACACTTCACGATACAGCTTTAGGCAAAGGCTTTCTGAAAAGCATTCTGATAGCATGGGAATCAATACTAGCAACTGAAAAATAGTCTCACATGAAATGTAAAAGCTTCTGTGTAACCAAAGAAACAATTAAGTAAAAGCAAACAAACAAACAAAACCAAAACCGGACAGAACAGAAGACAAGCTCTCTCACCTGTATGTGTGGCAGCAGATTAACAGCTAGAATATATAAAGAACTCAAAAAGCTAAATACTAGCAAACCAAACAACACGATCGACGAACCAAGGAAATGAGCACAGTTCCAGAAGCTGAAGTACCAAAGACCAACAGGCATTCAAGGAAGGTTCAATTCCTCAGCCACCGGCATTCACACCAAAACGAGTCCCACCTCACCCCAATCAGAATGGCTCTCATTCAGAAAACACCAAGTCCTTTGAAGATTCAAGAATAAAGGAGTTTGTGAGTGTGTGTGTGTGTGTGTGTGTGTGTGTGTGTGTGTGTGTGTGTGTAGTCACTAGGAGTATAAAATTAGCCAGCATAGCAATTAATACAGAGGCACTTCAGAAAAAAAAAAAAAGCAAACCAAAAAATAGAATTACCATATGACTCAGCTGTACCACTTCCTGAATACCTGAAGAACTCCAGACTCATATACCCCAGAGATACTTGCATATCCATGTTAGGGCAGCATCTCACAATAGTCAAGTTGTGGGATAAGCTTGGGTGTTCTGTCAACAGAGGAATGGATAAAGAAAATGTGGTACACACACACACACACACACACACATACATACACACACATACAAACATACACACATACACATAAAAAATGGTATTTAGTTCACCAATAAAGGAAAGTAAATGATGATGTTTGCAAGAAAATAGACACAACTAGAGATCACCAGGTTAAGTGAACACAAGACAGACTCAGAAAGACAATATACATATTATTTTATACATTTATTATATCTATATGGTCAAAGTACAGGATATACTTGCATAAACAGGTCTCTCTGTTCACAGAGTACACATCCATAAAGAGGGCTGGGAATATGACTCAGTGAAAAACCACTCACTTGTCATGCCCAGGGCCCTGCATTTGATCCCTAGCACCAAAATAATAAATACATAGAGGGAATAAAGATTATTTATTGCATTAAACAAACAAACAAACAAAATCTTGTGCACCCACCATACAGTACATCCTCATCATCAGAGAGGGAATACATGTGTGTATATGTGTATATGGGTGTGGAAGCACATATGTACATGTCTGTTTATTTGTATACATATACGTACATAATCTAAAGTCTATTTAATGAGACTGTGCAGGGAAAACACTGGATACCCTTGACTGTAAAGGCCCAGTTAGACTCTGGAAGGAGACACAGAAACCCAATGACACTGGATGACTATATGAATATATTAATTACTTAACTAAATTAAATGATTTATTAAAATATTTGGAGACAAGGTCTCACCACATAGGTCAGTCTGGGCCCCACCTCTCATAAACCTTCTGCCTCAGCCTCCTAAGTATGGGGTATGTGTCACCATGCCTGGGACTTGGTTTTGTTTTAATGTTATCTATACTATTTAGTTTAACAAGTGAGATTTTATTTTTTTTAAAACATCTGAGCCCATTAAAATATGGGCACACACATGGGACAACCTAGTGCTACAGGGCCTCTGCATATCCGCTCTATGTGATTCCCTTCACCAGTGATCGGTGCCAGAGGAGGGTGGCCAAAGCCCCTGTGGAGAAGAGCCCGTGGCGGAGTCACAGAGGAGTGATTGGAAGTAGCACCTGGGATGTTGTTCAGTCCCGCTTCAACAAGAAGAACTAGTTAAATCAGGTTTCCTCTGGTCTCCAACCCAGAGACATGGGTATGTCCATGCTTTGGCTCAAGACAATGACAGTGACAGAGAGGAGGAAGAGTCTGCAGTCACAGGTGACCAGAAAAACTGAGCTCCCACCCTCATCTCCGAGAGCCACAGTATGGAAGACTCAGGGTTCCCTTATAGAGAAGAATGGGGGCCACGGTAACTCTCCCAGCTTTTAGGGACCTAGAGACTGAAGCTAACATTGCCAGTTACACAATCACACCCCCATTTATGAGTGACAAGCCCCACAAGTAGTCAGTGGCACCTGCTTCCCGCTTCCGCCTGTCTTACACGGGATTCTCTGAGGGCCTGTCAAGGCCAGAGGTCCTGCACATGGAGTCTCTTGCACCAGCAGCCAGTAGGGTCTATTCTGTTTTGCTTCTAAATTATGTTTCTTCCACAGAATTAGCTCCAGCCAGAGTTTAGGCTATCAACTACACTCACAGGAACAGATCTGGCGAAAAGAGAGCATGCTTTGCACCCCGAGAACACCTACAAAGTGGTTTTTGCTCGTCTTCTGTGGTAAGAATAGAACCCAAATCTTCTACAAGCCAGCAAACTCTTGACTTCTAAGCCACACCCCCTCCTCTAAAATTTCTTAAGTGTTTGCACTTCCTCAGCCCAGTTCTCTGCAGGTGATTGAGGGTGATGCCGAGATGATGTGGTAACAGTCCCATCAAGAACTGATGGAAACAGTAGTGCTTGGCTCTGTTGGCTGCAACCTGGAAGTCTGCACCCAGGAGTGGGCAGAGGCCCCTCCACAGCACTAGAAAAGGAGCCTTCCTTCTTCCTGTTGGGGAAGTTGCTGGGATTTTGGACATTTCTCGGCTTGTGCCTGCAGTCCTTGCCTCCCCAACGTGTCTGTTTTGACATGGTTGTACTGGGCCCACACCACTACCTCATTTAACTGTCTGCAGCCACCTTATGTCCAAATAAGGTCACATTCAGAGGCAGTGGAGGTCAGGACTTCAATGTTTTCCTTAAGGGGACCCAACACACAGCCAAACACATGGGAGAAGACATTCTCCAAAGTTTTGTTGGGTTCTCTTCAGAGGAGAGAAGGGGATGTGCTGGGGTACAAGGACACTGGTCAAGCCCTGCTGCTCTCCAGCTAGTCTGGGACAAGCCTAAGCAAACTTTCCCATCCAAGTGCTACCTAGGCCTGATCACACTTAGCTTCTGAGACCAGGCCAACCCGTGCCTTGGGGGCAGTCAGGAGCTTAGGCCAAGCTGACTGGGACATTCCCTAAGCTTCTGCATTTGTCCTGTCGGGACCCAAAGCTCTTTGATCTTGTGACCAAGCACTATTTCTACTTTGTCTCATTCAATCCATGAGACAAAATTTGAACTCTCCATCATGCCTATATTATAGATGGGAACTCAAGCTTCCAAGGGATGTAATTGTTAGCTCATGGTCATTCAGCAAGTGCACAGTGCTGAGGGCCCCAGGAGGTCCCCACTCCAGGACAGGTGGGGGCAGGTTCTGGAAACAGGGCAAGCAGGCATAAACTCTGGAGACTGGTCTGAAGGAAGTACACAGCAGGAGCCTTATGAACTTCAAGTCACCAGCTGCCACCCTGCTCTGTTCTCTGGTGGGAGATCAGGCCTGGTGCATTATTTTTGTGGTGCTGAGAACTCAGCACAGGGTCTGACCTACCACTGGGCTAGAAGCTGGTGGGTTTGCAGATTTCCTCTTCCTTTAGAGAGAAAGAAAGTTACTCGAAAGGAAGGACGTTCCAGAGATGGTTTGGCTACACCTATCTTTTACCATTCCCTGGCCTTCTTCCCAAGTCAGTTTTCAAAATATCCTTTATATACAAAGCCCCCCACACCACCTTTTCAGAAGAATCCTAGCAACACATGCAAACAGTACCGAAGACCAGGGGCTCTGCAGGACCGTCCCAAATGGCCGCTCCGGAAACTCCCAGCTCCGGCTTTTCTGAGTGAGAAAATGGTTTGAAACCCACATGGCAATGTGGGAGGCCAGGAACAAAAGACTACCCCTAGTGATGGTGGGTTTCATTGGTCATTAGAAATAGAAATGATGATGTTAAAGAATAGTTGGGGTTTTTTAACGCAATATTCTCTCTCTCTCTCTCTCTCTCAATATTATATAATATATAGTAAAGATTCCTGTCTTTTCGTGCACTCTGAAATATTTCTGTTGAGTTTCTCTATCTGGCATTTGTTTCAAAACCAAGGCGATGGTGAAAAACCCAAGGTTGGCAACTGTTGGAGGACAGCAGGAGGAGGCATTCTTCTATAAAAACAGCAAGTTGTTAAGGCTCGGCCAAACTATCTCTTCTACTGTTTAATGAAAGGGTTGTTGTTGTTGTTTGGGGCTGAAAATTCGGAGTCGTGAGTAACAAACAGGGGGACTTCTGTGATTATTAATAAGGCAATGGAAGTTGAAAAGGAAAAGAAAAAAAGCAAGAAAGGATGGCACCAGGAGAAGAGGCGCACAGACATATAGCATACTCCCCAAACTGAGTCACTCCCCAATTTACCACTTTCTGTGGCCCCCAAACTGCAGAGTGGCTGACTGCATTTTGCTAAGCCACCACTGCCCACCTGCTCATCTGTCCGTGTGTCCAAACACCCGGCCTCTGACACCCCTCCTCCCTCTCGGCGGCGCAGAATCCGAACCCATAATCTCCATCCGGGCGTCCTCACCTGGGCAGGTAACTCACCGACTCCGCTCCGGCTCCCGCCGCCGCCGCGCTCCACTCTGCACGAAACTGAAAGTGGCCACCGAGCGAGCGCAGTTGGCTTGTTCATGGAACCCGCCGCCGCTGCCGAGAAATCACGTGGATTCTAAGTGCCAGCCCTAAGGCACGCAGGGAGGGTGCCCGGAACCCGCGGCAGCTTGGCAATGGCAGACGGAGACGCTGGGGCATGCCTCTGTGCCTGCCAGTAAGGCAGGATAAGGTGGGCATCTGCGGGGCGGAGGCTTTCTTTCCCGCCTCATCAGGAGGAAGGCAGGGGAGCCACTGAGCAAAACTTGACTCCTGGCTCCCGCGCGCTGCAGGATGACAACTGTTCATCACCTGACCCCTGACCTGGACATGCACGGTCTCCAGCTGTGTCTCAGCCAGACATTGAGGAGCCGCAAGACACAGGTGAAAGGGTTGCCCAGTTAGTCTACAGAAGAAAGCTGGGGCGCAGAGCTGAGGGGGGAAAGGGAAGAGGTGGGCAGTAAGGAAGGGATTCGAAGGCCAGGGTCAGTCCTGGAAAACCACTGTCCTTGGCTCTGTTTCTGCCTCTTGTCCTTGTCCCAGAACAGGACACCAGGCTCCTGCTGGGGACGGCTCTGGATTCCATACAGGGGATCCCTGTGACATCCCACAATGAAGCGACTCTCCCAGAATGCTCTGGGGGAGGAGTGGAGAGATAAGGATGCCATGTGAGCACTGATGGAAGTCAGGAACACAACTAGGACCCCGACACCCCAGGCTCAAGTCCTCTTTAAGTGCTGGTTACATCACTCTAGACCAGTGGTTCTCAACCTTCCTAATGCTGTGACCCTCTAATACAGTTCTTCATGTTGTGGTGACCCCAAACTATAAAATTATTTTTGTTGTTACTTCATAACTGTATTTTTGCTACTGTTAAGAATCAAATGTAAATATCTGATATGCAGGATATCTGATATGTGAACTCTGTGAAAGGACCGTTCAACCCCAATGGGTCGAGACCCATAAGTTGAGAACCACTCTCCTAGACCAAAAACCCTGACTCCCCGAGTCTCAGCTCCGGCATCTGTCTTGTGGCAGACAATGACAGTAGTGCCTTCCCATTCCTTCATGAGAATGCAGGACCAGAAGTCACAGCAGATGTAGCCTGTGCCAGAAACTCTTAAGAAACCCTTCTCCTTCTGTTCCCTTCTTGGGGTCTTGGATTCCTGTGACCTCCAACCTCCTCCCTCTGTAGCTGGAGATCTCTCCAGGTGCCACCAAGCCCCTGCGGTCCCATGACCCATGTATAAAATAATCATTCAGACGCTTATATTACTTATAAATTGTATGGCCGTGGTAGGCTTCTTGTTATCTAGTTCTTCTATCTTAAATTAGTCCATTTGGGGGCTGGAGAAATGGCTCAGAGGTTAGGAGCACTGACTGTTCTTCCAGAGGTCCAGAGTTCAATTCCCAGCAGCCACATGATGGTTTACAACCATCTGTAATGAAATCTGGTGCCCTCTTCTGGCCTGCAGAGATGCAGGCAGAACACTGTATGCATAATAAATAAAATTTTAAAAAATCAATCCATTTCTATTAGTCTATACTTTGTCACTTGGTTCGTGGCTTACCTGTACCTTACATCTTCCTTGTCATGGCTGTGGCTGGCAGCATCTCTCTCCCCCAGCCTTTACTTCCCAGAATTCTCCTCCTCCTTGTCCCACCTACCCTATCCTTCCTGCCTGGCTACTGGCCAATCAGCACTTTATTTTAACCAATCAGAGCAACACACTTGACATACAAACCATCCCACAGCATCCCTCCTAGGACCAAAACAGGAATGTAGAAAGTTCTTGACAGGCAGAAGCAGGTGGCATTATTTTGCAGTGACTACTTGGCTGTGACTCCCAATTTTCCCACCCCTGCCTGGTTCGCCTCTTAACAAACGCCTTGATTTTAGCCAGACTCCGTTTCCTGTTGTCAGGTGGTGGAGTCCCCGCTTGTGGTACATGGAGGGAGCTCAGCTGTGTGTGTGTGTGTGTGTGTGTGTGTGTGTGTGTGTGTGTGTGTGTGAAAGGAATTACAGTCCAATATTAGGACTCAGCTCACATTTCTCCAACCGTTATGTGTTGCTGGACCTACACCTTTCGGTGCTGGCAGAGAGTGTCAGTGGATACAGACCATTTGCTGTCACCCAGAAAGACAAGCACAGGCCATATTTAGATGCACTTAAACCCACAAAGCCCGATGAAGGGGCAGGACAGAGGTTAACATCTCATTAGGCACAAGGAGAAGATCCAGAGAGGTCAAGAGCCAAAGGTCATGTGGCAATGAGAACTGGATCTTGTGGAACCAGCCTGTCAAGAAGGGTTCTGGGAGAACTGTTTTCCCAGCCCCACCATGTGTTCTGCCTGTGTGATAAGCCATTATCCTCTGAGCCAAAGTGCTGCTATCTTCATGAGATCAGAAGGACACGGGGGGTGGGGTGGGGGGTGGGGGGGAGACACATTGGACCTTCAACTGAGTTGCTGGCCACTCCTCCCAGGCAACTCTGCCCCAATTGCATAAGGTCTCCAGAAAGGGCAAGAGTATACAGACTGTGGAGGACTGGAGAGGAAGGCTTCCCCTGTGCAGCTACGGGGAGCCATCATCCATGCTGGGTGAAAATGATCCAGTACAGCTGCTTTGGGGTCACCAGTGCTCTGTAAGTAAGCCCAATGCCCTCACTGGTTCCCCAGGGTGAACTGTGGTGAAACTGTTTCCATTTGTGTCCGGACCATAGGAAGAAAGGGCAGATGTTCTCCTCTCCCCACAATAGCCCAACCAATGGCCTGAGGCTGCCATCAACACCAGGTTCCTCTGGCCAAAGTGCACACAGTCCTTCTCTGGTGAAGCTTACATGGTTATCTGCTATGGAAAGCCGGGTCCTTGTGTGTGAGAACTGGCCCAAGGTGCTAGGAGACTGAAGAAAGGTGAACAGACCCAGGCCTGGACAGAGTACAGTTTACTGGGGACTAATGGATAAAAGTATTCCAGGGGTAGGGGTGGGGGCTGGAGAGATGACTCTGCTCTTCCAGAGGTGCTGAGTTAAATTCCCAGCAACCACATGGTGGCTCACAACCATCTATAGTGAGATCTGATGCCCTTCTCTGGCATAAAGTCGTAATGGTTCTCCACACCCCAAGGAGGTAGGAAGGGTTCCTTGTTTGGCAAAAACATCCCACTCCTCTTCCTAAGGCCTAGTCCCAACTCATCCTAGGGCACAGCTGTAGTGGCAAGATATACTTTCAGGGCCCTGGCTGGGGGAAGCACTGTTTGCTGTCTGGAAAGAGCAGAAGGCACAGCCTTCAGGCAATAGATTCTAATCAGGTTTGCCAGCATCTGGCCTGGGCCATGGTTGTCCTGATCTTTAGAGATCAGCCCATGCAGAGCTTCTGAACTGGGAGTGGGGGTTGGGGGCGGGGAGTAGGTTTGTGAGAGAGTCTGGCTGTTTGCTTCTGTTCTAACAAGCCTCTGCTCTTTGAGCTGCCATAGGTCCTGCTACATGATCTCCTGGCACCTTTTGGTGGTCTGTAATTCCCCCCACACACACTGTCACAGGCCTGGAGACCTGTTCTACAATGACAGAGAAGGATATTGGGGGGCGGGGGGCTGCATCTGCTTTCCATTATGGCTCAAGGATTCGTTCCAGGGTCCCAGCTAGGATGGGGTTTGCAAGAGTGACACTCTGGAGGACTTCTCAGAATGCCCTTGGTGATGCAAGAATTTCTAGGCAGGGTAGGGGAGCTGCCTGGGTGGCAAGATCTCCTGTTTTTGCTTTGTGACATTAAGGGAAGGCCTTAGGCTTTGGGGGCCCCTTAAGGGAGAAGTTTTGGTCCACCGTGGCTTCTAACTGGTTTCACTGCCCTAGAAGACAACAGTGTAAATAAAGCCTGGAATTTCCTGTTGGACATCTGGGGCTGGTGCACGATTTCCTTTTCTTTATGTTGATTTTATGTGTAGGAGTACTTAGCTTGTATGTTTGCTACATGCATGCCTGGTGCCCTCAGAGACCAGAAGATGGCATTGAATCCCCTGGAATTGGAGTTAGGGGCAGCTGTGAGCCACCATGCAGATGCTTAGAGCCAAACCTGGGCCCTCTGCTAGAGCGGCAAGTGCTCTTAATGGCTGAGCCATCTGTCCAGCCCCTAGAAAGCATTTTTACAGGGGCCTTTCAAGAACCGTCCCCATGTTCCTGGCTGCTTCTGGTCTCAGACTCTTGCTCTGAGATCGAAAGGCAGAAGAGAACAGGGGTACTGTGGGCTCAGACTGTGAGAAAAGAGGGGAGATGCCTGGGGCTTCCTGCCAAATAGTCTAGCTTAACGGGTGAGTCCCAGGCCAGTGAGAGACCTGGTCAAAAGAGATAGACAGTATTCAGTATTTCTGTGGAAAGCGAGTTCACCCTCTGGCTTCTACATGCAGGCACATACACACACACACACACACACACACACACACACACACACACACACGAGCACATAGATTCATGGATGCATATGTATGCATTTGCTCACGGTAAACTTAATAGCCTTTTCTAGAGGCTGGAAAATCCTAGAGCAGTGGCCCTCAACCTTCCTAATGCTGCAACCCTTTAATATAGTATGTTGTGGTGACCCCAACCTTAACATTTTGTAGTGCTGGGCGGTGGTGGTACACACCCTTAATTCCAGCATTGGGAGGCAGAGCCAGGCAGATCTCTATGAGTTCGAGTCCAGCCTGGTCTACAGAGTGAGATCCAGGACAGGCACCAAAACTATGCAGAGAGACTCTGTCTTGAGAAACAAACAAACAAAAAAATTATTTTGTTGTTCCTTCATAATTATAGTTTGCTACTGAGCGGTTTCTCTGTTCCTAAGACCGCAAGAAAGATATATTTTCTGAGGATCATGACCACAGGTTGAGAACTGCTGTCTTCAAGTATGGCATTAAAGAAGAAGGCTTTACAGTGCTCCAGCTCCCAGTAGAAAAAACAGGCACAGAGGCACAGATGGAGGCGGCAGAAGACAAGGGTGGCCCAGCTTTCTAACAGTCAATGCATTCCTGATTGATCAGGAGCTCACGGCCCTTCAGCTGAGTCTCTGAAAAACGCACGAATTCTTCTCAAACAGCCAATCACTTCTCAACACTGCCACAATGTGTGTTCTGAGGGGTGGGAGACAGCAGGACAAACCACCCCACTGGGCCAGTGTAGTGGTCATGCCTGGAGAAAACCTTCCAAGACTGAGATGGAAGAACTCTTTGTGCTGGAGCCTAGGGGCGGGGAGGACGGGGAGGCTAAGTCTACCAAGAGGACCTTCTCTTCGGTGGTAAAGTTGAATTGATTTGCCTCTTCAGGGCCCTATCTTTCTCTTCAGTGGAAAGCTAGATTTCCACAAAGCCCTTATACTCCCTACCCACCTCGGATTCTCCCGTCCTCTTCACTTCCTGCAGTGTGGGAACCACATGGGACGCGATGAATCAGATACTCCATTTGGACTCAGGCAGGAAGCTAGTCAGAGGAGGGGATGGGAATTTTGATGAACAAAATGATTAGTGTGTCACCAAGTTAGGGAGTGACATTTCTAGACCCCCACATGTCCGCTCTGGCACCTTTTCTCATATGGCTACTTAGTGAATTCCTACTCAGCCTTTAAAATGTGACTTAAGTAGCCCCTCTGTCCCTGGCTACTAGAAGATGAAGGTGTGTGTGTTCAGGCATGGCTTCCACCCTGGCTGTGATCTTCCCTGGTATGAAAGCCTGCTGTCCATCAGAGTAGCTGAGGATTTGGGCACTTCACCCAGGCTTAGCCATTTAGGACTTTGTACCCTGTAGGGAGAGTGGACACCTGCTGGAATGGAGTGTTCCTTCTGTGACATCTGAGGACATCTCAGGTGTGTGTGGGGTCCCTGCTGCTTGGGTGGCACCCCAGGATAGCACTGTGACAAGTCTGCCACTGTGATATTCTGCTCAGCCAGTCGATGAACTACTCACAATCCCTAGCACATTGCCGTTTCTACTCTGTATCCGGATTAGAGTGTGTATATGTCTTGTTCCTTAGGAAATGTATGGATGTGTTCTGTGTGTCTTGGCCACTTGGTGTCCCTCAGGCTTCAAGTCTGAATCAAGGCCCTTGGGGGGTGCATGTGCGCTATGTGAGCTAGGAAAGCAGTTGCTAGAGGGTGGGGGTAATGTCCACAGATTCCACAGTGGATGGCTCTGGAGGATCGTAAGTAGGGGTGCCTACCAGAGGGGCATTGTTACAGATTGATTCAGCACATGGGCATGGTGAGTAAGATGTATCCCTCCCATGCTCTGCTCCCTTGTTACCCTTCCTAAGAAGGACATTCCCAGATCCTGGGCAGAACATTTAATGGAAGCAGGACTTAAAAATTGGGAAAGTAGGGAGCACTCCATCTCCTTGCCCTCACTCTGAGCCACACACAAGAGATGCCAGCATTCGGATGTTCCTGTTCCGTTGTGAGTTGGATGCATGCCTTTGATCCCAGCCCCACTGGCCTCCTTTCTTAAAGCCTCCCAGCTCAGGCTCTGCAGAAAGTCCACCAGCAGGTGCTCTGGGAAGCCGAAGTCCATCTGCAGCATCAGGAAGCCCTGCAGGAGAAGGGGCAGGCTACAAACTTACAAATAAAGGGATTGGTAGGTTGTAGGGTCTGGCAAAGGTATGGCACAGTCCGGTGGTGTTCTCTGAAGAACTCTGCTCGGTCTACTTCCACTGTCCGGGCACCAAGAGCTCCCTCTCCTTTGGATCCTGGGTCTTCAGCATCCTCTCTCAGCCCTGCCTTGTAGGCATGACCATTACCAAAGCCTCAATGGGCGTTGGAACTTCCAGGCCAAGGCTGGAATGGCTACCCACTACATCTCCCCCTTTTGTCTAAATAAGAAGGGTCTAACCTAATACAAGACTATATACAAAGAGATGGTTATCAAATATTGTCCAGGAGTAATGAGGGATAATGACCTACAGAAGTTAGAACTACAATCAAGGCAAACAATATCAAGCAAGAAACACATACTAAAATCCAGGGAAGTCTAGAGCGTGGGTAGGTGGCATGTTACAAAGATCATTCCAAAAGGTGTCCTATCCTAAAGAACCTGAATCTAATACTTAATATATTCTATCTAAGATTAAGTTGTAACTATAACTGCTAGTCTTCAACCTCATCAAAGACCTGAGAAGGAATATAATAATACCTGAGAAATGGGAGAAGGACACAAGCAACTTTCGGGAGTCTTGCAAGAGTAGACAGAGACAGCTGGCAGCCTGGACAGTCACCTAATGTTTCTCAGCATCGTTGGTGTTTTCAAATTGGCTACAGGCCTAGAGTATCTGACAGACCATTTTCAGAAGCAGGAATTCTGAAAGACCATCTTACCCTGTCTTGGCAGAGTACAGTGGTCGCTTTCCTTATGTCCCGCTTGTCCAGAAAGGACAGCATTTGTACTGTCAGCAGTTGAGGCAAGGTCAGTTCTTTGCCCAGTAGGCCATTTTGTGCCAAGAAGACAAACTTCCAAATGGAAATGTTTTAGAAGCCCAACATTCTCTCGGATCAAATTGGTGCTGCCAGGAGCAATTGTGTCTCACGTCAACAGAATTCTAAGTTATTTAAATGCCATATTCTCTAGGTCCATGAAGTGTTTGAAGATTACCTGTCCATCTGACCTATGTATCTATAAATCTGGATAACCTAACTAACATAATTATAGAGATGACAAGCATAGGTGACTATAAATCTATAAGTCTTATCTACCTAAACAACCTAAGGACTAAGGCTTCATGTAAACAAGGCAAACAGTCTGTAAGCAAATGAACAGTAAAAGGACAATGACTTTAAAATTGTGACAATATACAAAATATCTTTAACAGAGGTAGGAATGTATAGTGCAATATGTAATATGACAATAATCCTAAATATATATATCAGTATACAGAATATCTTAAACAGAAGTAGAACATACATACAGTATGACAGATATAAATTTACATTTGTATCAATATACAAATATTCCAAATAAGAGTAAAAAAAGTGTACATTATAACAAATATAGTTCTGTATTTATATCAATATACAAATGATCTTAAATAGGAATATAAAAAGTTTATATTTGTATCAACATATAAGAATTCATAGTAGTGCAAATTACAGTGCAAATTATCTAAGGCTGCAATTTTACTAAATTTGTTTACTAATGTATACAATAGCCTACCATAATATCTTATACCTATGCATTCCATTTCTTCTTTTCCTTTTTTATTTTTAGACATATTTTCTTTCCGTAAGGAGAGTACTGAGCTGCCAGGAGAAAGCTGCTTTCCAGTAGCTACCGATCACTCCAAGGTGGCTGTCTAGTTGACACAGTCTAGAGTTGTCTGAGAGAAACCTCAACCAGGAATGGCGTAGATCAGATTAGCATGTGGACATGTCTGGGTGGGGGTGGGAGGCTGTCTTGATTGTTAATTGATGTAAGTGGGCAGCGCCATTTCCTGGGTGGATTGTCCTGGGCTCTATAAGACAGTTATCTAAGTAAGCATGAGCCTGAGTGACCCAGAAAGAGGCATTCCTCCACAGTTTCTGTCTCAAGTTCCCACCCTGACTCCCACAGAAATAGACTGTAACTCGAAAGCTGAGCTAAACCTCTCCTCCTCTGAGTTGCTTTTGGCCAGTGTTTCATCACAGCACAGAAACCAAACGCGAACAGCTAGAGACGACTCTTGGGGTTGATGATGTCGGAAAGGCCAGGCCTTTGCTGTTCATGAGGGTTGTCAATGCCACCTCCAGCCCTAGGCAGGGGAGGGAGCCAAGTCAGCTCATTTTAGGGAGCAGGGCCAAGCCCTAGGCCCTGGTTGGAGGGCCTGGGCAGCCCCAGAGGGAAATGATGGAGCTGATGGCGCTCTGTGAGCCTCTCAACCACCTGCTGCAGCTCGTGGTCACTCCTCATACCTGGAGCTCCTCAGTGCTCTTTGCAGCCACACAGAAAGTCTTTCTCTCTCTCTCTCTCTCTCTCTCTCTCTCTCTCTCTCTCTCTCCCTCTCTCTCTCTCTTTCCCTCTCTCCCTCTCTCTCCTATGTCTTGCTAAGTTGCCCAGGCAATGCCTGAACTTGCTCCATAACTCAGACAAGGTTCGCTCTTGCGATCCTCCTGCTTCAGCCTCCCAAATAGATGTCTTTACAGGCCTGCACCAGCATATGCAGTTTCCCTATAGCTTTAGCATCATCATATTGATGGGGGAAACTGAGGCTGAGCAAGACTAAGACACACAGTCAGTTTCTCTTCTTTCTGTGTCTTACCAAAGCCATGTAGATAAGCAGATATTCAAAATGAAGGTGCAGCCAACTAAATATCCCTATGTGGAAGGGAACACAGTTACTCACAGGCTCTCTTTAGAGTGTCCTCTGCACACCCCTGTGTGAGATGCTACCAGTGGTGGCTACAGATGGACAGAGACCCTCCAGTGTTGAGGTTCACAGGGAATCTGGGGATCAGTTAATCTGATGCTCTCTTTTATAGGAAGTTTTGGAAACTTGCCCTAGGCTCCCCCTGAGTGGCTACCTCCAGCTGTCAGGATTTTTTTCCAACATATCCAGCTGCCACTGGGAGACCTGTGTCCTTATATTTTATCTATCTATCTATCTATCTATCTATCTATCTATCTATCTATTTATTTTTAGACAGGGTCTCTCTACATATTCCTGGTTGTCCTGGAACCCATTTTGTAGACCAGGCTGACCTTGAACCCACAGAGATCTACCTGCTTCTGCCTTCCAAGCACTGAGAATAAAAGTGTGCACCACCACACATGGCTGAGACCTGGGTTCCTAAAGTGGTTTTAGACACCAGTGAGGTGGCAGAGCCAATGCTCTCAATGTGAGCCAGAACCAGGGCTCTGTGAACCTGATCACCATTGTTACACATTGCCACCTGGGAAGAGACTGGGGACATCCAATTGGCTTGAGAACCAGAGCTGCTTCAGGCTCTGCTTGGGAGGGGGGGCTCTGCAATGGATAATCTAAGGGTGGGGACAAGGTAAAGCCAGACACCCACCCCGTCCTTTCCTGGGACCCACACTTACGAGACGTGACCTCAGGGATGCCTACTGCTGTGATCACCAACTGCAGGAAGCTCTGGGTGGACCTGGAGCTGTGTCAAGTAGAGGCCCATGGTGAGTGCTCTTCAGAAGGGACCCGTCAGGCAGACAGCCACAAAGCTTTGACAAGCACTTGTCATTCACGCCCTAAGAAGGTGCATCTGAACCCAGACCCTCTGCTCCTTCCCAGAGGTCCCTTCTAGGCTAGAGTTGTTGTCCCATTCCACAGAAGGGAAACTGGTGTCCAGGGAGAGGCTACCTATCCAATATTCCCCTGCCTTCTCATTTAAGTTTACCCTGATCCCATTTCCGCAAAAACAATGTTTCTTCTGTCAGAGAGCAGAAGAAAAGTTATATAAGAGACCCAGGAGGGTCCTATTGCCCCCCCTTATTTTTTGCAGCCTCTGCCTGTTTTTGCCCAGAACTTAACTCTTCTAAGACCACCTACCTCAGCCATGTTGGAGGTAGTCTTCGGTTTAATCCTGAAATAAGATCAGAGAAGAAAAAGGGAGTTAGAACGGCTCCATCTTAGCCGAACATGCTGACATATACCTGTAATCTAGTCCTCTTGAGGCTCAGGCAAAAAGATCACAAGTTCCTGGCCAGCTTGGGGTATACTGTGAGATCCTGTCTCAGAAAAACAATGGCTTGAAGCATAACTCCTCAGCAGAACACTTGCCTAGCAAATGAAAGGCCCTCGGCTTCATCCTCAGCACCCAACCACATCTACAAAGAAAAGAGGGGAGGTGGGCATGGAAATCCAGCCCTGCTTTGGTCTCCAACCCACAACATCTTCCTTTCTTAGAGCTCTTCTCCTATGCCCAAGGCCTCTACCCTCCAGAACCCTCTCCTTTGCACAGGTCAGGCTAGGCTCTCTCTCCATGCTGATGCTTCTTCCTCCCAGTGCTGACACTAAAGAGGACTCTTCTCTCCCTGCAGAGATTCCTAAGTTATCAAAAGAACTGGCCACAGACCCCTACCCAGGTCCCAGCACCGTGCTTGACCCTACAGGCCAAAGACCTTTTCAAGTCCACCCACCTACTTCCCCCAAACCGTAAGACATACTGGAAACCCACCAGGCTTAAGAAGAGCTTTGTCTTGGAATAGGAGGCCTGGATGGTAGCGACAATATCCTGGGGAGAGAAGCCAGAGGCTGTGAGCCGAGCCCTCCTGGAAACAGAGCTCTCTGCCCTCTGCACTCAACAGAGAGACATAAGGAACAGTCTTATGGGGAATTCTAGGAGCAGGCTGAGCTAGTGGTCTTCTGAAAATTAATGGAAGTTTGGAGACACAGTTAGTGATAGAGTGCTTTACTAGCATTCCCCAGGCTCCATCCTCAGCACTACAAATGGAAATAAAAACCAAACGTGAGTCACACACACACACAAAAATCCACATTGATCTGCAGGCTAAAAATCCAGTAATGGTATTCAGCTAGCAGGAAAAGACTTCTAAGAAGACAATCAGAAGGAGCGTTATGTTAGAGAATTAAGTGATGCAAGATGACAATAGGAGACATCTTGCATCAAATACATTCTATAAAGCAATTGTGTATAAAAAAAAAGAAAAGAAAGAAAGAGAGAGAAAGAGAGAAAGAAAAAAGGAGAGAGAGAGAGAGAGAGAGAGAGAGAGAGAGAGAGAGAGAGAAGCTGGGATGCCGGGGGAGCGCTCAGTTGGCAGTGCTTGGCATGCAAACATGAGGAGCTGGTTTGGTCCTTAGCACCCACATTAGCAGCAGAGCCTGGAGCCCGGCGGGGGTGGCACACGCCTTTAATCTCAGCACTTGGGAGGCAGAGCTAAGAGCATCTGGGGCTAGCTATTTGTGTGAGCTCTATATCCAGTGAGAGACCCTGTCTTAGAAAATAAGATATAAGCCAGGTGTGGTGGTGCACACTTTTAACCCCAGTGCTCAGGAGGCAGAGGCAGGAGGATTTCTGAGTTCTAGATCAGCCAGGGCTATATAGTGTGACTCTTTTCTCAAAAACAAAAACAAACCATCAAAAGAAAAGAAAGGAGGGAAGGAAAGAAAGAAGAAAGGAAGGAAGAAAATGGTACAGAGCAGTAGAGAAAATACCCGATGTCAACCTCTAGCACCTAGGTATACACACACACACACACACACACACACACACACACACACACACACGTGTACAACCAGGAGCACATACATATGAGTATACCACATACACACAGATGAAGCAAGGTGGGCACTGGGGCTGGAGTAGTTCTGTGATGGGGCACCTGGCGAGGACACACAGGTCCTGAGTTCCACAGCAGAGGTGGTGGGTGGGGGGTTGAAAAGACAAAACCGAAGAATGTTCCCTAGCACCTGCAGCTTTGGACTTAGGACCCTGGTCCTGTCCACATACTCAACTGCTTCTTCCTGGTAGGTCTGAAATGACCAATGACCAGGACTTGGGCAAATCGCTTCCATCCCCCACCTCCAAAGCAGATCCACCCTTCAGGAGAGCCAAGGCGTCCTCTGCTGGAAGCTGGACGTGTTTGCATTTTCACACTCAGATCCAGGATCCTGGAGAGCTGCATCTCCAGGACTGTTCCCATGGTCAGAAGCACCAGGGACAAGGTGTGTTGGGAATGCACTTTCCTGGGCCCTGCCTAATGGTTATAAGCCAGACACTCTGGAGATGGGCCCAGAAATCTGTGCCCTGCCAGCCTCCCTGGATCATGCTCAAAACATGTCAACCTGTGAGACCCAGGTACTAAATGGCCTTCAAATAACCTTGATGTTGACTCAAAGTTACCTAGGCATCTTTATTGGGCATACTTTTCAATTTTATAGCTCCAGGCAAAATTTTAAAAGTATAGTCTTTTGCTTGAAGGGCCAGTTACTCTTTCTCTGCCCACTCGGGTATATGCTTCATGAGGTCAGAATTCACGTGGCCTGGGCCATGGTAGGAACTCATGATGTTGAAAAGAAAAGAATTCATGTATAGGGAACACAGAAGTTGACTCAATGACAACTGTGAGCTGAGGTCCAGAAAAAAATGTCCCCTTGCTCCATGCTCCCAGAGCTACCTCTATCCAGGAAGGGGTAAGTCCACTATCTCTCTAGGACTACTCCCACCAGAACTCATTTTAATGTCCCCTCAATCTAGCCAACCTACAGTGCCAGCTGTGTAGTCTCCTCCCACCCCAACCAATAGCCTTCTGTGCCTCAACCTCCTCCTTTGTCCTCTGAGCCTACAGACAGAGTCTCAGCCTACCTCCAGCCTCACCTGCAAGTCTCACTCACCCCAAATACCCACACTGGGATGTCTCACACCACCAAGACATAGCCTGTAGTCCCTGAGGCTCTAACTAGCTCAGTTTTCTGGAAGCTTTCCCATTCAACGTCCTGGGTAACAGCCGTTCATCAAGGCCGCTAATGTGTATAGCCAAGTTCATAAACAAGAGGGGCATCCACCATCAGCAAGAATCCTGTTAGGTCAGTTCCATCACACTCTTCCCTGACTCCCTGCCCTTACCCTTAGCTGTCAATTCCCACTTGGCCAAGCCTTATTTGGAGTTGAGCCCAGTACCCATGTCTACTACCTGCTTCCTTAAAGATACACTGTAGTGGCCCTTGTCCTTGCAGACACTGGCCTCTTCCAGCATTAACAAATGTCATTGAATAATTTTTTTTCTTGAATGACTACTCTGAATTTCTCAAGTTCTTAAAGACACAAAAATGTTAAACAAAAAGATCAAGACAAAAACCTGAGGAATTTTCAAATGTCTGAAGGTCATATGCTCCGTGGACTGGATCTTGCTTGGCACCAAAGGAGATCAGTGGGGGAAAATGAATTCAGTTCAGGTGAAGTCTAGAGCTAGCCACTAAGGGCTCAGCCATGGTGATCTCTTCGTCATGACGAACAGAGCCCATTTATGGCAAGATTAACATTGTACAAGCAGGACTGCAGCTGTGGAACACTTTGCCCCAGCTTGGCAACTTTTGTTCAAATCTGAAGTTATTAGAAAAAAATAAGGAGTTTGCGCTGGCAAGATGGATCAGTGTGTAAATGCATCTCTTACCAAGCCTGACACCTGAGTTCAGTCCCTGGGATCCACAATGGTGAAAGGAGAGACCCAGCTCCTAAATGCTGCTCTCTGACTACAAATGTAGACTGCACACTTGTGTGTATGTATGTATGTGTGTGTGTGTGTGTGTGTGTGTGTGTGTGTATGCACACATGCACAAGTTCACCAAATGTTTAACGTTTCATTATGTTTTTATTTACCAGTGCTCCGTCCATGTGCACACCATGGTGAGTGTGTATAGGTCAGAGAGCAACTTCCCGGAGTTGATTTTCTCCTTCAACTGTGTGGGTCTCAGGAATTGAACTTGGTCATCTCTCTAGCATAATTAAAATATTCTGAATAAATTAAAATGTGAAACTAAGGAGTTGGTTTGTTGTTTCTAAGGGACTTGTTGGAAGGAAACCCATCCACATTCCTTGTGAGGTGGGGTGTGACCCTGGGCACTGGGTCTGTCGGTCACTGTGCTTCCTTCAAATTTCAGCATTTCACTGCTTTTGCCTTTAGGATTTTGGGGGGGATTTTTTAGGGTAAGGATTTTTTTCAGACAGGGTTCCCTGTGTAGCCCAGGATTACTTTTAACCCACAACCCTCCTGCCTAGCTTCCCAAAATTGAGATTATAAGAGTAGATGTCATGCCTGCTCTCTTTAGAGCTTGAGGTACTAAAAAGCATTGAGGAGATCTTGAAGAGCCTTGGAAACCAGACTGGTCCTTGGCTCCTTCATTACAACTGCCCTAGCATCTCAGCTCGTGTTTCTGAGTTGATGAAACCTAGCCCCTCAGAGGGGGCCAGTCCCGGCCTTGCTTCATGTGGCTATGACACAGGAGAAATGCCAGTGTGTACTTGATCCTGGGTCCAACCCCAGACCCTACATGGGACTCTCAGCAACAAGCTTAGGACATACACACGCTACGCTTCTTTCCTAAAACCCACAACATGGGGAAACTGGAAGTCCCTATGTCCTAGAGGATGTGGACAGAGTCAGATGGTGACAGTGTTTTAGACTTAGATGACAAATACTGTGTGCCAACGCTCCATGTAGGAGGACATCAGTAAAGCTGAGGCATCTTGTCAACACCTCCTGGCTCACATCCCACAATTTTGAGGAACAGGAGCCATGGGTAGGAAGCGATGAATCCCAGCAGACAGGGTGAAAAGAATGAATAGATTTTGACGACCACCAGTGCTCCAAACCCTTCACCCATCTCCCCTCTTCAAAAGTGTGAGCCGACCTCCTCCCTCCTTCAATAAATAGCATTGAAGAAGAAGAAGGAGGAGGAGAAGGAGGAGGAGGAGGAGGAGGAGGAGGAGGAGGAGGAGGAGAAGAAGAAGAAGAAGAAGAAGAAGAAGAAGAAGAAGAAGAAGAAGAAGAAGAAGAAGAAGGAAAAGGAGAAGGAGGAGGAGAAGGAGAAGAAGAAGAAGGAAAAGGAGGAGGAGGAGAAGAAGAAGGAGAAGGAGGAGGAAGAGGAGGAGAAGGAGGAGAAGAAGAAGAAGAAGAAGAAGAAGAAGAAGAAGAAGAAGAAGAAGAAGAGGAAGGAGAAGAAGAAGAAGAAGGGATCAAGATCATGATGGGGAAACCCACAGAGACAACTGACTGGTGCTAGTTGGAGCTCACTGACTCTGGACTGACAGCCTGGGAACCTGCATGGGACTGAACTAGGCCGGCTGAATGTGGGTGACAGTTGTGTGGCTTGATCTGTTTGTGGGGTCCCTGGCAGCAGGGCCAGGACTTATCCCAGGTGCATGAACTGACTTTTTGGAGCCCATTCCCTGTGGTGGGACCTTGCTCAGCCTTGATAAATGGGGAGGGGCTAGGCTCTCCTTCAACTTGGTATGCCAGACTTTGTTGACTACTATGGGAGGCCTTACCCGCTCTGAGGAGTGGATGGGGACAGATTGGGAGGGAGGTGAGGAGGTGGGAGAAGGGGAGGGAGCGGGAACTGGGGTTGATATGTAAAATGAAAAATAAATAAATAAATAAATAAATAAATAAATAAATAAATAAATAAAAAATAAAATTTAAAAAATACTGTCACTATGCCAAAAAAAAAAAAAAAAAAAAAAAAAAGTGTGAGCCACAGAATCTTGCCCATCTTTATATGGGAGGAGAAAGTCCACCACAACCCGAGAACTGACTACTACACCCTTGTTCTGGCAGGAGATTGTGGGCCTCCTTGGACAGTGGACAGTGACTTGGCCTGGGCTGGTGAGGAAGCCACGGAACAGCTGTGGAGAGACAGGGATCCCGTGATTGGAACAGGGGCCATCAGAAGGGCTGTGGCCACTGCCCTCAGAGACTGGAGGGATCAGACTGACTGGAGTCCCAGGTGGGTAAAAACAGCTTGGGGCAGTGGCTCAGGCTCTGGGCTATTCCTCAACACTAACAGTGATGCAGCAGGATGTTAGGCCTCGGGTTGGAGAGACAGCTCAGCAGTTAAGAGTGCTGACTGCCCTTCAGGAGGCCCCTGACTTGATTCCTAGCACCCACATGGTGCCTCACAAGAGTCTTTAATTCCATTCCAGGGGATCTGACACCCTCTTCTGAGCTCCATGGGCACCAGGCACACATATGGTACACATAGACATGCAGACAAAACATTCATATACACAAAATTATGTAAATAAACAAACAACTTAAAAAGAAGTTAAGACTCTTGCCCGCCTCAGGCCCTGAGTTTTGTCATCTGAATGGGGGAGAGCAGAAGCTCTTGTGTCCCTGACCATCCCTAGGGGTGTGGGAGGGACACAGTTCCTTAGGTTTGTGGCCTCACTTTCCTGGTCTGTGAAATGGGGGTGACAGCAGTGAGGAACATATGAGAACACCCACCCACAGAGCCTAGAGCTGGTCCTACTGGGGTTCCAGTAGGGGTGATGAAAAGAACAGAGGGTTTTGTTGTTGTTCTTAAAGCCAGGCATGGTGGTGCACACCTTTAATCCCAGCACTCAAGAGGCAGAGGCAGGTGAATCTCTGAGTTTGAGGCCAGCCTGGACTACAGAGCAAATTCCAGAACAGCCAGGGCTACACAGGGAAACCCTGTCTTGAAAACACACACACACACACACACACACACACACACACACACACACACACACACACACACGCACATGAGAGAGAGAGAGACAGAGAGACAGAGACAGAGACAGAGAGAGATTTGACAGCCTGCTGATGCTTCTAAATCTATGGGGGAACCTTACTAACTTCAGCTCTGACCAGGAGCTGGATTCAGCAGAGAACCAAACACACATGGTCTCTGCCAGCAAAGCCCAACACTGGTTAGAGAATCTCCAAACAAAGTGTACAATTGCAAACAAAGAGTGTGTGAAAGGAGAGACCAGGCCGGGGTACAGGTCTTATGACTTAGACCAGGAGGTAGGAGGGGCCTACCCTGTAGATGGAAAAGAATCAGATGTGAAGGGGGTGGGGAACACTCTGGTGGAGAGAAGAACTAGCAGAGGCCCTGTGGGTGGAGCTTAGCCCACACAAGGAAGGAAGTTGAGTAGGTCAGCTGGGCAGAGCTACAGGACCTGCAACCCATGGGACTGGGCCAGCAGCTTGTCCTAAATGCACCACTCAGCCAGTGAGCACCCCAAATAAAAGCTTTACTTAACATATAGCTGAGCTCAAAATAAAGGGACGATCCTAGGTTCTGGAGACAGGCTTTGTGGGCTGAGAGGTAAAACTGTATGCAGTGAAGGTCTGAGACACCAGGGAGGATGTGGCACGGAGGTAGGGGCATGTCTCTGGGCTTTGATGCCCTCAGAAATCAGCAAATGTACAGCTCGGAGTAAGGCATTTCCTATCTGTGGAAAGAACACTGAAAAGTACCCTCACCAAAGGAAGCCACAGGGAGGTTCAGGCAGGGTGGATGGTGTAGATTAAAGGCCCAGGCATGGTGGTGAACACTTGCAGTCCCAACTGTAGCAAGATAAAAGTTGGAGAGCAGCCTGGGCTACATATAGAATTTGAGGCTAGTGTGAGCCATGCATACAGTGAAGCCCTGTCTCCAAACAGCAGCACAAAAAGTAACCTGAACAAAGAGTAATCTGTGAACACCGGAACCGAAGGATATATTTGTAACGGAGTCTGGCAAGGTGCAGGACTTCCTGGGCTGAACATTTGATGCAAAAATACACCTCGTCATGACTTTTTTCCTCTCAATCTACAGAACCAAGCCGTGTCTGATCTGTATTTAGCTTACTTTGTTCCTCAAGGAGACGTTTGTATGCTTTGTTTTGCACATGAGACTGAGTTAATTATTAGCAGAATAGTTTTCACCAAATTGTGCTATGCTTCAATATGCAAAAAATAAATCCTCAGGGTTGGACTCCAGAAGTTTGAACCAACACCGACTACTGAGTTGTGTTGATCTGAACTGTCTCCTTGCCTCCCATGACTCATCTCTCTGCAGCCCTTGAAGTCGCAGAGACCCCCATAGTAGCTGGGCCTGGGGTTGGGAACGGAAGCAGGGAGAAGTGGACAGACTTTACAGTGGTGAGGACATCACAGTGGCCGTCGGTGTGGGGATGAGGAGGACAAGTCAGAGGTGAGGACATCATGATGGCCATCAGTGTGGGGATGAGGAAGACAAGTCAGAGGTGTGGACATCATGATGGCCGTCAGTGTGGGGATGAGGAGGACAAGTCAGAGGTGTGGACATCATGATGGCCGTCAGTGTGGGGATGAGGAGGACAAGTCAGAGGTGTGGGTATCATGATGGCCGTCAGTGTGGGGATGAGGAGGACAAGTCAGAGGTGTGGGTATCATGATGGCTGTCAGTGTGGGGATGAGGAGGACAAGTCAGAGGTGTGGACATCATGATGGCTGTCAGTGTGGGGATGAGGAGGACAAGTCAGAGGTGTGGACATCATGATGGCCATCAGTGTGGGGATGAGGAGGACAAGTCAGAGGTGTGGACATCATGATGGCCGTCGGTGTGGGGATGAGGAGGACAAGTCAGAGGTGTGGACATCATGATGGCCATCAGTGTGGGGATGAGGAGGACAAGTCAGAGGTGTGGACATCATGATGGCCGTCGGTGTGGGGATGAGGAGGACAAGTCAGAGGTGTGGACATCATGATGGCCGTCGGTGTGGGGATGAGGAGGATGAATCAGAGGTGTGAATATCACAATGGCCGTCAGTGTGGTGATAAGGGAAGACAAGACAGAGGTTTGCCTACATGCTGAGTTGCATCTCTGGAAGGAGGAAGCAGTCTAGGCTGGGAAGGGAAGGCAGGGAAGGGCCGTCACTGCTAGGCCAGGAAAACCCCTCTCCAAGGAGGAGCAGGAGAGGGTGGGTGGGGACTGCAGCAGAGCCGAGCTCTGTTGGGCCACTCTGGGAAAAGCAGTTGCATAGAGTTACTGAGACTGTGGAAAGGGAGGTGTGAGAAGCTGGGAGAACACCTGGAGAATTTAGGGTGGTATGAAAATACCCAAGCAGCCACCACAGTGGGTGGGGGATGAGTCCATCAGGAGGCTGGAAGAGTTCACCCAGAAAGGGCAATGGTCCCTTCAAGACTGGGACCTCACCTTGAGAAACAGGTTTACAGACATCATCACTACTTAGAGGAGAAGTTGTGACGTCCAGAAAGCCCATCTGAGGCTGCGTTCAGAGTCAATAGTGAGTAGTGACAGCCTGTTGTCTGGGCCCTCTGAGAGAGCCTGGGGCTAATCCTGGGGTTCCATCCCCCCAGACTCTATGAGCTTGGTATGGAGCAGGGGTGTGGGGAATAATCTTCAGAGTCATCATGGTTGCCCCATGTGAGAACGGCACGCAGAACAGTGTCTGGCCCTCAGGCTTATAGAAAGCTTTAGCTGGGGCTGGACACCCAGGAGCTCATCCTTGTTTGTGTACATGTCCCCACTGCTGAGACTGGCTGGGGACAGGAGAGCTCCTGAAGCAGGGGCAGGGTCGAGGTGCATTAACTAAACTCCAAGCTACAAGAACTTACCTCCGGAATGATTTCCTGGTTAGGGTTGAAGTGCCAAGCCTCTAGAACTGCCTACAAGAGAAAAGGTGAGTTTGGGTGTGGTTATGCCTCAGAAAGACACGGCAGGCCTGGGTGCAATGTCGTGGACTGGACCCCTCCTGAAACACAACCCTCAGATCAGGGAAGGGTATAGTGTAAGAAACCCTGACCTAGCTGGAGGCTTGGGACCTTGCAGTCTTCCCTCTAGGAGCCCAGTTTCCCCCATTAACTCACTGGAAAGTGTAGAGTGTAAGCCAGCTAAGCTGTGGAAGGTGCTGGCTTGTGGGTCATGTCTTCTAATCTGAGCTATCTAGGACAAGCTACCTATCCTCTTGGGCTTCTTTGTATTTCTTTTTTTTTTTTTCTATTAGTTGAACGCTTTTGCATATTGAAAGCGGCAACACTACTCACCTACAGCCAGTGTAACAAAAATGGCATCAGCACTGATGTTAAAAGCAGGTAACTTGCATAATTACCATGTGCCAAAAATATCTGCAATTACATCTGCCTCTCTATTGTTTCATTGATTGGTGACTCTTACACACTACACAGTATGGGCACCAATAACTGCTAGAATTTATTATTATGGCTGCAGCTTCAGTGGTTCATAGCTCCTTTGACTGACACCCAGATCATCACGCACGTGGTCGTTCCAGAAGCCCGCCCTGTCCCTTACCCTGAACTCTGCCTCTTCCAGGCTGAGCTGGAGGCGGCCATCCTGGAAGGCAACCTTAGCTAAGGAGTCAAAGACTTGCTCAGAGAACCAGAAGTAGAGCATTCGGGTGTCCCCCAGCAGCGTGGGCAAGAAGGCAGGGAGAGGGAGCACCTCAGAGATGTTCTTGTAGATGAAATGACCCTGGAAGAAACTGATATACTGGATGCCCTTTTCCTTAGCCCTGCTGGGCTCAGGAACCAGCCTCAGGGAGAAGAGTGGAGCTTTGGAAAGCAAAGTGTCTAGTTGAAAGACAGATGGGGAAACTGAGGAACAGTCGCACTCAATTTCCTCCCAGCCAGACATCCATTCATTCAGTGAATATAGCTAGATTGCCTGATATGATCCCAGTACAGTGTGAGACGAGCCAGGTGGGCTTGGTCCCCACTTCCCAGGCTGGCTGTCCAGCGGAGATGGTAATCAGATCAGCTGGACGGTGGTTCTCCATGCTCCCACCCTGGCCACCAGCCCCGCACCTTCAGGGAGCTGACAGTCAATGGCCACTAGTCCCAGTCAACAGAGTGAGGAAGACAAGCCACTCTTAGTCCCTTGCCCACTGACAACAGCCACCCACATGTTTTAGAGGGTCTTCACCGGCATCCACACCCTCCTAAAGTATTCGTTTTGGTCACTTTCCTAGGGGAGGGCCAGATAAGAGGCTGGTGATGTGTCTAGATGTGTCTGAATGGCTGCCCTGGGAATGGGTACAGGGGAGGAGGAGACAGAGGAGGAGGAAGCCTGGTTCCCGGGTGTGACTCTGGTCTGGCTTCACCTACCTGTCCCTTCAGAACCAGCTTCAGGGTGAAGGAGGTGATACTTGTGAACAGCTGTTTATCCACCCAGGCCTGAAGGGACCGAGCATCACAGTGGGTCTCCACATAGTCATGTGCATGCACTGAGTACCTACTGCATGCTAAGCAGCCTTCAGGGCTCCTCTGCCTGCAGAATCCTCCAAGAGCCCAGGAAGCAGACATTAGCATCCCCACCTCACAGCAGAGAGCACCGAACTCAGGAGGTCTTGAATCCGTGTCAACCACGTTGCTACCTTAGGCTTTCCCCAGAGGGCCCACTTCCTGTCACACTCCATGTATGTGGACATGCTGGAGTCTGCATCCATGCCTGAACCCATTTGCTGAAGGGCTTAGAGATGGCTCTCTGCAGTTCCCAGACTCCAGCTGCCCCCTGCTGTCCACATTTGTCATTGGTTGTGTTCCTGGAGCTTCTCTGAACCTTAGGATTCTTTCTGTGCAGTAAGATTAGAACACTTTATCACATAGTGTACACTCAGTAATGGAGCTGTTGTTGCTGAGTTTGTTTGTTTGTTTGTTTGTTTGTTTTCTGGGTTTTTTTTTTTTGAGACAGGGTTTCTCTGTGTAGCTTTGCACCTTTTCCTGGATCTCATTCTGTAGACCAGGCTGGCCTCGAACTCACAGAGATCCGCCTGCCTCTGCCTCCCGAGTGCTGGGATTAAAGGCATGCGCCACCACCGCCCAGCTTGTTGCTGAGTTTTAAGGGTTCACTAATGGCAAGGGGCTGGGAATGACCCCTCGGAAGAGAGAGCACACAACAGGCCTGGCCAGGGTCTAAGAAGGAGTTCTCAAAGATGGTGACTTACTCACACTCCCCTTGGAGGTGCAGGAGCAGCTTATGGAAGGAGATGGAGCAGTCAGGGGCATCAGTCCATACATTGCCAGAGTCACAGGCTGTAAGAGCCCAACACCCATTAGGGCAGCCTGGGCTACAAGGCAGCACCCATGGGCAGCCCAGGCCAGCTGGAAGCATGGCCAGCTCTGGGCTTCCTGTCCTGCAAGCTTTCCCAGCTTACCCCTCCAGAGGCCTCAGAACACCCATGTACTCAGTCTTCCATCCCTGTAGCCTGACCTCCCACCTTCCCAGAGGAGCCAACATACTCAGCTGCATATTGATCTGGAGGTCAATGGCTGACTCAATCTCAAAGTCCACAGAATGTTCAATGTTCAACCTGCAAAAAGCCAAGTACCAACACCCTCACTAAACTGTCCTTGTGTTCCTTTATAGTCACTGAGAGGCCAGCAGGTTGCTCAACAGCTAATGCGAAGGCGCCCTTGTAGCCATAGTTCAGGGTCCCCTTGAAGATCACAGATGCGTTCTGAATGGAGACATCAACAGATTTGGCCTCCACCAGCTCAACCTGGCTGTTGGCAATGGACAGGTGGCTGATTTGGATGCTGTGAGGGCAGACAGCAGGTAGTCAGGAGGGGCACTATGGGCAGGGAGGGGCTATTGCTGCCTCTCCACATACTCAATAGGCCCTGCCCTGTCTGCCACCCTGGTGGTAAATGCACCCTGGGTCACCCAGAAAGCACCTAAAGCTGCCTAAGGGGCTGGGGAGGGTATTAGACGGGCAACGGTCCCCACCTGAAATGTTCACCTCCTAATCCACAGAGGGGACCATGCAGGTGTGGGGATATTAAAGTCAGGGAGACCTAAGTCACCGGGTGGATGTAAGTTTATCACAAGTCCCACTGTTGGACAGTGGGAAGGGGAGGCAAGGGCAGACATGTGACCAAAGGAAGATGGGCAAGGATGTAGCCTTGCAGGTCTCAGAGATAGAGGGGTCAGAAGCCCGGGCTGGGGTGGCCTCTAGAAAGTGACAAGGCAGGGTACCTCATGTCCCCTATGACCTCAGGAGAGTCGCTGACAGCTCTTTAAATGTAGCCTAGTGGCACCTGCCCCACAACTATAAGATAATAAGCTTAAGGCCACCAAACTTACACTGTTGGTTATGATGGCAAATAGGGAATGAACACAGGAGCTTCCTGGATGGCACACTAGTGGAATGGGTAGGGGACCTACTCTTTGTGACAGGGACCTCATGGTCCACCTGCTGTCACAGGCGTGGAGTGTGCTCTGAAGGGAAGAACCTGCTGAGTATCTGTGCATGTTTCCTGGCTTCATCCTGATAGCCACGGCAGGAGGTGGTCACAGCTGTTGCAGTACCAAGCTGAGGTAGATTGGCCCAGAGAATTTGGGTGGCTTCATATGGCTTTTGTGGAGCTGGAATTTCATCTTTGGCCTGCCCCACCTCAAAGCCTGCATTATATCAGTCTCTGTGATAGATGCTAGGAGTGAAAGACCAAGTATTAAAGCTTGGCCTTTTGGTGTTCTCTCTGTCTCTTTGTCTCTGTCTCTGTCTCTCTGTCTCTGTCTCTCTGTCTCTGTCTCTGTCTCTCTGTCTCTGTCTCTCTGTCTCTGTCTCTCTCTCTCTGTGTGAGAGAGGGGGGGGGCTGTGTGTCTCTCTGTGTGTTCCTGTGTATACAGGTGCATATGTACACATGTATGAATGTGGGGACCAGAGGACAACCTCTGGTACCACTCCTCTGGTGCCATCTGCCTTTTTTTGTTTGTTGGTCAAGAACCGACCACCTAGGCTAGGCTGGCTGACCACTGAGCCTCAGGGATCTTCCTATCTTCATTACAAGTGTGTGCCACCACACCTGGTGTGTGTGTGTTCATGTGGGTGTATGCATACATGCATGCATGCACATGTGTGGAGGTCAGAGAGCAATGTCAGGTGTCTTCTTTGGTCATTCTCAACATTGTTTAGAAGACAGGGTCTCTCTCTAAACCTGGAACTCACCAATTGTCTAGACTAGTTGGCCAATGAGCTCCAGGGATCTGCCTGACCCTCCTCCAGTGCTGCGGTTACAGGTTGTACTGGCTAGTTTTATGTTAACACATGCTAACAAGTCATCAGAGAGGAGGGAGCCTCAGTTGAAAAAAATAAGATCGGAATGTATAGGACAGCCGAGGCTACACAAAGAAACCCTGTCTGGAAAAACAAACAAATAAACAAACAAACAAACAAACAAGTCAGGCTATATGCAAGCCCATATGGCATTTTCATAATTAGTCATTGATAAGGGAGGGTCCAGCCCATTGTGGGTGGGGCCACCCCTGGGCTGGTGGGCCCAGGTTCTGTAAGAAAGCAGAGTGAGAAAACCATGAAGAACGAGCCAGTAAGCAGCACCCCTCCAGGACCTCTGCATGAGCTCCTGCCTCCATGTTCCTGTCCTGTTTGAGATCCTGTCTTGACTTCCTTCAATGATGGGTGTGATGCAGAAGTGTGAGCCAGATAGGCCCCTTCCTCCCCGGTTGCTTTTGGTCATGTTGTTTCGTCATAGCAATAGTGACCCTGACTAAAATGCGGGAACATGCCGCCATGCTCAGCTTCTGCATGAGTGCTGGGGATCTGAACTCAGGTCTTCTTGCATGTGTGGTAGACACTTAACAGAATGAGCCATCTCCCCAGTCCTTCCTTTCCCATTACATTTTATTCTGCTCCTTTCGTAGACAATGGGGTGAAGAATCCCCATTGTATACAACGATTTCTGTCACAGCCAATCCCCGGTCCCTGTTATCTAGCCATGATAGTGTGGGCGACACTTACATTGAAATGAAATCTATTCTCGGGCAATTTGATCTGGACTGCTGCTAATGTGTTAAAGGGTCTCTCTCTCTCTCTCTCTCTCTCTCTCTCTCTCTCTCTCTCTCTCTTTTTCTCCAAAGTTTCTCTGTGTAGCCCTGGCTGTCCTGGAAGACAGCTCTGTAGACCAGGCTGGCCTCAAACTCACAGAGATCTGTCTGCCTCTGCCTCCTGAGTGCTGGGGTTAAAGGCGCGCGCCACCACACCTGGTAAAGTCATGTCTTTTTTAACAATTCCCAGGACAGTTTTGCAGCGTCTGGCCTGTTGTGACATAGGACATGGATGTCATTATCCTCATTATACAGAAAGAGAAACTGACACTCAAGATCAAATAGCCCTGCTGCTGCCTCCTCCTCATCTCTCTCCACCAGTAACTGTCCTCAGGGAGGCATTCCAGCACCGCCAGCTCCACCTAGTGGCTCTAAAGAGGGACAGGTCCACTGTCCTGGGTCTGGGGAAGAGGATGTTGGTTTTAAAACAAAGATAAGGTCTAAGAACAGTTTCTTCCCTGGGTTTGGGGCCTGAGACACACAGAAAGTTGAGTCCCAGGAGCTGAACTTATGACTCAGACGTGCCTGCTGCACTGTGTGACCTCTAAACAGCCTAACCTCCATACTCTTTCCTCTTATTTGTTAAGCTGGGCCCTTGGGGAGATGCAATAATGAAAGTGTAAAACACAGCTTAAAAAGCATCAGGCCCACAGCCTGACCATGATCCCAATCAAGTCAGGAGAATCGTTTGGCCAAGAAATCTCAGTGTACTGCCTCTCTGCCTCATCTTTCTCGCCCAGATGAAAGAGGTCCTCGAGGCCTGACTCCTACAGAGGCTGCTGTGGAGGCGAGTACAGGCCAGTCACCCTGGGGTCCTCTACACTTGGACAGATTGAAAGCAGGGGAAGGCACATCAGGTCGGAGCCTTGATCCTGCTCTTCCCCTTCCCTGGGTCCACAGTATGTCCCAAGTTCTTCCCCTCCAGCCCCAGCCCTGCCACTCACTTGTGCAGACCATACTTGACTCAGCCAAGGAGCATCATGGACCTCTCACCCTTGATGTCTGGGTAGGAGGCTCTCTGGAAGGCTGTCTGGATGCCTTTGCCTGTCTCCTGGTTCACTGGAAGGAGAGCTGAGTGGTGGGGGCTGCAAACTGGGCAAACCTCACCTTCAACCAGCCGAGCCTGGACCACTCACTGTCCAGCCTCTCTGGGATGTGCCCCCCCACCAACAGGCCTCTGGGTGGGAGCAGGGTCGGGTAGTCCTCAGGAAACACAGAACCTCTTCCACAGACCCTGCTTACATTCTAGGCTGTACTTCCCAACACTTAGGACCTTCAGGATTCTAGTCAAAATGATATCCCCCTGCTCCAGCCGCACCAGACCCCTGGCTCCCAGTACGAATAATATGGAATATTCTGTGTAGATAACACAACTTAACCTCCACATATCATCCTCGGGCTGAGTCCCAGAGAAAGCAGGAGAGCTAAGGTCACACAGCAGTTGGTGACAGATGCCTGACTCTGGCCATAGGTTGGCTTCTATCACCAAGGACACATACTCCCTGGCTTTGTCCCTGACCTGATTCCCTCCGGTTACAGGGATTGTAACTACAGATGGACTCAGGGACCTCCACAAACTAGGCTATTGAAATCTAGCAGGTACCAACAACCTTGATCTTGAATGTGTAGTCGGAGGAGAAAGGCTGCCTCTCACCTCACTATCACAGCTCATCTCTTCCTCTCTTCCTCCCCCACCTCTCTCCACCTTTGCCGCCAAGCTGCCAGGGTGCAGCCCTGCTCCAATGCTGGCTACTGACCACAGCAGACATCCCTAGAGAAAGCCTTGCTGGACAGAGATAGGCAGGCACTTACACACCGGAAGGGCAGACTTGGTGATTTGGCACACAATGTCCACCTCATACAAGGTGCTGGTGGGGCAGGCACAGGTGCTTCCTAGCAGGAAGCATGACAGTTCAGGAGCATGACAGCTAGCATGATGCTCCAGCAGCAGTGGCCAGTGGCCTGCCTGGACATCTCCACTCCTATATATGTGTTTGCCCAGCCCCCACGAGGTTCTTCTGGGAAGCAGTTTTTCTGGCTCCAAGGGCCTAACTCCTTCCTACCCAGTCCCTCTGACCTCTGGGGTCGGTGCTGGCCTTATGACCAGGGTGCTCCACCCTCTGCTCGTCCCCCTCCAGCACCCGCACCCTCCTGTTGTACACTTCCTTTAATTTATCCCCCCTCCATCCTTAAATAAGTGCACCTAAACTTATCTCTTGCTTGTCATAAATAAAGAAATCAAAATACAATGGTCATTAAACAATGGCATCCAGCTCTTGCCGGATCCTGCTGCCCCACAGTGACCTAAACTGGAGGTTTGCTGCTGCATGTCAAAGGGGCAGAGGCCGCTCTGGTAGGCGCCTGAATCCCAATCTCTCCTTTGCTGTCTTCTGAAAGACCAAGAACCTCTGATAGTCTGACAGTAGCTTTCTGGAGCATTCAAACCATACCTCGGTACCATTACACCACTCCCACCTCCAGCCACCTGTACAGCATGCCCTTTGGGGTGCTCCGGTTAGAAAACACACAGTTCAGTTGCTTATACCCTTATTGTCTTGAGGAAGAGGATAAGGCCCAGAGAGGGAAGGAGCTGGCATAGGTCACATGCAGTTGGCGGCAGTTTTGTCTAGATGTCCAGGTCCTGGGTCCACATCTTTAAGGGTTTTGAAAAACCCCATTACCTGATCCTGAGGTGCTAGAGCACACATAGGCCCCCGCTCAAGATCTCCTTGCTATTACTGTTCCTGGAATCAAATTTTTCTGGATTCTGAGTCATTAGGGCTGTGAAGCTTTCATGTCCTTAGCTCCAGATGCCAGAGAAGGAACAAGAGAAAACATCATCAGACCCAGGCTTATGCCAACTGTTCTGGAAGCCCCAAAGAGTCCCCATGAGGCAAAGAAGAAGTTCTGTGCCCAGTGGAACATAGCTTCAGAATGCCTACTCCAAGGGACAGGGAGCCAGGGGACCCAAGGTTCAGTGCCTGCCTGCCCACTTAAATTTGGCTCCATGTGCTCTGGGATAGTAGCAGGAGCCTGGCAGCTGCAGTGGGGGCTGGGAGTGCCCAGACCTCAGCTACTGCAGTGGTGTTTCCTATAGTCAGGGCCCACCCTGGCCACCCTTCCTCCTTTGCCAGTCACTTGACCCAACATCATTTATCTTGGATGAGTTCTGGTGCTTCCGAAAATGTTTCATATTCATCATATTATTTTAAAAAATATAAAATGAGAGCTGGGTGGTGGTGGTGCACACCTTTAATCCAGCACTCAGGAGGCAGAGGCAGGAAGATCTCTGTGAGTTCCGGGCCAGCCTGGTCTACAGAGCAAGTTCCAGAACAGCCAGGACTGTTACACAGAGAAACCCTATAATGGGGAACTGCAAATGTGGCTCAGGGTTTGATACTTAGGACCTGCATAAAACCGGGTGTGACGGCACATGCTTATAACCACTTGTGTGGCAGAGTCGAGAGGATTAGAAAGTCAAGGCTGTTCGTAGGCTGTGTAACAAGCTTAGGACCAGCCAGAGTTACATGAAACCTTGTCTGTCTGTCTATCTATCTATCTATCTATCTATCTATCTATCTATCTATCTATCTTTCTATCTACCATCCATCCATCCATCTTTCTATCTAACTATTTTTTCTATCATCTATCTGTGTGTCCATATATGGATGATGTATATCTGTACATATATAGGATTTATGTAGTAGAGAAGATGTAGAGGGGGAAAATGTCAGTTCAGACACACACACACACACACACACACACACACACACACACAGAGATACACACACATACACACACACAGATACACATAGGCACACACACAAATACACATACACAGACACACATGGACATGCCTATGGATACACACACAGATACACATGTGGACACACACACACAGACACACACAAATTAAAAAATAATATAACTTTTTTTTAAGAAAAGAGATAAATTCATTTGCTAATCCTTCCATTCCAAAACAAACTTATCGGGTAGGAGTGTATGTGACAAGCCTTTAGTGTCTCTGAACATTTATTCAATGGATGAATATTCCTAATCACCCACTGTAAGCAGGTCGGAGGCAGAGGCAGGCGGATCTCTGTGAGTTCGAGGCCAGCCTGGCCTACAGAATGAGTTTCAGGAAAGGCGCAAAGCTACACAGAGAAACCCTGTCTCAAAACAAAACAAAGAAAAAAGAAAGAAAGAAAATAAAGGAGGGTCTCAGCTTAAATTGCACAAGAAATAAAGCTATCTGCTTGACCTAGGAGACAGGTGTTGTTTCCACAGGGTGTTACCTTAATTTAGGAGATCATTTGGCTGTGGATGCTTGATAGGTATTTTAGATAAATACACTGTGGGGAGTTCTTGGAAGTACATAGCATACAAGAAAATCATTGCAGGAACCAGCATAATATATATATATATATATATATATATATATATATATATATATATATATATGTGATATGTTAAAATATCACCAAGACTTCTTAAGCCATGGACTTTTGAAAAGTCCTTGACTTTTCCGAGTAGTAGCTTTTGAGATAGTAGCTGGATTCCATTACATTTTCCTGCAGCTTGCCCCACTCTGGGTCTTGTAAGTTTTGTGAACTTTTGTTTTCTTGGTCTTATAAACCCCCCTCCTCACTGCAGAAGGAAATGTTTCAATTTGGAGGAAACTCTACACTCCACTCCACCCCTTCCTCCTGTCCTTACATATTTTCTCTCCTCTTCAGCAATGCTCCCTGGGCCCTGGAGGGAAGAGGGTAAGGGAAGTGTCTGAATTCTTTTCTTCCATTTGTAGCTGAGCATTGGGCCACTCCACCACAGCAACCGTCGTTTATCCTCAGCAACTTGACCAGTTACAGGTCCCCACAGTACCCACTGTCCTCTAGGAGAAAGAAGTTGCTCCCTGTGCAGAGGTTGACAGCCGTATTCTATGGGCACAAACAGGAATGTTAGGAAGACAATTCAACAAGCATCCCAGGTAAATACCAACAATAGACCAAAGCAAACTTCCCCCCAAGCCTAGCTTTGTGAATCAGTGAGTTTACTGGGGTCACTTACAGGATCATGGATGGCTGGAAGGGAAGTCCACCCGTGTTGGGCCCACTGAGTCCAAGCTCCTCCTCCATCTGTTCAGTGATACAAAAATCACAGGTCTAGAATGTAAACCCAGAAGGAGGAATCTGCAGCATATCTGGACCCAGAATCCAGGAGAAAATTCTCATCTCACTAATTCAGATTTCTAGTCCAGATACGCTGGACCCCTGGGGCTTACTGGACAGCTAGGCTAGCTGAACTGAGGAACTCCAGGTAAAAAGCAATGGACGCTGTTTTAACAACAAAGTGGAAAGCAACTGAGGAAGACATTTGTGGTTGGCCTCTGGTACACACACACACACACACACACACACACACACACACACACACACACGCTCATGCACTTCTTGTTGCTACATTGCCTTGAGACTGTGTCGGCAGCCAGAAGGTCCCAGCAGATAAGCACCTTGCCTTTGGACCAGGATGTAAGCCAAACCAAACCTGTTTTCTGACGGTGTCTCCAGTACATGGTGTTTGTTAGCAGCAGGCAACCAGAACTAAGAAGCAACATGACAAGGGGTTAGCCAGCTGGGGCAGGAAGGCCTGGCTACAAGCACAGACTGGAGGGCCGGAGAGCTGTGGCCTCCTGTTTGTAACAAAGGCTGAAGGAGATGCCAGTATTCCCATAGAAGGTCAATGACTCAGAGAAACCCATGCTTGAGGTCACTGCCACAGCTCAAGCCCAAGCTGGGTCTCAGGCTTGATGTCCTGCAAGTACCAAGACCCAGGAGTGCAGCGGGATCCCAGACAACTTGAGGTAGTCAGTGGTTAGCTTCCTGGGCATTTTGCAAGCTGATTATCGGCCAGTAAGAGTTAGATTATGCAAATGACAGTGGAATGCTGGTGCCTGGTTAATGTTCAAAGCTGCTCTCTTTTGTGTTATTTTATTACAGTTTCTTACCACTAGGGCTCCTGAGGTGGACAGCATATATCATGTCTACAGAGTGGAAGGGACCATATGGTGGGGTGGAGTCCTGAGTCCCTGGCCTCCGCACTCTGTAATGTCATTGGCTAGCTGGAAACTCACACCACAGCTGTCAGAGAAGGCTGAGTCCTGATTCCTGCCGTAACCAGCACAGCGCTGATGAGGGAAGAATGGAGGACCCAGAGCTTCTCAGCCTTCCACTCTGCTTTGCTCTCTCCACCAGCCCCTGCTCTCCCCCATTTCTACTTCTAATACACCACTTCTGGAAAGCCTCCCCTGCTGTCTTTGGCCTTCTGAAATTCTTTTTCACTTTGTCTGTCTGTAGTCATACAGCTGATCTTATATTATAACCTGGTTTTCCCCACCCAACTCCACACACATCTGAATTCTTTACAAATATCCTTCATTCTTCTATTTAGGAAAACAATTCTGATATAGTTAAAAAAAACTGGTATTATCAATGATCCCACCCATTCCAAGTGATGAGTGCCATTTTATACCTGGGTTTGTCACTTCTAACACTCTGTGACAATAACTATTTTTCACTGGGCTATGCAAACTCTTTTCTTTCTCTTTCTTTCTTTCTTCCTTCCTTCCTTCCTTCCTTCCTTCCTTCCTACCCTTCTTTCTTTTTCTCTCTCTGTCTTTCTTCTTCCTTTTCTTCTTCTTCTTCTTCTTCTTCTTCTTCTTCTTCTTCTTCTTCTTCTTCTTCTTTTCTTTCTTCTTTTTGACAGAGTCTCTCCTCAGAGCCCTGGTTGTCCTGCAACTCACTATGTAGATCAGGTGGGCCTTGAACTCACAGAGATCCATCAGCCTCTGCTTTCTGAGTGCTGGGATAAAAGGCATGTGCCACTAAGTCCAGCAGCAATCTCTTTTAAATACTTATTTTTATTTTTTAATTATGTGTGTTTGGGAGGGAGAGAGAGAGAGAGAGAGAGAGAGAGAGAGAGAGAGAGAGAGAGAGACTGTCTGTCTGTATATGGGTATATGCACTTGAGTGCAGTTACCTGAAGAGGCCAGAAGAGGGCATCAGATTCCCCTGGAAGTTAGAATTACAGGCAATGTGAACCATCCAACTTGGATACTGGGATCTGAACTTGAGTCCTCTTTAAAAGTAGTACTTAACTCTCTTGAATTGTTAGATAGATAGATGAGACATCTATCTAGTCCCCAAGAAACTATTCATTTATTTATCTAAAAGATATATGTGTACTTGACTGTGTTGGGGGAGGGGGTGATATGTACATGTGAGTGTAGTTGCTTATGGAGGCAATAAGAGGACATTAGATTCCACTAGAGCAGGAGTTACAGGCAGTTGTGAGCTCCCTGGTGTGGATGCTAGGAACTGAACTCATTCCTCTGAAAAAGCAGTACCCAACTGTGAAACAACTTCCCAGACCCTAGAAACTCTTTTACTGGGGGCTTTTTTCTTATCGTATTGTAACAGTCTCTCTGTAAGAATGTGGTTTGAGTGAGAATGGCCCCATAGTTGGATGCGTGGCCTCCAGTTGGTGGAACGATTTGGGAAGGATTAGGAGGCGTGGCCTCGTGGGAGGAGATGTGTCACTGGGGGAGGAGTGGGCTTTGAGGTTTCAAAAGCCCATGCCATCCTCAGTTAGCTTTCTCTGCCCCTCCCCCTGCTTCATGCCTGTGGATCAATATGTAAGTAAGGTCACAGCTACTGCTCCAGCGCCATGCCTGCCTACCATGAAGGTCATAGATTCTAACTCGATATAACTGTGAGCCCCCAAATTAAATGCCTTCTTTACAAGTTTCCTTGGTCATGGTGTTTTGTCACAGAAATACAAAAATGACTAAATGGCTATAGATGGGATATTTGTTTTATAATTGTGTAGCGTTCTGGTCAATAGCTACATTCAGATTTATTATTTATTTTTATATTTGCAGAATTTCTTCCTCCTCTTCTTATAAAATAGTCTATTTATTTGTATTTTATTTTATGTGCATTGGTGTTTTGCCTGTATGTATATCTGTGTGAAGGTGTTGGATCCTCTGGAATTGGAGTTACAGTCAGTCATAAGCTGCCGTGTATGTGCTGGAAATTGAATCCAGGTCCTCTGGAAGAGCAGCCAGTACTCAATAGCTGAGCCATCTCTCCAGCCCCTCCTTCCTACTCCTTAATGATATCCTTTTCTTTTTCTTTATTTCTTTCTTTTTCTTTATTTCTTTTTTTTGTTTTTGTTTTTGTTTGTTTGTTCTGTTTTGTTTTCGAGACAGGGTTTCTCTGTGTAGCTTTGCGCCTTTTCTGGAACTCACTCTGTAGTCCAGGCTGGCCTCGAACTCACAGAGATTCTCCTGCCTCTGCCTCCCGAGTGCTGGGATTAAAGGCTTGCGCCACCACCACCCGGCTCCTTTTCTTTTTATTTATTCTTTCACAGTGTCTATATGGCCTCCAATAGTTTGCCGGTGAGCCTGACTGTCCTTGTATGCAGGCTTTTGCCAGGAAGACCTGTACTGGGTAATCAGTAAGAGATGTTTTTCTCACCCAGTATTGTGTACACACACACACACACACACACACACACACACACACACACACACATAAATACAACACTGGGTATCTTTTACAAAAGTGATCTCATGCCACATAAGCTATCCTGAGTCCTGTGTAGATGAAATTCTAAACGGTCTTATTAAATAAGAAACAGATCCAAATGCAGAGTTGAAAGCCCAAGAGATCAGAGCACTGGTGAAGCCTTTAGCTTACCAGTCATTGCTGTCCTTCCCCTCAGAGAGAGAGCTTCTCCTGTGTGACCTGTCTTTTTATTCCCTTTCTGTTCTACCTTCTCATTGGCTCTAAACCAACCACATGGTTTCCTTGTCACTGCCTGTCTATACAGACCTCCAGGTCTTTATGGTTCGTACTGAGATTAAAGGTTCAGGTCACCACTTGGCTGTGTCCTTGAACACACAGAGATTCTGCTTGGTTGTGTCCTTGAACACACAGAGACTCTGCCTGCCATGTGATCAGATCAAGGGCGTGTGACACCACACCGGACTTCTGCTTAGTGGCTTGCTATTAGCTCTGATCTCCAGGTAACCTTATTTATTAACATACAAATAAAATCACATTTCAGCACAAATAAAATACCACCATAGTACTGCGATCTTAAAATTGTGGTTTTGTTGTTTGCTGACAGGCTTTGCTAGGCATTTGGAGTCTGTATGAGTTTCTTGTGGTTGCTGTAACAGCTTAATCCTACTCAGTGCTTAAAACAACAGAAACATGCAGTTCTGGAGGTCAGAGTGTATGATTTTTAACATGTTTTAAGTCTGCAGCTGATAGCAAGGAGCCAGGACTGAGGGATGAACAGGGCCAGCTCTCTGGCGGCACTGGGCATGGACTGGTCCATTCCTGGTCTTGTCCTTCACCTGCTGGCTGCCAGAGCTCCTTGGTGAGTGGTCACATCACTCATCTTAACCTCTGTGCTTGCTCGCCTTGACTTTACCTGGCTTGTGTGTCAAATCTCCTTCTGCTTCTGAGAAGGACATGTGATGTCCTTTACAACCTGCCCACCTACTTCCTCATCCCCAAATCACATGTGTAAAATATTTTTTATCATATCTTCAATAATTTTCTCCATTAACAGCAACATTCTCAGGTTCCAGAAATTAGATCAGAGCAGGCTTTCTTTCTGTTGATGGCAGGACCACCACACATTCCCTCCCATACCCTTGAAGTCATCTCCTGGTGACTTAGAACACACGACACGACGGAAATGCCATGTAATTAAGTGCTGTGCTGCAGGTTTGAGAATGATGGCAAGGGGAAAATTCTGTTCATCTCCAGCACAGAAATGCCAACTATAGACCTGACTTCATATACATGTCAGCAAGAGTGTAACTTTATGAGGGTTCCTGCATGTGCAATTGTGTGTGGAGACCAGAAGACAACCTCCAGTGTGGCTCCTCAGATACCATCCACCCTCCCCACTTTTTGGAGATAAGCCCTCTCACTAGCCTGGAACCCATCAAATAAATAGGCTAGGCTGCTTGGCATCAAGTCCCAGGGATCTCTTGTCTTTGTCTTCTCAGTGCTGGGATCACAAGCAAGTAGTAGTCATGCCTAGGTTTGGTTTGGTTTGGTTTTAACATTAGTTCTGGGACTCAAGCTTAGCATTTTGCCTGAGGCTTATTGAATCCGGCTGCAGAGTGCATGGTAAGGACATGCTATAATATTCTCATTCCTATAAACCAGATATCCCAGGCCTGGGTGTGTATGTTATTCTGTAGAGACTTTTCTGAAAGGACAGACACTAAATTATTAAGTTGAAAGACTAGGGCAGGGCTATTGTTGCCCTTGAGACCCACAGGACTGCCAACTCCTCCACATTTGAGCATGGACACAGTAGGCTGAAGACTTAAAGGGTCTCCAAGTAAACAGCAGAGTTACCAGATGACATGGAATCTCATGGGAGCCCAGCTTTGGCCCCTTAACAGCTGTGTGCCTGGTGGAATCTCTCGGAGCCTCAGGGTCTTTCTTCCATGGGGAGTGAGTATGAGCATGGGAAGTCATTGCATGGGAAGGGGGAGGACTGAGCACAGCTCACTGCCCTGTTCTCAGTGTGTGCCACCATCCTTCTGGCTGGAAGGAGCACCTGCTCATCAATGCCTGGGCACCAGCAAGATGGTGGGAGCCTCCAATGGACCATCATAGAAGGCTAGTCATTGCAGAGCAGAGGTTCAGTAAACTGAAGGAGACCAGTGGTCCCTGTTGATGGCTGTTGTCCCCACCAGACTGGTCCTGGGATGTTCCTGCCCATGCGTGTGCCCTGCCAGGAATCCCCAGAGGGGCCCACTCCACACAAGCCAATGAAAAGGCTGCGCTTGGCAACATCCTGATCAGGCCTAGGGCTGAGAGCAGGAATGGCAGATAGCTCCATAGTGCCCAGTGCATGACCTCCCAACAGAGTCCAAACTGTGGAGGAACCAGAAGAACTAGGCCAGCCCTGCTCCTGGTGCCTTCGCATTGACACTTTGGGAATTCGTGCCGGCTGGGCCAGGAGCACCCTTCCTGGGATCCCAAAGGATTCCTGGGTTGTCTCCAGGTCTTAATCCACCATGTAGCAACCAGTCTGCTTTCTGAGCCCTGGGCCTTCCAGAAAGTTCATCCAGGGGTCACTGGATAAGGAAGAGACCTGAAGAATGTCAGGAAACATGGCAATGAGGCAGAGAGATGCCAAGGCTTTTGGTGCCAAGCTCAAAGCTGACCTTGCCTAATAGAGACCCAAGAAAAGAGAGTTGGGACTGGCTGAATCAGCTTCCACCCAGACATTTTCTGCCCTCTGGTGGCTGGTGGCAGGCCATCCTGGCTTCCAGCCCAGCCTAATCTCTTACTGTAATGCTGACTGTTGGGAGAAAATTACCCTACTTGCCACCCCCATGACTCTGTTAACAGCAGCCACCCAAGATATGCACACACCTGATACACTCTGCCCACATCCCTGTCCAGATAGATAGATATTTGCATGCAGGTAGCCTCATGAATCTGTGTGGACAGCATGTCTGAGTGCAGATGTGCACACACCTGATACACTCTGCATACATGCCTGTCCAGATAGATAGATATTTGCATGCAGGTAGCCTCATGCCTCTGTGTGGACAGCATGTCCATATACAGATATGCACACACCACCTATACATAGATACCCTGAGTCATCTGGATGTGAGACACACTTACCTATTAGTACACAGGCAGCCCTACAGTATCCGCCCCAATGAACACACATTTCAGAATTCACCTCACATCTTTCAAACATTTCCATGATCATTGTGTTCTCAGAGACCTTAGGCAATAGTGAGTGTCTCTTGCTGGTCAGTCCTGGAGGTACCACGGCCAGGACTGTTGCCTTTTCTGCACATGCAACAGGCTTCTGTTTAGTTAACTTTTCAAAACCCTTAAATTTGCTCTTTCACTTAAATGTGTGGGGGTGTTTGTTTGTTTGTTTGTTTGTTTTGTTTTGTTTTGTTTTTCGAGACAGGGTTTCTCTGTGTAGCTTTGAGCCTTTCCTGGATCTCGCTCAGTAGACCAGGCTGGCCTCGAACTCACAAAGATCCGCCTGCCTCTGCCTCCCGAGTGCTGAGATTAAAGGTGTGCGCCACCACTGCCCAGCTTAAATGTGTTTTAAAGGGGAACTTTATACCCTCATTTCAAGTGGAGAATACATTTACCTAATACATTTAAAAAAAATAGTACAGGAAACAAACATGTCCCTCATCCAGTATGCCCTGTACCTGTCACCAGGGCGACCTTTGGAAAGCACATGTGACTTCCTTAGAGTCTCATGAACTCTCTATTGGCAGAGCTGGTGTATTGGTGAAATTATTAAGGCCACTCCACGTAGTTAAAAGGGAGGTTTATTTTGTGGGGTAACTTACAAATGAAGGGGTAGATTGCAGGGTCTGGCAAAGGTATAGCGCAGTCCGGTGGTGTTCTCTGGAGAACTCTGCTCGGTCTCCCTCCAGCGTCCAGGGTCCCGGAACCAAGAGGGAGCCCTCCTCCCGATCCTTGGTCTTCCGCTTCCTCCTCCACCCTGCCTTGTGGGCGTGACCATTACCGAAGCCTCAATGGGGGTTGGAACTTCCAGGCCAATGCTGGGATGGCTATCCACTACATCTACCCCTTTTGTCTAAATAAGAAAGTTCTAACCTAATACAAGACTATATACAAAGAGATGGTTATCAAATATTGTCCAGGAGTGTTGAGGGATAATGACCTAGATAAGTTGGAATTACAATAAGTGCAAACAATATCAAGCAAAAAACACATACTAAAATCCAGGGAAGTCTAGGGCATGGGTAGGTGGCATGTCACAAAGATCATTCCAAAAGGTGTCCTATCCTAAAGAACCTGAGTCTAATACTTAATATATCCTATCTAAGGTATTATATATGTATATATACTAAGTTGTAACTATAACTGCTAATATCCAACCTCATCAAAGACCTGAGAAGGAATATAATAATACCTGAGAGATGGGGGAAGGACGCAAGCAACTTTCAGGAGTCTTGCAAGAGTAGACAGAGACAGCTGGCAGCCTGGACAGTCACCTAATGTTTCTCAGCATCGTTGGTGCATTCAAATTGGCTACAGGCCTAGAGTATCTGACAGATCATTTTCAGAAGCAGGAATTCTGAAAGACCATCTTACCCTCTCTTGGCAAAGTATAGTGGTCGCTTTCCTTGTGTCCCGCTTGTCCAGAAAGGACAGCATTTGTACTGTCAGCAGTTGAGGCAAGGTCAGTTCTTTGCCCAGTAGGCCATTTTGTGCCAAGAAGACAAACTTCCAAATGGAAATGTCTTAGAAGCCCAACATTCTCTCGGATCAAATTGGTGCTGCCAGGAGCAATTGTGTCTCACGTCAATAGAATTCTAAGTTATTTAAATGCCATATTCTCTAGGTCCATGAAGTGTTTGAAGATTACCTGTCCATCTACCTATGCATTTATAAATCTGGATAACCTAACTAACATAATTATAGAGATTACAAGCATAGGTGACAATAACTCTGTAAGTCTTATCTACCTAAACAACCTAAAGACTAAGCTTCCTATAAATAAGGCAAACAGTCTGTAAGCAAATGTACAGTAAAAGGACAATGACTTTAAATTGTGACAATACACAAAATATCTTTAATAGAGGTAGGAATGTATAGTGCAATATGCAATATGATAATAATCCTAAATATATATCAGTATACAGAATATCTTAAACAGAAGTAGAACATACATACAGTATGACAGATATAAATTCACATTTGTATCAATATACAAATATTTCAAATAAGAGTAAAAATATGTGTACATTACAACAAACATAGTTCTGTATTTGTATCAATATATGAATTATCCTAAATAGGAATGTAAAAAGTTTATATTTGTATCAACATATAAGAATCCATAACAGTGCAAAGGCTGCTATATTACTAAATTTGTTTACTAATGTATATGATAGTCTACCATAATATCTTATACCTATCCATTCCATTTCTTCTTTTCCCTTTTTTTTTTTTGAGACATATTTTCTTTCCCTAAGGAGAATACTGAGTTTAACAGTTTCTCCCACCCCCAACCCTAGAACTATTATCCATAACCCTGAGAAATATGGAACCTTAGGGATAAGGGGCGTTGTTTCCTTAGAACTGCTTCCTGCTGTTTAGGGGGCGATGGTATCTCTGTTGGGTATTGTGATCAGATAGTTAAATCTCAGTTAGACTAACTGTAGATTCTGCAGCAACTCTCAGAGTAATGGGTAAGATTGTCTGAAATTCTGGCAAGAAGTTTAGTATGATGATGATTACCATGGCATCATTCTGGATTGGGTAGAGTTGTTGTTGTTGGGGCCCCATCTTCCTTCTGGAGACTTCAGAGATTGCTATTGGAAAAAACTTATTTTTTATCAGAATGGAAGGTTTGGATTTAAAGATGTCATGACATGTAAGAAAGGATTCCAAGAAATCAAGAGGAAGCATGGAGAGAATTAGAATCTTGAAGATAATGGTCCCTTATAATTGATTTCCTTCTGTCTCACACCAGAGGGCTCTTCTGATATGGGACTGAAGAATCTCTCAACCTTTTCTTTTATCAATATGCTTGGGTTTAGAGAAGGAGTGAGCCAATTCCATCTCCAAAGCCAGCTTTGTTTATAATTAAATTGGAACCACAAATATTCTAGATTGATAGAGATATAGATGTTAGACAGTGATATCTTACCCTGTGTAGATTGGTACCAATAGATTCTTTCTTTCTGCTGTAAACATCCGGATATCCAAGGCCTTATGATTTCTGGAAGATGGGTATTTCCATTATCCTGGAAAGACAAAAACAGAACCCTACCCCAACCTTTGATTGTTAAATTTTTCTTACAACCTGAAGAGATGTCACATTGGTGGATGATCTTTTACTTCTCCTCATCAAGGGGTTTCTCCTGTTCAAATCAATTTTTTTTAAATTTTGTTGGTATCCATAGCTTTTCTTCTCCTGTGGAAACAAAAGCAAAACCCCTTCCCCAATGTAGGACATATCCAGGTTTCCATTCTGAGGTCAACACATCTTTGAAATAAACCAGTTGGTTTAGCTCAGTAGTTTTGTCTGTCGTCCAATGTCTCTCCGCAGCTGTTGTTCCTTTCTCATCAGCATTGAGAAAATTCAAGGTTAATAAAGCACTATACAATCTATTTCAAGGAGTCATTGTTACCTGTTGCTATTTATTTAGCATATCCTTTAAAGTTCGATTGGATCTTTCTATGACTGCTTGGCCTGTGGGATTGTGTGGTATACCTGTAACATGATTTATATTATAATAAGCAAAGAACTGTCTCATTTTATTGGAGACATATGCTGGGGCATTGTCTGTCTTAATTTGTACAGGTATTCCCATGATGGCCATAACTTCTAATAGGTGTGTAATCACAGAATCAGCCTTTTCAGAACTCATAGGAGTTGCCCACTGAAATCTTGAATAGGTGTCAGTGGTATATGGTGTACATACTTTAATCTTCCAAATTCTTCAAAATGAAACACATCCATCTGCCAAATTTCATTTCTCTGTATACCTTTTGGATTGCTTCCTGCAGGTAATGGAGTTTGGTTATAGAAGGAACAAGTAGGACATTTTTTCACAATATCCTTAGCTTGTTGCCAAGTAATGGAGAAATCCTTCTTCAAACCTTTGCTATTTACATGGTGTTTCTTATGAAATTCTGAGGCTTCTAGCACATTACCTATTAGTAGCTGATCAATCTCATCATTACCTTGTGCTAGAGGTCCTGGCAGACCTGTATGGGATCTGATATGTGTTATATATATAGGATGTTCCCTTTTTCTGATGATTTCCTGCAATTGTATGAATAATGAAGTTAATTCTGTATTATCAGGAATAAATTCAGCAGTTTCAATGTGTAAAACAACTCTCTCTGTATATTGAGAGTCAGTGACTATATTGAGGGGTTCTGTGAAGTCCATCAGTACCATAAGAACGGCATACAGTTCTGCCTTTTGTACAGAGCTGTATGGACTTTGTACCACTTTACTTAAGTCTCCTGATTTGTATCCTGCTTTCCCTGATTTATTTGCATCAGTATAGAATGTGAGGACTCCAGAAATTGGCTTGTGTCATACAATGTGAAGAAGGACCCATTCAGTCTTCTTTATGAATTCTATTCTCTTGCTTTTGGGATAATGGTTGTTAATCTCTCCCAAAAAGTTACTGCAGGTTCTCTGCCAGTATTCATTATCTTTCCATAGCGATGAAATTTCCTCATTAGTTAAAGGTACTACAATTTCTGCTGGGTCCATTCCTGTCAACTGACGAAGTCTTAATTTACCTTTTTGAATCAAATCAGATCTTTTCTATATAAGTCTTTAATTTTTTATTTGGCCTGTGCTGCCCACTCTGGACCTCATCTCCTATCTCTCCTTTTGGCTCGGCCTCAACATGCCATCATGCAGGGTGCATGCAATGCCAAGCTCGTTCCTGCCCCAGGGCCTCTGTAATTTGTAACTCTTTAGTCAGTTCAGTTTCAGCAAGGCTTTCCCTGACCGCTCTTTAATCCCACCCAAACCACTACCCATAATTCCTCTTCCTTCTTGTTTTTCTCCTGAACTCTTGACATTTTATATCTGTTTGCACCCCAGTGTAATCTCTATTGACCTGCCAAGATAGATGTAAACCCCAAGTGGGTTTGTGGTGCTGACTGCTGAGTGTGGGTAATACTGTGCACATAGTTATGCTCTGGCCCGCCAGCTGTGGGATGGGCTCCCACACCTTGATATTGGTAAGCACCTCTGTCCTCAGGAGCACACACTTTCACCTACACAGGGGACACCAGAAAGGCCAAATATTATGTTTGGATCCTAAGTGCCTCACCCAAAGGTTCACATTGAAGGCTTGGTTCCACCCCCACCCCCCCCCCCACCCCACCCCTGGGCAGAAGTGTTCAGAGGTGTGGCCTTTAAGAAGAAACTGACTCATGGGGGCACTGACCCCGCGGGTGGACTGATCCATCGATGGAGTCATAGCTTACTGGCTTCTGGGAGGAGGCATGCATGGACTTTAGGAGGTGGACTTGCTTGGAGGAAGCTGATCCCAGAGCACGGAGCCCTTTGTGGGCTGGATATGTTTATCCCTGGCCTCTTTCTAGTCTTCTCTCTTCTTTCTTTTTATCTTCCCTCCCTCTCTCCATACCTCCCTCTCACCCTCCCTCCCCCTGTCCCTCTCCTCTCCTCCTTCTAGTAACATCCCCTTCCCCCCTCTTCCTTGGCCCCATCTCTCCCCCCATTTCTTGGACTCCACAAAGCGAGCGTTTCTGCTCCACACACCCTCTGCTGTTCTGTGCTGTCTTGTGGTAGGCCTGGAGATAATGGACCCAAGCGACTATGGTCTAAATGCCCCGAAGCCAGGAGCCAACAGATTTCTTTCTGATTAGTTGAGTTTCTTGGATATATTGTCACAAGCTGATTGACATGCCTCCTCTATAGACAGGGTAATGGTCAGAGACAGCCACCCAACCTGACACCCAGGGTCCTGTCACCATTTAAATCCTTATCACTTCTGATCTCCTTAAATTCTTTGGGTTGAGGCTTGCCTCTTTTTACAGATTCCAGGCCTCTCCTAAATGGGAAAATCTCTTCCTTTGCTGGAGATAGCCCACATGCTTTGTTCTCAGACCCAAGCAAGGGAAGAGGCCCCTCACTTAATAAGTGCTCTGGCCAACATGACACACAGGGACAAGGAGCTGAGACTATAGTAGTCCATGTTCTGTCAGCGAGATGGAAGGAGCTGGAATGTGTATGTATTGCTATCATGGGCTTATGTGATCGTGGCTGGGCCTGTCTGCCATCGAGAGACCTCAGGCAGGAGCTAAGGCTGCAGCCAAATTTCTCCTCTCTGAGGAGACCTCGGGTCAGTGAGCTAATTGAGTGAGGCCTTCCCAGGTTAGGGAGGACCACCCTTGATTTGAAGGTACCTGGCTGCAAGCAAGTTAGACCACACTATTTATACGTTTGGAGAACTGGACTCAACCAGGCAGAGTTGAATCCCTGCAGTTCCCTTTTGTCGACCTGGCACCTCCTTGGGCCATCCTCAGCCTCCAGATAAATGCAAAAAAACAATCACACTTCCGTCTAGAATAACAGTTATTCCTCGTGCAGTGGAAACACCCAGACCTTCTCCCTAGAAGGGGGTGTAGAGCCCCTGAAGTGGCCACTCCTTGAGAACTTGTGGTGTAGATGCTGGAACACAAGTTACAACTATGAATGTCTTATGTTAGACGATAAAGGGTAAGAGAAGGAGGGAAACAGAGGGCCATAGATGTGCCACACACAACAAAGCTGGTCATGTGGCTGTGCTCGGCGCTTCCCATCTCCTTCCTCCACTGCCCACTCTTAGTGAGCCCCTTGCGGGCTTCAGCACGGTGAGGGCTTCACTCCCTGTTGAGGGGACCGTGTCATGGGCAGTCCTGCTTGAATTGAGATGCGATGGCTTCTTGGAAAGGTGACCGTTTCCGTACGCCATCATCCCCTCACTTCTGCCATGAGTAGCCCCATTTCCTCTCAGTCACCCCAATCTATTCTCTAGTCAGTAGGGTAGCTTGGTAACCTGTCCCTGCAGAAGCACAGGGAGCCCAAAGCAGCCAGGGCATGGCATGCTTGGCCTCCAGTTTAATCGCTCCCTGTTGTGGGTTGATTACCAGATCCTGTGTCAGTCTGTTTCAGTTGCTACAACTGAATACTATGGCCTAATGGTTTGTACAGAACAGAGGTTGATGTAGCTCGCAGCTCAGCAAGCTAGAGAGCTCAATGTCAAGGTGCCAGCACCTGGTCAGGAGGGGTTTGGGCTGCATAATAATATGGAATGGGACTTCATGTGGCCAGAATCAGGGAGCCATAAACTGGAATCTATTTCCAAAAGCCACTAATCCCATCAAGAGGGCCCCACCCTCGTGATCTTTGCTAACCCTAAATACTTCTCAAAGGTGTCACCCCCAAAGACCATCAACATATGAATTTGAGGATTGTTTTCAACATGAAAATTAGGGGGACATTCTCAGAACATACACCCACAAATCCATGTCCATCCAGAACCTCAGAATGTATGCATATATGGAAATGGGGAACTTTCAGATTTAAATCCAATGGCACATATCCTTGTGAGACAATATGAAGATACAGAGGCACATAGAGAGAGGACCAGGCCAGGTGAAGAGGTGGGGAGAAAGTGGATTGCTGTAGCTACTTAGCCCAAGACCATCAGGGCTGGGACACCAAAAGTGAAAGGTCCAGAATCGATTTTCCATCAAAAACCCAGGTAGGAAACACCCTGCTAACACCTTCAGACTCCAAGCCTTCAGAACTTCAGGAGAAAGTCTTTAGGCCACCTGGTTTGGGAGTTTGGGTTCTTACACAATCCTAGAAATCTTATATATGCCATATGGCCTAAGTCCTAGACTCTAGAGCCTAACGATGTGGGGTGAACAACAGAGGTTTTGCTGGGGCATTGTCACACCCAATCCTGGTCTATTCAGTACACACCACCTCTCAGTGCACGTTGTCCCCACCCTGCAGGCACTGCCATGTGGTGGTACTGTGACTGAGTCCTCAGAAGGCCATTCCACAGCAGCTTCAGAATGCAGGCTGTTTCTTCAGACTTCCATGGCAAACCACCAGCCAGGCGGCACAATGCAACACAGGCGTGTGTTCTCACAGTTCAGGGGATGTGAGGGGAAGTAACGGTGTCAGCAGGGGCATGCCCCTGAATCTTCAGGAAGAGTCTTTCTTGCTCCTTCTCATGGTGGGGGCCCTACTGGGCATTGTTCAGCAGCATGAATCCAGTCTCTGTCTGTCTTCACAGGATTGTCCCCCTCAGCGTCCAGACTCCCCATTCTTAGAAGGCTGTTCAGTATGACTTCATCTTAACTAGATTATCTGTTAATACAGCAGGTCACATGTGGATGTGTTTTGATTTGGTCCAGTATAATGGGGAACATGATAAGGCAGCAAATCCCACTGAGTGTAGACAGACCCACTGCCCCATGCGTGTACTGAGAAGGAGGTCCCGTGATCAGAAGCAGCGCTTGCTGTATGGAATACCATGAAGACAAAGCAGGAAAGACAGCTCCACATCCGCAGAAGCAAAGGACTTGATACCAACCATCTTTGTGACCGGCAGACTGAGCACGCAGTAGTGGCTGTGAGCAGGTTCACCATGAGTGGAAGTTCATGTTGCTGCACCTAGACCTCCATCCCTGTCACCCTGACACTTTATTCGTGAGCCTATGGAACAATGATGTGGGTGGCAGGGGAAGGAGACTGGCTGGTGTCTACAAACGGGTCCTCCTATCCACTTCCAAAAGCCCTTTCTGTTGAGATCGCCCTTTCGTGAGAGTTCACACGGGGCACATATACCGTTGGATCTTTGCCTGTTCAGAGGTCTGCTTACATGCCTCTTTCCCAGGCCTTCACCAGCTTCTCAATCTTGTTTCTTCCAAGTCCCTGCCCCACCAGCTCAACCATAGCCCATAACTAGTATATACAGAATAACTGGCAGAATAACACAATACAATTAGTATACACCACAGTGTAATTCCGAAATGGTCCAATCAGTATATATTTGTGGCTCTGGCCATTTCTCTTCATACATAAGCACATGATGCCACTTCCTAAAGTTCTGCCCACAGGGGACAGTTCCCTATACCACTGCCCTTTGGATGTCCCAGAAAGCTACAAGCCATCCTTTTCCAGGCGCTGCCTACATCTCATGCAGAACTGTCATTGAATCAGGTCTGTGGTCTCTTCCTCTGTCAGCCAATACAGGGAATTTGCATGAGGCCTTAGGTGCAGACTGAGAAAGAGGGGCATTTCTCAGAGGTGAGGACCAGTCTGGGACCCCATCATATACATACATACCACTTCCTCTCCAACACTGCAGCTTCCCTAAGGTTTAGGGATCCTTCCTCTGTAATATACTAAGGCAGCCCCAGCAATTCTAATTCATTTGGTAAACGCCACCTTTGGGCCCATGTTAGAGCCCTTCCTGACCCCTTTTGCCAGAGCACTGACTCCAAATCTCTGCTTCGCCCCCTTGGCATCCTTGCCATCATAACCTCATCTCTTTCACATCCAGAGAACACCATGCATTGTGAGTCATGTGCTTCCAAGATGAGACTCTTGTCTTGGATTTTGGCAGCCTCTGACCACAGCTACACAGACGTAAGGACCGTTTTCAGGGGGAATACAGCTTCCAAGCCTCTCCTGAGGAACCTGGGTTGGTGAATGAGAAGCTCTAGTCTCAGATTTTCCTTTCTCAGTTGAAACTGAAGTTTCTCAGAGGAAGAAATAATCAGGCCCATCACTTAATGCCACTGGCCTTGAATTTGGGGGCAACTTTGGTGGGTTCCTACATAATCCGCTGACATTTGGGCAGGAAATGGGACACATACAGGCACAGCCCTAGTTAACAAGAACCTCTGTAGCCTCATTGTCTCATCCCTTGCTGGTACAAACAGCCCTTTAGGAAAAGCAGCATTCGGGTTACTTAAGAACCAGCAGCTGAACTCCTGATTCTCCAGTGAGAAGGGCACAGCAAATGGCCAGGACAATGGGAGTCTCGGCCACAGTCATTCATAGCAAAACTTTATTGAACAGAAAACCCGGCAAAGGCTTCACCTCTGCCAGGTCACCCTCGGTTTAAAGTAAAGCACTGCATTTTAAAAAGCAAGTATACATAAGTCTCTCCTAGAAAAGTCCTGCTAACATGTCTAGCAATTCACTGATTATATAAAGTAGTACACTTAGTGTAATTTGAACATTCCAACAGGAATCAAATCGAACCAGCAGAACCACTTCTGCATCTGACTTCCATGTAGAGCACACATGCACACACGTCTGTGACTTCCATGTACAGCACACATGCACACACATCTGGGGAGGTGCTCAGGCAGAACATGCAACCCTGGGCCTTCTGCTTACAGTGCCTATGAAACTACATACAGTATACATTAAAGCTCTTCAGAATAAAGACATGAGGGGCCCTGTTCAGTTTGTATCACGGCTTCATGTCTTAGCTTGTGCTTCTGCTTGGCACAAAAGCACGTCACCATCCTGTGGGTTTTCAGTGACCTGCTGAGTCACACCAGGTGAGGACAGTGAGCTGGAGCCAGATGATCCAGTCTGAGCTGTCGAAGCCTCCAGAGACAGCACAAGTGCCATCAGTTTGCTATGGCTGGTGGGCCTTCTGGAAGAAGAGAGGCAAAGAACGTCTTGAAGACTAACCATGCTGTGCTCATAAGCGAAGGGCTGGTCTGCTCAGGGTCCAGCACGTCACGATCTGGGGGAAGGCGGTTGGGGTCTTCCGTTTCAGGATCCGTGCCTTCCTAAAGACAAAACCACAATGAGAAAGATGATTAGGGTCTAGAGGACACCTATCCTGAGGACAGGTCAGGGCAAAGCCCGGCAGGCGGACTGTCCCTGGGGGATGAGTCCTTGGCTGCAGGAGGCACCTTTCGGCATCCACAGCACACCTGCAGCTGACCTTCCACAGTTCTCCAACATTCCTCTTGGCCAGTGTCAGAGGAACCGAAGTACCCTGACCTTCAAATAGTAATTAACTTGGCCACACACTAACCAGCCCTCAGATTTGGGCAGTGCCCTGAGCTAAACAACCAACCAAGGCAGCTCAGTGTTGCCAGACTACAGAGGTGATCTTTGTTATAAAGTATATCCTTTAGGGTTATGCCTTAACATGCTTTATGAAGATTCTGTTTCTACGTGTTATTTTTCAGGAAATCTATTCTGAGATGTGGTAATGTGCCTAGTCAATTAGAATGACTACCCATCGGCACTTTCCATAATTAAATGTGCTGTTATGTAGCTCTTATTCTCAAAATGTGGGCCAACCTCCCCAACATTACATATGCAAAAATTCCAATTGCCATATGCCTATGTAGAATAGTCAAAGCCTTAAAAATGGAAAGGTTTGAGTCTGAAAGGCTGAAGGCTAAGGACTGGAGCCTGTGGCAGGGCAAGGAGGCCTGTACCTGGAGGTTATTGTTGGGATCCTGGTTTGCAGCTTCCTGAGGAGGACCACCATCAGGGAAATTCTGAACTGGCCGCTGTCTGAATGGAAACCACCCAACGTGATGCCTTTAAGAAAGCACAAACAGATGCACTTTAGTTAAGCCATGCAGGATACACACAAGAGTCTAAGGAGCAGAAGCCCCGATGGCACCTGTGCAGCCAGTTTATCAGTCTGCTAAATGCGGTCAGGCTCCAGTCCTCAAAGGCAGGAGTTGGATTTTACTCACCAGCAATAAACATCTGGCATGCAGTGTGTGTTAATAAATACTTTGTAATATGAACTAAACCTGACACTTGAAAACCTCAACAGAGCCACCAGCATGCAGTGGCATGAGCCTGGTAATCCTGTAATCCCAGCTCGCTGGGAGGCTACAGGAGGAGGATTCAAAGTTCAAAGCCTGCCTTGGCTACAGAGCGAGTTCAATGCCAGTCTGGTCAACTCAGCGAGACCCTGTCTCAAAATTTAAAAAAGAAAAAAGGAACAAGCTGAGACTCTATGTTAGAGAAAGTATGCTTGCTGGCCTGGATGGAGGAGGCCCAGGGTCCTTACCCCAGCATCACAGAAATAAAAACAAACCAAACTTGACAGGAAATATATTCATATGTAGAATTATAATGATATACATATATATAATGCAATAATAACCTGAGTTTGGTCACATAGATGCTTGATTCTAGGGACTATATATTTGATAAAAGGCTCTAATTGGAAAATCTAGTAAAATTCAACTTTCAAGATAAAATATTAGGAATGGTTGTGCTTCTTACATTTTTAAAACCTAAACTAAAAACCCATTTTTACTGTAAAGCAAAACTTTCCCCTTCCATTTTAACCAGAGACCTACCCCTGTAGGCCAAGCTCTCTTGGGCTGGATCCTCACAGTGTGAACTCTCCTGTACACTTCTGGGAACTTACAAGTGTCCCTGCTGCCACTTCCTCAACCACAGACTAGGCCTCTAGCTGTGACATCCTCCAGACACTGCCAAATGTCCCCTGAGAAGATACAGAGCCCTCTCCAGCCGGCACTGCTGCCCCAGCACACAAACAGCTGAAGCAAACAGCGTTTGTGCAAAGGGTCACTGGCCCTTCACGGCTGAGACAATAGTCACTGTCTGGCCTTCGTCCTGCAAGGCAGCTACAGCCTGCTAAGAACCACTCTGTCTTGGAAACAAATACAAGCTCTCTCGAGCTGCACTGTGGCTCTGTATGAGCTTCATAAGCCCACCAGCCTGAAGGGCCATTTATTCACTTATCTGGAAGATGAAAATATTCGTCTTGCACTAACCCAGGACCTTGGCATTCTGATTGACTGTGGACTTCTTATACTGAAAGTGCCAGAATGATAGAATTTCAGTACACCTCCTTCAAGGACCACAGACTGAAACAAGATATCTGTACTAAGTCACCACACAGTGTCATTTTCAGTAAAGGAAAAGAGAGAGCCATCTGCTCACAGGTACATGACATCAGTAAAGGAAAAGGAGCCATCTGCTCACAGGTACATGACATCAGTAAAGGAAAAGAGGGAGCCATCTGCTCACAGGTACATGACATCAGTAAAGGAAAAGGAGCCATCTGCTCACAGGTACATGACGACGGTGGCGCCCATGACCATGAGGAATCTGCTCAAGGAGGAGTAGAAGTAAAGGATGCTGAGGAACACGGAAAAGGTCGCCGCTGAGTAGGTCCAATCCAACCAGTCTCTGTTTATCTCATCATCTTCTTCTACAAGAGGGCCACCTTGGGCATTCATCCGCAAGTTCTGATTGGCTCCAGGATTAACAACCACTTGAGCAGCTGCATTCTGATTGGCTGGCTGGTTTTCGGCCGGAAACTGGTTGTGAATAGGGGCTGGAGCCTGCGCAGAGACCACAGGTATTTCTTGTGCACTTGGTGTTGGGACAAAAGCTCCTGATGCCGCTGTGGCAGCTAAGCTAAAATAAAAACAGAAGCAGACACTGCTGAAAACGAGGCACTGTAAGGACAGGGCTCTCTCAGCCCAAGGGGTCTTCACAGTTAACAATTATGACTAGGAATGTATACACCTAGTTTTTCTTCACGTTAGAGAAGAATCTTCTATAAATTGTGTGTGCGTGTGTAGGGTGTGTGTGTGTGTGTGTGTGTGTGTGTGTGTGTGTGTGTGTGTGTGTGTGTGTGTGTGCATAGGAGAGAGGGGTTTGAAATTCATTATATGTCTCCTCTGATCTCTGTCTGGCCTGGAACTTGTTATGTAGACCAGGGTGGCCTCGAACTCACAGAGATCCACCTGCCTCTGCCTCCCGGATGCTGGGATTAAAGTGAAGAACTAAGAGCCACCAAAAGAACCCAGCACCATGTCTATTAAATACATGTCTTTAGAATGTCTGAGAAGAGCTTATCTGGAACTAATTCTGCATCAGTACACAAACCAGGAAGCTGTTGTTTCCACTCTACTACACCAAGAATCACAAAGAATAGGACTCTGGAGGACAGAGAAACACCGCCCTCTCTCCTCCTGCACTTAGAGCACCGTTGGGATTTCTCTCCTGTCCCAGGAGCCATGGCCACACCCAGCACAGTGGGACTTACTATTGCATATAGTACTGTCTTGCATAGATCTGCTGGAACCAGGAGAGCTGCAGCCACCCATAGGTTGTATAGCCAGAGAAGCCAGGCCCAAGGCCTTGGAATGCCTGCTGGACAGCTTCAGGCCTGTATGCGGAGTCAAACAAAAGCACGTTTTGAGTGGGTTGGGATGAAGAGCTTAATACTAAGATATTAAAGTCAAAGAGACCGGACAGGCTTCACCATGCCAACTGTATGATGCACCCTGTCCCTGGAGCAGAGTAGCTTGATGACAGCTCCCCACTGTGGCTCATCAGATCCCCTGGGAACAAGAGCCCTGTCGGCCATGGTTCTCATCATCTCAGTAGGGAGATGCTACAGCTTTCTGCACAGCTGTGCAGACAAGCTGATGCTTTTCCTCACAAGACTCACCCAGGATTAAATCCACTGATCATGCTTTAGAGGGGCGCACCCAAGCTACATCCCAAGCCCTTCCTGAAAGAAACCTCTTGCCCTCCTGGACCCCAGGTCAGGATCTACACCATGGCAGCGAGCGAGCGCAGGTGACACCCTCCCTGCAGGCTTACTGGTCACCTGGTATCCCACGCAGCTGGGTGGCTACCCAACAACCTTATAGAGGAGTTGCACCCTAATTACAGAAAGCTCATGTGCAGCTCAGAAAATTAGGGACTTGCACAAGCTCGTGAGCTAAAGGATCAGACCTAGACTTTCAGACACGGTTTGTGCTGTGCCAGACTCAGCAGACAGCAGCCTTCCCTTGGCCAAAGCAAGCACACAAGAGCTGTGCGCTTCTGAACTACAACTAAGACAGGACAGAAAAGGTCATGAGGGAAGAAGCCCCCACACTCCTGTTACCCTCCTTGTAGGGCAGGAGTCAAGAAACCTCATAAAAAAACTGACAAAATAAAAATTGCATAGAGATAAATGCTTCTGTCCCAAACAAGAATGTCTAGAAGAAGAAACCATCTTGCTTAGAGCCAGAATGTTCCTAACCTGGAGTTTAGCTTATTAGTAGTCCCCTCTTCTCCCTAAATCTAACAATGTACCTCAAAAAGCATATTTCATCCAGGAAAGTAAATAAAATGTGTGTATTTTCATTTAATTTTTAAAATTTGCTTCACCTTTATCTTTTAATCTTGGCACAAATTCTGTCCTTTGAGTGACGTAACTTAAGAAGCCACAGAACTGGGCCGCGGGCAGGTGGCAGCCATTGGGAAGCATGCCCACTTAGGGGCTCAAGGGCCTGCGTTTTCATCTATGCACCTACTTTTAAAAATATACATTGAGAGACTAATTTAAGAAACATAAAGCCATGAGGTCTTTAACATGAAGCCATTATGCAATCCTGGAGCTCTGACTGTACCTGTGTAAACACACCTTCTCCTTCTTCATGAACACTCACCTTGAGATGTTTTCCCATCCGGAGGGAGAAAGGTTCCGAAGAACTTCCCGTTGCCTTAAACCCTCACTCGTGGAGTCCCCGGGATGCTGTGCCTGATTAGTGTTAGCCGGCTGCTCTGTGGATTCAGCACCCTAAGTTAAGTAACATAATCGTCAGCACGAAGGGCCTGATGCAATTGTCTGCAATCGAGCCTAAAGAACTGTCTTGCTACAAGTGGCTTATATGCTTACCCTCACCCCTCAACTTAGCAAAACTAAGTACAATGTCATTTAAAAAAATCTACATTTGTTCATTGCAACAATTTTGAATATATAGATACCAGGGCTGAGGAATGTAGCTCAGTGGTAGAGTTCTTGCCTCGCCCACATGAGGCCCTGGGTTCAAGCCAGAGCAAAAAACTATGTAGATATCATTATCTAATATCTAGACACACACGCACACACGCACCCACATGTGCATGCACGCATGCACGCATAAAAACTAAAAAAAGATTATCCACATTTTTGTTTCCCTAAGAATAACTACTGTAGTCTCATCTTCCAAACGCAACTATCATTAGTGAGAAAGCTTCCTGCTGATGTTAAAATGTGTGGTGCTAAACTGTAAAGTCTAGACATTAAATGTGACTGGCAAGATGACACACACAGGTAGGTAGCACTGTAAAGGGAAGAGGATTTCCTGTGTGACATTCAGATGTTGCAGGAAATACAAATTTAAGTCCATTGCCACACGAGAATACTTTGGTGTATACTTAAACAAACATTGTGGAGTGGAAAAACCAATTAGTTGAATTATCAAATCAAAGTCTTTAGAGATCATATGATGAAGACTATGATGGCCTTTTTCTACCCAAATAACCAAGACAGAAATTTCTACAGGAAATATATTTACCTCTTTACTCTTTATAAAAAGTAATGTTCCTAGCCTGGCAGTGGGGTGCCTGCCTCTAATCCCAGTATTTAGGAGGCAGAGGCAGGTAGATCACTGTGAGTTCCAGGTCAGCCAGGGCTACACAGAGAAACAAAAATGTTCCTTAGAGAAATGTATTCATTTCTATAAACACCACTTTCAAGGGCCATTCTGGTGCTGTATTCAGGACAGTGACCTTGAATCAGAGATGTGACTTCGCCTTTGCACACGGCAGGCATTCTGCAGTCTGCCACACTACACCAACCTTCACCGCACTGAGAACACAGCCTCTAAGTCCTGGTGTGACGGGGCGGGGAGCACTATAAAAATCTCTCCCAAGTTTCATTCAACTTCCTTCCTACTTCTTTTGAATATCTGAGACACAAATAGGTTTAGCATAAAAGGGCAACATACCTTTGTGCTGGCTTCTGGCATTTTTGAGGGATTCTTCACATTGCACACGAGGTGCAAAACATGTCGTTTTTCCTGCTGAGTATAATAAGAGACACCTTAGGACCTGGGCTCAACCTGCAAGCATTTGACAACACCCCAAAGATTCTAAGTACCACAAAGTACCTTTGGAAGCAAGTCTCGGAGACACTGGTGATCCAGCAGCATCTTCCCAGAATAAATTAACCTCTGGTCCTCCGGGCGCTGACCCAAAACAGAAGGAAAAGCACAGATCAGCACAGATCTCAAGTGTGTGCCCCAGCACCACCCAAGACTTTCCTTTTAAGTTCTCACATGCAAAACTTTCATTTAGAAAGTGATTGACTTTAATTTCAAATATATATGTAAATAAATTTGGGAGGCAAATGATCCCCTAGTCTATAAGAACTGGGGTCATGCGCCTTACTTCTTACTCAGAAGGAAACTGCTTCCTGCTACTAAAAACACAAACTGTATTTAGGGTCTCAGCAGCAATAAACTTTAAAACCTGGTTTGGCCCCAGAGAAAACTCTTGGTCAGACTTTGCCCATAGCACCAGAGGTCACTTGCTGCTAGAATCAAGATTCTAACCCATGTTCTCCTCCATACCAGTGATTTTAAAGACACCAAGAGTCCACACACTTTTATAGAATTCTCATTTCTAAAATCTATTTTTAAATTTCTCTTCAACCATTTCTTTATCTTTTTGTTTGTTTGTTTGTTTGTTTGTTTTGTTTTTCAAGACAGGGTTTCTCTGCGTAGTTTTGGTGCCTATCCTGAATCTTGCTCTGTAGACCAGGCTGGCCTTGAACTCACCGAGATCTGCCTGGCTCTGCCTCCCGAGTACTGGGATTTAAAGGTGTGCGCCACCACCGCCTGGCTTAAACCATATTTTTAAAAGTATGTACTTAAAAGAAATGGACTCCAGGGTACCACCCCAAAGGTTACCAGCTGCCTCTCAGAATAACCCATTAAGCAAAACTTGGCATAAAGCTGTTCTTTCCAAACAACCTGGAGCTTCTGCTAGAGAGACCCTATCTCCAAATGCTGCCCCCAAAAGACCAGAAAAACTGCACCCACCTAGGTCTGGTAGCAAATGCCTACAAGCCCAGTACTTGAGAGCTAGAGGCAGAAAGCTCAAGATGAGGCCAGCCTCAGATACATAACAAGCTCAGGCTAGCCTGGACTAAGAAGTCTGGCCTCAAACCCAAAACAACAACAAAACCCGCATCTACTTATCCATATCCATAAGGACTTTTTGACCCTATACCTAGAACAAACACCATATTGGATGTTGTATTCATTGTTGTTCTGACTGGCTTTGCTGGTAAATGCTATCTACATCAATTTGCAAAATACTATTTTAAATGTCAAGTCAACCACCAGCAAAAGCTGGAAGAAAAGAAAAAAGAAAAAAAAAACAGTTGCCTGTAGATTTAAATTGTTTTGGTTTTCTCCTTTAACAGCTCAAACTGACACTCTGTCCTCAAGGGCAGTTTGAAAATTAAATGTTAAGTAAATAACTATTATAAAGGCAGGGTTCTCACCCGATTTTACTACAGAAAAATATGATCATGCTTTCTTCCTTAATTTCTGAGAGAGGCTCTCACTATGTATAGTCCAGGAGAACACAATCCTCCTGTGTTGGTCTTTCCAGTGCCGGGTTACTGAAGGGCACCATTGCACCCATTCCCGGTCTTTTTTTTTTTTTTTTTTAAGCTGAGTATCGAACCCAGGGCCTTGTGCTCTACCACTGAGCTAAATCCCCAACCCCTCGCAGTCATTTTTAAGGCACAGGTTTGTATACCCAGGAGACCTGTGTTTACCATCTTAGGGCTTCAAATCCAAGAGGCCCAATGTTCCTTGCCTGAGGAAAACAGGCCTCAAAACACAGTCTTCTTCCACAAATGATGCAACCGGAGACCACAAGAGCATCATTCTTGCGCCTCACTGCCATCTCCCAACCCATCTCCCAACAAGGACAGCTGGTTTCATGGGAACGGCCATGGAGATATTACAGGCCGCCCAGACCTTCCAGAGGGCACTGGATTGGAAGCTTACACCCAAAGTAATAAAGTTCCTAACGACTCAAAAGGGAAAAGTCTGGTCTACATTCCCGACAATGTGCAACAAAAACAAACCGAAACCCACGCGCCACGGCCCGTTGGAGCTCTAAGGCTCGCAGTGCCCATCTGTAGCCACCCGATTGCCCTCTCCCGTTTGATCCAGAACTGCACTCGTGGACACTTACATAACCCCAGAGTACAAAGTAAATACAGGAAGGTCCAGCACAGCCTCCGTCACGTGGCAGGGACCGGGAGGGGTGGGCGGGGCTAAGGGAACTGTTGACAGATGTGTCAACTAAAAAAGAAAGACTCCTAACTGACCCACGGAAGTCGTCCAACCAGACTCTGGGCGACTCCAGCTGCGGCTCCCTTTCTCAATCAGCCTTTGCTAGAAAGTTAAGGGGGCTCCTCCCCGGACTAAGTCGTGCTTCTGGAGCGCTGAGCGACAGACAGGGAGGGGCAGCCAAGGGAAGGTGGCCGGAGAAGATCCATGTCTAGCTTCTGGGCGTAGGACCTTCAGAAGTTAGTGACTGGGCACGCACCCCCGCCCTCCAGCCACTGACCCATGCTGGCACTCTTCCGTCCTCGCTGCACCCAGAAGTCTCGTGTGGCAGCATCCACATTTCTTATTTCTACCCACTAGATGCAAGCCGAATTGGGAACACCTAGTCACTTAGTTGTTTGGTTTTTTTTTTTTTTTTTTGGGGGGGGGGGGGAGTTCCACTAAGGTTTAGATGGGGAAATGACTTATCCAAGGTCAAATTACTGTTTCCCTGGCTTGACGAGGGCTATATGCCACCTGGGAGGACGAGGAAGGAGTACAGGGTCGTGGGGCTGATGTGCGACAGCCTTGGGAGTAAGAAGACACAGGGAAGCAAAGTGGCAGGAGGCAGGCGCCGAGGGGTGGAGGCCCAGAACAGATGACAGACGCCGGGCAAGCAGGAGTGGCACCGGGGACAGTCGGGCAGTTAGGGGACCCGCGCCCTGCGAGGCGTGACAGTGGAGTTCAGGCAGCCCTGCCGGGTGTGGCACCCCGGGACCCCCCACTCACCGGGCGCTCGGGGTAGACTCGGCTCAGGTGGGCCTTAAGGCGGCTCACACTCCAACTGCGGTCGCCGCTCAGCTCCAAGTCGCGGTGGCGCTGGTTGGGGCTCTTCACCAGCAGCGTGACCTGCTCGGGCTGCGGCTCAGACTGCGGCTCGGGCTGCGGCTCGGGCTCCATGTCTGCGGCGTTGGCGACTCGGCTGCGCTCAAGGATGCCGAGCGGGCGGCGACGCAGCCGTCTGAGACTCCACAACGACACTCGGCGTCTTTGGGACGCGCGCCCCCGTCTCGGGTACCTTTTATGGGCGCCCCGCGCCAGGGCGCCACAGACTGCGCTCTCTGTGGCTGCCGACCATTGGCTGAGACAGAGGTCAGTGCCCAACGTGGCCCAATCAGCGCCCGGGGCAGGGCGGCGATGGGGCGGGCTGAGCGCGAGGGTGCGGGCTGATGCAACCCGCCGCCGTTGCGTCATCCCGAGTCCCCGCTGCGGCGCGGGAGCCGGGCTTCGGCGGCCATGTCGGGGTGCGCTCCGGGGCGCTGGTCCTGTTCAGGGGCGCTAGCGCGGGGTGCTTGCGGTGCCTGAGCCCGGGCGGCCCGCCTGACTCCCACTTTTGCCAGCTCTGCAAATTGTTTCCTCACAAAGCGGCCCTCCTGCCTTTCTGACCCCAGGCGCTGGGCACGCGCGTCCTCTTGCATTTCCCCGGTAATCCTGGTATCCAGGGACGCCTTTCCTCCCGGACAAACCTGGCTGAGCTGGCTCCTTAGAGGCCAAGAGAAAGCAGACCCGTGCCGCCCTGAACTTGGAGGATGAGGGGTTCAGGCACCTGCCAATTTGCCTGCACTTCTGGGCTTTTAACATTGCACCAAGTGAGGAACTTGCCCCCTATTATGAACGGCACCAAGTGTAGGGCTTCTTCCTAATGATTGACAAGCACTCTAGGAGACACTGGAAAGCGGCATCAATTACAGACTAACAACATCTGCTGTTTTCAAATTGGGGTTGAGATGAGGACAGCAGTGATCTCAGATTCCTGAAACCTGACCAGGGCCCTCTAGTGTTATCAGCACTCCGCTGTTCCCTCTAAGCTTGAAAAACAGAACTGGCATGTCCTGACCCCATCTTTGTCCCAATCCTGTTGGGACACCTGGGCTTTCAGCCCTGTCGGGAGCTTGCAGAGTTCAGAAGGTAACAGCTTGAGGAGCCTATTTAGGGATGGTGATGTGAGTTTGCAACATAACCAGAGGAAGTGCTGTAAACCGGGGGCTCAAGAAACCGAAATTTCTTTCGCAGCCGGAGAGGCTGGAAGTCTGAGACCAGAGTGTAGGGCAATATTGCTTGTTTTGGGGAGAGAATCTGTTTTCACCACTCGGAACGTCTGCAAGTTTGCCAGCTGTCCTTGGCACTTCTTGGCTTCCGGGTGTGTTGTTCCAATTTCGACCTTTCTATTCTCATGGCATTCACACGTGTGTGAATATATCTATCATCTTCATGCATGTATCTGTCCAATTTTCCCCTTTTCATAAGGATACCAGTCATATTGTTGTGGATAATGACCTCATCTTAACAATTATCTTCCACAAAGACGGTAGTCCTACATGCCATCACATTCCTGGGACTGAGACTACAGCGTCTCTCTGGAGGATTCACACTGTATCTCACCACAGCAAGGCATCTGCCAGGGATCCACCAGGAACATGCCACAGAACACTAGACGCTTTCCCTCTCTGTTTTTGTGTTAAGAAGGATCATTGAGGCCAGGTGTGGTGGTGCAACATTAATCCCAGAACTCGGGAGGCAGAGGCAGACAGATCTCTGCTAGTTGGAGGCTAGCCTGGTCTACAGGGTGAGATCCAGTACATCCAGGGCTACACAACACAGTGAAACCCTGTCTTGGAAAACAAAAACAAAAACAAAAAACAAAAAAGAAGAAAAGGAAGGGAGGGAGGGAGGGAGGAAGGAAGGAAGGAAGGAAGGAAGGAAGGATGAATGGAAGGAAGGACACTGAGGCCAGTGGTGGTGCAATGTTAATCCACCACCACCCGATTTGAAGAAATGATCTTGATCTCTGCACCATCTCTCCAGGCCCGCCCTCTTACAGCTCTTCATAAGCTTTTTGTTTGTTTGTTTGTTTGTTTTGTTTTTCGAGACAGGGTTCTCTGTAGCTTTGGAGCCTGTCCTGGACTAGCTCTGTAGACCAGGCTGGCCTCGAACTCACAGAGATCCACCTGCCTCTGCCTCCCAAGTGCTGGGATTACAGGCGTGCGCCACCAACGCCTGGTAAGCATTATATTTTTATTCTGCACTGAGCCCCACAAGTTATAGAGCTTTTTCCTACCTCTTCTGGATGGAAACCATAACTGAATATGAGGTGGTAGGCTTGCTAGCTGGAAAACTACCAGTGGGAAAGAGCAAATAGGACAAGCAGATGCCTTGGGGAGACAGACAGCCAGGCAAGAGATAAGGGCCTCATTGGCAAACGAAAGGCTTTCCTCTTGTCTTCAGGGTCCCTAAGACAGCTTGTCCATTTCCACTCCATACTACATAAGGAAAGGGTGGGCTTGGGATGCTGTTTCTTGGTAGTAACATGATCGTCTAAAATGCATGAGGTTCTTGGTTTGATCCTAAGTAGTGTGTGTTTGTGGGGGGGTGGATATCCGTGTTGTTGATGTTACACCCTCACTCTAAGGAGAAAAACACATCCAGTTTGTTTCTGTCTTGAATTATCTCCCTATGAAGTAACCCCCCCACTGAAGGACATTGGTGATTCTGCTTATAGTGTGTTTAGAAAAACACTGAGTTTAGCTCAATAAATTGCCAAGGATAGAAAGATAAACACAATGTGACCCTGCTCTTCCTGGCCTTACAAATCTAAGGGGCAGCAGCTGTGGGACAGTGGTAACAGAAATACAAAAGAGAATGTAAAAGCCTCATACTTTTTGTTTTGGATGCAGGGACTTGCCATGTGCCCAGGCTGGTCTTGAACTTGTATTCCTTGAGCTTTGGCTTCTTAGGGTTTACAAGTATGTGCCACCATTATTATCAGTGTGTGTGTGTGTGTGTGTGTGCTCTCTCTCTCTCTCGAAAGTGAACTCGTGTGTGAATGTGGACATGTGCATGCCTCGGCACTTCTGTGGAGGCCAGAGGCCAACCTCGGATGGTGGTCCTCGACTTCCATCTCTTTTGAGACAGCACCTCTTGTTTTTTGTTTTGTTTTGTTTTGTTCTCTGATGCATATGCCAGGCTAGCTGGTGGGTGAGCTTCTAGAGATTCTTCCGTCTCCATTTTCCTGCCTCCACAGGAACACTGGGGTCACAGATACAGCATCTGGCTCTGTGTGCATTCTAAGGATTGACACTCAGGTCCCTATGTTTGAGACACAAATGCTGTCCCCACTGAGCCATCTCCAGCCCCCAGCTCATTTTTTGGAGGGGGTATGATTCCATTGAGATGAGGGCAGGAGAGAGAAGGAAGAGTGTATCTGAATGGAAATAATGATGATAATATTAATGATTAACAACAGGGCCAGTGAACTTTGTATACAGAATTTGTGTGTGTGTGGAGGGGTGGGTGTAGCTCTGTGGTTAAACAAATGAGCCAAACTGCCTATCTTCAACCCCAGCTTTTGACACCTCTTAAGTGTATGACCTTAAAGTTACCTAGCCTCTCTGTACCTAGCTTTTCTTAGCTATATTAATTTTTATTGTTAAAATATAATATATTAATATTTTATGGCATTATTGTGGGGCTCAAGCAGGATGACATTATTCAAACTCTCAAGACAGAGTCAGACATTTAGTGAGTGCTCAATAAATAATAGCCATTGCTGTGGGATGTTCTGTATGCTGTGAATGTGTTGCTCTGATTGGTTGATAAATAAAACCCTGATTGGCCAGTAGCCAGGCAGAAAGTATAGGTGGGATAAACAGACAAGGAAAATTCTGGGCAGTGGAAGGCTGAGTCAGTGGACGCCAGCCTGCCGTCCAGGGAGCAGCATGTAACGGCACACAGGTAAAGCCACGAACACGTGGCAACATATAGATGAACAGAAATGTGCTGAGTTTAGTTGTAAGAGCTAGTCAGTGGTAGGCCTGAGCTAATGGCCGAGCAGTTTTAATTAGTATAAGCTTCTGTAGGGTCCGTGGGGCCCACAGGCTCTGAAACCAAAGTCACCCAATGGACTCTTCTTCAATGCAAAGTGACAGGATCCAAAATTTTGCCTCCTCCAAACTCATCTTGAAACTTAATTGCCATTGGAGAATATTGAGAGGTGGGGCCTTTAAGAACTGGCTATGCTGTGATGTGAAGAACTGGCCAATGGGATGATCACAGGAGTCGGTTCCTTATCTTGTGGTGGGCTCCCAACATCCCATGCCCATGCTCCCACCATCCCATGCCCATGCTCCCATCATCCCATGCCCATGCTCCCACCATTGTTCTCTCATCTCTTATATCATGTGAGGCTTTCTTCCAGGTTATGATACTGAGAGAAGACTCTAGCCAGATACCACCATGCTGTGGGATGGTCTCTCTGTATGCTGTGAATATGTGTTGCTCTCATTTGTAACACGAATTGCTAAAGGGTCTTATTAATAAAAAACCTAGAGCCAGATATTGGGGTGAATGCTGAAAGATCAGAGAAACAGAACAGGCCACAACCAACCTCACCTTGCTAACTCCTCAGCCTCCAGAGCATGAGTTCCTGTTTCCTCACACCTTATATACCTTTCTGTGTCCCACCATATTATTTCCTGGGATTAAAGGCATGTGTCCTTCCCAAGCAAAGACATGAGATCTCAAGTGCTGGGATTAAAGGTGTATGCCACCACTGCCTGACTTCTATGTCTAATTTAGTGGCTGGCTCTGTCTTCTGATCCCCAGATAAGTTTGTTAAAGCACAAATAAAATATCACCATGCTCATTGGTTGATAAATAAATTTGTTTGGCCAATGGTGAGGAAGAATAAGGTTAGGCAGTACATTCAAACTGAAGACGGAGATGAAGAAGGGTAGAGTCAGAGTCGATTCTACCACCACCCGCCACCCAAGGAGCAACATGCCAGCAGATTGGTGACACTGTGGCCATGTGGCAATACACAGGTTTATAGAAATGGGTTAATTCAAGATGAAAGACCTAGCTAGCAAGAAGCCTGAGCTATAGACCCAACAGTGTGTAATCAATATAAGCCTCTATGTGTTTACTTGGGACCCAATGGCTGCAGGACCAGCGGGACAGGACAACTTCCGGCTACAATGTTACGTTGATATTGGACTTGCTGGCTCTGAGGACTGTGAGCCAAGAAACTTCTGTTCATTATAAATCGATCTGACTATGATGCATTTGTTATAGTGGCAGCTTAAAATGGACAGGACATGGAGATCCTGGAAGGGATGTGGAGCAAACAGAGTCCTCATCTGTAGCTAGTAAAAGTACAAAATAGTACAGCCTGTGGAATTTGGCCTAGCAATTTTCTTATAAAGTCACACACACACACACACACACACACACACACACACACACACACACACACCCTCAGGCTTAGCCATTACAGTAGCAGGAACTGACCCAGGGGAAAGAAAAACTTAATGTCTGTACTGAAACTTGCCCAAGAATGTTTTGACAGTTTGTTTTACAGCACTGACAATATAGTTCCAAGAAGCCACATAAATGATGATATTTTTATACATGTGATATTACTCAGTAACAAAAAGGAATGGATGACTGACAACATCAGCAACATGAACAAACCTTGAAACCATGTTGAATGAATGAATCCGATACAACGTATCTGGTCAGCCCTTAGAGTTTATGAATTTTGCATTCATGGATCCAACCAACTTCAACAAAAACCTTTCTATGCCTTTTTGCATGCTACATTGTTTTGTGTGCAACACCAGTGTAATAAAATAGTGAAATCTAGTGAACCAGAAATCCATGAAAATTCTGAGAGGCTAAGGACTGAGAGAAGATTATATTTCATGCCGCATATGTTACAGGAAAGCTTTTGTACACAGGCTTCAAATTTAGTTCTCTTGAATATTCACTGGTTCATGAAAAGTGATTTGAGAAACCTCTGAAAGATGTGACTACAAAAATGAGCAGCCTTCCTGGGATCTGGGGACCTGTACTTGGAGACAGCCCAGTCAGCGGAGTGTCATGCTGAGCATTCTGAAGACAAGGCTGTTGCAAGTCTGCAAGTACATAGGAAGCCTCCAGCTGGAGCTGCCAAACTATCCTTTTCGTGGCAAGACACTTTGACACTGGGGCAACCAGAGATGACCCAAGCACCAGCCAGACCGGACTGGTCTGTCTTAGTATGGGGACAGCAGGTCACTGGACAGAGGGACCAGGAGTGACCAGCAAAAAACAGCTCTTTAAAAAGTTGTGTCTGGAGCCAAGCGTAGTAGTACACGCCTGCAATCCCAGCATTTGAGAAGCTGAAGGAAGAAGATCACACATCCAAGGCCAATTTGGCTACAAAATAACACCAAAATGTTTCCAAAATAAAAACAAACCCAAAATATCTTATGTCTGTACTGAACTGTACAGAAAGAACTCTTTTTTCATCATTCCCTAAAAGATTGCTGTGACCTCCTCCTCCTCACATTGTTAACTGTTCTGTGCAGGTATCTGTCAGTTTGTGTAAAGGACCTGAACAGCTACACATTTCAGTACAGAGGATCATGGAACCAATTCCCCATGGGCACCAATGGATAACATAGGTATGCTACCTCATTCCATTCAAAAGAAACGCTAGGTGACAGGAAATGGCAGCTGTCTGGGGAGGGAATGAGGCAGCAGAGGTGGACTTGGGTGGGGCACAGTGTGCAAAGACTCACTGTGGGTCTCTCTGCCCACTTCTGACTCAGTCATTCCACATCGATAGCTGGAGATTGACGATGGCAGAGCGTGAGAACAAGTGAGGTCAACAACCACTGGAGATCGTTGTGGTCAGATCGTTGTGGTCAGATCGTTGTGGTATTTCTCCATGGAGCCTGTGCTGTGATTCTGCCAGCATACTACAAGACACCGGGGACATGTCTAGGGGAGGACACACATTCTGCCTTGATCAGAATTCGGCGTACACTGGCATATAAGTTTGTCAAAACTGATCAAATTGGGGCTGGGGGTGTGGCTCAGTGGTAGAGCATTGGCCTGATGCCATCCTTAGCACTGCACACAAATTAAAAATATATACCAATCAAATTGTGTGTTTAAGATTTGTGTATTTTAATTGAAAGCTAGCCCCATGGCTACCGAGGGCTGCTGTGCCTCAGAGCAGGAGGCCATGGGAAGCCTCCTCGGTTTGCCCTTGACAACTGGACATTGTCTCAGGTTACTTAAAAGAAATGCTTCGACATCTCTAAGGTTTACCAGAAACACTGACTTGAAGAGGGTCTCAGTGGATTTTGCACCAAGCCACAGGAAAGTCCCAAAGCTCCTACCCACTCTTAGATACAGAGTGCCATTGCACACACCCATGGACTTCAACAAAATACTGTCAGGGTCAAGGTGCTTCAAAAATGAGGAAGAAATAATGGAGATAATCTCTTCTGAGATGCTTGATGCTGCAAAAACCAGGATCTGGATGAAGGCCAGGTGTTGAATGATTGTCCTGATGGTAGGGGGGTGGGGGGCCGCTATATGGTTATCGAGGGCAAGAAGGCTGCGAAAACACGTGAGTCTTTAACAAGCTTGCACCTAGAAAGGAAAGGCCGCCTGAGAGAGGAGGCAGCCATGAAGGCCAAAACAGAATGAAATATTTGTGCTGGATTTGGAAACTCTGAGAGTAAGGTCGTAATAACAAGCCTGCATTAGAAAGGATGTGATATGAGATCCCCTTCAGAGACATCCACTTTGCACAGACTTATTCCACTTCCCTATTGCTGCTGTAGAGGAACAAATACATTTTCTTTAAAAAATTGTGTATTTTATTTCATTTATATGCAACTTCAATTTAAAAAGAGTGCATACTTTACCAAGGACAGATGAGTTAGCTATAGTGGTGCACTGAACACAGGATGATCTTAAGTCTAGGTCAGCCTGGGCTACAAAATATGACCCTGTGCACTGCCCTCCTAAAGGGCAAGTGTTTGTGAAGCGTCTCAGACCTGCCAGGCAGGGCCTGATGTGCTCAACTGTATAGACATTCAAAGGCCCTACTGGTCAATTGTGACGAGCACAGAGTTTATTTTTAGATACTAATAATAACTGTCTTGTTAACATCAGTGAGACTAGGAATGGAAAGATGTCTTGGGACCAGCTCAGCAAAGATTGTAGTCTTTCTAGGAAGTGTGAGCAGTAGGGAGTTTGGGGGACAGACTTGAGGTTTGGATGCCCCTACTTGTCAATGTAAGAAGATGTACGGATCTACAATAGGGTGGATTAACACCACGGGCAGGAGGCGGGGTGGGGGGGGGCAGGAGGCGGGGTGGGGGGGGGGACCCTGCAAAGCTGAGACAAGGAACAAGGTCTTGACAGCTGAAGCAGAGCCTCAGGGACCACGCCTGACCTCACCATTCACTCTCCCAAAACTGCCTCAGAGAGTATGGTATTTCCACCCTGCAGCTAGGCACACCAAGCACTGAGAACACTAGAAGCTCTTTTAAACTCGGTGTTTAACTAGGTCTGAGGTGTGATTGACAGACATCGTGGCAAGTGGGTTTGCCTATGTAACCCATCCTGCCCTCTTAAGACAGAACATTCCCATCACATCCAAACTCCCGTGTCCCTTTCCAGCCAATCTCCTGGTTCCTGCTGCTCCCCCCACCCCCAGACATTATTCCTGGTTTCTGGCTACTCCAGTGGGTCACGTACAAATGAAATCTGTCTGTATTCCTTTGCACCCCTCAGAGATGGCAGTTCAAGTGGATCAAGGAAAGAAAGGCGGCGAGCTGAGGAGAAATCTATTCTTTTTTATGGAGTCTGTGCAAACGAAAGGGCTGTGACCTGTTAGAATTCGACCGCGGGGCTCTGCGATGGTGGTGCTCTCTCTGTTCTGAGGACTAGTTCTGGTTTATATTCTAAATACACATGAAAAGCGCTAAGGAACCCAGGGCTGTCTCGCTCATGGTCAGGTCGGAGACCGAGAAGAGATCTTCACAAAACCAGAGCTGGAAGAAAATGGCTGAGCATGTGCGTGTTGTATTTCAAACCATCTGGTGTCACAGTCCTGGTTCAACTTCTGCATTTCATTTTTGGAACTCTTATTTTTATTTGGTTTCTAGAAATCCCCTAAACAATCCAAATACCAAGAACATTGCCTTTTATGGTCATTTCTGAGGTCAGCTGATCCATATGCAAAAGCCGTCTTCGTAGCCCAGAAACAGGGTGTCCTATTCCCTGCTCTTGAAATCCGTCTTTCTGCGGCCCTCCTGCCCACGCTCAACCAGAGAGGTTTTCTTGTCTTACCAGAAACTGCCCGGGAGTCAGATCCACTTCCCCTTACAACTGTGGCCAGTGCTAAGCAACTGTTCCACTTGAGAGAGAGGAAGGGTGGCTTGGTGGTTACGGACACTTGCTGCTTTATCATGAGAACCAGAGTTCAGATCTCAGGACCCACATGAAGCAGCTCACAAATGCCTGTTACTCTAGCTCCAGAGAACTGACTCCTACACACACACACACACACACACACACACACACACACACACACTAATAATAATAATAATAATAATAATAATAATAACAATAATAATAATAAAAACAATAGAGTCATTTTTTAAAGGGGACAATCTCAACCTCAGAGGACTTGTGATACCCATGTCTCTGTCATTTCATGGCAGTGCTGCTCATCTCTTAAAAGTGATTGTTTTACACCTTTTATAAACTAAAGAAAACTTGCATTGAATTGGTTTTTGGAAACCATTACTTTATTGTTTCCGTGTATATGGGGGAGCCCCCCAGCTAAGGAGTGGAGCCAGTTAAGATTGACACAGGAGGGCAAGTTACACTAGCCTAGCACAGGGCCTGACTGTTAATGCACTTTTAAACTTCACCCCAGGAGCTGAGGGTGTAGCTCAGCAGTAGTAATTGCCTTAGGATATGCAAGGCTCTGGGGTTGGACCCCCAGTACTGAAAAAAAGCGTTAAAGTATTAAACCCTACCTTTGCACTGGGAGGTAGCTCAGAGACTAAAGGGCTTGCCAAGCAAGCATGAAAACCTGTGTTCCACCCCCAGCATCCATAAAGCTAGTCATGGGGGGCAGGGAGCGGACACAGGCAGCTTCCTGGGACTCACTGGCCAGCCAGCAGAGCCTGATTGGAGAGCCCCAGACCCCAACGAGAGAGCTTGCCTCAAAAATCAAGGTGTGCAGCTCCTGAGGAATGATTCTGAAGTTGACCTCTGGCCTATACGCACACACGAACACCTACACATAAATGAATACACACATGCTAAGCCCCCCTCCAAAAAAAAACCCTCCACCCTTACATTGTTTAAAAAGGTAGCCAGTATTCCCTTTAAGTCAAACATAACATTACCATCTAACCTAACAATTTCGCTTTTAGGTTTACATCCAAAAAACCAAACAAAACAACTGGAAACAGTTTAAGAAAAGAGAGATTTGCTTTTGAATATTCATGACAGCGTGATTTCCAATAGCTCTTAAAGTGGAAACAATTTGTGTATTTCTCAACCTATGAAAGGGTAAAATGTGTTCGGTCCACACAAGGCAAAGCTAACCAGCCATCACCAGGAATAACGTGAATGTATGCTGTGATGTGGGTGACCCTGGAGAACAGTGGGGTAAGAGAAAGGCAAGACACAAAAAGGCACATGTTGTGTCTATTTATATGAAATATTCAGAACAGGCAAGCCCACAGAGACAGAGAGCAGATGAGTGGTTGCCAGGGAGTGGTTTGGGAATGGGTGCCTCACCCATCCAGAACTTCTTTTAAGGTGATGAAACCCTTGAGTCCACTGGGATGTAGTGGAAACGGGGAATTTTTCTTTCTCTTTCTTACCACAGTGGAAAAATAAAACAAAACTCCTTGGACTGTTCTGTTGGATGTGAGTTCCCAACCTAAGACAAATAAAATAATAGCTGCCACATAGAAAGGCTTATGGATTCCCCCTGCAGGAGACCGTGGCGGGTGGGTGGTAGCAGGAAGTGTGCCTGATCAGACTGTCTGTCCCTCAGAGTAGCCTCTGGCTCAGCTCAGGCTGCAGGAATGTTCAGGTTTATGGTTCTCCCTGGCTGCCTAAGTTTGGCTCCGAGACACGTAAGAATCATGTGGACACAGCCTTCCTTCCAGCCAGTAACCAGGGAGGGGTCACAGCTGAACATCAACCCCAGGTGATCACAGAAGTTCGTGATATCACAACCTCCCATCCATCCCTGCCTAAATATTCGATTGCCGTCCACATTTTACTTTAAAGAGACAGGGACAAAAGCTGTTTGCAATACCACGAGTCTTTTCCAGTACAGTTTTTTCTGTACCCCTAATAGAAGTTTGCACATTGGTTTCCTTCCCCCTGACCCCCACCTCTACCCCAGTGAAATCCCATCTCCAGCTGGGGCTGGAACCCCGTGACAGAACACACGCTTAGCATGTGTGGTGAACGCACAAACAAGGAAGAGATCCTACCTTCCTGAAATCAGTTTCACACTAGACCCAGCATTTCAGCCAAGACTAGAAAGCACAGACATAGCTTAAACACCATCCATCCTTGTTAAAATGGCACGACCTTTCAGAACGCTCCCTCGGTCTATTTCTGCTTGCTCGACTCTGGCTCTTAACTCCAGGCTCTCCCTCTGGTCATGCCGGCCCACACAAAGGCCTCTGCCTGATCTCCATCTTTCACTGCTGGTCTGGTCAGGGCAGGGTTTTGTTTTTTGTTTTTTTCTTCTCAGGCCCATGCTAGCTACTCGGTCCTTAGGATTTAACCCTGGGTCTAATTCTTTGTGAATAGGCTCGGCTCCCCTCCCTCTATACCTTGCTGTTATGGTTTGAGTCTTAAATGTCCCTCAAAGGCCATGTACAAAAAATTTGGTCATGACCTATTGTGCTCCAATGGGTGTTGCATCCTTCAGGAGGTGGGACCTAGTGAGAGGAAGCAGGGTCACTGGAGGTGTGACCCCTCTAATCGTCTTCCCAGCTTCCCAGCTCTGCTGTACCACACTCTGCTCACCATGTTTCTATTTCACCGTAGGCTCAGAAGCAGTGGAGCCACGTGGTCATGGACTAGGACCTCTGAAACCATGGGTCAAGTTCATTTATAAGTTCGTGGTCTCAGGTGTTTGGTCAGAGGTGAAAAGCTGACTAGTACATTTGAGCTATTATTATGCCAAACCTTCTCATCTTAACCAACCATGCTTTCCTTCAAAAAGAAACCCCTGAGCGTTCCCCACTAAAGGAGGCTCCACACACCTACACACACTCACGCCTCTTGGCTGGTGCCGTGTATCTTTCCCTGAAGGTTCATCCTTCTGTAGGCATGCTCTACATGCTCTATTAACCTCCAGGACTCTTTTCCAGGCACCCACTTACTCATTTGCTCCTACAATGCACTGCTCTGTGGACCTTCATTCAGTTGATATCTATCCCCACCCCTACAAGTGTAATGCACTCACTGTTCATTCATTCATTCATTCATTCATTCATTCATTCATTCACTGTACCAATGTTTATTGAAAGTCTACCTGTGTGGAGAAATGAAAGCGTGGAAAGAAAAGACAAACAGAAGACACGGGTACAGCTTTATATTCACATAAACCATCAATGGAGAGATGAAGGAAACTGAGGTAGAAAAACGCAAAGGAGTTTCTCCCTTCCCAGGGAGTGTCTGAGTTGCTGTTGTCTTAGGGGGCATATGAGTTAGGATAATGGTAGGCTCTGCTGCAGTAACAAGCAGACCACCAAGTGTCTGTGGTCTGCACAACATTTGTTTCTCTTTTCCAAATATTGGTATGTGGGTCAGGCAGCTCTTCGGGCCCCTTTACGCTCCAGGATCAAAGCTGCTGTCATCTTTTAAGTCCAACTTAACCAGCAGCTTCCTGCTCACTGGAAAAGGTGAGAGCTTAGAGAGCTGTGCTCAGGCACTTTCCACTTGGTTTTTCTCAGAGTCCATCATCCGAGTAGGCCACGTGGCTCCGCCCAACGGCAAGGGGGCTGGGGCAGTCTGGGGGTGTACAGTCATTAAATCACAGGTCTCTGTTTCAGAGTGGAGGTGAGTAGAAGAGGCCAGAGGGTGTTGAAGTCAGAGGGGAGAGAGAGCCGAGATACCAGGGAGCGACAGAGGAGAAAAGAGGCTGAATGCAGGAAGAGAAGGGGAAGGGTGAGCCAAAAAACGGCGAGTCTGGGAAAGGCAGAGATGGCACGCGTCGTTCAAAGTCACACACCAGCCGGGTCGGTCTTGAGAGATCCACCCTGGCAGGGCTCCTGAGTACCACATAAGGAGGTAAATGTGAAGACCACGATGACATGCTTCCAGCCACAGAACTGGCAAAGCAGGCACGGAGATAGGCATTTCCATTCCTCAGTCCCCTCCCAGCCTGCCACCTCGCCAAACCATTCCCTGTAGGACAGACACCCAGGGAGCGCAGATGAGCAGCACTGTCTGGCAGCTGTGGGGTGGGCCTCCCTCCTCATCGCCTTTGGAGCCTCCTGAGGCTCCACCAGTGCTCTTTGGGTTTTTAATTTTTCAAATTTATTAACCATTTTAAGTATGTATAACTGTCTGCATGTATGTATGTGTGTCATGTTCATGAGTTACAGGCAGTTGTGAGCCACCATGTGGGTGCTGGAAACCCAACTAGGGTCCTACGGAAGAGCAGCCAATGCTCTTGAGCACTGAGGCACCTCCCCCGACAGCTGCCGCCCTTTCCTCCTGCCTGCTAATGGAGCCCTTCCCAAGGTCTGGCCTCTGCTCTCTGTTCCCCATGTTCTCTCTTAATCTCATTTAAGATGTGGCTTATGTGCCTGGCTGTGCTTTCCGAATCCTGATCACGAGTGTGTCTCTCAGGTCTGTTTCTGCTCACTGTTTCCAAGGGCTTCCAGCCAATGATGAAGTTCCCCCGAGTTCCTCCAGAGCTCCTGGGTCATAGTTCTGACAGATTTGTCTGTGCTCACACATAAAATACCTGGGGTGGCTTATCTTGACCATCAATTTGACGCAAATAAGAATCACCTACAAGACAAAGCTCTGGGCAGGTCTGGGAGGGTGTCTCCAGACACAGTTCACCGAAGCAGGAAGACCCACTTGGAACGTGCTCCCTTCCATGCTAGGCTGGGCTCCCAGGCTGACCGAGAAGAACAAAGCCTGCCTGTCATTTATCTCTGCTTCCTGACCAGCTGCCTCAGGCTCCTGCTCACACACCTCCCTGGCCAAGATGGACTATCCACTCAGCCAGCATACACGTTTCCTTCCTCAGTTGTCTCCATCGGACATTTTGTCAAGTCGCCAAGAAAAGCATCCAATACAGCAGCGCAGCCAGGTCTGTTCAGTCTCCTTCTGCGTTAAGCTGTCCCCTGCCCCCATGTTCCCACTGAACCTCAGCATCTGGGACCCCGTGCCCAGCATTATACCTGGGGCCTGTACATGCTGGCCTTCCCATTCTTAGTCTCTCATGTGTATGGTTCTCATACTCTAGGAAAACTGGTTAATTCCGGTCCTTCCAGCATCTCTAGAGTTATTCTTTTGCTGGCCCTTGCTCACACTTTTTCTGCTAGCATGCTCCTCCCAACCCCAGCTCTCACTCCTTCTGATGATCCTACCCATCTTTTAAGACTCTTTTGTGGGGGGGTCGGGGGAGCGGGTATTGAGACAAGGTCTCCTTCTATAGTCCCTGTTGGCCTTAAAGTCTTGGCAATTCTCCTGCCTCAGCCTCCCAAGAGCTGGGCTTACAGCATGGGCCAACCCACTGGGCTCTCCAAGTCTCTTTCAATATCAAATCTCCCTTGCTTGGCGCTGTTACCTAAACACCCCAGTATCTTTTGCTACCAGAACATTTTCTTTGCAACTCTCAGAAGATCTTGCTTTTTTTTTCTTTTTCTTTAAACCATGCGACGCTGCCTTCACCCAGAGGACTTCCCTTTGCAGGCCACCCAGCCAGGGGCTCTCCTCTGCATTTTCCAAAAGTGAATTGCTATCGTGTGCTTCAGGAAGCAGGTCCTTCCTTGGCATCTGTGTCTTCAGCCTCAAGATTAAACATCCCACAAGTTGGGTTTTTAGCAATCCGGCCAGTGTCTGGGCTTCCTTGTTCAGAGAACATTCCTGAAGCATTGTTTGCTGACTGCCTGAGCTGTGTGAGGTCAATCTGGCTGCTTTGCATCTGTGTTAGGGGCTTCCCAGGCAGGTGGTTCTTCTGGAACATTCCAGCGGGTCTCATTTCTGTGAAATCCACCTCAGCCTGTCCACTGTGGGGTGGTCAGGCAGATGCTTGAAAAGGAATTCAGTTCTGAATGGGACTCCCTATGGGCTGATGAGGCAAAGCCTTGGACCGGGAAGTGGCAGGGCTACAGAGTGGAAAGTGGGCTATACTTACTTCAAAGCCACAAGAAATCTGTCTGGGAGTGGAAGGAAGGCACCGCCACTCTGGAGGCTAAAATGCTGGGGGCGGAAATTGAGAACTATGTAGTGGAGCAGTGACCTGGGCGTGGGGGAGGGGAGTGAAAGCTCCTGCATGCTCAGGCTAGAGCTGGAGTCGCTATTGATCCCCCTGGGGCAGCATCACATCAAAAGCATCTTTAAAAGCCTTGATCAGGGGCAGTAGCTCCTGGCTCTAAAATGTAGTAACGGGTTAGTGGGATGGCCCCGTCATTAGGAGCATGGATTGCTCTTCCAGAAGACCCACGTTTGGTTCCCAACAAACATATTCAGGCAGCTAGTTTACAATGGTCTGTAACTCCAGTTCCAGGGGACTCTTCACCTCTAGCCTCTGACGACACCTGCACTCCTTTGTACATACCCACACAGTGATACACATACATACACATAGTTAAAAACAAAAATTAAAATCTTTTTTTTTAAAGAAAAGTGTGAAGCATTTTGTTACCCACAGGCAGAAAGAATAATGTGATGGGCACTGGACTCCCCTCTCCCGCTGTCTCACAGGGGACTGGGAGACCTGACCCAAAGCTCCACAGCAAGGAAGCAGGAGGAAGTGGGCGTGGAGGGGAGGTGGGGACTAAGGAATGTCTACCCCATCCCCCACCTGCCCATCCCTGCTCTAGAAACTCTTTGATAAACTGTCTGGGGACACCTCCTGTGGCCCAGTTCTTCCACTTTGTAAACAGAGTCCCAGAGAGGTTAGGACTAAAAACACACACAATGGAGAGTATCGGAAACTCAGATCCAAGTTCTCAGGCGGCCGCATCGTGGATCTTTGTGCGCAGCCTCCTTTTCAGTGGAGGAGAGCTCCCACATGCTGGATGGCGTCAGGAGGCTGAGGCCTGTGTGCTCCCCATGGACTGACTACAGGTGGGTGTGGGAGAGGCAGGGTGCAAACAAACATTCCTACGCCAACTGACCATCTGACCTCACCAAACGACTCGACTTCTGCCTCTCTCTGCCAAGAGAGCAAAGCCCACTGCATTTTGATTTGGTGTCTCAACACCTGTCCCTGTGCCCTACGCTCCGTGCGTGATCTCGTTTGTCCCACGCGTCCACCTCAGCTGCCACCATTCTTAGGGACCGAACCTGCAGCGGCTCCACACACTCCCTGGAGCCAGGTGTAAGTCTTTTTACCACCTGCCCAGCTCCCACCACTGCCCTACCTCACCTTGGCACACCTGGCCTTCTGCCAACCTGCTCCTCTCACTTGGGCGGGTGGACCCCTCCAGCTCTGGGCTGGGTAGGATCTGTTCCTTCCTTTCTTCCTTGACCCACCTTGCCATCTCCATGTCCCCTCTGCTTCCCCCTTTAAACCACTAGTGTCCTTGAATCTTGACCTTCTTGTCTGTCTTTCTGGGCACTCCTGTCACTCAGGGCAGGGACAGAAGCAGCATCACGGCTGAGTCAGGGTCTCTGTCGCTGTGGTAAACACCATGACCAAAAGCAACTTGGGGAGAAAAAGGTTTATTTCATCTTCCAGCTTACAGTTCATCGTGAAGTGAAGTCAGGGCGGGAACTCAAGGCAGGAACTGAAGCAGAAGCCACGGAGGAACACTTCTTACTGGCTTGTTCCCTGAGGCTTGCTCAGCTTGCTTTCCTATACAACCCAGGTCCACCTGCCCTGGGGTGATAATGCAGCATGTACAACTAGACCCACCCACATCAGACACTACAGGCCAGTCAGAGGGAGGCATTTTCTCAAATTGCACTTTCTTCCTAGATGGCCCTAGCCTGTGCCAAGCTGACAAACAAGACAAAACACCAAACAACAAAGAAACTATCCAGCACAGGCCCTACTTACAACCTGCAGAAATGAAACCCATTTCTCAAATCATCGATCACTGCCCATGAGTGGGTCTGGAAATCATCTAGTAGATTATAACCAACCTTAAAAAGAAGCAGAATTGAGACTGGGTGGGGCAGTGTAGCTGGTAGAGTACTTGCCTGGTAGCCATAAAGCTAGGTTTGATCCCTAGCACCACATAAAACTCCAGGCATGTGCCTGGAATCCCAGCACTCTGGAGTAGAGGCAGGAGAATCAGAAGTTCGAATCAGTTCTTGGTTACAGAGCAAGTTCAAGTCCAGCCTGGACTACATGAGACTCTGTCAGAAGGAAGGAAAGAGAGAGGGAGGGAAGGAGGGAGGGAAGGAGGGAAGGAGGGAAGGGAGGGAGGGAAAGAGGGAGGGAGGGAGGGAAGGAAGAAGGGAAGGGGGAAGGGAGGGAGGGAGGGAAGGAAGAAGGGAAGGGGGAAGGGAGGGAGGGAGGGAAGGAAGAAGGGAAGGGGGAGGGAGGGAGGGAGGGAAGGAAGAAGGGAAGGGGGAAGGGAGGAAGGGAGGGAGGGAGGGAGGGAGGGAGGAAGGGAGGGAGAGAATGCTGGAGGGTGCCCCCTAGAGTGAGAATACTGCTTTGCGATTGGATGCTTCCTGTCAGTTGTTCCGGAGTCCCCAGGAAAACCATGGACTGTATAATCAAAGAACCTTAGCGACCCTGGTTCTAAAAACCACTGAGAACACCTAGGCGCCATCAATGAAAAGCAACAGGAGTGAGAGCTGAAGAAACGTGCATTACGGTGCAGGCTCAGAGGATCCTGTCGTCCCCAGGGTGGGCTCCCACTCTCCTGTCTGGGGGAAGGAGAAGGGTTTGGGCATGGTTGCCCCAATGGTCTGGAGAGACTGCTAAGATGTGCACCCAGTGCTGGGACTCAATTCGCTTACAAATCAAAGACTGCAGTTTACCGCTTGGTCATCAAGAAAAAGCTTTTTAAAAGGAGATAGAATCTTCCAGAGACTTCCATGCAACTTCAAGGCCCAGAAGGTGTATCTGTCGGCGTTCAGCCAGTTTGGAAACACACAATCTTCTTCAGGGGACCAGCAGATATAATGAATCAGTATGAAGCAGGACGCGGAGCTGGAGAGGGTGAGTTCGGACTCCACCCCCACACCCTCGGCTCTGGTCAGGAACCGCTGCACTGGGTATCACTGGCAATAAAAGGTGAGCACATTCTCCTGGTTGCCTCGTATAAGGATGACGGGAGGTCTGAGGTCCTGGGACAGGGTCTCCAGCCAGGCCATGTACAGCGAACTGGGGCACTTCCCCTTCCTTCCGATGGGCAAGGTGCTGTAGGAGGAAGAGGAGTGGCAGAGAAATTACCCAGGGCTTCCCCACACAGCCCGGCCCACGCCTTGTTCTCTGAACAGTCCATCAGCTTCCTGCTTGTTCATGGTTCCTTCCCACTTTTTTATTTTTATTTCTTTTCCGGTTCTTCCAGACAGGGTTTCTCTGTGTAGCTTTTTTGGTGCCTGTCCTGGAACTCACTTTGTAGACCAGGCTGGCCTTGAACTCACAGAGATCCACCTGCCTCTGCCTCTCGAGTGCTGGGACTAAAGGCGTGTGCCACCATTGCCCGGCCTCCTTCCCACTCACTCTAAGACCTCGATGCTGTCCTTCAGAGTTCCTCAGAATACCTAGAGTCACAAACCTTGGCAGTTGATGCTCTTGACACTTGGGAAATGATCATGCCCTGCTCTGGGAGGCTCCTTTGAATCATCCAGGTTTTTGCTTGATGGTAGCTCTTCTGATTGACCACACCTTCCCATCCAATCCCCATTTGGCTGTTTTCACAGCCCTTACCAATCTTTTTTTTTTTGGGGGGGGGGGGGGGTCGAGACAGGGTTTCTCTGTAGCTTTTGGAGCCTTTCCTGGACTAGCTCTGTAGCCCAGGCTGGCCTCGAACTCACAGAGATCCACCTGCCTCTGCCTCCCTAGTGCTGGGATTACAGGCGTGGGCCACCACTGCCTGGCTCTTCCCAATCTTAAAGGTGTCTTTAGTTGTATTTCTTTGTTGTCTGAGTCCCCCGTTAGAATATGTGCCCCAATATATCCACCTGCAGGTTCAGTTTACCTGGCCTCTTCCTTCTGTGCCTAGAATACACTCTGAGAGAGGCAGGTTCAGAAGATGTTTGCTGAGTAGGAGAGGCCACCCCACGAGGTCACTAGCACCATGGCAGGCTTGCCTTTCCAGCACCACAGTAGGATGTGCTTGTGTGCTGGAGCTACATGCCCTGGTCCTGCCCCCTGGCCAAGGGAGGTGTCAGGACAGATTCCAGCATGGCCTCTTGAGGCCCCATTGTCCCAATTGCACAACATCAGGCAAATAACAAGATGTCCTAGAATGCTGTTCAGTCATGTTTGGCTGTTTAGATCAGAAAGTGACTTTTCTACCATCTTAACGATTCTAATGATGCACTGGGAGTGTGTACCAGTGCCTAGGGTTCGGCTTCTGGGAAATACAGCCTCCCACAGAACCAGCTGTGGTGCGTGAAGTTGGGATACCAGTGCTTACATGGGACTTGGAAATCTACCAGTCCCTCCATAGGCACTGTTTCATCTGAGCATTAGCCTAGCCCGGCAGCGGACGGTGGCCCAGTGGTACGCCAGGCCAGCTGGAGCAGCCAGCCAGGCAGATTTGAACTGTGGTTCAGAGTTCAGAATCTGACCCCACAGAAGCTGTCTTGCCCGACTGGCCCTGAGCCTCAGGGTTCTTTAAAGTGAGAGGTACGACCCTCATGGGCTGTCTGTGGGCACACACAGGGTGCAGGTGCTAGAGCTGGGCCCCCAGCCAGGTCTCTAGACCTTTCTACCAGCGGCATCTGCTTGCTACAGCCTCACATGCCCACTAAGCACCTGCGGTCACTAACTAAAATGCAGGGTCACAACACCAGTGGGACGGCCACTGCCCTGTGTTTAAAAAGCGAGGACCCAAGGAGCAGGAAAGGTGCGTGGGAACAAGGACGTCTGCGTCCTAAACAACTGTCATCTTCCTTCAAAGTGTTTGGTGACAGTCTGTGGGAGGACATGGGAGAGGAGAAGGCCAAGTTTAGACTTCGCAGGTACTCCTGAGGCTGGGAACACTGCTAATGCTACATTATCTTTGGGAACCAATTTACCAACTTTAAAGGCCACAGGGCACAGGTGCCTGCCATTTCAGAGCCCAGAAACACTCAGGGTTCCTACAGTATGCCTGGGCATGAAGTTCTCTCCCTCAGTGGAGCCTGTGGCCCTGTCCCAGGGACAGCTCACTCAAGCACTAACCAATGTCACGCTGGCTCTTGCCAACAGGATATGCTCTCCTTATCTTTAGAACAAAAACGGGGGACAAAACAACTTCTGTTCGAAATCGCAAGGCAATGTTAGGTCAATGTGAGAGCCAGAAGTTAAGTGCCTGAAGAGAGCCAATGGTGACCGGCTGAGTGCCCATCCGCTCCCCATCTGGAAGGTCCTGAGCAGAGGACTCAGTTCTTATGGCAGTGTCCTCGTCTCAAGGAACAGTTAGTGATGATTCTTGAAAGCAGCAAGACCCATACCTACAGTATGCTCGCACATCCACTGGTGGTGAGCAATTACTCTTTGGCATTGAGGAGGGAACCCCTACAGGGAAAGGGTATATCTGGTCTCCACAGGTGCAGAGGCTGAGGGGCTGGTTCCTGTACCAGCTCAATGCTCACACATGGGTGGAGGTGTGGGGGTGCTTGATCAGATAAACCACTGATGACTAGATAGACAGCCAGGTTCTGCCTGCAACCAACACTAGACTAGATGTCCATTGCACCTGGTCCCAGAAAGGATTGCTGCCGTTTGTTGTCCTTAGAATATCTGGTGACAGAGGTGGTGAACCCTTTCCCAGTCCCCTTCTGGGAGAGACTGTATAATTTGCATTTCTAGGGTTCCCAGGTCTAAAGGGGCTGACCTCAACTACACCTTGAGAAATCTGGGCTGGTCTCCAGCTTGGAGAGTTGTCTCTCTCTCTCTCTCTCTCTCTCTCTCTCTCTCTCTCTCTCTCTCTCTCTCTCACACACACACACACACACACACACACACACACACACACATACAGCTCTCTGTCCGCCCCATGGAGTTGGTCCAAGAGCTGGGGCCCTGTTGACAGCTGCAGCTGCTGGCTAGGGTGGGGTTTGTCCAGGTGTCATCTCCAGGGTGACTGGATACACCATTGTTGCTCTCAGCTAATCCTGCTAAGACTGGCTGGTGGATGTTTGACTTCTGTAATTTTGGGGTAGAAGGGAAAGGCAGGGAGAGGTGCCTCTTGGGTAAACTTTATCACCACGGGGCCCCTGAGAGATAGGTTCCTTTTAATAGCAAATAAATGTGGGGTCACAGCACCATGCTTCAGTGGTCATTAGGGAAACCAAGGTTAGAGAGACATGGGCGTCCTTCCCAAGGTTACACAGGGACTTAACAGCTGGTTATAACTGCAAGCCTGCATCTTTAAAGCCCTGGGGAAGCTGCAGCTTGTCCCATCCTTGCACTCTGGAGAGTTCACACCCCACATCCCCACCTGGATAGAGGTCTTGGAGCTTTGGGAATAAAGCCACCTCCACCGCCTTGTACTCTGACTTGGGCTACACCCTGGGCCCAATTGCCTTAGGAACATTCTCTGAGAGGTGTTGGTGACAAAGCAAATCTCCTCCTCAGCGATTTCTCAAAAAAACAATCTCCTGCAGGCCTGGGTAGTGCTGGTACACAATGGGTGTCACCGGACCAGGAGTGTTGTCACATAGGGCCCCACATGAGGGGGGGTCCACACCTGGTCCACACTGGGTGTCACAGTCTGGACTCCTTTTCAATGCTATGAGCCACACAGGAGGGCATTTCAAGGCAGAGTTCAGCTTGGAAACTTCCTGTGTAGGACCCCATTCACTGGCTGGCTGAGAGCTGAATACAGGGAGCCAGCCCTTGAGGAAAAGCATGTGTGGGCTCTGGTGTCCTCTGGGGTGGCCCAGGGAAGGACTGGCAATTGCTTCAGCTCAGATCTCTGTGCTTTGGTGCTAATCTGTCTGACACCATGAATCACTAAGGATTCTTCATGCCTCTCTGTCCTTGGATACATATGAAGTAACTTGCAGGAACAAAGTCAGTAAGCCATTTGCTGTGGTCTGAATAGGCATGAGCAGCTAAAATTCACCCCATAGACATGCTTTCCTCTGCACATAGAGGACAATGGGTGAGAGGTTTAGGAGCTGGGGGTTTAGGGAGGTGATTAGGCCAAGGGGTTAGTGCTCTCTTTACAACATGGCTCTAGAGAGTTCTGTCATGTGAGGACACAAGTACAAGGGTCTCACAGTGACCTGTGAGTCTATGACCAGAAGGCTGGCCTTACCAGATACCAAATTTTCTAGTATTGGACCTCCCATCCTTAAGAACTACAAGAAACCAGCTCCTGTTGCTTACAAGAGACCCGGTGTGTGGTATTTTGTTACAGTTCCAAGTCAAGGACAGACATGATTCCTGAACCTCGGTTGAGGGAGTGTCTAGAACTACAGTTTGAGTACCATCCAAGAAGACAGACCCTTGTCCCCACAGTCTGGCCTGGGACATCATACTCAGCGGGTTTCTCATCACTCTAACCTTTAGTTGCTGACCAAACTCTGTGGTAGAGTTAAATAGAGCACCACTGCCTTCCATGCTAAGGAACTGGCTGGTGCCGTTTGACCCCTGTGGGCCTGCAGACAAGGCTGAAGGGCCAGACTCTCGGGAATCGGGGTTCTGATGGCATGCTTAATCCTGGTCCCACAGTGTTTGCCCTCGGCCCTCGCCTGTCACTCTTCTGTTTATCTGCTAGAAGGCTGGGGCATTTTTGGTCCTTGCCCATTTGCCACGTTGATCTTCTCAAAGGGGCACTTACACTTCTGCAGGGAACAATGCTGGTGTCTCCTGAAAAGGGAGTATTTCTGTCTGAAGTAGAGACTCCATCTCCTCATGTCACCTTCAAGGGGCTCCTTGGTGGCAGTGTCTTCTTGTGGATCCAATGTCAGATATGGCCTATGGAGTCTAGGGGGCAACCAGGTTGGGAATGGACCACTCCCGAGTCTTGTGCATTCTAAATGCAATAGAGTGCTAAGTTTGAGGCCTCTCTGCAGGAGATAAACATCCTTTGCCACACTCGTACTGCTTGTCCTGGTTAGTCTTTGGTCAACTTGACACAAAGTAGAGTCGGTTTTTTGAGATGAGCACAATTGAGAAAATGTCCTCCATAGACTGGCCTGTGAGCAGGCAAGGCATTTTCTTGATTAATAATTGATGTGGGAGGGCCTAGGCCATGTGGGCAGTGCCATCCCTGGGCTGGTAGTCAGGGGTACTATAAGAAAGCAAAGTGAGTAAGCCAGGAAGAGCAAGCCAGTAAGCAGTACTCCTCCACGGTCTCTGCATCAGCTCCTGCCTCTAGGTTCCTGCTTTTGAGTTCCTGCCCTGACTTCCCTACAGACTTATAAGCTGTGGGTCGAAATAAACATTTTTTTCTCCAACTTGCTTTTGGTTGTGGTGTTTATCACAGCAATAGAAACCCTATTGTAGCACGTGTATTAGCAGATACGGGCTTGCTCTCCAGGGCAGATAACACTTGGCAGGTTTGCCAGGATGTTTAGACTCATGCACACTGTTGAAAGTTCAGGCACCCATCATCTGTGCATGACAGTGACCATCTCATTATCTGGCCTTCCTCCTTAACACACCTCAGGGTTCTAGGAATAAGTTCCCATATCAGAACACACCTTGAAAAGAAGGCCACCTCTTGACAAGTCCATTGTTGCTAACTGCCAGGGAGGCAGAGGTAGAAGGATCCCTGCTGTGAGTCCCATCTGGGGTTTCAACACAAGCTCCCTATGTTAGGCTGGGGCTTTATGTTCTCATGTGGTAGAAGCCCCTACAAATGAAATGTCCTGTCTGAGCAAACAGAGTGCTTGGCCCCCAGCAAGTGTGGGAAAAGCCTTATCATAGTCTGTGTTACCCTAAGCTACAGATGTGAAGGCCTTGGCTGGCCATGTTCTTATTACCGGCCTCAGGGAGATTAGAGCCACATGGAGACCCCTCCTTGCCACTGTCCCTGTCCACATGCTCAGCCCTGGCTAACATCAGAGGGCCGCGCAGGCTGAGTGTGGGTCCAGGGGGAACAGTGTGGCCAGAGAAGCTTCCATTCCTGTTGTCCAGATTGGACACTCCAATCATTAAGGGATGGCAAATAGCTAATAAGGGTTGGGCAATTTCCAAACTGGGAGACACACTCACTGGCTTCTGGGATGACCTGCCTCCATTTGCCAAGCCTGTTTGGCAGGAAAAGGAGCACACAGGAGACAGCAAGGAAGATCAGCAATGCCTGGGACACATGAGGCCTGTGACCTGCCAGCAGACACTCGGGCCAGTGCCGTGAGTCAGACGTTGGACTGGCCATGTTTTCTGAGAATCCACCAGGCTGAGTCTGCAGCATTCTGGGCCCCTTTGGGCCACTACCCTCATCCCAACAGGCCACTCCTCCCGCCAGCCAGATGTGACTTACAGGATGATCAGAGCGGCATCCCGAGAGTAGTCCAGCAAAATCTCATTCAGCCTCACCTGCCGAAGGGACTGGGGCCAAAGAAAGCCAAGGTCACTTCCTACCTCTTCAACAGCACCCCAACCCCAGATCAACTGCATGCAGGATTACTCCCCTAAACAATTCCTGACTCCCCAGCCCCAGGAGAGCCTCCCTGAGCTTCAGCTGTGGCCCTCTGAAAAATGGGTATGATCATGTGCACCCCGGGGGTATGTGGAGGAGATCAAATGAGCTAACTCTTGGCTCAGTACCAGGCAAAGGGCATGTACACCAAAGACCCACTTTATAGAGACCAGGGGACTTTTTAGAGCAGGTGTAGGCCCCCAGTGACAGACTTTGAGAGCACCAGCTTTAGACACCTTGCTTATTCAATACTTTCTGAAGAGCCAGCTGGTGCCAGGCTGGGAAAATCTCCAAAGTCCCTGGGTGTGTGGGGCTGGCTGGGGGACACACCTAAACCTAAGGCCATCTTGGGTCCCTCAGAAATGAGGTCAACACCTGGGACCTGAAAGAGGATGGATACTCAGTGTAGAGAAAGGGACCCGAGGCGAGTGAGTTGGCCCGGTCTGGGGCTCACACCGTCTCACTGTGGACATCACGGATGCCCAATTCTTTGTTGTGAGGGCTGCCCTGTGCCTTATAGGCATTTCTCAGTGCTCCTGGTTTCTATGGAATATGTAATAGCTGTAGCATGCATCCCTTGAGTTGTGACCTCCAAAAATATCTCTAGAGTATTGACAAATGTCCCCACCTGGGGGAGGGTGGCAAAGGGCCCCCGATTCAGGACCACTGATGTAGAGTACTGAGAGGAAAAGAGATCTGCCCCTGGGTGCCTGGCCCTTCCATCTATTCATCCCGCCTAAAAATGCCACTGCAGCCAATGACAAAAGAGCCTCCCCCGGCCGTATACACAGCTCTGGAAGAAGGACTCTGACCCAGCACCATTTACACACTGGGAGGACCAATCTCCCCACCAAGGACAGCATGGGGACCCATGATGTTACGGTTCAGCCCTCTCATGTGACCCAAGGACATCTCAGACACGGGGGAGGGATGGCAGGGGTGGGCCAAGTGGGGATTCCCGAAGCTCACGGAATGAGCCTGGTGAGCCCCTTTCCTCTCTTGCACCTTAATTCTGTTCTTGTTAATCTCCTCGTCTGAGATCTTCCAGGGACAGTCCCTCCTCATCCCAGCCACAGCGGCCTCCTCCTTGAAGCCGTCATTCAGGCGGAAGGGTGCGACCATGTCCTCAAACCGCTTGGTGCTAGAAAGGAAAGTACAGGTGAGGCTGGGCAACAGGGCTTTGTTTCCGGGGGAGCCAGGAACCTGGAGGAAGCTCAAGGTAGGGATACCACCCACGGACATACTCCCCAAGCCGCACCATCCAACTTTGTCATGTATAGTGCACGGCCTATATGTGGCCTCAGCCCTTGACACTTAGGCCTGGCATTCAGCAAATTTTCACACGTCGTCCACTAACCTGGACCCTCCCCTCCTGACCCTACTCAGCACCACGTACTGCTACCCCACTGTCAGCAAGAAAGACTGAAGCCCGTCCTCACTGAACTCCTGGTCAGCTGGTGGGTAGTAAGCGAATAAACGCAAATAAGCAGCTGTTTTAGGAAGATGTGCCCTGAGTCCTGCAACAGGCAATAGCGGGTAAGGAAGGCCTCTCAGCTAGCTGAAGGAAATGTGTCCTTCTGAAGCCAGTTGTATACACAAGACAGAAGGCGCTGGGTGGAAAAACAAACGTGCAAAGGTCCTGAGGCACGGTGTGTCTGGCCCATGTGAAAAGCAGCACAGGAACCAGCGGGGCTGGAAGAAGGGAGGTCAAGCAGAGGGATCTACAGGGCCAGAGCCGGCCCTTCTGTCTGGAACTCCCAACACGGAACTCACTGCTCAGCCTGAGGCTTCTGATTGATGTCCGGAAGGACGTGAACTTCATGAAATCCCAGTCTGAACTTGCTCAGAAGAGAAATGATCCTGGAAGAGGGATGCAGAACTTTAGAACCAGTATCTGCTCGTTCTGATGTTCATTACGCACCTGATGTCTGTGTAGCAGTGAGCAGAAGAGCTGAGGCTCGCACAGGAGGCAAGGTGGCCAGACAGAAATGTGGGTGGAGTAAGTCAGAGAGTGACAAGCAACATGAAAAATATTTGATCGGGATTTCCCAAGTGTCCTCTGGTCAGGAGAAGTCTAGGATGCTGCTAGGTCCCAGACCACACTTTGAGAACTGAAGGGCAAAGGTGGAGGAAGATGAAGAGGGGAACTGAAGGGAGGTGGGAGGGACCAAGACCACAACACACACAAGAGCTAAGAAGAAAACCAAGAGCTACATGCTGTATGGCACCAGGGTGGCATCTGGTGGAGAAGCCCCCTGAGGTCTATGCAGTCAGAAACGACTTCACGTCTGGCTGCCTGGTGCATGGTGAAGGTTGGGATAGGCCCAGGGAGCTGGAACGGAGCAGTGTCCACATTGGAATCACATGGAGATGTCCTTGGGTCACATGAGAGGGCTGAACTGTAACATCATGGATCTCCATGCTGTTCTTGGTGGGGACATTGGCGTATCTTGGAGTATCTTGCAGAACACACCTGTGAACTCCAGCCCAGTTCTGGGTCACAACCTCTAGGCAAAGCATGGACTGGGTGATGCCCCCAAGATGTGATGTGTCCACCAAGCTGAGGCCTGCTGGACTCACTGGAGGGGGAAGCCAGTGAGCAAATGCGGTGGATGAAATGACTGGGAGAGTATGGAACATCCCAGGAAGGGGGAGTCTAAAGGCCCAGGCTGGGACCCCTACACCATGACCCCTGCTGGCTCTTGAACTGCGGAGTGGGACTTTACATTTCTTTTCTAGATTCATTTTTTATTTACACATCTACATGTGTCTTTCTGTGTGTGTATGCCATGTGTGTCAGGGTGTCCAAGAAGGCCAGAAGATGTCTGATCCCCTGGAACTAAAGTTATAGGCAGTGCGAGTTGCCTGTGTGGGTGCTGGGACTCCAACTTGGGTACTGCATAAAAGCAGTGAGTACTATAAACTGCTGAACCATCTCTCCAGCCCCCTCAGCCCGCTAGGCCTTTTTTTGTTTGTTTGTTTGTTTGTTGTTTGTTTGTTTTGTTTTTTGAGACAGAGTTTCTTTGTTAGCCCTGGCTGTCCTAGAACTGGATCTGTAGACCAGGCTGGCCTCAAACTCAGAGGTCCATGTACTTCTGCCTCCAGAGTGCTGGGATTAAAGGCGTGTGTCACCACTGCCCAACTTGGTTTAGGTTTTGAGACTAAGTCTCCTGTTGCTCAGGCTGGCTTACAACTCACTATAGCCAAGGATGACCGTGAACTTCTGACTCTTCTGCCTCTGCTTCCCCAGCACTTCGCAGCACACTTTCTGAGTGTTGCATTCAAGGCTTTGCACACATTCAGCAAACATAGCCAGCTGCGCTACATTCCCAGAAGTAGGGTTGTAAAAGCTGAGCTGTGTAGCCTCATCCTGGTACACATCAGGGGCCCAGCAGGCCTGGGGTCATAGAGACAGCAGATCGCATAACCCATAAGTGGCAGTTGGGACAGAAGGGTTTTTATCACCGCTGTGAGAGGGACCTGCTGTTACCTGACAGGGCCACCTTGAGCTAAGCCAACCTCACGGAACCCAGCTGCCACCCAGAGCTGGGACAGGAAGCCAAGACTGCTGCAGAGCCTTCTGGTCTGTTTACTCTTTATAGGTCCTGAAAGCCAGGTGCTGCTGTCCTCAACACTGCTCTTGGCCTTGCCAAGGAAGGATATTTCATTGGTAAAGTTCTCACTGAGTGTAGGGGGAGGAGGGAGGAGACAAGTACCGTACTGCTGGGCCCCCCAAACTCAGAGGGGGACTAGAAGAAGAAAGGACAGAGGTGGAGTCTTGGTGCAGGAGGAGTGGTGCAGGTCAGGGGTCGCCTTCCATCCTGTCCTTGGGGCATGTGGACCTGTGCTAGAGCCTGCAGCAGGCTCTTCTCTTTGGGCAAACTGCCTGGATTTGCCTGAGCAGGTCTCGTGTACGACCTTTAATCTCAATTCCCCTCGCTGGAAAGTCAGCGTCGCCCAGCCCCTCCCTACATCTCATGCCAGCTGGACACCTCCGCGGCCACACCTCTGTGTACTTCTGTGTCTATTTAAGACAAGTCACAGTCTGCCTTAGTGCTGTGATTTGCATACTGTTTACCCCAGGAGCTCAGGTTAAGATTTAATCCTCAGTGTGTGGGGGTGAGATCATGAAACAGAATCCTGTTCTGGTGTTTAGGATTGGACCAGGTTGTTGGGTTTGCATCTCATGATTGAACTGAACTTTGGTGGCTTCTTGAGAAAAAGGGGGACACACATACACACACACACACCCTGCCTGTATCTTGCCATGTGATGTCCTTTGTCACCAACACCTCAAGTCGTTGCCAGCAAGAAGGCCATCACCAGATGCAGCCCTTTGACTGAACCTCAGAACCGTGAACCAAGGGAACCTCTTTTCTTTATAAGACAGCCTGCCTCGGGTGTTTTGTTACAGTCATTAAAAAAGGGTAAAGTAAGATACATTTCAGAAGCAAATTTTATCTTAACTAAAACAGAAAACAACACTTGTTGCCAGAAAGAAGTAACACTGAAATAAAGGTGACAGTGTCACCAAATTCTGGCCATGTGATGGCATTGCCTGCCAGGCCAATGAGTCAGGCTTGCTCTGTTTGCTTAAACAGAGCAAATGAGTTCAAGGATAGGCTAGCTTTACACCAAAATCTCCTGCCAAATCAGCCAGAGACCCGAGAGGAAATTAAAAGTCCCTTCTCTCCAAGAGACTGAGTGTGATCCCCATTATTTGTTACTGCATCTCCTGGCCATCTCATGTCTCTCTGTGAGCCTACACCCTACTCAGGGGACAGTGTCAGAAAGGGTTCTAATCTTGCTTCACTTACCTCTGTCCTGCCTTGCACGTGAGTCTGTCCGTAAAAAGTCTCGTGGTTTCAGTACTTACCACCTGCCCCTATCATAGCAAGCACCAGGGCACCTGGGTCATCTCAAGGTGGCATAGGAAACCAAGCATTTTGGAAATGGAGAGAGCTCCTGCCTGAGCCCCAGACACCATTGCTGTGGGCTGGAGAGAGCTGGCCTGGGCTTTGGGACAATCTCAGGGCCACCCAGGGGCACAGGTAGAGGGTACAGGGATAGGGAGTCAGGCAGCCTCAGGGAGGCAAGATGGCAGGTCAGTACAGCCCCGTGGTCCCCACTTACGCCTTTCTCTCTTCATCCATCCTGTTGATCTGGCCCCCAACAAACACCCGGATCTTGCATTTGCCCCATCTCTTCTTGCGGTGCAGGAGATAGGGGATGAGGAGGGTGAGGCCTGTCAGGGACAATCCCCAGGAGCCAAGAGGAGCAGACTCAGGATAGAGCTTTGTGTGTTTCCACCCCACATTGCCGCAGCGAAACCCTCCCCACTCTGGACCTTAGCTCCTCACAGTGGAGGAACTCACCAGACTAAACCCACTGACCATGGCGCTCAGTGGGGCTGGGGTTTATTTGGCTAATGTGGGAGGCGATAGATAGATAGATAGATAGATAGATAGATAGATAGATAGATAGATAGTTTCTTTGTGTAGGTAGCTCTAGCTGTCCTGAAACTCATTCTGCAGACCAGGTTGGCCTTGAACTCAGAGATCTGCCTGCCTCTGCCTCCTGGTTATTTGGCCTTTTTGAGACAAGGTTTTATAATGCAGCTGAGGCCGGCTTTGAACTCTTGATCCTCCTGCCTCTACCTCCCAAGTGCTGGGATTGTAGGTATGTGATACCACATCCAACCAATGAGGTAGTTTTAAATAGCAAGCTGTCACAGAGCACTTGGTGCATGAGGGTGATGAGTTCGCCTGGGAACATCCGAACGGTCTATTTCCTGAAAACTGAACATCCGACCCGTGAGTAGGAGCCGGTGCTTCCTGTCATCTCTCCATACTTGGCCAAGGCCCAGCCACCATGCGGTCAGCATATGCTACTCTGTGCCTCAGTTTCCCTATTTTGGAGAAAAAGGCTGCATTGGGCTAGCCCACAAGAACACTTGCTGCCGGGCATAGATTCATACATTCCAGCCTGCCTGAGTGTCATTCAGCAATGAACTACACAGGTGCTCTTGGATATCCACAGGGGAATTAGCTCTAGGACCTTCTACAGTGTGGTGCAGAATCTATGTGGAACCTACACGTGGCCTTGCATATCCCTTAGGTCACCTCCTATCACACCTGCCTCAAACCTTGTACCGTGAAAATCGCTCCTGGGTTTTATTGTGAAGGAAATGGCGACAGGAAGTTAGTTTGTATATATTTGATGCAGACATAATTGGCTTTTTTCCCTTCTTCCTTATTTTGATCTATATTAGAATGGGTTCCAGGACTGACCTGGAACCCACAGACACAGATGGCTGATACGTTCAGTTGGGGGTAGGCCTGTGGTCTCTTGCTGACTCTATCAAAGGTAGCATCATTAAAGCCGAGGGTTTTGTTTTTAAATCAGGACAGGCTAAGGCCTCTGTCCACTTTGCTGGCGTCTGGGTCCTACCAGAGGCCTCGGCAAGTACAGCCTAGAAGGGCAGGTCATAAGATGCAGAGACCTGGAAGACAGAAACTCCCAGGGGACAGGGACGGGTCTGGGGGGACCTGACCTCCATCATCAAACAGCCAGTAGATGTCGATGGTCTTCTTGCCTTGCTCCGACTGGAAGATGGTGCTGGCCTGCTCCTCCTGTACCAATGCCTCGGGGGCTGCTGAAGAAGGGGCAGGTCTGGGCCAGCAGGCTCACTTCCAGGACCTCCCTGAAAACAGCCGGCTTTCCCAGTGAGGTGGGCTGGCCACTGTCACCAAGGTGGGCGTGCAGTGGCCAGAGGCATTCTGCAGGCCTGGCCGGACACAGCTAATGTCCTTTCCCATGCTTCTTAGAGTATTGTGTGAGCCCATTGCCAGCTCCCAGATCCACTCCCCCGGAACCTGAGGACCCTGGGGGACTACTGTTTGGAGAACGCTCTTCCTTCTTTGCAGCATCCCTGTTCAGATGGAACCTGCCCTTCTTCTCCCCCTCACAAATGCAGCAGGACATCCTTGCACCTGCTGCCAGTTTCCCTCAGTGCAGGTGCCCCTGAAAGAAGGGGGCAACATGCAGTCCTCTCTGCAGATGATTGAGAGGAGAGAGAGCTGGACCTTGAGCCCACAGCCCCAGAGTCATCACTGGGCTGGCCATCTTCAACGGAAACTCAAAACCCACAGTATCCCAGCCTCACTTATTAGGACACTGCTGTCACAAGAGAAAGCCATTTACTCTTGGCCAAGTGCCCAGATGTTCTGACGCTAGCATCCCCCTAGCACAAGAGAACCCTGATCCTCTGAGTCAGGGAACTGACCCGTGACAGACACAGATGGCCTAGCCCTGCTGCCCACTGGCTCCCATGCCTTCCTCTGCTGGGTCAAACTTTTTTTTAACTGTAAAAAGATGGGGTTGGGGATTTAGCTCAGTGGAAGAGCGCTTGCCTAGCAAGCACAAGGCCCTGGGTTCGATCCTCAGCTGAAAAAAAAAAATAGCTGGGGATAGCTGGGCTACAGGTACTCCTGCCTGGGATGCTGGGACCCTCACCTCCTGGAGTTCCTCTAACGCTAAAAGTAAGTCCCCCTCACTCTTCCCTGGGGTAACTGACCGCTGCTTGTTTCCCTTTGCCCTGGCTTCCACCTGCCGCCGCCCCCCCCCAAGCCAGCTGTTTTGACTTCTGCTCCTCCGCAGTCACATCACCTCAGGGTGGAGGGTGCTCCACCTGAGCCACTCTCTCCAGCTCCACCCTCCTCAGCAGCAGGCAGGTCTTGTCCTCAGAGAGGCCTCTGAGCACCCTGCATCCATCTCCTCAGGACACTTTCCTGTCTGAGGTGACCTGTGTGCCCACCATGACAAGCACCGGCTTTGTCCCCAGAGGCAGCACCCTGGGTGGGGAGAGGCTTCGCTGGTTACCTGCCTAGAGCAGTCACAGTAGCTTGGCTGCTGACTCTGGCAGTGACTACATAAATATTTACTCTTTAGATGCTGTGGGAAGGCATGTCCTTGGCCCCTGGCGACAATGTCCCTGCCAGCAAAGAACAGAGTCTTGCCTGCGTGTCTGCCGGTCCGGACCTCTCTTTGTCTTTCCCACATCTAACCATCACTAACTGAGACTCTCCACAGCCAGGTACAGCTTCCAAATGCTGAAAACGTGTTCCTCTTCTGAGCCCCAAGGACATACGGAGATCTCGAGGAGGCCCAGTGCCCATGGCCTTTACGTATTTTCCTTGTGGTGTCTCTATATGGGTGGCCTCCTCCTCTTCGCCTTTTTTCTCTCAGATCCTCTTCACCCACATGGTTATCCGAGCACGACAGTGACGTGGGGGAGTTCTAGTTCCCTGTCTGCCCCTAGCTGGAAGCATGACCTTGACCTGGTCGCTTCCCTATACTGGGTCTCATTTCTGTTTGGAAACAAATGGGCTCCAAAGAACCATAAAGGACTGGCTATCTACAAGTTGGTGACTTCACTAATTTCTCCCTCTCTTCCTTGCACTGCTTAAAAGAGCCATTGGTTTTTGACAGGAGCAGATTAGGTGCAGCGTGTACTCACTGTGCATCTGCGTCACCTCAGAGACGTTGAGGCCCTCACGCATCCTCATGACACACACACCATAGTTGAAGTCAAAGGCATCACTGGAAAGGAGATGTGGGATCAAGCTGCTGGCCCTGTGACCTGGCTCCCAGGAGACCCAATGTCTAGTGTTGGTCTGTGGGCCTCAGTTTCCCTATGTGTATTGTATACAGGCAAAACTGGAGAGTCATCTGTGACACTCCTGGGGAAATCAAGTTGGGCCTACTTCATGTCACACCCATTCCTTCTTATCAGTTGACTTTGTCAACCTCGCTGCCACGAGTGAGGCTTGGGGACTCTAACTTCCACTTACACAGGAAAACCTGTCCTGGGGTGAGAGCAACCTCCTCATAGTCAGACAGTAAAGAACTGAGTAGCTGGCACTAGGGTTATATGGCCGGAACTGTAAACTGATGGACAGATGTGCACACAGGAATAGCCTCCCTCACGTGACAATACTGAGGCCTCCCCGAGGGTCGTCTGGCCCACAGGGCTAAGCTCCCTCAACAGATTCCTCCAATTACACATCTCTGGACTGCCTTGGACACTGGAGCAGCAGTGAGCCTGGGGGCCAGATTTTCAACCCCATATCACAATTGTGTCAAGCAGCTGGGGTGACAGCTGAGTCCCATAGAGGGTTAACAGCAGGCCCAGATGTAGGTCCCAGAGCCTCAAGGCTCAGCTTGTGTTTTGATGGTACTTTCCCTCTGTGTGGCAGAGCAGTGGAAAAGCAATCCAGACGGGTGTTCCCTACACTCCAAAGGAAAGAGCTGGAGGTGCTGAGGCTCAGAGTTCATGTTCGAAGCCCTCAAGGACTCTCCTTGGGCCGGTTTCCCACCTCTGCTTGCGTCCCACCCAAGAGCTCGCGAGTGGGGAACTGTGAGCCTTCAAGGATTTATTTCTGTTTAACAACCACTATTCTCAGCTACTCTGGAAAGCTGACTGGTCCAGCAACCCTGGGCCTGCATTCTGAGGGGCATGCTTGCCCAGAGCTTGCCACAGTCTCCACTGCTCCCTAGAGTCCCAAATCTGGCCCACTCCACTCTGTGCTGCCTGCTCACTTCAGTGTCTGTGAAGGCCAAGGTGAGGCACCCTCTGTCAGTTCCACCTCAGCCTTCACCAGGTGACTACAGGTGTCTGTCTACACTGCCTCTGCTCTGCTTCCCCAGGCCCAGGGAGCCCCAGTGGCCCAAACCAACAGCTCATAGGCTGCACCTTCACGCTCACTCACTGCAGGATGCCAATGTAGTCCTCCACTGTGGCCGGGTGAGCAGACTGCCAATTTTTCTTGAATCCAACCACCAAAATGTTGGGTTTCATTCGCCCCAGCCCCGAGGCCTGCCGGAATAGGGGTGGAGAATCAGTCAGATGATCTGGTACTCAGGCCCTGGGATCAGCAAGGGCTCTGTTCTATGACAAATCACCAGCATGGGGCTATTGTTCATCCCAGCCACCTTTACCTCCCATGCTTCAGGAGCTCAGAGTTCTGTCCAGCCAGAAAGCGTGTCAAGTCAGAGGACTCTTGGGCCACCTAGTCTATATATCCTCTCTCCCCCTTCTCTCTCTTTTGTTGGTCTTCCTGTCTCTGTCTCCAATGTGTGGGGATTACAGGAGTTCACATCCTAACAGGCTCTCTCTCCACCTCTCTCCCCACACCCTCATGACAAGATTCTTTAAAAGATTTGGAGTGAAATCAATATAACAAACTGACCATTTAAGGGTAGGGTATGGTGGTGCACGCCTTTAACCCCAACACCAGAGAGGCAGAGACAGGCAGATCTCTGTGAATTTGAGGATAGCATGGAGGTCTACATAGATAGTTCCAGTTAGCTAGGGCTGCACAGTGAGACCTTGTCTCCAAAAGAAATTAATCATTTCAAAGTGAACAATTCAAAACAAATAAATGCAAATTCATATATACCTGTATATGAGAGAGAGAGAGAGAGAGAGAGAGAGAGGGAAGGAGAGGGAGAGAGAGAGGTATACATGCCTTTAGTAACAGCTACCAAGAGTCTGAGGCAGACAAGGGGTCTGCTCAATGGTAGAGCACTTGCCTAGCACTCAGGAGGCCCTGTACCTGATCCCCAAATACCACTATCCCCATCCCCCCACTCCCCAAAGCTAAAGCAAGAGGATCTTTGCTTGAGCCCACAGAATCTGGGGCATACCAGGCAACATGAGTCAGAAGCTTGTATGCTCTGCATAGTAGTTACTTGTCTCAAACAAAACAAAACAAAGAAACCCACAAAACGACCAAACAGAAAGAAAGAAAACCAAGTGTATGCTTCACTGTCATCCTCTCTATCTGCTTCTAAAATCTAAGTTTTCTGAACCCCTCCCCCAAAGAGACCTCACACATTTTTTTTCATGTTGAGAAACAGTTAAAACCATTGAAAAGGGTTCTCAGACGTTTCACATGAAAACGTGGAGGAGTAAATTCATTGCCCAGTGGAACATTCTGGATGTTAATCTGAGGGATGGTTACACACCACTGTGTGGCGTCCACATACACAAACATTTGTGTAGTTTTTACTTCACTAAATGAAAACTATATCTGAAGAAGTAAGAGGGAAGAGTCACATAGGCCGAGACTTCCAGCTACCTAGGGGGGTGAGGCAGGAGGATTGCACGCCCCAGCCCGCCTGGACTGCAGAGTGAGCTCAAGGCCAGCCTGGACAATTTAGTGAGACTCAGTCTCAAACACTATTTTCTAAGTAAAAAGGGGTCTGTGGATGTAACTTGGTGGTAGAGTCCCAGGACGTTGGGCCTTGCACGCTGCCTCACTGAGGCAGCCCCTGGGAAGCCTGCCAGTGCACCTGCATGAGAATCTGGACGCCACTGCGGAGGTCCTCAGCGATGACGTCTGAGTAGAAGGCCTTGATCCTCCGCTTGTTCAGCCACTTGGTGTGCCCACTGGCAATGTGCTGGAGCTCAGGCACTCTCTGCTTTCCGGGTCCCTGTGGGTGAGGGGCAGGTGGTATCGGGGTTGTCCCCACCAAGCAGCCTGACTCAGCCTTCCTCCCACCCTAGAGGCTCCCCTGAGACTCAGAAGCACCTAGAGGTGTTCTTGATTAGAGGAAAGACAGAAAAAGAGGAATCGAAGCGAAGCGCTATGGCATTGGGTGGTGGAGGTAGGGTCAGCCTCAGCTACATGGTGAACTTGAGCCAGCCTGGGCTTCCTGAAAGAGGGACCTGGCTCTGCTGGATCCCCTTTCCCTGCCCTTCCTATCCCCTGGCAGACATTGCATCCAGGTCCCCTGTCTCCCCAATTCCCATACCCCCGTCTCCCCCACCCCAATTCCCATCAGTGTACAGACGTCCCTCCCACTCCTCACTCCCCCAGAAGCACTCACAATGAGCACATGGCCACAGATCATCAGGCTTAGGTTCTGGGTAAATGTGCTCACAAAGTCCACCAGCGCTGGCCGGAAGTTGGGGGGTCCCGTAAGCACCAGGCACTGGGGGCTAGGAAAAGAGGGAACACAGCATGAGGTGTCAGGAGAGAGCCCTCAGGGCTTCCGTGCTCAAGGTAGGTGGTCCTGGACTCCTGACTCTCGATGGCCCTGGGTGAGGCTGTGTGCACTGGGACACATTTTTCCAGCTGTGACTCTGGGGGTCTTTCAGGTATTTTTGAGGTCATGATACTAAGTCTCCCTGTTCTTCTGGCGTCGACCGACCATCAGACTCACCAGCCTACAAACTTCCTTTGCCCTGCCAAGCCCAGCATGGTGAAAGCAGAGTAAAGGTCAGTCATAAGGAAACCATTGTTTACAAACTCCCTGTACCTTTGTGTTGAGAGGCAGCACAGGACTGTCTTTAAGCACCCCTGCCAGTCAGAGCCAGACCCACTGGTTCCTTTACCAGCTGGGCAAACAGGGCTAGTTAACATCTCCAAGCCTCATCTATCTTTGCCTGTGTCTGAGGTTAGTGCTGTTGCAGATCTCAGGAGTTTGTCATGAGTGTCTGAGTCACAGTACACAGGGCATGAATAAATCTTAGAGATTATAATACAGTCAGGTGGGAGAAGCACGGAGGTGAATGACCCCCCTCACCGCTGGGCACCAGCTTTGAGGAGCACCCTGGGCAGGTTGGTCACTGCCAGCACCCCAGTATTGTATCACAATAATTGGTCCAAGAGACCCTGACAACAGAACAGCTTCCACAGTGGAAACTGAGGCACAAGGACCCCTCCCTTGCTTTGTCCCCCTTGGGCAATGCCAAGTCGAGCCCTCCGGCGGTCAGCTGCTCTCTACCATCAATGGATCTATCAGAGCAGAGGACCATGGCTAGCTCCAGGCTCCCGGGTGGCCTTGCTCACCGGTAGTTTTTGATGTGGTCTTCCACCTCATTGAGGCCCATGGAGTAGCTCAGGGCAAGGTTGTAGGAGTGGGCCTGCACCGAGGAGCCCCAGTTCACCTCTGAGGGCAAAAAGGAGAAAGCAAGACTCAAACTTGCAGGGAGCAACCAGTCATGTGGGGGAAGAGGGAGTGTCTACCTTTCCTAGGCCCAGAGCACCCCGGGAGCAAGGCACGGACAGACAGACAGCTGGCAGCTCTGTTCCTACCTAATATGTGCAGGTCTAGAACCAAGCGCTGCACACATGGCCACGTGATTAAGGTTATGTAGCGAGGTCTTGAACTCCCACTCAAAGAGCAGGCCTCCGAGACCACCTAGGAGGCCAGGCTCAGATGTAGAGTTCTAAGGTTGCCTCCCTCAGACTGAAGTCAGTCCAGGACCCTGCTACATGCAGGTAGACCATCTTGCTCAGTACCCACTTTCACACAGCCACCCTTGGCCACCCTGGCCTGCATGTACACACTAGAAGGTAGCCCCTCTTTGGAATCTGACAGGAGTCTGGCCCAGAGTGAGCATATTCCTTTGAGCCTCTGGCTCAGGAAGGCTGAGGTGGAGGCTAGTCTGAGTGTCACTTAAGGCTCCAGCTGGGATGAGGGGCTGGTCTGACTGCGTGGCTGCCCAGGCAGGGAGTTGAGCCCCAGGGGGACCACGGCCACACACCTGGCTTCTTGTAGATCACATAGAGCAGGAGGAACAGGACAACTCCAATGGCAATGAGAGCCGCCCACCAGGTAAGCAGGAACATGATGACCACGGAGATCACCGCCCCAAACAGCGCTGCCCACTTGCTGTAGTATTGGAAGGAGGGTCTCCACCCTGGGTGGGACCAGGTCAGTGCACATGCCCATGCTCAGGAGACTTCTTCCCAGAGCTGCAGCAATGCCCATGTCTCCATACCCAGGGCTGTGGTCCTGGCCTGAACCCACCAGCCAGGAATCCCTAGGGCTCCCCCAGCCTAAACTCCAGGGGTGGGTTAGGGAGGCCCTAAGGCATACCTCCCACAACCTTGCCTGTTGGGCATTTATGTCACCATGGTGACAAGCTACACCAGAAAGGGAACTTCCAGCCCAGGCCAAGCATAGCTCCAACATCAGCAACAGTTCTGAAGAGCCCAGGGGATTGAAAGGATGGTGGCAGACTTGAGTCTGCCTGGCTTTGTGCCAGATTAGGGCCATCCCTAGTGACCACTGTACCATGGCACATCTCTGAGAGTGCCAGGCACATTGTGGCCTGTATGGAAAGTGTTGGGATAGCAGGCCCATTGACGATCTGGGATTCAGTAGCAAAACTCTTCCTCTACGTTCCTTGCTGCCATCTGCTAGAAGGCTTTCAGCAGCAGCCCAGAGATCTGTGAAATTGAATTGCTGCAGTCTGAACGGCTCCCCCTAGAGGTGAGCTGTGCACCAAGGGCTGCACCTTCTGTGACTGGGAAATTCATCCCTTTCTGGGCAGCCTTCTGACTCCCGAGAAATGAACGGGTGGAACTAGAACAACCTCCATGTCCTGTCAAGGATGCACCGTGCTCGGTAAAGGATGGCTGACTCTGTTAGGGTACGGACTGCCCTAACAAATGTGGGTTTAAATTAAGGCGTCTTTGGACTGTCCGCCTCCACCCACCAGGCCCACTGCCCCTCTGCACCTCTTCCTGGGGTTGGGGGGGAGGAGGCGGTTCTGCTTACCGGGTGAGTTGGTGATGGAGGCGTGAAAGCAGCTGAAATTGATGAGGGCGTAGGAGCAGAGGAAGAAGTTGGAAATGATGGGGGCGATGGTGTTGAGCTCAGCTTCAAAAACCCAGGGAGAAAGGGGCAGCATGTTGGACTCCACCACAGCGGCTGCCTGGCACCTACAGCAGCCCCTGGCACAGCCAGGCCTTGCCACTCAGTCAGCTCAACCTCCTCATCGGGAAGTGAGTCCTTTCTCCCTCGAAGTTCAAAGGGTCAGTGTCTTAGAAAAGCGAGGGCACCGGCAAGATCACTCAGCTGGGAAAGACACTTGCCACCAAGCTTGCGGGCTGGAGCTAGAGCTTTGGAACCCACGTGGTGGAAGGAGAGAACTCCTATAAGTTGTCCTCTGACCTCACATGTGCCCCTCCCCCAAATGTAATTACAAAAATATTTAGAAGGTGAAAGACAGTGGGGATGGACTCTGTCAGGCGACTGGGTGACCAAGGGCAGTGGTTATGACTCTTTGGGGACACAAATTAATATAAGGAATACATCTGGCAATGTGAGCCAGGACCCCGAGAGTGGCCCTCAACCTTCCTAATGTTGTGACCCTTTAATACAGTCCCTTCTGTTGTGGTGACCCCCCAACCATAAAATTATTCTTGTTTCTACTTCATAACTGTAATCCTGCTACTGTAGTGGGTAGCCATCCCAGCATTGGCCTGGAAGTTCCAACCCCCATTGAGGCTTCAGTAATGATCACACCCACAAGGCAGGGCAGAGGGGGGAGCGGAAGACCGAGGATCCAGAGGAGGTCGCTCTCTTGGTTCGGGGACGCTGGACGCAGGAGGTAGACCGAGCAGAGTTCTCCAGAGAACACCGCCGGACTGTGCTATACCTTTGCCAGACCCTGCAACCTACCCCTTCATTTGTAAGTTACCCCACAAAATAAACCTCCCTTTTAACTACGTGGAGTGGCCTTAATAGTTTCACCAATATGCTACTGTTATGAATTGCAATGTAAGTATCTGATATGCAGGATATCTGATATGCAACCCTTGTGAAAGGGTCTTTCGGCCCAAGGGGCTACAGCCCACAGGTTGAGAACCACTGCCTGAGACTGTTTTGCAGTTCTTCCCTCCTATCTTCCCTGTCTCCCTCACCCCAGTACACCCAGATAAACTTGTGTGTGTTCTTAGGGTCTCCTAGGGGCCCAAAGAAAGACAAACAGCTCTTTTGGACCAGGTACTTCTGCACATAGCCCCATTGGGTCCCTTTGAGTATCTAGGATCATAGTCCTCAGATTGGCCAAGTCAGAGCCCCCAGCGCAAAGGTACCACCCATGAGCCTGCAGTTACAAGGAACAGGACTGGACCTGGGCAGCAGGAGATAGGGGTGGATCTTGAGGCCAACTGACTAGACTTCTCTATCCCCTAGGTGAGACACCTCCTCATACAATGCAGGATCTAGTGTCTAGAATCTTCCCTTGGCTGACAGCAACCAGACTGTTAGAGCAAGTCTAATGAGTGGTTGACTGCTGGGGCCAGCCTGAGCAGCAGACACCTGGCTGTAACAGGAAGATGCCTCTGAATGGGCTTTCCACAGCTTATATGGCCTGGATTCTGCATTGGGAGCAGGGCAGGGGATGCCCCCTACTCTGCAGATAAGCAAACTGTGACTCAGAGAAATGATTTAACATAGCCACACAGCAAGAACAGGGTAAAGCCAGCAAAAGCCAGTCAACCTGTTAGGTTGCCCTGTTGTCTGGGCACTTTCTCCTTGGGAGGGTCCTGACTGGGTGAGAGGCTGGCTTTCTCAATGCATCTGCAAAGGTACTGATTGAGCTAGCCATTTGTTTCAGCTTGGCCCATGCCCACAGGTGTCCTAGGGGTGGGATGGTGTCCCAGCTGTCAGGACACTGGAATGCAGAGGCAGGAGAGGCCTATCAGCAGAATGGTCTACTACCTGTCTGGAGGTGGGAACGGATCATGAGGCCTTTCCAAAGGCCCTTCAAGGTAGGCCTTCACCCACTCAAGAGATACTCAAGTGGTGTTTGGAGTTCGCCTTAGTGGCAAAGCAATTGTTCAGTATGTGCCTGGCCCTGGTTAGTTCCATCCCCAACACAAACAAGTACCATTCACAGAGTGCCCTGTGACAGCTGGGCTAAGAGAAGCGGGCCCTAGGACCTGCACAGAAGGCCGGGGAAGGAGCCTCTTACCAATGATGATAAAGGCCACTGCGATGGCGTAGGCCAGCAGGTAGCCGCGCACAGGCTCCTTGTTCTTGCCATAACCCTTGCCGAAGAAGCCAATCAGCGGGTACAGCTGGTCTTCGCAAAGGCACTGTGGACAGTGCACACCACTCTCAAGCTCTGGCTGGGACCTGACCCTTTCCCTATCCCAGGGCCTTATGCTCTTGACCCTGTGTGGTCCCTCTCTGACCTCAGCAAGTTTCTATTCTGGGAACAGGGTAAAACCCAGACCTTTCTTCACCTGGAGACAGGGCTGTTTCCTTTAAGAGTTTGCTAGCCTGTTCCCTTTCCCTCCACCCAGACCCATATCACATGACCCATATCACGTGAGGAATCTTTCTACTCGGTGCTCCCCAGTCACAACCCACAGCCCACTCGCAGTGGCCCCTTCCTGCACCCTTACCTGGAAGACCTTGGCGGCAGAGACAAGACAGGCCAAGGCAGAGGACAGCGTGGCTCCGAAGATACCCGCTGTGATCAGGGGCGCAAAGGCGGACACCATGCTCATGGTCTGTGGGAACCGCAGGGGGCTGAGCTAGAAACCCTACTGTGCACCCCTTCCCCACTGTGGTCCTGACATCTCAACCCCCAGTGGGGACCCAAGGCCTACTCATAGGCAGGAGGTGGGGACGAGAGCCCCACCTGGGCAGGAGGCCCTGCCCCAGGCTTGGGCAATAACTTTCCATGGTCTCCTACCTCTCCAGCCTTGGGTGTCCCGTAGCCAGGCCCACCGCTTATACCTGGTAGTAGTTGATGAGACCGTAGCGGCAGCTGCGCTGCTGGGAGCATTCTGTGAAGTTCCAACCATAACCACAGGCCAGCCCTTCACAGGTGCCTGAGCCAGGAGCCACTGTGTCATTCAGGTCCCCAGAGGCATCTCTTACCACACAGGAGCCTGAGAGGAGGAAGGTGTGTGTTGAAGGTGTGTGTGTGTGTGTGTGTGTGTGTGTGTGCGCGCGCGCGTGCGTGCGTGCATGCGTGCATGCCTGCCTGCCTGCCTGCCTGCCTGCCTCTTTTCTTCCCTTCTGTCCTTTGCTTTGCCCTCCTCCTCTTCCATCCCCAAAGGCTGGCCTCCTCTGCAGAGGGTGGGTCACTGCGGACGGGCTGGCTCCTCCTTTATTACCTGACAGTATTAATGATAGCGGCAAGTATGGGACTGTTTTCGGTTTACCTGACAATCTGGGCAATTTTAACCAAGGCAGAAAGAGCTGAAGCGGCCTGCCCAATGTCCTTAAAGAAGAGACCTGGCTCTTAAGCCCCGTGCGCCTATAAAATAGTTCAAGTCCCCTGGCCACTTGTGAACAGCTTGCCTCCAAGGTGAACGCTGGAAGCCAGAGTACCCAGAGATGCAAGGAAGATGTCAACCTGGTCTGGCCTCCCTCACCATGAAGATGCTCTACCACTGTGGAGGTGACAGAGGCCCAAGAATCAGGGTTCAAGGGCTTCCCTGCCTAGTTAGAAGCCAGCCCCACACAGCAGTTTCCTCCAGCCTGACTACAGAGCACATCCATTTTTCTCTTTCCCACCATCTATGCAGTCTGGCTACTCACCAATGGTAGCCGAGATGGCAAGGTAGGAGATGGTGGTCCAGAAAATGGCCATGAGTGTTCCTTTGGGGATGGCTACAGCAGGGTCCTGAGGGAAGGCATGGTATTATCAGGGAGCCTGTGGGATTCTTTTGGGCCTCGGTGCCTTGGCAAAGGCTGGGCAGGGGTGGGGTAAGCAGCAGACCCTGAGCTTGGACCCTCAGAACCTGTCCAGTCCCGGAAGAAGAGGGCCCATGACTGAGGACCTACGAGATAGCCATCAGCTTGTGGTCCCAGGGCTGAAACCAATGAAGGTGAGAAACCTCATCAGCTCCATAGCCCACCCGCAGGGGACCCTTAGCAAGGCTCACTTGGGCTTGGGTGTGTGTGTGTGTGTATGTGTGTGTGTGTGTGTGTGTGTGTGTAAACCTATGCCTGGCTCACCACCTCAGACTCATCTGTGAGCAGAGGCAGCAGCCACCTACAGCTGGAAATTGATGAATGAATCAATCACCCAGACCTGGACCCTGTTCACCTCACAAAGTGTCACAGTAAATCACCATTAACTGATTAATTTGTCTGGCTCTCCAGCAATAAAGTCACAGAAGACATTCCCTAAACATTCTCCTGCTCCAAGAAGGAGATTTTTTCCCAACAACAATGACATTCCTTACTCCACACCCCCACTCCATCCACCCACACACAGGTCATAGCCTCCTCCTAGGCACTTTTTCAAACAGAACTTCTGCCCAGCTAGTGAGGAACTGAGGGTGGTAGGGCCTGAGGAGGGCAGGGTTACAGAGCTTCTGGTGCCTGACCCACACACCCACAGCCTTGGACTCCAGGAGCTGGAACCAGAGCAGCTGCACCAGCTACTTTTCCACAGTAGGCCTGTAGAAAAGCCATAACTGCCCCACCCAGGAGGCACAGACGCCAACCCAGGGGGGAGGCCAAGTCTGCCATGAAATAACTGTCTGCAAACCTCCCAGCGCTCTGTGAGGCCCAGTAGACAGATGACATTGTGGAAAGGGGGTGGCAGGCGGCTGGCGAAAAGAGAATAGAGGTAACAAATGGAAGGAGGCTGCAGTTTGGGGAGACTTGAATCAGCTGGGGTCTCTGTTAGGGGATCCTATGACCCTAGCCTTACAATAATCTGAGTTGTACACAGTGAAGCCCTGGCCCCAATTCCAACAGGCCATGGCCGCCTGAGTGTGGAGCTGTTGGGGTTTCTCACCCATAAGGATTTCCCAGGCCTCAGCTATAGTCTTAACCCAGTAACTATGGTGATGAGCATCCTCTATCCCCCTCAATCCATATCCACCCAGAACCTCAGAATGTGCCCTTATTGGGGAAGAGGTCCTTGGAGGTGTCTGGAATAGAGGTAAGGCCATTTTTGTAGGGAGTGGAGGAAGCCCTTAGTGAGTGGAGTCTTGAGTGAATGTGCCAAGGACTCCGATGCCTCAGCCTCCTGGGAGTGGCAAAGCCTTCCGTGGGTGAGGCTCAAGCGTGATGGCAAAGTTTGTCTTGAGAGTCTAAGTGCAAGTGAGTGACCAGTGTGTACAAAGACTAGCTTGCATCTGCAGCTTCTTCCTCCTCCGGGATGTTTATAGCCTGAGACTGCTCACCTTCAGAGACATCTACCAAATCTAGTAACCCCTCCTGTGTGCTGTACCTAATGAACACGTTCTGGGCTGCTGCTGACGGAAGGTGACCTCCAATGGAGTGCAGACCTCCACCAGACCCAGCTTTCCTGTATGTGTGTCTGTGTCCATCCTTCCTTCATTCTCTCCCCGCCCCTAGTCAGGTTCCAGGACCCAAGCAGAGACAGTCAATGGGAAGTAGAGACAGGAGAATGTCCAGGTTATGAGCCAGTTAGCCCAGTGTGTGCAAGGGTAGACAGTGAATAAGCCGTCTCCAGCAAGATAGAAAGACCAACACACAAGGTCATCCCCTGAATATAATACGTACACCTTGTATGTGCATGCTTAAGCTTACACATATGAGTGTGCACACATATACACACATGCACACACATCATATACACACAAAATATGTGAAGGTTCATAAACTGGGATTGGTGATACAGTTCAGTGGGTAAAAGCCCTTGTACAGACCTAATGACCTGGGTTTGATCCCCAGATCTCACTCTGGAAAGGGAGAACAAAGTTTTGAAAGTTATCCTCTGACTTCTGCATGTGTGCTGTGCTACGTGCACACTTGCACTGATGCACGCACACCTCCTACATACAAGCACACACAGTAATAATTTTTCAAGCTGTAAATAGCTGTTTAAGTGAGATCTCTCTAGTCTATAAGCTTCCATGGTGTGGCTATAGCCAGCCCCTGCCCCTCTCTATGCTTGGCTTATTAGTCTACATGATGATAACTGGACAGAGACGACAGCCAGCTTCCCGCTTGCACATTCTCTGCTCTAAGCACTTTATGTGAATCAGCTCCCTGAGTCTACACCTGCTCTACACACTACTCTACAGTAGGGGAAACTGAGGCTTGCAGAGACTACCCAGAGTCTCATAGTGGGGGCTCTGCTGTTGAGCACAATTCCACAGGAAGGGCACAGCCAAGTCCAAAAGCCAACTTAAGGCCTGAGGACCCAGGACACAGCAAAGGCTCCACCCGACCCAGATCTCAGATACATGCTGGCCCTGACATTGAACACTGGGGACCAAAGCTTGGTAACAGTGACAGTGACAGTTAACAGGGCTTGAAGAGGATTCAGACTGTCTAAACACAGACAAGACCTAACGACCTGAGGGTAGGCACCCCTGAGGGTAGGCACCCCAGGCATCTGCCAGCTGCTCTCTTGAAAGCAATAGGGTAAGCAAGCATTCTGATCCCCGAGCCTCACTGGGAGATCCATGTCTAGCCAGCTGAGCAGGCTGCTTTCTGTGTTGTCCCCCAGGAACAACCTGGCTTGCTCTTGGCTTTGCCCAGGCTGGCAAGAATGTTCTTCAGTTTTCCTGATCCTCCTGTCTCAGCTTTATGAGTGCTGGGGTTCCAGACCTGGGCCTCCATGCCCAGCTTGCCCAATTCTTAATTCTGTGAGAAGCATGACTTGAGGAACACCCCCAAAGGAAGGAGACCAAGGTCGGCTATGAGTTCACTGCCAGGCCAGGCACTTCATTGGCTCCCTGCCTGGCACGCCACCATCTCTTTGGTTTCTGCTGGCAAGAGCCATCCCATTGCCTCGCTGCAGAGCGCATTGCACATTTGAGTCCACACTGCTGCTTTGAGCCCATTTCACTACCAGTCAATCAACAAACACACCCAGTACCTAGCTTGTGTCTGACTCTAAGCAGGAAATAGAGATAGAGACATTGGGCCCACACCTGACACTGGGAACACACCAGGGGGGGGGGTGGAAGGCCAGGAAGATGTGTTGCAGGAGGGATTTGAAAGAGGCTCAGAACTTGCAAAGTAACAACAACAGGGCATAGTAAGTCTCTTAGTTAAAGGCCTGTTGTGAACAAATGAGTCTGTCTTCAGGGCAGAGCTGGGGTCCTGGGGATGGCATCAGGGTTCAAGCATGTATGTCCTCTACGGTGCCAGACAGTGAGGATAGGCTTGCTCACCTTAAGGTCCCCAGAGATATTGGCTCCTGCCAGAATGCCTGTGGCTGAAGGGAAGAAGATGGAGAACATCCCAAAGAAGCTGCCATCGACGCCTCTCCAGTCTGGCACTAAGTTCTGAACAAAAATGTCCCCTGGAAAACCAATGCCTAAGTCAGAGTCACCCCGGAAGGTTGGCCACCTGGGGGCCCTGTCAAACCTGCAGTGAGCTCCCCAAACGAAGCCTTTGGCCACGGGAGAAGATCCCAGCCTCTTGTGCCCATTGAATGAGTCAAATACACAGACCAACTGTCCTCATCCACAGAACCACCATCAGGGCTCCTGACCTCACATACCATGGTAGCTGTAGAAGCCTTTGGAGGCCTTGTCTTCAGAAGCCGGGATCAGTGTCCCCACCAGATAGTTGGCAAAGGACACCATGATGACAAGAAAGAATAGCACCTGGGCCTAGAGCAAAAGACACCAGAGGTCAGATGGCAATGCCAGCCTTCAGGGGCCTGCTGTGATCCTTCACTCTAGCCATACAACTGTTTCCTCCCCTAGGTCAGACAGTGAGGAGTCAGGGATATGACAGTGAAGGATGGCCTGAGATTAGAAACAGGTTGGGGGCTACATTAGCAAGGTAATCTGGAGCAGTATTTCCCAGCAGCAGACTCTTAAAGAGGAGGATGAGTGAACCACAAAACCACCTGAGCCAGGAGGCCAGAGAGCAACATGGAGAAGAGAGGCAACAGGGCCACAACCCTCCCAAATTGAAGGCGCCCTTCTGGTCCAGTCTGCTGGCTGTAGTCTAGCAATTCTTCTCTTGTTTCATGGTACGAAACCTCTGACATTTGGCTGCATACGTGGATACAAGAGTCAGCAGGACTGAAGAGCACATTTCCCTGCCTCCCTTGCAGCTATGTGCGGCTATAAGACCAGGTTCTGGCCAATGGGGTGTGAGCAGGAGTGATATGTTCAACTTCTGGCTTTAGCCTAAGAGTATGGGGTAGGGAATCCCCTGCCTTCCTTTCAGCCTTCTCCTTTCCCTCTGCCTGGATCTCAGGAGTGATGATGCCGGCCACTGTGGACCAGGTGAACAAGGGCCACACTCAGGGATGGAAGGTCACAGGCTGGAAGGAATCTGCATGTCTCTCCCCACCCCCATGTAAACCACCATGCTAGCCTGAACCCACACTCTGGACGGCTGCAGGAGACAGAACAAAGCCTGTCTTAGGGTCTACTTGTCCTAGCAGCAGCAGCACTCCAGTCCTGGTTGATACATAAAGAAGAGGCAAAACCAGACCCAGGCCCACCTTCTCGCTCCCGCCACGTCCTCCTCACCTTGGACTCCCACTCCATTCCAGCCAGTGAGATGGCCAGCAGCACGGTGACAGTGACCACGCCGATGATCCGGATGTCATTGACGGGGTCTACGATGGGTGTGCCGTACTCCTGCGGGGAGCAGGCTAGCTGCGTGTTCGTATTCACCTGTTCTCCTCCAGACCCCCCTCCATTTACTTAGGGCATACCTTTCGATGATGCTCCACCTCCCCCAAAGGACTACCACATGGGCCTGGACATCATGGCCCAAAGGTAACATGTACCCTAAAAGGGGTCTTATAGGGATGGTATGTGCTTAATGAGAATTTTATTTTCACCCAAAGTGACCAGACATAGCTTTGGTCAATAGTAATTAGATTAGGCAGCAGAAGGAAGGCCTAGTCCAGTGTGAGGAGCAGTATGGGGAGGTTGCCCGGCTTTCTCTGCCCCAGGCCTGGCCCCTCACCTGAAGGAGGTCCCGTACGGTCTCTGCAAAGCCCACAGTGTGCATGGCCACACCCACAGCATTGGCAAAGGCGAAGATGAGGCCAATGGAGCCCCCCAGCTCTGGGCCCAGACTCCGGGAGATAAGGAAATAGGTGCCACCTAGCAGGGCCAGAGCAGGGAGCCAGAGAAAGAACAGTGTACTGCAGGGGAGGCAGGACAAAGGGCCACAGAGCGGGTAACCCAAACCAACTTGAGAGGTAGAGAGCTCCCACAAGTCCCTGTCTGGACTACATGGGCATCACGGGGTATGACAGGGGTAGGGTGGCAGCCCAGAGATCCAGGTGACGATGACCCCCAGGAGAACACACCTGACTTGACCTTGCCATTGGTGGAGATGGCCGAGATGGAGAGGCCTGTGATGGATGTCACCATGACGGACAGCAGGATGATGAGCCAAGTCAGCACTGTGTAGGGGTGAATGTGAACACCCCAAAACTCAATCAACACATTTCTTAGGTGAGAATCCATGGAGAAACCTGAGTCAGCCCCCTAGATCCCCATGTGACCTGAGCCCCCCAGGCCCCCATGTGACCTTTGTCCCTTTCCTTCTCTGAGCCTGTTTTGCCTCCTGAAAAAAATGGGTCTCAGCCAGAGGCCAAGGTGCAGACCTGTCGTCCCAGCATTTGGGAGGTGGAGAGTTCAAGGACAGCCTGGGCAGTATAGCAGGAGGCCCTGTGTCAAGACAGACACAGGGGCTGAGCATGGTGACACATCTTTAATTTCAGGACTCGGGAGGCAGAGGTAGGCAGATCTCTGGGAGATCAAGGCTAGCCTGGTCTACAGAGAGGGTTCTAGAATAAGCCAAGTTTACATAGAGATACCTATGTAATAAGTAATAAGATACAGTAATAAGAGCCAGGTATGGTGGCACACGCCTTTAATCCCAGCAATCGTGAGGCAGAGGCAGGTGGATCTCTGAGTTCGAGGCCAGCCTGGTCTACAGAGCAAGTTCCAGGTCCAGGACAACCAGGGGTACACAGAGAAACCCTGTCTTGAAAAACAAAGAACCAGTAATAAGGATTAGAAGGTAGCTCAGTTGGGAGAGGGCCTGCCTAGCACAAGGCCTGGGTTTGAGCCCTGGTACCACATAATCCAGGCCTGATGGCACACACCTTTAATCTTAGCACTTGGGATGTGGCAGCCAGAAATCTAAGGTCATCCATGGTTACAGAGTGAGTTTGAGACCTGGGATATAGAGGACTCTGTCTCAAAATGAAAACAAAAAGCCAGGACACCTAGGAGATAGCGAAGCACTCAGGAAAGTGCTTGGCTTACAAGCACAAATATCTAAGTCTGATCTCCACAATCCACACAAAGTCCTAGGTGTGGTGGCTCCTGTGAGTCCTCACTCTAGCTGAACTGAGGAGGCAGAGACAGGAGGATGCCTGGGGCTTGCTGACCCATCAGTCTGTCTAATCTATCTAAGTAGTGAGATCCAGACCAACGGAAGACCTGACTCAAAGGAGGTGGATGGTTCCTGAGGCGGATAGCTGAGGTTATCCTCTGCCCTCTGCACATTCAAATACAAATGTGTGCATGAGTACACACACACACACACACACACACACACACACACACACACACACACACTTGCCCAGATGGAGTTAAGTGGGTCTATCTGCCTCCTGCGGCAAGCTGCCAACGTGTGAATGGTTTCCGGACATGGGAGTGAAGGCGCTCATCTTTGACAATAGAGTCGAAGCAACAGTTGCCATGTCCTCAGTACTGTTAGGTACCAAGGCCTATGCTGTTTTCCTGAGCCCTGTAAACTTCGAAAAGGCTCTGTGAGGCAGGTACTATTACCAGACCCATTTTACTCAGGAAGAAACCAAGGCTCAGAGAAGGTTAGGAACCTCCACAAGGCTACCCAGCTTGGTGCCAGGTCTACTCACCAATGCCCGCCTGTGCCGTAATCCAAGGCAGTCGAAGGTAGAGGATCACACCCCAGATGTTGAGCATGCATCGGATCTGGGAGGAGGGTGGTGTGAGAGGTTTCCTGAAGGTCACATGCCCAAGCACAAACCTTCAAGTGCTTGTTCCCAGGCCTGGGGAACACCTGATGCTTTGTGTGCTCTCCCTCCTGTGGGCTCAGACTGCCTGACTTAGGGGAAGGGGGAGGGGAGGACATCTTTTCATCCCACCTCCTCCCACCTTGCCAGGGAGGCCTGGAATGGGTTTCAGCCTTCCTATCATTCACCCTGTTCCAAGCCCAAGACTCCGTGTCTGCCAGGTCCCAGCCATTGCCTTGGGCAGCTATTGGCCCAGGGCATGGTACTATGGGAGTGTCAGCAGCGCCCCACAGAGAGCAGAAGTCAAAGCCCAGGTTGCTCCATATTAAAGGCAAAGCCAGAGGCCATCACTGGGGCTGAAATTCCAAGTGGGAGTGCCTGCTGTGGACTTTGGCTCTGTCGAGTACAAGGGCCAGGTAAGGACATGTGTCCTTCACACCCATGAGATTTCTCTCATCTGCAGAGATGAAGACCAGCACGTGTCTGGTTCTGGACAACACAGATCAGGGCATGCTCCAACCCTGACTGAACCCCCAGGGGCGGGTGAAAGCTCTGGTTCTGAGAAACAACCATAATGGGTTTGCAGAATTAGGACCAGAAGCTAGCCTCCTGCCTCCCAGGGTAGAATTGAAGCTTTCTCCTACACCCCATCCCATCACCTTTGTAGAGACCTATAGCATCTTTCAAAGTCAAAGTCACTTGATTCTTTACTGTCTGAAGGCTTATTTATGTTCCAAGTGTTAGCAAACACTCCTTTTCCATTAGGATGCACTCGGGCGTGGGCGCGTGGTGGTGGGGGGGGGGGGAGATTGTAGATTTGTGTGTTAGTGCTGCCCTCTGGTGGCCCTGTGGGGAATTTTTTCTAATAATTCCCCAGCGGTCATTGATCCAAGAATTTTCACAGCTATAAACTAATTTGATGCTCAATTTTACAGGTAGGGAAACTGAGGCAGGAAGTAGCTAAGAACTTTCCTAAGGTTACAAGATCAGTGAGTAGCTAAGCAGAGATCTTCCCAAGTTTGGGACGCCTACACCAAATACAATTGGAGGGTACTGTGCTGTTGGGGAAATGGAGGCCCAAACTGAGCCCCAGGTCGAACCTGCCCACTAGCGTCTGAGAGTCAAAGCTGGGGCTGAACGGGGCTCTACCTCCACCTTTTCTACACATCAAGCTCCAGTCCACACCCACTCACCATCACCCCCTTGACCCAGCCGAAGCGCACAGGCTCCCCAGGGCTCTTCTCGATGTCAGTGCCTGTTTCATCCTCCACAAGTCCATCAGTCAGCTCGCGGCCTGGCCGTCCATCAAAGGCCAGGGCATGCAGGTGGCTACCTTCCTGCTAGGGAAGAGCAGCAGGAGTCGGGAAATGGGAGTTGGGGGCTTGGTGTCTGTTCAGCCCTGCCAGCCCGGGGTTTGACACACAGGCAGCCCGTGGACAGCTTCGTGGGCACAATGCCGCTGGAAGCTTGAAGGACACCACGGAGAGCAAGCTGAGCATTCAGAGTGCTCCTCCCGGTCTTGGGCAGAAGGCTGGGAACTGACAAGCACTCCGTCTGAGAAGGGAGACAGGGTTATTTGACCCTTGAGAGGTGAGGCGGTTTGATCCAGGCCACACACTGGCTCTCTGGTACAGATGGACTTGAACCCAGGATTCTACCCCAATAATACAGGTCTTCTGGTTCACATCCCTAGTCCCTGCAGCCCACTCTGGGGCTTTCTGCCCTTTCTTCCCAGCACCTCATCTCAGCATCCCTGTTTGTTGGCCCCTTCAGAGGGTTGTTTGGAAGCAGAGACGAGAGACCTGAGAGTTAGATCAGTCCCAGCTCCTGAACCTAGCATAATTCTGTCCAACTGTCAGTGAGAAAGTGAGGTCACAAGGATTGGGCTACCCGGCTTCCCAGACAGCAAAGCCAACAGGCTGACATCTGAGAGAGCCTACCATGCCCCCTGCTCAGTCTCTCTCAGGGGTGAGCAACCTGCATTTACATGAGCAGCCATGTTATCTTTGGGTTGCCAGTGCCTGGGCATTGAGTACTAGGTGTGCCCTGAGCTTCAGGGCACCTCAGTCGGCTGTTTCATTTAGATATCTTGATCCTTGAGGAAGATGCCTAGCCATCTTCACAACACAGGTAACAGAACACGTTGGGTAATCAAGGCCAATGTCGCAGGCCCGGGAAGTAGCCAGTCTTTGAACTGGTGCTTACCTTGAGAAATGAATGCAGGTCAGCCAGGGTGGGCCGCACCTTCCGGGGCTCGCCGGGCAGAGCACTGTTAGCATAGTGTTCATAGGCAGGCACTACGTCGATGGTGTTGTAACCGAAGGTGCGCATGTACAAGGTGCTGCCATGGGTCAAGTGGCTGGGGTGGCTGCTGTCACAGGTAGCTGGTGGGGGCTCGTCACCCCCCAGCAGTGTGCTGATGGTGAAGCGCCCGCTGCACAGAGCATCTCCAGGCATCTCTGTCCCAGGTAGCTCCGCCATGATGACTCTGGGTATCAAGGGAGGGGACAGAGTAGGCAAGGACGCCGAGGGTGGCTTTATAGGCTGGCTGGGCAGCAGCTGGGAGAAGGCAGGAGCCGGGCCAAGACCGCCCATGGCTAGTGAGCAGGGTCTCTGCCAGGGGTGGGAGGCGGAGCTTAGCAGCGGCTCTGCCCCCATTTCTTTCATCTTTGACATAGGGGTCACTCTGGAGCAGGAGGGCTGGGCTAGCCAGAGCCACACCGCTGAGCATCCTGCATTGGCTCTTCTGAGTCTAGGGTAGCAGAGGTTCTGCAGCTAGGTCCCAGGAAGCAGCAGTCATTAGAAAGGACCCAGAGACGGCCAACATCGCAGGTTAACAGCCCTCTCTCATTGGGCCATAGTGTATTTCTTTCCATATATTTACTATTTTGAATGGAAGTCATTTTAGCACATGCATATAAAAAAAGGAGTCTGTCTTCTGATCTCTGTCCCTCGGTGTCTTTCCTGATACATCTCAATATATAAGCCATTATGATTATGGCTTATATGAGTGTATGGGTGACTTCAAGCCAGACCTGCAGCCATCTCTTGGCTTACAAATCTGGAGGGCTTGGTGCAGGCCTCTAGGGCAGGCATAATGTCACACCTGAGCTACACATCCGTAGGCTTGGCCTACAGGGGCCAGAGCAACTGTACCTTCCCTCCCTGGCGCCCTGTAGTGTTTCCATGTAGTAGAAGGTCTAGTCACTGAAGGCTCCTAAGCCATTGCAGGAATAGTGCCCTCATGTGTGAAAGGGACCCTGAGTTTTGAGACACGAATTAGTGGATGCTCTATCTCCTAAAGAAACAGTGGGCATATGGCTGTGAAGGCTCTCGGCATCAGCTCCTCCACGGATAGCCCGACAGTCGTCTTTTCCTCAAGAGGTTGGGTGTTTAATGACTGATGGATGTGAGGCATAGAAGCTTGACATCCTGCCCTGGATCATCTGAGGCTTAGGGCCTCCACCAAAGCCTGCTTCCCTCTGCCCTCCCAGACATATGCCCTGAATGCTCACTTCTCAGTCTGCTTCTGTAGTGAGGTGACCCAGCCCCTTACAAGAACTGAAAAAGACTTCACATGTTTATTGTTGCTTTATTCATTATAACAAAGAATTGAAATCAACCTCGTCTGTCAACAAATGGATAACAAAAATTGTTATATGCATATATAACATATATATGTGCATAAATTGTGTGTGTGCATGTATGTGCATGCATACTACTCAGCTCTAAAGAAAAAAAATGAAGTTAAATTTTTTTTAGGAAAATGGATGGCCTTAGAATGAATATTAGGTGAGAGCCACAGTCTCAGATATAACATATTCTACCTCATGTGGAACTTAGCCAAAAATATATGTACATGTAGAGACAAAAGTACTTGTGGGTACACTATAACACGATGAAAGAACAGGAAAAACTAATATAAGGGAGTGAGGAAGGACTGACTGCAGGTAAGGACACAGGATATGAAAGGCGGGGGTAGGGGGAAAGCTAATGTTTTTTTCTAATTTTTTTCTTTTCTTTTCTTTTCTTTTTTTTTCAGGGCTGAAGATCGAACCCAGGGCCTTGTGCTTGCTAGGCAAGCACTCTACCACTGAGCTAAATCCCCAACCCCTGGCTAATGTTTTTCTAGTTCTAACTCTGTCACAGATTTTTTTGGTTTTGGTGGCAGATAAGTGCAAAAAATATATTCAACACTAAAGGAGTAAAAGTTAATGTGACCTTCCACAGCTTCTGTTTCTATACCAATTCTAACTGTACAGACGTTCATTAGGTTGTATCAACTTCTGTTATGGTCAATTTGGGTGTGCAATGTTTTTTATTTACTTGCAAGAATTTATTCATTTTGGGTTTTTTTTAATTAATTTTTTTTTTTTTTTTTTTGAGACAGTTTCACTGTGTAGCTCTGGCTGTCCTGGAACTCATTTAGTAGACCAGGCTGGCCTTGAACTCAGAGATCCGCCTGCCTCTGTCTCTTAAGTGCTGAGATTAAAGGTAGCCACCACTGCCTGACTGCAAGATGTTTATAATAAAGTTTATAAAAATTAAAAATAAGATTGGAGGTCTCTTGTCTCTGTCCAACAGACCTTTACTGGCCCCACCCCCAGCCCCTGCCCTATACTGTGTGGTAGTGGAGCCAGGGATTTAGAGAAGCCCTGTCTCTACTCATAGTGGGGCAGGGCTCTCAGAAAGCTAAACCTAGAAACAGAGCAGACCAGCTATGATTTAGCAGATAACTATAGGAGTGGGCCTCTGGAGAAGGGTCAAGGCCTGGCCAGCCAGGGAGGGCTTCTTGGAGGAGGCCTTTTAACTGCCTTGTTCTTCCTGCAGGCCTGGGATGAGTTGGAGGCCAGAAGGCTGCTGTCTGCTCTTGCACTGGGGCTCCACCTTGGTTCAGCTCAGGCTCCAACATCTTCCAGAGGAAACTGGAAGTACTCCCAACTCCCTCCCACTCGGCCTGGCCTCTCAGAGCCTACCCATGTTCCCTTGAGGACCTGCCCAAGGCATCCAGACTCTGGGACCTCCAACAGGAAGTGAACACTAGTTGGTGGGTGCTTTCAAGAGGCCTAGCTGGCTGCTGCTGCTCTGGGCCAGAGAGACTAGGACAGGTGTGACCGGCTGGAGGGTCAGAAAGAGGTTGCTGAGGCCAGTTAGAGACAGTCACAGAGTCACCCTATGAGCTGGAGAAGTTTTCAGACTCCGTGCTCTTTTTTGTGAAGGGGGCACATGCTCCCTCCAATTTCTTGGAATGGAAGCCACAAAGGGACCTTGCCCCATTGTTCAGCAACTATCTCAAGCAACCAGAATAGCAGACAGGTGCTCAATAAATGCTTGTTTGTATAGTGAATGAACACGGCTGACTAGAGCCTGGGAGGGCTAATCCAGGAGGACAATCCTTGGCTGGCAGGACCTCCCTGAGAGAGGTGTGCAAGGGCTCTTTGGGGATCCCCACAGCACAGATCATGCCTCTATGGGATATTAACGTGAGCAGAGGAGAGCATACAAAGACGGACACATGTGCCCCTTTTCTCTGCCAACTCCCAGCAGGGTTGAAGGCTTGAAGAAAGGATTCAGGCCAAGGACCCCTCCGGGTCAGTTTTCTGCCTTCTTGCCAGGGACTGTGAGATTTGTGAAACCTCCCACTCCCTCCCAACAGGTCCACCAACCCTCGGGGCAGATCTTATCCTCTGGGTTTTAAACTGCCAGCTATTTGGCAAAAATCACAGTCACCTAACCTCCCCACATCATTCCAACACTCCGGTGCCCTGGCAGCTGTGGAAAGTTCCGATAAAGATCTCGGGATAGAAAGGGCCAGGAGTAAGAGGCTGTGAAATTGCCTAGTGACCTTGGCTTCTCACTTCTTCCTTTCTCCAAACACCTGTGCCAGCTGGAAGGGGTGTGAGGCTATTTCTAGAACCTTCTGCCCCACTGCACTCTCTGGAGTAGGATGAGGTTTAGGCAGGATCCCTTGAGGGGCTCAATTATCAGGATAGCTAGTGACTGTTTAGCACCTTGTGCCAAAGCACAGACCCTGAGAAGGTAAGGCTTGTGACTAATATAGAACGCAGTCCATCTGATCAACCCTTGGGGAGGGGGGGCTCCTCCTGATAGGGACACATGGTTCCCACCCTCCTGGATTCAGCTTCTGAGCGGACAAAGGACCCCTACTCTGAGCACAGTCCTAGGACTGGGCCTTAAGGAGTTTCTATTCTGTTTGTTTTCGGGGGCCTTTAAGCAAGTCTTCCCATTGAGTGAGCCTTAGCTACTACAGCAGCAAGGCGGGAGCTTCACCTGTACCAGAGCCAGGCAGATCTCTCCTGCCTAGCCTCAGCCTGGCTCTCAGGAGGAATGGGGCAGCCAAGGACCAGAGAGGCTCAAGACATAAGGAAAAAACTCCTCTCCTTAGGGGCTGAGCCACAAGGACAAGAGGGCAGGCTGCAGGCTCCTAACTCTGGGCCTGCTATCTTCAGGGCCACAGAGGGCCCTCGGAATCTCTATTAAGACCTCCTGGAAGTCCAGAGCATGCAGCCATCAGCAGAGGGGACCTCACAGGAGATGAGGGGGAAAGGAAAGGCAGGTAGGGACAGGGGAAGAGGTGGATGGGTTGGAAAGACAGGGAAGAAATGGTGGGAATCCAGGCTGCAGGGGCATTTCTCCATTCCATCACATTTATTAGGCAACTACCACATATTATTTTCTGTGCTGAGCAAGGCCCCCTTCCCCAAACAAGACAAAGTCCTGCCCTCGGGGAGCTCACATTCTAGAGGGAGAGACAGACAACAAACACACAAGCAACTGTCAGGATATACCTAGTAAAGAACGTGCTATGAAGAAAAGTAAAGCTTTTTCTTAGGTCAGGCCAATAGGTCTCTCTGAGGATGCAAACCTGGAGATTGGCCACCCATATGTGAGCAGGATCTGCAAGATGTGGGGAGCTAGGCAAGAAGACAGCAACGGCCCCAGAACAAAATGCAGCTTGGGCTTCCAACAGAACAGGGAGGCCTGGGTGTTAGGACCAAGCAGACAGGGTGTGTACATAGAAGAGGGAACTCAGATCTCATAGACCAGCTTACAAGTTGCAATGTGATGGTCAGATCTGGACTTTCTATAGATCACATGATATAAAGAATGGACTAAGGGAGGAGACCAGACAGGGGCTGTCTCAAGATGCAGTGATGGCAGCCAGGCCTGGAAGGAAATTCAGGATAGTAAGATGGTAGGTGTCCTGAAGACAGATGATAGCATTGGCATTTATGTGGAACTGTATGAGGCCTGTGTGTGTGTGTGTGTGTGCACACAATGATGGGAGAGTTCCATGGGAGAATGTTCCTGGATAGGAATCTTTGACAGGGAGGGCTTTGGGTACCAGGATAAAGAGCCGATTTTATCCTGGGTGTCTTGGTGCCAGGAGTAGCAGTTGTATGGTGCACATCAAATTTAAAGGATAGGGGCTGGGGAGGGCCAGCAGGTGCCATGGCATGGTCAGACAAGAACAGGGGAGCAGCTCGATTCTGAGCCTTAGGCCCACCTGGTTCCCTCCTGCTGCACATGGGCTAGAGCCTCTCAGGAATTCTGACTCTGAGGTCATGGGTTGGCAGAGTAGGGGAAGGGCAGCTACTGGCATTGTCTAAAGCTGCCCGGGTGACTATGAGGAGCCACAGGATAGAGATGCTGTGTGTTATTGAAAATCACCTTTCACAGTTACCCCAACCCACCCTGTCCCCAAGTTCCTTTGTCCTGTGGTCCCACGAGGCTTGCCTGGAGAGGATGGGTAGGATGCAACCCTGGTGTCGTGAAATAGCCGGGTAAGAAGATGCGCTGCTCATCGGCCTGATTCACAACACCAGCTGCAGCAACCGTACCAGAACTGTGAAGCTTCCTCCTGGGGGCGTGGCTCCTCCAGTTCGGAGACAGTAGAAAACCCAGGCAAACATCTTCCCTGGCCAGGAGCTGCCCCGGGCCAGAACCCAGCAGAAATCTAGGGCTGCCAAACCCGGACCTGGATCCCTGCCCACAAGGGGCTCACAGACTTGTTCTCTACAGTGTAGGAGCAGAGAAGGTACAATGGGGTCAGGACTATGGCAGCCCTGGATCCAGAAACAGGGCCGAAGCATTGGGATCCCCATGGAGCCTTGCACAGCACATGGATGTGCCTGCTGTAATCCTGGTCCTTCTTCCCAGACAGCATTAGGATAGCTGGACACTAACGTGCCTTGAAGCTGTGGCCAGCTGATGCAAAAAGGGAAGCGCGTAGACATTAAGACGTCCTCGTGCTTAAAAAAGGACTCCTGATTGTTTCTCGGCCTCTTGGCTAAGGCCATGGGTAGGAAGGACTCCTGGCTTTTTTCCCTTCATGGACAGATTAAAAAGAAATTGAACTTTTTAGCCACCATTCACCCCACAGGTCTCCTTAGGCATGAGCAATGCACTAGACTTAATGTGACTATTTTGGAGAAAAAGCAGGACAAAGCTTGGCTAGTGTCCTCAGATGCATGCAGTTCAGGACCCAAAGCCACAACTTAGGCATAAAGTATAAACCCTTGGATTAAATTCTACATGTGTTCAGAAAGGGGGGCTGCAAGGATGCTATAAGGTGTTGGTAATATCTCAAATAAAGAGAGATAAACAATCGTTTCAGCTTGGAGCTTCTTGGCGGCCAAGGCAAAAAGTAGACTCCTGACTAGCAATCCCTGTCTGCTGAGACTGAGATTTCATTCTTCTATCTGTCCTCTCATGGCCTTTGGCCCTCCGTGCAAGATTAGCTGCACTTTTTAATGCAGGGCTGGTCTGAGCGCAGTCCTGCTGCAGCTACACAAACTGAAGCAGCAATCCTAGTGAGAACTCAGGTTTCCAGAAACAGGGAAATTCCTCTGACCCAGTGACCACCAGGAAACCAATGACTCAGCGCTGTTTGCATCTCTTACGTCCAGACTTTCATTATAAAAAGCATCTTTAGCCTCCTAACTTTCTGGGAACCCGGCTACCCAAACCCAGAAGGGGAGACATGGTCAGTCTGTCTCAATTTGAATTCCAAAGTTACATTTCTACACAACAGTATCTGTTGTTAACACTGTCTGAAACTGGGCATGGTGGCTTGTGCCTGTAATCCCAGACTCAGGAGGTAGAAGCCAGAGATCAGGAACTCCAGGCTATCCTCAACTACACAGCGAGTCAGGCCAGCCTAGACCACATCCCCACAAAACAACAAAAAGCCACAGGGTTTCTGTGTAGCTCATGATGGCCTTTCTATTTTGTTTTTAAGATAGGGCAGTTTTGAACTCATGGACCTCCTGCCTCCACCTTCCAAGTGCTGCTGGAATTACAGGTGTGCACCACCAGGTTCAATTTAATTTTTTTTGGGGGGGGGACAGTCTTACAGTATAACCATTGCTGGTCTGGTAATTGCTATGTAGCCCAAGCTAGTCTCAGACTTACAGCAATTCTCCTGTCTCAGCCTCCCAAGTACTGGGATTGCATGTGTCACTACACCTAGCTTCATGGTCTCCAGATTTTGGAACCCAGACGTCTATGACCTGCTCCTGCAACAGGGACCATGGATAACAACCTGAGAGCTTCTTTTAAAAGCCTAGTATCCTTTTAGTTGTAAGCCAATCCCAGTCCTGGAGCCACAGGGGTAACAGGAAGGATGAGAGAAGGGAGTCTGGTCCTGTGCCACATACACATACTTTGAGACTTGGTGTCTGTTTCCCCATCTGACAAATGGGGAGAACCTTCCATCTGTGGGCTGACCATCAAGAGTAGAGACTCTGGAGGACACTCACAGTGCTCTACAAACAGAAAGGTTTTGTGTTTTTCTGGATTCAGCTCCTCAGTTACCATGAAAAACAGGTATGAGAAAATCAACTCCTTGACTAATCTGATTAGCTGAAGGCCTGCTTTCCGGTGAGCAGCTCCTTCCATGGTAGGCTGTGGGCAAGGGCAGGAAAAGGTGGCCCAGACTCTGAGGAGAAACCAGGGTCAGCTGTGTTTGCTTGCAGCTGGGAGGCTGGACGCAAACAGAAAACAATCTGAGAATTCTAGGAGTGTCATGCACGGTGCTCACGTGACACCAGAGTGACCTGCCTGTCTCCTGGAGTTCTCCAAGTAGAGCTCCCAAAGCTCTCCTGCCGGTGGCTTCCATCACCCAGGAGACTGCTGAGGACATCTGAGCTCAGGCTGCAGAGCCGGGCGCTGGATCCACACTGGGTCCCTGATGGCTGGGACAAGTCCCACAGTGTTTGGAAGCTGTTTAAGACTGCAGGGATCAAGCTTGGGCTCTTGCCCCAGAGAGCTTGGACTTCATAAAGGAGGCACTGAAGGGCCCCAGTCAGGGCACAGGAATGCAGGAGCAGGTGGACAGCAGGAAGGGATACCTTGGGTTTGGGCCTAGGGATTCAGCCCAAGTTGGCAGATGTCCTTCACCTGTGATACCCTGAAAACATGACCGCAACTCCTCCACTCCCCACACGACTTTTTACATCTGATGCCATTTTAAAAGCCATGTGGATTTGACCATGGTGGGGACACTGAGGAAGGTGACTAGATGGGCCTAGTGAACTCTTTCCTGGCCAGGCTGAATTTTCACGTCGTTACAGCTCAGAGATTCTTTGAACAAACTGCCGTGCTGTGGAGTAGCAGATGGGGCTGTGTGGCCTACTTTCCGGGCCCTATCATCAGTCATAATGGTGCTTCCTGACCCTGCTAGGGAGGAAAACTACCTCAGGAGCTTCTGAAAACCCGCAGCCAGTGTCTAGCCCCTCTCCAGGCCACTGGAGCCAGACTGCATCAAGGCCCTGAGACTGGCAGTTGAGCTCTGCAGAGCTCAGGAAGTCACCAGGGCTGGAGCTGCTGGGCAGGAGCTCAAAGGGGTGGCGGTGTGGCCCAGAAACTGGCTCTTTGGGTTAAAGGAAGACTGATTTAGAAGTTTGTGAAAATATCCCTCACGCTGTAGGTGGCTTTGAAGATCTCTTTTCTTCTGGTTAGATACCTACTACCTCAGCAGTTGTGTGGCCTCAAATCACACAGCCCAACTTCCCTCTCTGCCTCATGGGCCACCCTCCCTGGTACCTCCCGGTCCCCACATACCTCTTGAACAAGGCGGGAACCGTGACCTCTGGCAGGTTCTCAAACTCACCTGAGCCCTCGGTTTCTGCTGCTTTCTGTCGCAGGAACCGTTACCACACAGCCCGCACCACCGGAGCATGAGAAGCGGGAGCAGGCCCGGAGAGACCTGGTGTTTAGTGCCTAAGCTGCCAAGATGGTCCCACTCATCTTGTTTGCCTCTGTTGGGCTGAATCCATGTCATATACAGAGAGGTCCTCCCTCCCCAGCCTCTGGGAGTCTTGCCTTCCATTTCCCCCTTTTTTGGAGGGCAATGCTGGGATTGAACCCATGACCTTGTAGGTGGCAGGCAGGGACTTACCACTGTGATATCCAACCCAGTCCTTTTATGTTTTGAGACAAGGTTTCATGAGTTAATTGTCCAGGATGGCCTTCAGCCTGCAATCCTCCTGCCTTAGTCAAGTAGCTGAGATTATAGGTATGCATCACCATGCCCATCTCCATCCCTTTGTGTATCTCTCTTGTGGCATTTCTTGGCCTATGTTATTAGTGTTTGGGTGTATACATTCAGTTCGCAGAAACCAGGGTTGTTCTCACAAACTGACCCAGGATATGGAACCTCAGGACTCCTAGTGAGTGCTCAAAGAGAGTGTAGGCTTGAAACCAACCAGGAGAGACTCACGTGAGGGAGAAGACCTCCAAATGTTGCTAACCCCCAGGAGGGCGGTGACTGCATTCTAGGACCATGTCCTAGGAAACTGGGGATTCAGTGCAGCTGAGTCAACTGTCTGCCCTTGGGCAGGCCCTCAAACGTTTGCTGAATTACATTCTCCAATTAGCAGTCACTGAAAACAACAGGACCACCAGCTGACCTTGACATATCAGTAACTGTCCTCCAAGAGCAAAGTGTTGACCTGCCAGTTTTGACCTAACTTTGTGTCTTGACATAAAAGAAGAAACGGAAGACAAGGCAACCCTGATGTGGACTGCTTACTCTACCTGCACCCACGTGAGGCTGTTGCGAATGTGGAAGGCAAACGCAGAGGGAAACTATCACCTTTGCGAGCCACCTACAACCGAGCAGGAAGAAGAGGGACCCAAGCTGACTTTTACCTGCTGAGGGCCTCCTGAGTGACAGTTCCAGGTGGATGAGTCACTTGGGTCAACTGGCTCTTCCCAGTACCTGTGGACGAGGGAGCTGGTACCTCTGCCCTTCAGGGAGCAGCTGTCTCAGAGTGAGTGACTCCCAAGCAGAGACGAAGGTCACCCAGCTCCCAGCCCTTCAGAGAGCTCTGTGCTCGCCCGTGCTGCAGCTCTGGTGCCACAGGATGTCTCCTCCCAGCACGTGCTAGGTGTCCAGGGATCTACTCTCTAGAGCGCTTTGCCCAACTCCAGCCAGAAGCCTCCCATCCATCCCTCATGGGAAGTTTATGCTTTCAAATGTGAATGCCTGCAGCTACCACCAGAGGGCACAGCACACACCCACTCTTGGAAAACTTTTGGTTTCTAAAATCCCCAGGGAGCTCAACTGCATGAGAGCTCACAGAAGGCTCCACTCCAAGTATGGGAGGGGCAGAGGCCGTGAGGAAGAGGCCTCCAGGTCAGCACGGCTAGAGAGAGACCTGTGGGACAACTGAGAAGGAACTTCCAGACAGTCTCCAGAGCAGTGGGGCCGGTTTTCAACCATGCAGCTACGAAGCTTCCCAGGCTCTGGGCCTCTCTTTCCAGCATCAATCCATTTGCTCACAAGGGTTTCTATTGCTGAAACCTGGCCATTTCTAGGGAACAGCTGAGGTAGCATTCACAGCAGGACACCAATGGTCCCCCCCCCCCTTTTAAATGAAGATAGGGTCTTAATTAGTTGGCCTTGAACTGAGCTCAAGAAATCCTCCTGTGTCTCCTGTGTTCCAAGAAGCTGGAACCACAGGTAGCAGACTCAGAACTTTTCCATGAAAAAGGAGGACCCTTCAAGAGACAGCTCCACTAGCAGCTCTCTGTTGACTCCACCCACCTCACTGGTGTCCTTTCAAAGGCCACAGCCTCACCAGCCTGGTCCAGGAGAGGCTCTGAGTCCAGAGGACATCGTGGAACCTTATAAGGGGTATGAGGGCACTGGTACAGGGTAAGACTCTGAGATCAACAGACTGCCTCCAAGGGCCCCAGCAAAGCACAGGTTGAAACTTTGAGGGAGCCCTCAGGCTGAGCTCAGGGTATCTCATTAGGGTCCTACCCTGCACTGCTGGCCATCTGCACATCCCCAGGCAGAATACCAGAGCCCAGATCTTGGTCTTGACAGCATCCTTCTTGGTTAGAAACATTAGCAGGTACTGTCAAGAAATGTCTGTCCCCTGGTCAGGCCCAGCCTTTCCTGCCATCAAGTGAGATAAAGCCAGCTCTCGCTATTGCCTCCCCAATGCTCCCACTGAGGGTCCCAGATAAAAGGCCCCAGACCCAGAATGCCACCTGCTGGCTTTGTGCCAAAATGCTATTTACTGTCTACCACCCCTCAGCCTGACTGTGATCTTCCCCAGATGCCGAGAGGCTGGGTCTGTGGCCGTTAGTGACTTTCAGACTTCAGAGCTGGACAGAAGTCCTGTACTTACAGAAGGAGGTTGCTGTGACTTGAAGACCCAGAGACTAGGGAGCAGGTAGGCTTTGGGAGCCTTCCATACAGGGAGTACGGAAGGAGCTCCCTTACCCCGAGGCGAAGAGAGGCACTTCTGTTACCTTCTGAGGAGCCTCCACTAAGCAGTTCCCATTCCACTGAAGAACTGAGCAAAGGGAGTGCATGGCACACGGGGAGAACATTAACTGGATAGACACAGGGGTGGAGGAGGAGGCAGCCTGAACAGAGCAGACACAGAAGTTACTGCAGGGAAAGGAACACACAGAAGACACAGATTCTCCCACAGTCCCCTCTCCCCACAAACATGAGTGAGGTCAGAGAGGCCAAGATGGAAGAAAGGAAAGCAGGCACACCACCAGCTACAGCAGAGAATCTGCCTACCACATTCCCAACACACACTACTCATCAAGTGAGAATGAACTGTGCTTTGCCTCTGTCGGCTTCTAGCGCCCACAGCACTGGAAGCCCCCGGTGGGGAGCACCTGGGAGGTGACCGGAGCTGAGGTCACGGGCCCAGTTACCCCACTCACAGCCCGCACTCCAGTGACAGCCTTCTCATCTGCCACCTCAGAAGTGTAAGCAGCAATGAAAGTCATCCAAGGAGCCCGGCGCTCCGCCAGCCTGCGCCAGGCGCTCGTCTCCAGTCGGTGGTGAGAGCCCGCAGAGGCAAAGCCAGAGGCAAAGCAGACGCCCCAACCGGCAGGGCGACTGGCTGCTGTCTGTCCTCCACCCAGAAGAGACTCAGTGTCCATTTGCTAAATCTGTTCAATGTAGGGGTCCTGTAACCTTCTGTCACTAAAAGCCTGGCTGTGCCAGGTCTTCTGGGGCCAGCGGAGGGTGACAATACACTCACATCGAGGCCAGATGCCTCTTGTAGAGCGGTGACTACCCCTTTCCGACTGCAACAAGTCAATGAATGTCAGAAGCAAATGCTTTTACCTGCCGCCCCCCAAGAAACACATGCTCAAGGACAAAGACGGCCAGGAACAAAGCATGGCAGAGCAATGCTAGGTCTCTGGCCACACCACCCCGAACTGTGCAACAGTACTTGGTCTTAGGAAGACCCACTGGCCTACCAGAGGCAGCACTCAGTCCACCCAGTAGCCAAGTCAGTCAGCAACACTTCAGCAGCTTTGGGCAACATGCCAGTCTGGAGGCTATTTCTAGCACAGTATTCAGCAAGCTCTAGGCATGACTGGCATGGGAATTTGGCGAGTGACATGAAATACCCAATGAACTAGATACAAAGATTCTGATGCCCAAGGAGAAACATGGGTGTGGAGATCTAGCCTAGGGCAGCAGAAGCTGGCACATCCAGCTAAATCGGCCTTGAGAGTCTGAGTCTGGGGCATTTCCTCAACTACAATAGGCAATGCTGAAGCCCAAAGCAAGAACAGCCCCAGCTTTGTTATTTCAATCAGCCAGTGCTAGGCACCCTGAGAGGACCCCTAATTCTTCACTTAAAATATCCTAAACCCCAGGACTTAAAATGACAGGACCAAAGCATCACTGCAGCGACCGCAAGCTCCTTCAGGCTCTGCTCTGAGTTTACACGGGGCAGGAGTGGGTCTGCCTTTTGTCTCCAGCATGAAGCGACACTTCCAGCACCCAATGGACCCCCAGCTCAGAAGCCACAAAACCAGAAGATGTGCTCAAAGAGGGACCCCCAAATCCACTTCATTGTTCCCCTAAGTTATCTAACTTTACTCAGGAGGAGAGGGCAGGAAGAAACAAAGGAAAAGAAGAGATGAAATCAAATCCCCATGCTCCGAAAGGGTGCTGAGCAGTCAGCACCTCCCTGTGAGGTTCCCCAGGAGTCAACTATGATATACTGAGACAGCCTCTTGCCCTGGCTGTCTCAAAGTGCCCTGAGTTTGTTCAAGACAAGAGCCTCCAGGAGCCATTTGCTTCTCATTTCTCCAGGTAAACAATGACGTCACAATCACCAGGAAAGGATTTACTTCTCTGAACAAATGAGTGGAAGGATGGCTTAGGCTTATAATCTGTTACACAGTCATGAAGTCATTAGACATGTCTGACTTCTGGGCACCAGCTGGGCACGTGGGAACCTGTTGATGCCATGCCTTGCAAACTCAGGTTGTTCTTAGCTCCACACGTTCTGTGACTGACATGCAGTCACAGAACCAGCCTCTAGAACAAGTACTAGAATCTGCTTGTGGGAGGCTTGACAGTGATCGCATTCTTTCCACAAAGGTCTCCCCACACCAACTCCTAACCTGCCGGCCACTACGTCCTGAGCTGCTATTTTTCTTTCCTATTGCCTTTAGGTCTCATCTGGTTTCTGGCAGGGCATGTGTGCAGTTCTCCTAGATGCAGACAGAACTGCATAAAACAAGGACAAATTCAGTTAACTCCAATGGGGTGAGGAAGAGTGGCCACAACCAACCTGTTTTCTCAAATTATGGAAAAGGAGTCAATTCAAGAAATAAAGACAGTTGTGTGCTATCATATCCGGAGTGCCCTCATCCCCGCACTGTGAAAATACACGTCAGTTCTCGGTGCACATGAGCAAGATACACCTTGCTTAGCTAAGCTTCCTATAGGCTTGCCTTCTCAGACTTTAAAGGGAAGGTCAGTTTTGGGTGCCCCCTACAAGATGAGACCAGGGAAGGATAGACTACAACCTGGAGGGCCTCAGTTAATATCCTTTATGGATCATGAAATCTGTGTCCACTACAGATCCATCAGCTCTTTCCCAAAGGGAAAGACGTAGGAGTGACTATCCTGTGTAAGAGATTTTTTTCCCTCGGAGCAAAAACCTTTTTGGTGAGCCTGTGGCAAAGTGTTCCTCAAGAGTGTTCCAACAGCCGGAAGAGAGGACCTTGCCCTGCTGGCTCACTCAGGAGCAAATGCTCATGTTGTTCTTTCTAGTTCAGTACAGGGCTATATGGGTGTGGAGAGAGAACAGGGTCAGGAACAGATGGCAACCACTGCTGGAACCAAATACCCAGAACGCAGATGCCCAAGGTTCTGTTGTCAGACATGCAGAGTGAGCCCGTGAGCTTGCCTTCCTCAGTGAAGGGGATCATTCAAGTAGAACTGACTGCCAAAAGAGAGAAGCTTCAGAGTTCTCTGAGAGGGGAGTGACTTTATCCATCAGCTCTCAACAGAGCGGAAGAGGAGTAGGGCTTGCCCCAGATCAGCCTTGAGCTGGGCACTTACACCTTTTCGATTCCAGCAGCTCCAAGCTCATGCTCTGACCCCACTGGAAGTGTGGAACGGCAGACCCGTCACTTGGAATCATGGCTGAGGAAGAGGGGTGGTTTGGGGCTACATGACCTCAAAGGCTACTCAAGAGGACAGCAGCACTTGGTATTCCACACACATGGTATTCCTCCATGATCCAAGGCTGAGGCTGGTTTCACATGCAACTAGACTTGTGAAAATGCACTGTGACTGCTTATATGGGCCATAGTGTCTGAGTGAATGGGACTCCAAAGGCTTGGATTCCTTGCTCATAATGGATAATTTTTTAATCATTTAAAGTCGTATTAGCCAAATTACAGAAACCTATGTTGTCTCTCCTTCTCTGGCCCCAAAACGATTGACAACATTTCCCAAATAAACACACACACACACACACACACACACACACACACACACACACACACACACACACCACCAAAACAAAACAAGAAAACCCAAAATTTTAAAGGAAAAAAAGAAAAGAAAAAAATGTTTAAAAGAAATACAAATTAAAGAAATTTATTGGTACTGACAAAAATACATAATACAAAAAACGAAACACAATACAACAGAAAAAAAAAAATTGGGAAGCCCACCCCAGCTGACCCATGTGACTAATATACTGATAGTGTGCAGCCCCAGGCCCCATCAAACACAGCCCTTAATTCATGAGGACCTCCATCTGCACCAGCCTGGCATTAGTGTCCCCAGATGTCCGGTAGGGTATCATTCCAGCAAAGGTAATCAGAGCTCTGGCTTGACTTCGGAGTTGCTGAGAGAAAAGGAGATCAAGACAAGAAAACTGGTTAACTGTCAATCTGGGCCCTGGACTGAGAACCATCACAGGTTCTTCTGTGCTGTACACCCAGTTTCAGGACTGTTTTGGCTTCCACTGTCCCCCAATTCCACAGTGTCAGAGTTCTCGACTGAGCAAAGGCTGCTTGCTCTGCCAGAGAGCCTTACCCCAACACACCATAAGGAACCAATCACAAATTAGCATTTTCTTTGATTTCCACGCCATCCCTACCCCTAGTTTGAGAACAGCTGTGATCCCACCATTTGATTTCTCCCAGGAGCTTGCTGTATAAGATTTATACTAGTCCTAGGTGCTAAGGGAAGCGTGGTTGGGATCATGTGGTCTTAGAGGGCTGGGCAATGGATGTAAACCAGCAAGGTGATTCTCAGCAATGTTTCTCAGGAGTACTGGGATCTTACAGAGTCACGGTCTTCGATAACTCGCTGAGGCCTGGATGCTGAAGATGGACTTGTTCCCTTGAGCCTCTTAAACTGTGTGAACAGGATGTTCATGGTGGCGAGAAGTACTTCTGAGAGGTTGTGCCTGATCTACAGAGAGAAAAACACCTGGAATGAGGGAAAGGGACCCCATCCCCAGAGGGAGCAGTAGTGAAGGGACACTGCCTCTGCCTGGTCACACTACATCCAACAACTGCCAATGAAGAACTACAGTCACAAGAAGGGAGCTAGTGGCCCTGTGATGTCAAGAGTAGCATCACATTCTTGGAGTTGCCATTCACTGGCCACTGGCGCTGCTCCCTTGGGATACTTTTGGTGGGACAGTATGCCCAAAGCACAGGCACCGTCTGCAAGCATGGAGGCTCTGCTGGCCAGCATAACAAGACCAAAAGTGTCTGCACCTAGTATTAGTGGGTAAAGGATGCATATGGTCCCCAGTTCCCCACAACACCCCATTGCTTCGGGTCTGCCCACGGCCTGTCTCCACCAGTCCTCCCTTGGGAAGTCCACACGGACAGAGCTAGTGTTTACTTTAGCCCATGATGCAGTAGCCCTTGTTTCTAGGGCGGGTAAGAAACACCAAAGGAAGAACAGCTAACAGCAGGTCCTCCCTTAGTGTGAAGTGAAAGATGACAGAGGATGACAGCTGTGTCCAGAGTACAGTACCTGTGCTCTAAAGAGAATTCTTCCTGAGTGTTGTACATGGAATGATCGGGGGAGGACCACGTTATAGCCCCACCAGGGTAAACAGAATCTTGTGGGGCATGGCCTGGCTGCCAAAAGTTTTATAGCTCTCTTAGTGGTTCCATGTGTAGCCCAACAGAGCACTTGAGCTAGGTGGTGACAGTGACCCTAGGGCTTCTGGAGTGATAACAGCTCGTGGTCACTGCACTTGCTTCCTTAGAAAAAAAATTATCTATTTGTATTTACATGTGTGTGGGTATGTATGCACGTCCATGTGTGCAGGTACACATGTCCATGTGTGCATGTGTTGAAACCAGAGGTGAACATTACGTGTCTTTCTCTGTGCCTCTTTACCTTAGTTTTTGAGGAAGTGTCTCTCACGGAGCCTGGAGCCCAGACTTTTGGTTAGCAACCTCACTCCCACCTCCAGTGCTGGCACTACAGACACATGCTGCCATGCCCAACTTTTACATACCCTACTGTTGGGTAGGTACCAGCCATCCGAACTCGGGTCCTCAGACTTGCATGTCAAACACTTGTCCACTGAGCCACCTCCCCAGCTCCGGCTTTCTGTTTAATGTACCCAGTAACTCTGAGAGTTCTAGCTATGGTAGCCATCTATCTAGATTAGATTTTCCTGGGACAGGTCCAATTTCAGCTCTCCTGGTGTTCTGTGAGTTCATACCATGTGTTTTTGGAGAAACAAGGTTCTTGTTGACCTGTGAGTCTGGTTGAATTCTCTCATTGTCTACATATGCAAGATGATATTTTAATTCTTAAGTATTTCCACAGGGTGCATGATGTATATTCCATGACTTATACCCCACTTCCCCAAGGTCTGCCTCAGTATATAAAGTGGAGAGCAACTGAGGAAGACACCCATCATCATCTGTGGGCCCCACACATCCCCACATGCGCCCATACACATGGGAACATATAAAAACACACATCACATGTACATACATACAATTAAAAAAATTAACCTTTCAGTTTTGGAAGGGAAGGAAGCAGAATTCTGTCATGAGCAGAGAAAGACTCACTTCGTCACTGAAGTTCCTGAAGGCAGCCACCCTTTCTTCCACACTTTCCTGGTTCAGAGGTACCAGCTTCAAGCGGTCAATGATCTGTTTAAAAACCATCACCAGCCCCATATGACACAGCGCCATAGTCATATCATCCCCCAAAAGGTAACAGTCAGTCAGTTTGTGCAAAGCTGGTTTTTAAGCAGAAAATGCACTCTCATGCACATAAAGCTCTGACCCTAACTGACGGACTTGATTTATGTTGTCATTTCCAGACTCAACTCTAAAAGTCAGAGACTTCGACTTCCAGAAGCCGGTTTCTAGATTAAAGGGGAGATAAAAAGAAAAGCTTCTGGGGAAGCGGGGGCTCCTAGGATCACACTTGTCCTCTTCACTTAACAGACAGGTTGATGAGAACTTGCACTTCAAGCACCCTAGCAGAAACTCACATCAAAGGCTCTGTCAATGTGGCCACTGTGATACTCGTCAAAAAAGGTTATCAAGTCCAAGAGGAGGTAGAATGTAGAGTCCACAAACTTATTTGCACTTATTCCCTGAGCCCTGTACCTGAAAGACAAAAGAGGGGGCCACTGAGGGAAGCAATGCTGGGCTGTGGATTTCACAGAATCCTAATCTCGGGACAGCATTCCAAATGCATCAACCTCCCGAGTTCTCTGGATGATGGGCACTAGGGAGAGAGGAACAGTGTTCACTTTGGACGTTGTAAAGGGCTGACTAGTGTAGACGTGGCGATACTCTACCTACACACACTCTGAGTGAAGCGCTTCTCTAGTGTCCAGCATCAACTCTGCAGCCAAGTCTTTAGGAAGGAGGAGAGGATTCCGTGTGTTAGAACCCTGAAGGTCAATGCTGGGGATTACTGCCTAAGTGGGGAGGCCTCACTTGCCGAAGGGTTTTGTGTGTTGCTGGAGGAAAGCATCACAAACCCAGTCTCCTCTGGAGATAGCTGGTTCTAGTCTAAGAACCCAGTGACTTTCCTGGGGAGGAAGGTGGATTCTACAAGAGTGCCCACGAACCCCTGAGAATCCTGCAGCATCATGACAGGATGTTCTAGAAGGTGAATCAGAATCACCTCTGTGAAGCTGAACACACAGTAGGGCAGCACAGTGACCTGGGATCAGGCCCCACTAAGCTAGCCCTGGCCTTACCGCTCGGCAATGGAGAGGGCCATGTTCTTCAGTCTTTCCTTGTTGGACTGTGGGGCACTGATCTGTGGGACCACAGGGCTCAGCAGCTTGTTCATCAGCTCCAGCACCTTGTCAGCATTCTGTTTACATTTTAAGATTAAGAAAACAATCAACAAAAGGACAAACTAAATAAGCAAATAAAAACAGCAATTGTCTGGGGTGATGAACAGCTGCTCTACATCCTGAGACTGGACACAGCCAAGGATAGTCCATCCAGTGAATGCCTACCACCTGCACATTTTCCTATGTCCTAATTATACCTCAATCACAACATTTTTAAATTTAGGAAACCTTTCTTTATTTAAAAAAGATTTTATTTATTTTTATGTGTGCATGTGTTTTGCCTGCATGTATGTATGTGCACCATGTACAAGCCTGGTGCCTGCAGTGGCCAGAAAGGGCATCAGATCCTCGGCAACTGGAGTTACGGGTGGTTGTGAGCCACCATGTGGATTCTAGGAACCAAGCTGGACTCTCAAGAAGAGCAACCAGGGCTTTTAACCAGGGAGCCATCTCTCCAGCCCCAGGAAACCTTCCTTTTTAGGTCACTTAAATCATCAGCTGTCGCCACATACTCTCAGGTAGATGCATTTAACCAGGCTCTTGGACTACACACTGTTGGCTACTGTAGAAGGCTACCACAGGAAACCACAGTGGCTTCGACAATGCCTATAGGAGAGCCTTTCATTACGTTGCTCTCTTTGGTCAGAGATATCTTTTGGGCAGTAAGAATTCTGTAAAATGGGAATTTCATCCTGACTGAGAAAGTGCTCCAGCAGGGATAGTGATAAACAAAGACAATGTTGAAAAGTTGGAGCAGTGTTATCAGCAGGAGAAGGGCACTTACCTTGGCAAGGTCATAAAGCTTGGCTGCTTCTTCAAACAGTCCTTTACTTTCTGCCACGGAAGCAACTTTGTTGATAATAGGCTTTGTGTCGCTGGTAAACTTATCAATGACTCCAGGCTGACGAGACAAGTTATCAAGGGAGGAAGAGACTCAACACCCAGCAGCGACTGCGACACAGAAGCACTTGAACTGAAATGCTTGTCCTATTCAACTCGGGCCCTCTTGATGACGTAACCCCACCCCCAAACCATGGGAAGAAAGACGGGCACATTTAATGGAAGCCTGTGGAGTCGGCTGTGGCACATTTGTGGTTTCTGGAAGATTTACTCAAAGGACTGAGAGTAGGTAAAACTATTAGTGATTCTAAATTTTCTGGCAATAAGGAAGTTATAAGAAAATATTTGGAAGACTTTCAATTTGCTTTCTAAGACAGATGCTGAACAAGTACACAGGAAGTGGCGGTGAGTACTTTGAAAAAGTCTCTGTCACCATTCAACAGCAGGCATGTGATCAGGAGAGTCTGAGGACCCGGGACCCACAGGGGATGGGGTATGGACTGTCTGACACTTGCGTTTATCCATTCTAATGCTCTATCGGGGCTGGGCCAAGCTGGGATGATCTGCCCCTGAACCAATAAATTATATATGCTCAGAATCCAGCTGTGTGGTATTGAAGAAAAGAATTAGCCTGTCTTACTTCTGCTTTTTCACTTGGGAAACAGAAGATAATGGTTCTCACTTTGATGGTGACTGTCGTAACTGAAGGAGAAACTGCACAAAAAACACTTGGCACAATGCCCACGAAGATGGGCTACCATCATGAGTACCATCAGGCCTTGTCTGGGCTGCTAGGCCAAACCATGCAGTTTTACAAAGAAAAGTGAGCACCTCTGGGGCACATGGGGAAAGCCAAGGTCAGGATTGGGTTCTGACAACGGGCGTCTGCCCTTCTGTTACAGTGACCCACGGCATGGCAAGCCCCAGAGGAACCGCTTAGGCTTCAGGGAGATGGCCTTTTCAGGGTTAGCCTCTTGAGAGAGGTGGCCTACATTTCTAACCTTTCCGTCTGGAGAGAGTAGGTACAGCAATCAACTTACTTTTCTTCATGTTTTCTGAATCAAAAATGACAAAAATTTAGACACTTAGCTTAAAAAAATGGCAGGCATGCTTTGAACATATGAAAAACCTATCTAATCACAAATTTATAAACTTTAAAGAAAAGAAAAATGTGTGTAAAACCAAGGCCATCAGTTGGGCCTATAAGTTCCTCTTTCTTGTGTTAAAGTTTCTGTATCCAGATGTGAGTCCTGCAGTGTGACTACACTCTTCTGACAGTCAGGGTGCATTTAACCCACCTTTCTACTTCCGTCGTTCTCTAGTTTCCCAAGGATCATATCAAACTGTGGAGGAAAGGGTTATTTAGTTTAGTGGTCAAGGAAATAAACATAACACTCAATTCCTTAGGGAAAAAGATGGGAAGAAAAGGGGCAAAGAAGTCTTACACAAACTAGGAAACAGTGATGCTGAGATCACTATTTTCACTGTTAGAAACCAAAAAAAGCTCCACCCTACCTCCACCTCTAGGCCATGCACAACCTACTCACACAGAATGTCGCATGAGAACACACTGAAAACTCCCACCAGAGCGAGAAGAAGGCTGACCTACCTCTCGACTTTCTATCACAAGCTCGCTCACACAGCGCAGAAACATGTTTTCTCCTTGACTGTCTTTCTCATCCCTACAAAAGCACAGAACAAAAGCTTGGGTGGTTTGTGGTATGGACTCTAAGAGTCTCTAAGAGGCATTCTCTGAATGGGGAGATAAAAGGTAGCCAAATCCAAAGACAAAAGGAAGTTTCACCTGAGGAAGTAAAAGTACTGGAGTGCTTCCCTTGGATCTGTGGACTCAAACTTGCGGGTGTAGAGCATGAGCAGACGCACAAAGTTCAGCCGTCGCATGCAGGGAGGGTCACCAGGCTCATGGCTGACTGCACATGGGAACAGAAGGGCTCACATTCTCAGAGCTCCTCTGACCCTCACAACCCAGAACCCATGGAAATTCAATGTATGGGCTAGAAGTATGTGTTTTTGTAGCCCACACACTTTATATTTCCCATTGTAATCTCGCCACTGTCCTTCATTTTCCTCTCTAGTAGAGGAAAATGTCTCATATGGTGAATGACCAGCATGATGGCCTTTACAGGAAATGACTATGGACTTGACCATCATGGCTCATATACTGACCCACTAAGGACCCACTCACTCACATTTGCGTGGCTCTCCACCTACCTCTCCCATCTGAGTAGGCAGGTAGAGAGGTGGCTAGCTGGGGTTTCCAAAATCTTTAAAGCCAAATCCTTAGTGGGCATGACATTCGTGACTCTTGAAATGGCTTTGTCTGGCCACAAAACTGGTCCCTGGCATGGCCCTTCAACACTACAGGAAATGCTGAGGGACACAAATGAGTACTCTAACACTAATATACAAGCTCAAGTAGCTACAATGCTCCAAATCCCCAGTGGTTGCCATTCCACAGCCACTAGGATCAACATGTCCCATCACTGCCAGCTAAGGCCTAAATACTCACGGAGCTGAGCACTCTGCCCCGAGGATTTTAAAAGCAGCTTTAGCTCAAACAGGACCAGGGCCACGTGCACAGCATGGCAGCGCAGCCGCTCCATGCGGAAGAGAAAGGCAATGGCAGCCTCAAACTGTGCAGTCAGGAACAGCACTTGGAAGTAGAGGAAGGGCTGCTGGTTCACGGTGAAGTGAGACTCGCCTGCAGGAGAGGATATGAAACCAACTCAGAAGGAAGCTGCCACCTGTGTCTGACCCTGGGGATCTACTGGCCTTATTGGGTGGGAAGAAATCACCAGCATAAAGCAGCTGATGTGACCCTGGACACAGTAAACTCTATGAAACGTGACCTGGAGCCAGGCAAGGGGGCACATGCATGCCTCTAATACTTTCAGTCATAGCAGTAGAAAGGAGAGGTCTCTGTGCATTCAAGACCAGTCTGGACTACAAAGTGAGTTTGACTTACAAAACAGACAGACAGACAGACAGACAGACACACACACACACACACACACACACACACACACACACACACACACAATTCTTCTACTTTCTCTAGGCCTCACAGGGCAGTGGTGGCGCATGCCTTTAATCTCAGCACTCGGGAGGCAGAGCCAGGTGGATCTCTATGAGTTCGAGGCCAGCCTGGTCCACAGAGTGAGTCTACAGTCCAGGAGAGCCATACAAAGAAACCATCCCGAAAAACCAAAAAAGTAAAATAAAATAAAAAGGTTAAAAAAACAAGACTCCTAGGCTTCACTACATGATTAGCAAGCAGTCCTGCTGTAAACTCTAAGCTGTTTGCATTAGAGAGGAGAGAAACAGTGACAGTTTGTCTTCAACATGGACAGACAGAGAAACTGCAAAGATGCTGAAGTGAACTCGGGGTTCACACGACTCTGAACTCAGCTACACTGGCTGTAGTTGCTGATCCTTTACCTTCCAGAGCTGCTCACCAATGAGGAGGTCAAAGGGACAAGTTATGTTCTCTCCTTTGTAACCAGATATGACCACTAGCAAGATCTAATGGAGTGACAGCTAAGGCCTCACTCACATCCCTTCCCAGCAAGAGCTGGAGAAAAGTCTATTGTCTACAACCATGGAAGTCACAGGTTTCTTTTCTTCATTTTTTTCTTTTGGTGGTGCTAGAGATCAATCAATCTGAAGGCCTCTGGAATGTCAGGCAGGTACTTCACTACTGAGCTACAGTCCGGACCCTTTCATTCTTATTCTGAGACAAAAATCTCACCAAGTTGCCCAGGCTGGCCTTGAACTCACTCTGAAGCCTAGGCTGGCCTTGAACTCATGATCTTTCTGCCTCAGTCTCCCAAATACTGTATCCAAGTGATACATAATTCTTAATGCATAATAGTCTCTACCTGATTGAAAATAGTTAAAGTCCACTAGAGGAGCTCATGTGTGAAGGGCTTCCCTACAGGTAAGCCATGTGTCCCACAAGGAGAGAGGGTGACTGTGCAGGATCTTACCATAGTCTTCTAGCAGCTGTTTCTGGAACTGTGAGAGAGTGAGTCTGTCTTGTGGCGAGCTGGTGCCGTCATCATCAAAACACACTTGGTTCAACTAAATCCCCAAAGGAAACACACACACTGGAACAAACTACATCCTCAGCCATGTGTCCAGCTGTAGCTGCCCAGCATCCATGCTCCAGCTGTGAGCTGGAGATGGCATGGGACACTGTGGTTCTTGGGGCTGGCTGGTAGCTCCATGGTAAAGCATGCCAAGGCCTATATTCTATCCCTAGCAATACAACAGGGAAGGGAAATGGGGGGAGGGGAAGGGAAGGAAAGAAGAAAAAGAAAGCTAACCGTGTACATTAGTTGGAAATTATACAGCAAAAAAACAGGGCCAACAGACACAAACTCCCCTGGCCCTGTCCTGATCACCACACAAACATGATGCGTTAAGCAGGTAAAGAGAGTATGGAAAACTGAGCAGGCAAATGAAGCTGTGCCTACTTTTAACCATAAGTAGTCCTCAGTCTTGTCTGCTACTTCGCTCTGATTGTCGGTGATGTCACATCTGCCAATGATACAGTACACAGCACGCTTATAGGGGTCTGTGTTGTTCCTCAGGGCTCTGCGGTAATGAAGCCGGAGCTTGTTTTCAGTAGCTGGAGACAATCTGAAGACACACAGAGACACAGCCTCAGCAAAGATCCTCAGAGGCCAAGTGAAGGCATTCATCTAAGAGTTTGGAGTCTCTCCTTCCAGGGCCACAGGTCCTGTCTGGTCTACCACGACTTTCTTCTGACTTGTAACTACTAGCAAAGTGTCCTTTTGTCCATCCACTTTTCTCCAGTCCTAAGACCTCCATGGGAAGGTCAGAAACGCTATGGATCAACATTCTACCCCACCCCAGCATCCCTCCAGGAGTGACAGTGGGTCCTTCCCTTAATTGTCCTATTGTTGTTTGTGTGCAGCAGACTACAGAGGCCAGACAGAAGTCAACTTTCATGCCATTCTTCAGGTGGGGTCTTTTTGATACAGTATTTCTTTGGTCTGGAGCCTACCAATTAGTCTAGGCTGACTGGTCAGAGTCCTAGAAATCCTTAACCCTTCCTTCCTTGACTCCCCAGTGCTGGCTGGGATCCAAGCACATGCTACCATGCCTAACAAGGGTTCTGGGGATTAAACTCGTTGGCCCAGCAAGCAGTCTACCTACTGAGATAGCTCTCCAGCCTCTTCCTCCACTGTCTGAATCCACTGGGCCTCCACATTCCCTTACTCACATAGGCTCACTTCCCAAATAATCTCCTTGCACCCAAACCTTTGGCTCAGGATCTCCTTTTGAGTTGGGTGCGAACACCACCTCCACCCCCGTGGTGACCAAACATGGGGCCCTGTGCATGCTAGACAGCAAGTGCTCTCCTTCTGAACAAATCTTCCACCCTAGTCCTACTTTAAACTATACGAGCAAACCAGATGCTCAGGATTTGAGACAACCTCCTAACATGGCAGAATTACCACGAGTATTTGCTTTCCACAGGTACCACTGGAGCACCGTATTTCTTCCATGCTTGTGCATATGTACAAACTGGGTTTGAATGGGAACATGTGTCAATTACACAAGCAAAATCCCAAGTAAACTGCGTTTAGCAGCTCCTTAGTTCAGGAGAGTATCTCAAAACATTGGCAAACACTCATTGCTGATTTCAAACTGATCACATTCTAGCTCTAACCTTTGAGTTATGAAGTGTACGGCATACACTTCAATACAGGCTGAACAAAGAAAGAACATTTGTGTTTAACCAAGTGACTATAACACACACACAAAAATCTCATTTTATTTCAGTTACTTATTTATTTTGGTTTTTGGAGACAAGAGGGTCACAATGTAGTGTAGGCTGACTTTTAATCTCACAAACTGATGCCTCAGACTCCTGAGTGCTGAGATATAAGTACATGCCAACACCCCTGGCCAAAAAGTTCTAGTTCAGTCCTCAGCTTGGGGGGTGGGGGGGGGGGCGACAAACAAAAAGTTCTAGTTCATAAAGCAACCTTGACTTAGAGTGTGTTCTAAGCACAGTCCTCCACTGACAGGCAACTTCTTAAATATAGTCTCCCTGCAGGCAAGGCCAAGCAAAGGAAGTCACCCTACACCCTGTACCTTCTCTCCTTGCTGTTCATGTACTCCTGGAACCAGGTTTTAAATTCCCCCAGCTGGTGCTGGGCTCGACTGACAACTTGTGATGCAGCAAGCAGGTCCCCACAGCGCATGCAGTAATAAATTAACGCCCAGACGGGATGGCCTTCCACCTCGCCATCCTAAAAGACAAAAACCAGTCAAACAAAAGCTAACCAACCACTTTCTGATGTGCTGGCTCCAGCAAAGGTACTTAATTCCCACCATAACCCCATGAGTGAAGAGCCACTGACGGCATCCTACTCCCTGTATTTTGCAAACAAATTAATTTGTCCAGAGAAACCTGGAAGAGCAATGTAGTATGGATCTGGAGTGACTTTGAAGTGAACAGAGCCCTTCTCACCCACAACACCCCATGGTTTCTCTCACAGCCAGTAATAATGGGGTCTTCTCTGACTTTCACAGAACAAGAGCTAAAGATACCATTGACCAATGAGAGGTATTATCATCCACTTGAGCCTATAAATTAACTGCTACTGAATTGTCAAGCATTCATTCCTTGTCCCTTCAATTTTCTGAGTGTCTGGGTAGCAGACGCTGCTAGGTGACTGTCTCTACCCTCCTAAAACTGTGACCACCCATCCTACTTACTACTTGCCCATGTAGCAGGCCTGGGCTTGCCCTCTCTGTGTTTCACCAACTCCTTCAGGAATGGTCCTCAGAGCTTTTGGCTCTCTCCTCCGTGGCAGGATGCTTCATAAACTTGATACTATACGGTGTCACTTGGCCTCTTCAACTCTTCTAAACTGTGCAAGTCCCAAGTGCTCAGCCTTGGTCAAGGCCTTTCTTTACCAGCTAGTCCAAAGTTTGCTCAGCCCTACTACATGCCTACTACTCCTACTACTTTGCTTTCTCTGTGTGCTTGTCCACATTGCTCCCTCCTCCTAGAACAGTCTTCCAGGGTCCCAGGATAATGAACCCCTGCTCATTAATAGTAAGTCCGACCTTTTATGAAGCCAGCATCTTTTATATCTCCCAATTTTGGGGCACAAAGCTCCAGTTAAGCTTGTACACTCTATAAGACACTGTAAATAATAATCCCCCAGCTCCAGGGCCAGCTGAGCAGGACTGTAAACCATATCCAATGCCATTCTTCCAACTGTTTTGCTCTTAACTTCCGACAGATCCCTCACTTTGTCTCTCATACCCACATGTAAGTTCCTAAAAGTCCTTATAGCTCAACTTTTAAAACTCACCTAGGACCTGACACTGACTCCCTCTCCTGCCTTTATCCAGGCAGGACTCCTGCATGACTAGTTTTCAATGGGTCCCTGTGAAACAGCCCCACCTGCTCATCCCTGGCCTCTTTGACACACAGAACCTCCTTTCAACCAACAGCTTCAGAGTATGTCTGACCCTGAGACGTCACTAGTACCTGAAGTCCTGGTGAGGGAGCTGGCAGTTTAATGTTTAGGAAACTTCGGACCAGTTGGTAAGTCCCAGGCACACCGCCCAGCTGGGCCTGATGCAAATTTCCAAAGACAGTCACAAGGGTGTAATTCTTGTAACTGGAAAAATTTTTAGAGAAAAAATGGTGAAGGTTGACAACATGTATTACACACATTTATGTCCACATTCAGAATACTAGATTGTGAACTCTATAGGCAAGGTCTGGATTCTAAATCTCATACAGAAGAGGAAACAGTACATGCTTAATGAAGCAAATTCATTCTTAGCACTGCACAGATTTTTACCTCGGTTACCCCAAAGAATTCCTAGGGGATACAGCTGAGGGCTTCAAGTACTTTAAGGGGGGAGGGGGGACACTAATGTTCTAATGGGTTTGCTTAAACAACATTTTTATTTTAAAGAATTTGAAATAAATTTCATGAAAAGTCAAAATAGTCCAATGACTAGCATCACACCCTTATCTAGATTATCAGTATTGTTATTTGTAAGTGTTTCCTATCTCTACATGTCCTATCTGGTACCCAAATCCACGTAAGAACATGGTTTTGTTTATTCCCAGAAGCATTTTAAAATGTTATAAAAATCATGGCTACCGCCGGGCAGTGATGCCACACGCCTTTAATCCCAGCACTCGGGAGGCAGAGGCAGGCGGATCTCTGTGAGTTCAAAGCCAGCCTGGTCCACAGAGCGAGATTCAGGACAGGCTCCAAAACTACACAGAGAAACCCTGTCTCAAAAAACCAAAAAAAGCAAGCAAACAAACAAAACAAAACAAACCATGGCTGCCTAATCTACTATCATTTCAGCCCTGTACCTCCTAAGAACCAGGAATGAACCTACAAGCCAATTTCAGAGAACAAATTGTGCAATCTGATGCAGTTAGTAAAAATGGTGTCAAAGAATTAGAAGTTGAGCTATGTAAAATTACATACTACTACATAACTGTAGAAAAAAATAAAACTAAACTGAACACTCATGACAACAGAGGGTGGACGCCACAGTGAGGCAATAGGAGCCTCTGGTGTGAGGAATGGGGCCTCTCTTCTCTTCTGTAGTTCTTCTTTCCAGCACTTTCCTAAATCCCTGTAAAAGCATTTATTTGCATTCTCCTCATCACTACACGCTACACGTATTTAAAAGCACAAGATGAGAGAAGAGAGCCAGGACAAAACAGATGACCACTACCACCTCCTCCAACTTGCAATAAAACAACCTATGTGCTGGCAAGATCCTAAATTAAAGAAGCCAAAACTCCTTGAGAACCAAGACAAATGTATCCTACCGAAAGCTTTGGAACATGGAAGGGAGAGACCACGCCTATATTTTCTCAATATTTTTGGCCTTATATCTAAAAACATATTTGGAACTAGGTCTCCTATACCATCTGGCAGATTATGTAACTTGAAACATTATGCTATATTGTCAGCAGAAAAGCATCTGCAGAAATACTGTAACACGGAGTACAGTTATTCAAAGAGGTGAAAAGGAAACTTTGAAAAGGCACTGCCGGAGAGTGACGCTGCTCCAGAGATGAAGCCAGGCTTTGTCAGCTGGACAGGGGCTTCAAAGCCCTAAAAGTCCAGCTAGAGAGTGGGGAAAGAAAAAAAGTCTTTTCATTAAACTAGGGGCTGGACAGATGGCTCAGCAGTTAAGAGAACTTGCTGCTCTTAAAGAGAACCTGGGTTCAGTTCCCAGCACCACATAGAGGCTTACAAGCATCTGTAACTCTAGTTCCAGGAGATCTAGTGTCCTTTTCTGATCTCACTGCCACCAGGCACACATGTGGTGCACATATGTACTTGGAAGAAAAACACTCATACACATAAAATAAATAAATATATCTAAAAAAAATTTAAAAACATTGGGGATTTAGCTCAGTGGTAGAGCGCTTGCCTAGCAAGTGCAAGGCCCTGGGTTCGATCCTCAGCCCCCTCCCCCCAAAAAATTAAAAAAAACAAACTAAGTGCAACAAATAATAAAATGGGATACATAAACAGGAATGCAGCCTAGTGGCTGAAGCAACAGTTTAAAGATTAAGTTTGTCAGGGAAAGCACTTTTTAATTTTTTTTAATTCCTTAAGATTTTTATATGGCATAAGAAAATCTAGCTCATAGTTTGCCAATTAAAATGAATAAATGTTACTATATTAGATTCTTTATGGCTGATGATCAATACAACCAAACCTCCATTTCAAAAGCTCAGCCAATGGGGCTGGAAAGATGGCTTATCAGTGGAGAGCACTGACCGCTCTTTTGAAGGACCTGACCCACATGGTGGCTCACAACCAATTGTAACTCCAGTCCTAGGAGATCAAACTTCCTCTTCTGGCCCATGGACACTGCACCTATGTGGTACACAGACATACATGCAGGCAAAACAAGCATACAGATAAGAATATAAACTAAAGTGGAAAAAAAAAAGTTTAGCCAAAGTCTGAAGAATTACTTTATAAAACCTTCACACACATATAGACTAGAGAAATTAAAAAACAAAAACCAAAAGCTTTTTAAGTTCCAGATTTTTGTAACAAAGGAATGGAGGCTAGTGAATACAGATCAGAGGGTGCTCATTTCATGTAGCTAAGGTGTAATTAGCACAGTATTTGAAATGAAACCAGTCCCCTACAGCATCAAGTCTGAATCCCCTCCAGGAACTTCCTAACCAAGTATTATTTTGTTGACAAAGCTCTTCTTAAGCCAGCAGGCTGGTGCCCAGTGCCGTCCCTAAAATGGAGTCTGCTGCACAGTCCTGACCATTCCTGCTGGGATTTCAGAGTTCCACGAGGAGAGAGATGAACGGCACAGGTCTAAGAATGAATTGGGCGATGATAAGGTATAAGGATAAAGGCACAAACCCCTCAGCAGCCATGCCCAGACACAAAGCATTGGCCTCAGCAGCTATGCAGAGCCCTGACTCCGACTCACTGGGTAGGGCCGGGAGGGTAAAGTTACAGGGGCCTTCCTAACATTTAAAGTTATCATACTGCAAGGTGAGTTAGAATGCTGTAAGAAAACAAAGGAGCCAGGCAGTGGTGGTGCACGCCTTTAATCCCAGCACTTGGGAGGCAGAGCCAGGCGGATCTCTGTGAGTTTGAGGCCAGCCTGGTCTCCAAAGTGAGTTCCAGGAAAGAAACAAAGCTACACAGAGAAACCCTGTCTCGGAAGAAAAGAAGAAAAAAAAAAAACAAAAAGGAACCTGGGGAGTGAGTGATGAACCATATTAGGAAAACAGGATTATGAGCCAAGTCACTCTGACCTAATCAACATGTCTCTACATTAAATGATGAAAAGCAGAGCTGCCCTTTACCACCATTTCTATGTACCATTTTATCAGCTGCAGAAACAGTCCTGGTAGATAAGTGTTCTGACAACAGAATTACCTCAGCTCCAGTCAGTTTAAAGTACTCCAGTTACAGCACACTCAGCCCCAGAACTACCTAAGACTCGAGAAACAGGTGACTTTAGGGAAAGTAAAAGCCAACTCCACCACAGACAGATAGACAGACAGACAGACAGACAGATAGATAGAGCGCTACAGCTGCCTTACCTCTGCTCAAGGTATCCCAAGGCCTGCTTGACAAACTCCATGCGCACTTCTACACTGTTTCGGCTCTTCAGGGCATCAGTCGCTGGTGCCAATACCACATCTGTCATTTGTTTTACCATGGCCCACATGTCAGAAATGCTCTGCATGTAAACGAGATTGCACATGACAAAGCGGTAAGGATGGAGAAGTTACTTGGTATGACTGCAATGGAGGCAGAATGAGGAGGACTGAGGTTTTCTGTCTGAGACACCCCTGGCTCAAACTCAGTATGGAAGACAGGCCTGTGCCTTGCCAACCACCAGAGCTCTGACCACTGATGAGTGCCCCTTCCCTGCTTGGAGTTGGCTTTCAAACCACTTACCATGCCAGGCCTGACAGAACCACCTCCATCATTAGGAACATGAAAGTAACAAGAGCTGAATCTCAGTGGGTCATCCCTTAAGAGTGCCTGAGTGCATTTCTAATCACCCAGAGCTCTAGGAGCTTAAACACAAGTTCTTACAAGGTTATTTAAGTTCCTTAAGGCTTAAAATAAAGAGTTTAACCTAAATAATAAAGGTTTTGTCTTCCCAGGGGCTCTCTGGGCTAACTCTGTAGCTCATTTTATGAGTAAATGCCATAACCTCCCATTTCCCTCCTACTCACTCCCTCAAAAGTGACTCCAGAAGAGAGGCTTTTCTCTGTGTTACCCTACCCAGTGGGCCTCCACTCCCCAGGCTGTGAATTTCTCCTTCAAAATGTGTTTCCAACCCTCTAAAGATAGAACCAGAGAAATGCAACACAGTAGAGAAGGTTAGTTCTCATGGTATGCCTCAGTGAAAGCTCTAAAACACCAGGCAGATATGATTAGTGAATTCTCACTTTTGTCTTTCAATCTGTTTGCATTGTATTTCACTTCTGGAAAAAAGCAGTTTTTGAGAAACAAATCAGTGTATGGATGCTTCTGCTTCTGGAACAGCCCTCCCTTCCTTTGGCCTCTCCCAGTACCTTCGGACACCTCCCCTCCATCACTGCTGTTCCTTCCTGAAGGAGACAGCTGGCCAGGGATTAAGAATGTAGGCATAATAAAAACTGGGAGAAGGGAGTCCAAAAGAAAATGATGAGTTAAGTTCAAGGAGGTAATACAAACTATGTGGCTCTTCTTAAAGAGCCTGCTGATACCTGAGGAGAGGAAATGGGTAGGGACCCAACAGAGCTCAAGAACTCTTTCCACTAACAAATCCCAGCCAGGTCTTTTGAAGATGGATTTTTAAAAGCCACCAATAAAACAATCACTCCAAATGTATATAAAACATTGGAAAAAGGAACGTTATCTCATAAAATCGTCTTTCTTCATATACTGCAGCCAAGACAGTAAGCTGCTGTCCCATGTGAACACTGGGCTCTACCTTGTCGTCCAGCTCTGCGACAGATGAACAAAGGTCCACAAGGTTGGGCTGCAGGTGTCCACTCACAATCTTCTCATTGTAGATATAAATCTGAAATAAAGGGAACAAGTAAACAGATGATCTATTTCACTTCCTTTTAAGATCTGAAGTTGTTCTGAAGCCAGCAAGTAGCCTGAGGTTGATGCCAACCTTCCCTTCCTTGAAGTGCCTAATCATCCATAAGGCAGATCTCCAGCTGTGGCTAGCACATTAACACTAATCACTACCCCAGCCTTACAAATACTGTAAAACAAGGGGCCAAGGTAGTCCACGGAGAGATGCTAGATCCAAAAATGAAGATGGGGCTACAGAACCATGGCCTGGCTCTGGCTGCTGCTCCCTAGGAACCATGACAAAGTCTGTAAGCCCAGGTCAGAGGACTGATGCTCCTGGGCTTCATGGACTGGGTAGGTCTGTTAGAACAGTATCTGCTACACATCTAGAACACTTACTTTTAGAAAGCATCTCTGGAGCCCAGACAGATCACTGAGTGTCTGCCTGACAACCTGAGTTAAATCCCTGAGACTTACATGATAGGAGAGCTGATTCCCTCTGGTTGTCCTTTGACCAAAGCCCCACAACAAACTAACAAAGAAATAAATAAGTGTAGTAAGAAAGAATCTCTGCTCTTCAGGTAAAACTCTCTCAAAACAAGACAAACAAACAAACAAACAAAAACCACCCCAACTGAACCAAACAAAAAACAAAAAACAAAAAACAAAACAAAACAAAAAACCAAACACATACACAACTATGGTTTGATGTGATGTTTCTTAAGATATAAGAAAATTCCTTTTACTTTGGATTTGGTCTATAAAATAATGATGGTTATAAACAGGCTTTCTTTTACATTTTGAAGTCCTTGCTTTCCTGAGGACCGAATTAATGACCAATCGTGGACCCATGGAACCTTAGCTCTACTTTAAATAGAGGATGCTGATGCCATACAGCTTCTGGGGCTGTTACAAAGATTTCCCAGGTACTTAGATTTACGCAGTCACTGAATGAGCATGTTCTAGGAACCAAGGATATATTCAACATTATAGCACATAAACATTCACTTTCTGTGGAAGAGAGCTGTGTAGAGAGAGAGCTGGCTTTACGGGATCCTAGGTACCAAGGGAGTCAAGTTCTAGAGTTCATAGTTTTTCAGGTGAAGAAGCTACACTGTTTCTACATTCATTTGTTGGGTCTGAAATGGTGGTGGCCACAGCACCCAAGGAACCAGCCAAGGGAACTGAAAGGACACAGGTGTTGAATGAGTGTAAGGAAGAGGGAGAGTGAGCTAAAGACCAGAGAAGGGAACAAAGTCCAGTGGTGAAACACAGAGTTGAAAGGAAGGTGAAGTCCTTTCTGGAAGACCGAGGGGAACTTCAGTAGCAATGTAAGAAGAAAGAGACTTTAACCTCAAATCTACTCCCAACTTGGAATATATTCTCTGCTTTTACTCTCACTCAAAATGAATTTTACACAAAATTCTACATTTACACAAAAGAAACATTAGGATATTTCTCTCAACTAACGTTAATAAGATTTCTGGTGACACACAATTCAGTAAATGTAGAATTCCACCCATTAATTAACTGGTAGCTGAAGAGGGACAGTCCTCTATTAAAGAGCCCAGTGTCTAACAGTCCCTCCGTGTGTGTGTGTGTGTGTGTGTGTGTGTGTGTGTGTGTGTGTGTGTGTGTGTAGAGCTGCCATCTGTTTCTACCCCCAACCCCCAATTCCAGGGTAGCAGGAGGGAAGGGAGTAGGGAATGTATCAGTGTGTCCTCTCAGGGTCACAGCTAAGTGATGCAGGGCACAACATCTTGGGACTTTGTGATAGAAAGTGACAATTCTTTGAAAAACAGGCTTGACTTGCATTGTTTTCTTCCAAGTCAACTGCAGGTAAGTCCTGCACAGAGCTAGCTCCACATGGACCATCTTGTTCCATGCTTACTGATGCCGGCTCATGATCAGCATCCAAGAGCACGACCCCCAACACACCAGGAGCATACTCACTCCCATCTGCAATGCTACACAATGTCAGCACACTGTGCTTATCAAGGCAGAAAGTGTTTTGAAAATCCCACTCAACAAGGGTCAAAGAATCTGACCATACCATTAGCCAGTCAAGTAATTCAGTTAATACAGAACTCATTATAGTTATTCAAGGAAGCTATTGCCAACAAAGCAAAATGAAACACCTGGTCAGTAGAGAGTAGATTTAAATTTCCCTGCATTATCTGAGTCATTTGATTACCTTATTTAACCAAATGGAGAAGCGGGGCATTCATGGTAAAATATTAACTAATCCCATGAGCTTTCAGGTTTGACATTCATTTGAAGTCACTATTCCCTCCGACTCCCCTGAGGATCACAGCACTCTTTCTCCAGGATTAAATCTTCCTAAAATGTATACTCACCTGCCGGGCATAGGCCATCTCAATGCTATCCAGAGAGCTTCGACCAGGAGGACCCACATCACTGATGTAACTTGGCTATAGGGAAAGAAAAACCCAGGACTGGTTAAAAACAGTACTCGATCACCTAAGGCATAAAAATCACAAACAAACACAAACAAACACACACACACACACACACACACACACACACACACACACACACACACCCCGATGTCTGTAACCTGTTAAGTGGGGGACTTGTCTGCAGAAACAGGGAAAGGAAAGATGAACAGCAGCAGCAGGGCTCTGCTACAAGGACACGGGTTCAGCTAGCCTCTAACAGCCTTAGGAAATATTTTCCAGTACTAAAAACCTAATTTTAAAAATTATCCACTTAAAGAGTAGTTGATTGCGCCTTGAATTTCCATTTAAATGACTTTTGCCTAATGCTCTTGTTTTCAAAAGTACTTTTCCTTCAGTTGCCCTTGGCCAAGCCACTATTTTACCACATATAAAGTCAATTATCCATCAACAGGATGTGTGCACTGGGATTCCTGACTAGAAGTGGCTGGCAAACACTCAACTTGAATTCCACAGGCAGGGCTGCCTAAGCACATAGATGCTGAGATGCTGCATGGGAGAATGTTCCCTATACCCCCTAGCTCCAACCAGGTCTCCCCGCACTGGAAAAAAAAAATGTAGTCCATACACGAAGCCACACTGGGTATAACAGAACAGAACGAGACACAGGAATGGATAACAGGGGCAGGGAACTGGAGACCAGAAAGGCAAGGCAACCAGACTAACAGGGCCAGAGAAGAAGGGCTCACCAGGAGCCTGAGGGATGTGGGCAGACAGTAGTGCACTGTCCCCCCAACCTTATACACAAACACTGGGTGGGAATGGGCTTCTCAGAGTAGAGAGCATTTAGAAAACAGACATTCTAGGACAGAAAAGAACGTAGCAGAAGGGAGCTGCAAACTTTTAGCGCCCGTGACTGTGCAAAGGGTATCCAGAGGTGTGTAAAACTCTTTTCCAAAGAGGGTTCACTCTAGGCAAGAGAGGAGGAAATTACTGTAATAACACTCACATAAAATAAGCTTAGGCTGAAAAAAAATCCAGTGATACCACACAAGGAGAGATAGATGAACTCCTACACAGAATGTCTTACTTTCATGGAACCAAACTGATTAATTTACAATATTTGGTAATAAAAGCCAGTACTGTCAGGAAAAAAAAAACAAGAAAAACAAACAAAAACCAGGACCAGCACAGCAGAGCTCTAAATGCAACCTGCTGGTGTTAACCTTATGTATAAAACAAGCAGAATACTTAAGCCATTCCTACAAAAGAATTCTATTACAGCTACAAAACAAAAAACAAAAACAAAAACAAAAAAACTAACACAGACCTACATACAACAACACAAAACAACTCTAAAGTGAGCAAACATAAGGCAAAGCCAAATTGTAGAACCTCAACAACACAATGATGCAGTTCACGGTTGACAAGAAAATGACACAGCATAAACATGTACTATTCATACACAGAGGTCCCTCGCAGGGACCTGGAAGGATGTGGACTGATGGGTACATGTGGACACGGTGGGGATGGAGCAGTGCACTGTGAGAAGAGCTCTCTGTGGTACATCACAGCAGTACAATGAAGGACCTGCTGAATAGAGCGCTCCAAACATCCTTTGCAGAGTAGTGAGTGGCACACTTTCTGTGCTCAGAATCCTACTCAAATCCTGACATATGAACTAGGCCCATCTCTTAGGAATCTGCCAGGGAGCACAATCCACAACTTAAAATCATCTAGTGTGGAGTTGTCAAATTCAAACTGTCAGTCTGTATTTTACCAAATTAATGACATCATTCATTTAAGACACGTCATACATGCCACTCTATGTTGGAAAGAAAAAAATGCTGTCAAACTTACAACCCACCACTGAAAAAGACATTGTGATTTCAGAGATATTAAAATATAGGAAAACTGTATGACTGACACTTGAAATTCAGTATTAAGTCTCTTATCAAAATTAGCGGCTGCTCAATATTCGCTGAGTTCCACACACGGCAGTGAAGAGCAAGCAGCAGCCGTGTCGAGTGTACTGAAGCCTCAGCTCAGCTCTGCAGCAAGCCTGCTGCCTGCTGAGTCACTTCCAGACAACTCATCTGGGGACCTGCCACTGACCACAGCCAACACATCCAACCCACCTAAGTTAAATCCACTCCACCTTTAAATACTACTTTTTAAGAAGGGGGGGGGGGGCGTGCGTGGATTGAATCTCTTCTTCTACCTTTACCTGGGTCTGGGGATCAAATCCAGGCCACCAGGTTTACACAATAAGTGCTTTACCCACTGAGCTCTCTCACTGGCTCCAAAACACAGTTTTAAATGTCAGCTAAGATACATGTAGGAATTTCCACACTGCTCAACTCCATCTTATCATGTGAGCCCCAAGACACTGGAGTCTTCCTCACACTTACCAGATGTACAAACGGGCACACAAGGGTGCTTACAGGGCAAATAGCCACAAGAGACTTGCAATAAAGCACATTATTTTTACCCAGGCAATGCTTGAAAAGTTAACACTCTTTCAATTCCTGCCTTCTTTTAAACGTTGTATCTCTTTCTTCAATGACATCCTAAGGACATTCATTTTCCAAAAAACTCCATGCTATTAAAGTGTCGCTTCCTTTATTAAAGCTTGCCAGGCACAGATATTAACACTATGCCTTTGCTCTTTTGTTATTGAAAGGCTCCAGGGGAAAACAAACGTTCCAGAGACTACCATATGTCAGTTCATTTCTGCCTTAAAAAAGATTTCCTCTGAAAGCCTCGGGCTCAGCTTTAAATTATCCAATCTGAACGTTTTCCTTCAAATATAAGGTCAACTCAAAATGATCCGAGGCCTCCTCCCTAACAACCCTGAATTCAACAATGCTTGACAATAAGGTGCCCAGGAAAAGAGTGACAGTCACCAAGTCACCCATCCATCAGCTGACCTTAATAATGTGCAGCTTATCAAACGCTGATAGAACCCTAACACTGCACAGACCTGGAGCACGCACCTCATGCCAGGCCCTGGGCTGCAGCTCTATACCTGTTCCCAGTCCTTAACAACAGAAAAAAAAGGTGTTTCAGATGAGAAAACCAGGCTCAGGCTTACTTCTGAGTCATCTATCCTTCAAACTGTGTGCTCTCCTCTACAGGACAAATGAAGTGGAGATAATGTATCTTTCCACCATTTTGAAGAAAATTATATGGAAAGATCCTGTGAAAACACAGGGCTCCACATACCACAAGAATGGCTAAATTCTGACAGATAATACCAAGTGTGACAAAGATATGAAAAAAATGGAACTATCAGGCGCTGCTATCTGAGGCTATCCTGATGACATTTGGGGCAATATCTATTAAAGGTGAACTTTCACAAGATGTGGAGGTTCACATCTCAACCCCAACCCTTCTAAGAGGCTGAGACAAGAGGATCACTGTGGGTTTGAGGTCAGCATGGGCTTCACAGTGAGTTTTAGACCATCCTGGGCTACAGAGTAAGACAGCCTGGGCTATCTCAACAAAAAACAAAAACAAACAAGACAGACAACAACAAAAAGCTGAGGGTGAGGAGGGGTGCCAGACTGAATCCAGGACCTGGTGCATACTAAAGTGTTCTTCCAGGGAACCCCAACTCTGACCACAACCAAAAGCTGACCACAACATATACTCAGACCCAGCAACTTCCTCTTAGGTGTACCCAAAAGAGATACAAATATATATTCTCATCAAAAGATCAAGGAATGCTCACAATAGTATTATTTATAAAAGCTCAAAACCATAAACTATCCAAATGGCATCAGCACTATCCATCAACCAGAATGGGCAAACAGAACTACAATTATACTCTTTAGCCATAAAATGGAAGGGCTCACCACTACAAATAACAATATATATGAGTAGAATGGTACGCAAAAGAAGGTACAAATAAGCACATTTTATGGCTCAGGTTTTATAAAGTTCACAGACGCAGGACCGCTGGGAGTGAGGCAGGGGTCAGGGGCTCTGCTGAAGAACTAGGATTGTTTCAGTACTTGGTCATCTTTAATAATTCACTGAATTACATACTTAAGACTTTCATACTCTTCTGTATAAATCTTAAACTTTAAGGAAAAAGTTAAAAATAATAAAAGCAGTAAGATTCATATGTAAACTGGGAAAAAAAAAAACTGTATGTAAGCTCAGGCCTGTAAGTCTACCACTATGGAGAATGAGAGAGAACGATCACCATGAATGAGGTCAGGCTACACAGTAAATACCAGACTAGGCAGGGCTATATATTAAAACCCTAATCCTATCTCAAAACAAAGAAATAAATCCTCCCAAGGAGTTTCCAGAAAATGGCAATTCTCTGGATAAATGGAATAGACCTGTGTGTAACACGTGCCAACTTACACAGCAACATTACTCCCTCCACCAAAAAATCCCAAAAGAGAACAGCACAAGCATGGCACACTCTCTCCAAGGGGCCTGGAGGTCGTAGAAGAAGAGCATACTGAACAGACTGGTCTATTTTTGAGAGAAGAACAATCAAGGAAGAACATTTCATTTGTAATTTATAATTACTTTCAAATCCCTATACAGAGCACAACCTATTAACACCATTTTTAAAAAATGAAGTTTATAAAAGCAGGAGTTGTTCTAATTATTTGCTCAGACTTAGAAAGAACCGAAAGGGAAACACCAGATTAGCTAAGGTCTAGTATATTAGCTCTTTCTCCTCAAAGACTGTTTCCATCTGAAGTCTTTGAGTCTAAGAAATATAGGACACCGTCCTAAAGGAGCAATTTCCCAAAATAACCAGACATTAGCAGCTATTTACTTGGGGACTAATTGAATAGAAAGACTGGTTCTTAAATTGAGAGCATGTACAGGCACAGGGCATCAGAAGTTACCCTGCAGGTCCCACAGACTGCCAACCTGCCCAACCCTTCACCCTCACTTCAATATAGCCAAGACATGGACGACACCAGTTCTGGGTTTTGCCAGCATGTTACAAGTCTTTGAGCCTGACCTTCTCAAGACCCATATACAACAAGAGCACAGGTGCCTGCACTGGGTGTGGGGCATACACCTGTAATTCAGTACTTGGTAATTCAAATAAGTTCTAGGAAAAAGACTTAACTGGTAATAGTGATATTCTCTCACTTTTTTTTTTTTTGGGGGGGGGGGTGGTTCGAGACAGGGTTTCTCTGTATAGTTTTGGTGCCTATCCTGTAACTCACTCTGTAGACCAGGCTGGCCTCCAACTCACAGAGATCAGCCTGGCTCTGCCTCTCGACTGCTGGGATTAAAGGCATGCGCCACCATCGCCCGGCTCTAATACTCTCACTTTTAAAACATTAAAAATTTAAATATCTACTTCTAAATTATCTGAAATTAATTTTTGATACTTAAAAAAGAGAGAGATAGGATCTCATGTATCCTAGGCTGGCCTTGATCTTGAACTTCGAATCTTTCTCCTCCTTAATACTGGGGATTGAACGGGGCTTTGTGAATGCTAAACTAACTGAGCCACCCCCAACTCTGAAATTCGTTTAGAAAAGACAACAAGGCCAGACACAGTGGCACATGCCTTTAATCCCAGCACTCAGAAGGCAGAGGCAGGCAGATACCGGAGTCCTAGCCTAGCCAGGGCTTAAACAAGAAAAACAAGCAGTAAGGGAGGAACAGTCACTGTGAGTCAGTCGGGTTCTTTCCAGTCATCACTGATCTGCCCCCATAATGCTACTTCATCAGACCCAGAAGGTCTGTTTGCAGGGCTTAACAGCTTGCACAAGGCCTCACTGGACACTAGTGACTCAGGATCTCGGGTCCGGGACTGTTCCACCTCTCCTCCATGGTGAAGACATGGCAGGCACAAAGGCAGACAGGTCTGTTAGACCTAGATGCGGCTCCCAAAGTTCCTTGCAGGAAAGACCTCCAACATGCAGCGAGACAAAGAAGAAAGATGTAGAAGAGAACACACAGCTAATTTTGTGTACAGTACACAAAATTAAAATGTACTCTCAGACACATACACTTGTACAAAGCAATGCTAGAAATGTGGATGGAAGAAGTAACAGTGACGACTTAGGAATTACAAAGGGGGAATAGAACGGGGTATCTGGAGATGGGGTGTTTTAATTTTGAACCCTGGCTCTACACTGTCTTTATTTTTTAAATTAAATCTTTAAGAGAGAAGAAAAATTATGACTTAGTACAACCACTAATAAACAGCATTAAGACAAACACTGGGACTTGATATTTAACTAATAATTGTTATCTGGTCTGACCTACCTCGCTTTCTTGGGTAAAGTCAAGGGCATCCTCTCCTGACGCCAGCAGCGTGTGCAGGATTCTCTGTTTCACTTGTTCCCACTCGACCAGCATTGACTCTCGATGATATTCCTCAGCCATCCCAAAGGTCTGTCAGAGAGGGACAGACACGGACCCAGTGAGGAAATGCAGACTGCTTCCTTTAAAACCACATAGACTGCAAAACAGGAGTCCCCCACCCACCGACCACTTTTCCACAAGCATACTCAGAAAAAAAATCCATTTTAAAGCGCAAAGCTACACAGAGAAACACTGTCTCAAACAAACAAACAAACAAACAAAAAACCATTTTAAAATTTATCACTTAAAACTTTTGTTAACAACTGTTTATAGCATACTCTATATTTCACTGACTTGAAGACATTTTAAAAAACTCTTATTAAATTGTGGGAAAACATACATAAGCTTACCATTTAACAATTATTTTATTACTTTATGTCTAGAGCTGTTTTGTCCGCATGCATGTCTGCACACCACATGCACAGCTGGTGCCCATGGAGGCTAGAAGAGGTACCAGATTGCTGGGACTGGAGTTACAAATGGTGAGCCACCATGTGGGTGGTGGGAATTGAACCTAGGTCCTCTGGAAAAGCAGCCAGTGCTCCTAACTGCTGAGCCATCTCTCCAGCCTAAGGGTCCAGCGGCATAAAGTACAGGTGCAGTTGTCACCACCTTCCATCCTTACAACAATTTTGCAAAGGTAAAGCTCTGCAGCTGTCCACCAATAACAGGCTGGGCCTTTCTCTACCCAGACCCCGGCAAGCATCAGCCTGCTTTGTGTGATCACTCCAGTCATCTCACAGAAGTGGAATCACACGCTGTATCTTTTCATGACTGGGTTACATTATTTAGCAGTCCTTAAAGGCCATCACGTTGAAGCATGTGCCAAACTTTCTTTCCATTTGTACCTAACACTGCTAAGAACATGGGTATACAGGTATCTCCTCAAGTCCCGGCCTTCAGTTTGGGGGATATACTCAGATGCAGTATCGCTGGCATCATGTTAGTCATCTTCTTCTTAATTTTCTGAGGCTACTTTTTTCCATAAAGGATACATACTTTGCATCCCTACTAACAGAGAATCAGGGTTCCCATTTCCCTACATTCTCACTAACACTATTTGTTGTTGTTTTTAATAAGAGAGTTAGGTAGCTCATGGTCATTTTAATTTGTGTTTTCCTAATGATTAGTGATGATGAGCCTCTTAAGACAGTTATCTTTACTAGACTTTTGGAATTAAGCTATCTTTCACAAACCACAGTAGAACTTTTTTTTTTTTTTTTGAGCTGAGAATCAAACCCAGGGCCTAAGCGCTCTACCACTGAGCTAAATCCCCCAACCCAAACTTTTTTTTTGAAGAACATAAAATAATGATGAAACATTGGTATCTTAAGATTTAACAAACACCAAAGACCAAAAACAAAACAAAACAAAACACCTCTCCTTATTTATGTATTTTAAAACACTAATTTTTTTTGTAACCAAAAAAGTCTACATTACTATCAGCTGACAGAGACAAGACAGGAAGCTCCCAGAACAAAGGAACTCAGGAAAAGAGAGAGAGAAACAAAGGGGGAGGAGAAGGGGGAAAGCAAACAGCAAAGGAAGACAGGAAGACAGAACTGCACCAGCTTACAGCTACACCGAAGAGAGGCTGTGCTGAGCCTGTAACTCTGTAATTGGGAGAGCACGTTTCTCTCAGCTAACGCTCACTTTTCAAAAAGCCATCTACCTAAAATGAGACTGGCATCTAATTAGGCAGCACTGAGAGCTCATTAGTAATGCCTACTTTATTTTGGGCAAAGCAGATAATTTATACTGATAACAGTTATGCACATGGACTGTGGAGTTCACGTTAAATGAAAAGTTAAATATACTCTTTCACAAATATACTGAGTTTTGAATAGTATTTATTAAAATGTAGGCTAAAAGAACAAGAATACAATACATATATACACACAAAATGACTAGGAAGAAGGGCAGCACATTCTGTACCCTTTCCACAATGTATTCTGAAGCTATGGGAGAAATGAATCTAAGTTTAAAAACAGTCTTCCCCTGGTTTTGTTCTTCGCACTGAGAATCAGACAGCATGGGTGTTGGGTATGGAGGTAGGCAAGCCAGTGAGCCAGAGCTGAAACACACAGAGAAAATCTTTGTCTCCTGTTCACACACACAAACACAGAAGCTGTACATTCTGACTAGAGAAACGTGCTGGATCGGAAAGGTGGAGTCAACATGAGCAAAGAGACTATTCCTCCAGACTGTGCACACAAGGAAGCCACTCTTTCTCAAGCTCGTCCTAGTGGCGCCACCTCTTTAACCGGAGCCTCTCCCAGCACAGCAAAGCTCAGGGTTCCAGAGGCAGGAGGACCAGGGCAGGTGGGATGAAGAGCTCACAAGAGCAAATAAGACACAGGCAGAGCTGTGGCACTGGCCCAGGACACTAGAGTGTCAGCAGGGTTTCTCTCGAGACATGGTCTCTGGCTAATAACAACAGCAAAGAAAGTAAGTAGTAAAGGCCGCTGAAGAACACAGACAATCCCCACCCAGAAGTCAGGGATGAGGACAGTGGTCAGAATTCGGCATCAGGCAAGGGTTAAAGTGACTATAGTAGGTATTAACTAAACCCACCCACACCCACCCCATTTGTTAGGCTATCCTGGTACTTCCAGAAATGCCAAACAGCTCTGAAAAGTAGAAGCTCTGGGGACTCACATGTCCTGGAGAAGGATGCCAGGCTACTTTTTATAAACAGCCAGCAGCCTAAGCACTGTCATCCTTGGCATGATAAAGAGCGTAACATAAAAACAAATGCACCAACATAAAAGTTCTCTTCTCTTAACCACACCACCCCTGCTTATTTTAATTACACCAGAGATAATGGAACATCCGATCTGTGGGCCAATCAGGGATGAACAGCCACCCATGTGTCCAATGGTGCCCTACTGGGTTTCTAGCAGAGTCTGAACTACTGAACTAAATACACAAAAAAGAGTGGTGACTAAAGAGAAATCAACAAAGCTACTCAAGTGAAAACCCAGAAAAAAGGAGAGTGAGGTCTGAAGCAAGGTTGGAAGTAGACAGAAAGAGTAGGGTAGGATGAAAGGGAATGCAGAGAGCTGAAAATCAAAATGAAGGCAAAAGTAACCACAGGGAAAATTCCAAAGCAGTGGGGAACTATTAAAATTCAAGCTGAATCACTATTACTGTTATGTGTGTAAGGAAAAAAGGCAGGGATCAAACCGGATGACTGAATTAAGAACAGGTTGGGAGCTCCTCACCCATTTTACTAAAAGGAAGAGGGCAATAGCTTTGGCTTAGCATCTGATTTCCAGGCAGTTGCAGCTTTTAGAAACACTGTGTGTGCTGAGAGTCACTTTGTCTCTGCTGGGATGCACCAAACGGGAGAACCAAGGACACAGTGTGGTTTTCTGGCCTGTTTTCCTGGCATTTCAGTGGGACATTGGCAAGTTATTCAGACATGAAACTGCCACCAAAATGCCAGGAAGCTGCTGATTTTTTAATCATTTTTATTGAAAATTATTTTGCTCAGCAGCAACCTTCCACTATCTAGCCAAGTCAGAGGTGTCCCTCAGGCCAACTCCCAACACTGGAATGTCTCCCTCATAAACACATATGCACACATTTTGTGCTGTGGTATGTCACCTAAATGTTTTGGCTGGCTGCACATTTAGTCTCAGTATGGCACAATATTTAGAGACTGCCAATTTCAGAAACACATTCTGCGGAGTAAATGGATTAATAAGGTTTGGAGGCATTCAAGAATCCTAATTTAATTTCATTGGTCTTTTATAGCAGGACAATCAATTTTGGTGAGAAATTCAACAGTGTGAACAACAACAACAAAATCATTTCTAAATGTCTTCAAATCTAAATCAAATGAATCTCTCTATTTCCAGGACTAAGAACTGCTGCCAACAATGTAATTAATGAAATTTAGAATTTCCTTATTGGTCACTTAATGCTTTGGGGGCATTTCTTGCACACTAGAGAAGGAAGCTGTATCTCCTATTGGTCCTGTTGAGGACTTTCACCTTTGTAGAGTGTTCTAATATAGCACACTGAGTAGAAGCACTTCTCACTTCATTACTTTTCAGACAACACAAATAATACATAAACACATTTCACTCGACATCCAAGCTAAGTAAATAAACACCAAAACAGAGAAACAGTGCTCCTCATCCAATTCCCTTTGCAGAGAGCTTACAGCAGGCAGACTGGCAGGCGCTTCCAGAAAAAGCCACCTTCTCAGAGCCAGCTCCAACTTGACAGCTAACCTTTTCTCTTTCTTCCCCAAAGACCTCTAAGGAGTCTCAAAACACTTACTTTGAACTGGGATGTTACTGAAAGGCTGCGATCATTGTCAAAAACAAAAGGAGATACTAACTCTCATTAGTAAAAGAAATAACCTATATGGTTAGGTGGAAGCCCCACCTCTGTTTCCCCAGATCCCACTCCTAAGAAAGCCCACCAAGGGCTGGAGAGATGGCTCAGACGTTAAGAGCACTGACTGCTCTTCCAGAGGTCCTGAGTTCAATTCCCAGCAACCACATGGTAGCTCACAACCATCTGTAATGAGATCTGGCGCCCTCTTCTGTATACATAATAAATAAATAAATCTTTAAAAAAAAAAAAAAGAAAGAAAGGAAGGAAGAAAGAAAGAAAGAAAAGAAAGAAAGCCCGCCAAGAGTCAGCCCTTCCCTGGGACTGTTTAAGACCATGCCTACAGGCTACTTAAGACCTGGTCACCACCATACCTGCCGTGTGCTCTCCTGCTCCCTCCCCTGCCTTCTTGAGAGTTACCCACAAGCTGTTTCGCTCTGTTTATTAAAACTTGGACTTACTTATTAATTCTGTTTGATTGACTTATTACATTGGCAGCAGAGAATACCTAATAAATAGGGATCCAAAAACTTATGGGTACCATTCAGGAATGCTTTTGCAAAATATACACTTTATTAGACATTGGACTCTATATCGTCTCTTGGGACTCTCACCTAACAATTATATGCTCCCGAAATGAAAGCATCCAGAAACACCTGTTTAAAATCATCTGTTCTGATATTTTCAGGTTTAGAGCATTTTGTAGGGGTGAAGGTAGGCTAGAATGTATAATGGTTACTCTGACTGATTTATTTTCTATCATTTAGTGTATTTTAAAAGCACTTGAGAAAAAGTTAGTATGGTGACATAGGGCTAGCAAGATAGCTCAGTGGGTAAGGGTGCTTGCTGCCAACCTGAAAACCCAGGTTTGACCCCAAAACCCACATGGTAAAAGAAAATAACTAACTTGCAAAAGTTGTCTTCTGACCCACACATGTCACGCATGCATCTGCACTCCGGGTTGCGTACTTACCCTCTTCCGGGACTCTTCAATGGCAGATAACAGTGCATTATCTTTCTCATTCTTCAGGAAGCCCTAGAAAAGGAGGCAAAATGACACAATCAGGGTTACCTTCTAATAGCCAGAAGTACACTGCAGAACACAAGAGTCTGGCATAGTAGTGCATGTCTCTAATTTCTGCCTCCAAGCAGACAGGAGTATCAGGAGTTCAAGGAAGGCCATTCTCAGCAACCCAGGAAGTTCCAGGTCAAACTGGGATGCTGGGAACTGAGGTACTTCCCCCCGCTCACCGTCCCTGCCAAAGCGCAGTGCCTCCATTTACTAATGGCAGGATTTTAGCCAAACTCTAAATCTCAGTTAACTTATGTATAATAATGAGATAATGTAATCAAGCTCTTGGCACCAAGGCTCAACACACAGTTCTGTCATTAATACTGATTAAGTCTAGATCTGTTGGTGGCATTAAGAAAAGGCAGCTCAGGAGGACTTCCTTGTTCTTGCTCTGTCCTTATTTGCCTGGGATGAGGTCAGGTGAGGGAGGAAACAAAAGACTGTGACGATGCATGCAGGCAGACTCCAGGTCAACACCTGCCTTTCACACAGAGGGAAGGCCTCTTTTCCATGGCTTGGGGCTCAGGGGTCAAGTCAGAACAAGGAAAATAATATTAGTATTATATATTCATGTATGGAGATCAAAGTCTTAGCTGTAATATGGAAGACTCCAAGTTATGACACATCCCAGGCCCACCTACAACCTGTAAGGCACAGTTCCTGTATGGCAAGCCCACTAATCACACATTTGTAGGTGTCTAAAATGGCATGCTTCCCTTATAATGCTTCTGTTATTTTTTTTTTTTTTCTTTAAAGGAATTTGGGGAACTGTAATAGAAAGAATTAAGCAAAAGCATTTAAATGACAAGTTCAATTAAAATGTATTTGATGACTTTCTACATATATGGTTAGTTTTTGACTACTTACATTTTAACAACTATAGTCTTACTACACTCTGTCCAAATAGTCCTAGTTCTTAAACTTCTGGTTAACAAATGTGGATGGAGGGCAATATAGGAAGATAAGTTGGGTAGGATCCTATTAATGTCCATAGATTTCCAAGATCTCTACATACTGGCCCATGATTCCCTGTTCCTGTGCTCATACTCATGATGCACTGGGATGGCAAACAGCAGCCGCTCAACAGTCCCTCAGAGACTACTCCCAGGCAGTGCTAAGGAGTCTATCTACACTGATAAAAGGGCTGAGGTGAGGGTAGGGTGAGGCTTCAGTCCCTTTTTAATAATGTAATGGACTCCATATATAGGAAAGGGGGTAAATGATGTAATTATAATACATACATACATGGTCCATGGGGAAAAGTAAAAAAACTTTATTATGAATTCTCTATTTTTGAGACAGGGACTCACTGTGTAGCCTCTAACTCACTATCTTTTAAGAGTTTCAATGGCTAAAGCTAAATTAAAGGCCATTTGAAAGGTACAGTGTCGCCATTTCTAAACCAAGTGATACAGCTACTACTGTGGATTGATACTACCAAACAACAGGTAAGCAGGGGCCACGCTCTGTGACTACAGAAAGCTATGTGAACAAGGCAGGGTTGGGAGAAGCCACTACATGTTAAGGCTAGTGTAACTTTTCTGAGTTAGACTAAGGCAGAGGGCTGGATGTGGGTTGAGTCTGATAATGTCTTCCCTTTTCTGCTTCCCTGATCTTCCCAAGTCAAATGATTACTTAACTGTAACTGTGCCTACATTCACAGATTTCTCTTATGTACATACATAACACAAACGCAAAGCAGTAATCAGACACATTCACTTCAAAGCAAAATACTTTTCAGTGTGAAACAGAGCCTTCAATTTTTTGTTTTGTTTGTTTTGTTTTTCGAGACAGGGTTTCTCTGTGTAGCTTTGCGCCTTCCCTGGATCTCACTCTGTGGACCAGGCTGGCCTTGAACTTACAGAGATCCGCCTGGCTCTGCCTCCCGAGTGCTGGGATTAAAGGCGTGCGCCACCACTGCCCAGCCAGAGCCTTCAATTTCTAAGAAATAAAATTTCAAGAAATAAAACATCCCCCTATCTCTCTCTCTCATACACATACCCCAAAAATTACAGGGAAAAAAAAGGTAATGAATTTAAGAAAAATTGGGGAGTAGAGTTTACCTGGGAGAGATTAGAGGGAGGAAAAGGGAAGGGAGTAAATGATGTAATTATATTATCATTTCAAAAATAAAAGATTATAGAAAAAAGAAAACAATGAAAGACATCATTTGGGGTCAGAGCAAGCTACTTGTCTTTTAAAAGCTATGTTTTTTAAAAATCTCAACAAATTAAGTAAAGCATTTGTGCACGGGACTCAGATTTCAGATATGACCCACATATGAACAAAGACCACGGCATTATGTACTACAAAAACTGCCTGCTCTCTGGAGTGCACACAGCCCACAGCACAACCATCCCTCAGAATGCTGGGAAACTGGTTCCAGAGCCCTTCCCCAGATACCAAGTGTATGCATGTAACTAACCCATGTACAGTTTAGACCATAGGCTATTAACACAACATAAATGCTGTATGAATAGTTTATATGCCATATTATTTAGGAAATAATGACAAGAGAATCTGTATGTGTTCAAGATCCTCACCTTGACAGTTCTTGCCATTTCTCTCCTCCAATCTCCTGCTCTAGCCTTCCAAGCACTGACATTACAGGCCTGTGCCACCCATTGTGCAAGTCAGACAAAATGCCTATTCTAGAATGTTTGTTTTGGTTATATATAGGGCCAATTACATTTATTCTGGTCTTTGAATTTTATTCTTTATTCTTTTCTAAAAGGAACATTAGAAAAGGTGTGTATACATATATAATTAATATTAATATATATATTAAACCTATACACTAGCAGTCTATCTTATGAAAAGAATCTTTTAAAAAATTAACATGTACAGAGTAATGATGGGGTCTTGTGCCATCTAGTGGTGATCAATTTATTCTAAAGAAAACCGTCTTTGAGGGAAAGTAATGAAGAAGCTATTCTGAAGACACTGTCTCCCCCACTTTGGCTCTCAAACTACTGAGACAATAGACCCACCTCCCCTCAAAAAATTCTAATTTTCTCAGGGATCTCATGCTGAGAGAAAAAGGGCCGAAGCCCAGTGCCAGCCAGAGGGCCCCTCATCCCCAAGAGAGACTTCACACGGGCCCGACAACTTGTCAGACCACCTTGCGGGACAGACTGGAGTCCAGACGGAGGCGGGAGGACCCTAGACTAGCACTACTCAGCTATGCATACTACATCTCGCGCTCTATTTAAACCTAAACCAGTCAGGACCTTGAAGGTGGATTTGGGGGACGACATCGCTTTGCTCCTCTCCCAATGCGGCCACATACTGAATAAATCTTTTTCTATTCTTCACTCTTATGTCTTTCTTTAACTGGCCTACAGAGGATGGGCAGCCCGAAATAGGTCCAGGCTTTGACTCTTAACAACTCTGGTGAAAATAACGTGGGGCTAGGAAAAAAAAATCACTAAATTAAAGATGGGAACAATAATGTATTTTACCATGTAAATAAAATAATAAAGCAAAAGTAAGCGTCAACATCAAAAAGGGGGGAAAACTCTTGTCTTCCTCTTCAGAAGCTGGACAGACAGGTGTAGACTCAGCACCACAATCCCAGCACTTGGGAGGACTGCTACACATTCAAGGCCAACCTGAGCCTCAGAATGAGGACCTGTCGCCAAACACCAAAACTCAAAACATAGCAAGAAAAACTAAACAGCTGGACAGAAAGACGGTCTGCCTCTGCCCAGGTTTCCCAAGTCTCTACCTTGACTTATGATGACTAAAGTAATGTTTTAAGTTTAAATTATTATGTTTAAGAGGTCTATAAAGCAAAGCGGACGGTGGTGGCGCACGCCTTTAATCCCAGCACTCAAGAGGCAAAGCCAGGCGGACCTCTGTGAGTTCGAGGCCAGCCTGGTCTACAGAGCAAGATCCAGGATAGGTTCCAAAGCTACACAAAGAAACCCTGTCTCAAAAAAACAAAACAACAACAAAAAGACATCTATAAAACAAAAATGCCTCTAACCTATAAGCCCCACTTGCCCATGGACAGGTAACTTCCTAGAATGCTGGGGGCTGTTGTTCATGTAGGATAACAAGCCACGTTTTTGCTTCTATAAACAAGCTTGGTTGCCCAACTGCACAGGAAGTGCTTGATCACACTTAAGTGGAAGGTACGTAGGCATAAAGTATGTCAGGATGTAAGCTTGCCCCTGACTGGACGATGGTGGAAGTATGTAGTCTTGTAGGTCTTGCCTTTATAAGCCCCTGCCTAATGTAATTTACTGTCATACTCTGGGAATCCCAGGTATGAACCTGGCTAGTGTCCATCATCCTGGCCAGTATTTAATAATGCTTGCTTCAAATTTGGCTCAAAAATTTTGGTAGTGGTATTATTCTCACCCTATGGGATTAGCCAGACTTCGTCTATGTGCTTCTTTTCATTCTGGCTTCTGTGAGACTGTTCTCAATACCACTGTCCTCATCCTGGAGAAGTGCTTTTATCTTTTATCCAAAAGTGGGTCCTCTGGAGAATCAAGGGGCAGCCTCTGAGCAGAGAAGGCACCACAGCTCCCCTCCACTCAGAGATGCCTGCAAGTCTATGGGGTTAAAATTCCTACTCCTAACTGTACAGGATTAAGTAGATTGTTCAAGACCAGCCAATAATGAAGTTACAGGATTCGAAGTGAGACCTTGTCTCAAAACAAATAAAAATGGGGTCAGGGGCACAGACCTAGTTTACAAACAGCAAAGTTCAGATTTACAACCCACATTTTCTAACTGCTTTTTGAATAGAAAATGAGGACACGACTCCTCCAAGATATGGTTGAGAAGGTTTACTGTAGACATGAGGGAGAAAACAGAGGCATCTGGAAGAGTCCAGACTAAACATGGCCAGGAGACTCTGCTGGGTCATGAGAGAAGGGAGATAGAACCCAACACAATTGGAGAAAAAAATGTCAACATAATGATGTTTTAGGATATTCTGCTATAGTCATAGATTGGTGTCTACTCCAACTGTCATCAGAGAGGCTGCATCCACTAACTGATGGAAACAGATGCAAAGACCCACAGGCACACATTAGGCCAAGCTCAGAGAGAAGGAGGAAGGATTGTACAAGCCAGAGAGGTCAAGGATATCACAAGAAAACCCACAGAATCAACTAACCTGAAACCCACAGAATCAACCAACCTGGGCTTACAGAGTCTGAACTGACAACCAGGGTGCCTGAGTAGGACTGACCTAGTCACTATGCATATATGTTACAGCTGTGTAGCTTGGTCTACTTGTGGGACTCCTAACAGTGGGAGCAGGGGCTGTCCCTAGCACTTTGGCTGGCTTTTGGGGCCCTATTCCCCATACTGGGCCTTTCTCCAAAGTTAATATTTGGGGAGGTACTTAGTCTTACTACAATTTGATATGCCATGTTTTGTTGCTATCCATGGGAAGCCTGCCCCTTTCTGAACAGGGGGAGTAGTTTAGGGGAGGGAAAGTATGGGAGGAGAGGAAGGGGGGATTGCAGTCAGGATGTAAAATAAATAAATAAATTTAATAATAAAAATGCCTCCATAAGATCAGCTATATGTAGGGCATTTTCATAATTAGTGACTGATGTGGAAGGGCTCCGCCCAGTGTGGGTGGTGTCACCCCTGGACTGGTGGTCCTGGGTTCTATAAGGAAGCAGGCTGAGCAAGTCATGAGGAGCAAGCCAGTGAGCAGCACCCTTCCATGACCTCAGCATCAGCTCCTGCCTCCAGGTTCCTGCCCCGTTTGAATGGCTGTCCTGACTTCCTTTGATGATGAACTGTAATGCTAAAGTGTAAGTCAAATCAACCCTTTCCTCCCCAAGTTGCTTTGGTAATGGTGTTCATCACAGCAATAGTAACTCTAAGACACTGGTATATATGTATGAAATAGACTATATATAATGTAAAATACATTACTTACTATGGTCACAGTCTAACCACAGTATTATAGTAGTGATCAGAGTCACAGCAACCCAAAGGATGTTACTGTTGTGGAACAACAAATGTCACACATCTCTAGCTACAGTATCTTCTGATACTGTTTCATTGCTAAAAAAAATTATTTTATGTGCATGAGTTTTCGTGTATGTGCAACACATGCACACCTGTTGCCCATGGAGGCCAGAAGAGGGCTCCTCTGGAACTGGAGTTACAGCCACCATGTGGGTGCTGAGAAATGAATCCAGGTCGTCTGTAAGAGTAGCAAATACTCTTAACTGCTGAGCCATCTCTCCCTTCCATCTTTGCTAAGATCTGGACTACCTTGTGATATACCCAATGAAGAGCAACAGAGACCAAAAGCTCGAGGTTAAGTCCATTCTCCTACCAACTCTGAAATAGTTGAGGCCAGTGGTCAAAGCAACTCCTAAACAGCTACAGCCCAGGAAGATAATTTAATTTTAACTATGTTAATCACTGCAGACTCTGGGGCAAGGAATACCCCAAAGAGGCACAGGCAAACAGTGTCTGTTTTGCCAAATGGTCAACTTTTCTTAGCTTAGCTGATTTCCAACAGTGAAAACCTCAGGAGAAAGTCTCTTCAGTTGAGGAGCTGAATTAGCCAGTAAAAGTGCTTTCTTTTTGAAAGCCTGAGGACCTGAGTTCAGATCCTCAGAACCCATGTGTATACACATACACACACACTATAATCTTTTTTAAAAAGAATCTCTAGCTGGGCGTTGGTGACGTTCGCCTTTAATCCCAGCACTTGGGAGGCAGAGCCAGGTGGATCTCTGTGAGTTCGAGGCCAGCCTGGGCTACCAAGTGAGTTCCAGGAAAAGGCGCAAAGCTACACAGAGAAACCCTGTCACCAAAAACCAAAAAAAAAAAAAAGAATCTCTAATGAGAAAATTTTCCATGTTCAGTTTAATCAGAAAAGAAAAAAAAAAAAAAAAGACATTAAAAAAAAAAAAAAAAAAAAAGGTGGGTGGTAGCACACACCTTTAATCCCAGCACACGGGAGTCAGATCTCTGTGAGTTTGAGGCTGGTCTACAGAGTAAGTTCTAAGACAGCCAAGGCTACATAAAGAAATCCTGTCTTGAAAAATCAAACCAAACCAAAAAATTTACACTGCTTCTTTTATGGTTTTTACTCATATCTACAACAAATAAGTGATCTGCTGGCCAGTTACATGAACAGCTTGACTTGGAGAACATACAAAGTTTCTCACTGGTGTGCACACATGCATGCATGCATGCATACATACATACATACAAACAACCAGAGGCTGGAGCACCAGGCAACAGCCATATTTTATATGGTCCTTCAAAACACAAAACACTATTCCTTAACTCTTCCCTTCAACAAACTAACCAGCAATCCTTACTGTCAAAATGGAGAATGAGTCACTGTGGCAGGTGGGACATTTACCAAAAGGTATCTGCATAGTGGTACTACAAGATCTTTGTGCTCCCTCTCACTTAATATGTATGATATATACAAAGTAATAGGAAATCTGTAACCAACATTCAAAATCAAAATACATCAATTCTTAATTTTACATTTACTTATATTTGGGTTGAGGGCATGTGTGCCATGGCACATGGAGAGATCAGAGGACTGTGAGAGCTGGTTCTCTCCTTCCACCACATGGATTCCAGAGACTGAGCTTTTTTTTTTTTTTTTTTTAAGTTTTTCAAGACAGAGTTTCTCTGTGTGGCTTTGCGCCTTTCCTGGAACTCACTTTGTAGACCAGGCTGGCCTCGAACTCACAGAGATCTGCCTGCCTCTGCCTCCCAAGTGCTGGGATTAAAGGTATGAGCCACCACGGCCCGGCTTAGAGACTGAGCTTTTACCCACTGAATCATCTTACCAACCCCAAATAAACATACTAACACAAAGTCAAAAGTGGTATTAGGAATGAATGCCGTGATTGCATGACCTACCAAGACACACAAACAAAAGGTATAGAAACAAAGTAAGAAAGAAAAGACTGGGTTTGGTGGTATATACCTTTAATTCCAGCATTTGGGGGGCAGAGGCAGGCAGATCTCTCTCTGTTAGTTTGAGGCCGGTATAGTCTACATAGAGAGTTCAAAGACAGCCAGGGTTACATACTGAGACACTGTCTTTAAAATGGCAGGTGGCGGGGGATATAAATAAGTAAAAATATAATAATTCTTTTTTCAAGATGAAACAAGAAATATAGTGGGCATTGTTAAGGACTCTTTAGAACTTTGGTTAGTGCTCAACAGAAAGCATGAGACATTTTCCCCATCCATGCTGGAAGAGACAACAAGCTACAGACAATGGCTGCTAAGAGAGGTAGAATCAGTGCTGTCCAGAGATCAGCCCCGAGGGGGGAAAAAAAAGATCCAATCCCACGTGATCAGCCCCAAACACAAACATATGAGCAACACTAAATGGACTCAGCAGGCTACATATAAGGCCATGGAATTGGGGGGGGGGGGCTAAGAGGGGGGGGAAGAGTTGGGGAGAAGCTTAAGTAAAAATAATACAAACACGTGCTACGTATGAAATTCTTCAAAGAAAATGTAAGAAAGGGTGAGGTACAGTGTGCCAATACCTTCCTTCAGTTCATTCTGAGTCAAACATGTGTTCTCTTAGCCTCTCACAAACCGTGACATTTTCTGAAGCATTCTTTAGGGTAAAACTTTCTACAAAAGTAAAACTCCTACTTATGGGTGAAATGAGGAAGGATAATTTCACTTGAGTACCGCAAGAAAATCCACCAGTACCGAGAGAGACGCTAGGCCTCTCGGATGATGTGGCTGTGCTTCTCATGGTGAGTAGGTTGATGCCTCCTCAAGGGAATTTTCACGTGCAAAGATGTCATTATTGATGAAACTAAAAAAGTAGATACTTTTAAATGTGGGTGGTTTCCAAATTTTAAGTTGGAGAATTTGTATAATGTCTTAAAGCCTTTAAGACCATGTTTATCAGAGACTACCGGGACAAAATAATACATAGAACGAGACAATCTCCACTGAAGTCCATACTTTATTTTTCAACTCAGAGATTTAAATAAGTCCCAGGAGCTGCTTGTTTTCTACAAAAACCTTAAATCATGTACTGACAGACGGACTGTACTTCTTGTAAGAAAGTGACATTAGGTGGGCAAGAGTGACATCCCCACTAGGAGTTTATGCCTGCTGCTGAGTCTGTGCTGAGCCGTGCTGCTCTTTCAGCAGGTGGCAGCAGACCCATGTTGTGGACAGCTCCAGAGCCACAGGTGGCAGACCGTGACAGTGTGCTGTGGCACTGCATAGGTACTGGGCCATCTGTCACTGTTCAACAAGATGTCGGATCCCACGTTCTACTTGGACTTCTGCTGGTGGGCTAAAGAGGGTCATAAATTTGCATGATGGATGTGGATCCGTTATGGCGCATCAAATCATTTGTTTCCATAATCAAACTGGTTTATAGGAGAGTCTTCTAATTCTCACAGGGGAAAGAGATAAATGCAAGAATGCTCAGCACTGGGCAGTACCTCCTCCCAGACCAGCCAAGGGACACACGGACAGTATTCTGGCCTTAGTGTGCTGACCTGCCTGGTCTCTTCAAAATCCTGTCAGTATTAGTCCATCTGCACCACTGCCTTCCAAGAAAGCTGCAGGTCTTCAAGAAGCACATTACTGTGAGCCCTTAGACTTTGTGCGTATTTCCTCCTTACTATCCATCTCTATGCTCCCCTACAGAAAAACGAACAAACGCCAGAACACAAATCCATCTTGTAAGACTTCAGAGGCAAGTAAAGCTGTAGGCAGAGCAGCAGCAGCAGCAAGGTAGGGTGATGAGGGCTGCAGAGATGTGCAGACAGACACCCACCTTATTAATACAATGTGAGCACAAACTACTGGACTCCTCTTTCCAGCTCTAACCCAAGGCCTCACAACTTGATAACTTGAGGAAGCCATGACAGGGGCTGCATCACAGAGCGGGCTATTTCAGCCTTAAGCTACTACTGCTCTGAAGCAAACTCTGCTCCTCTCCCCACTCCCCAGCTGAGGACTGAACCCAGAGCCTTGCGCTTGCTAGGCAAGCGCTCTACCACTGAGCTAAATCCCCAACCCCCAACTCTGCTCCTTTTAAGGGTACTGGGCATTCTTATTACTTACCTTCCCCACCTCATCCCAGCCATTTCTAGATATTCAAGAAAGAGAAACAGTTCACACATCTCAGCTACTGAGAAGCTTTGGAGCCTCTATACAGAGGGTACAAGTATGAAATCATATAAATGAGTAAAATACTCAGCAATTCCCTTGACATTGGTGGCAATAATAATAATAATAATAATAATAATAATAATAATAATAATAATAATGCTTTTCTGCAGATTCCGATTTCCTCCAAATCCCACAAAGTTCTGCCATACCCTTTCTGGACCGTGTATAGCAGTTTTTTTGCTGTTGTTTGTTTTGTCTTGTTTTTTTCTGATCACAAGACAGCTGGAGAGAGGAAACAACCTTATCAGCACATCCATCACACCACTTTTTAAGAAAAGTAAGTCCAAGGGTGCACCCAGTTGAGAGGGGCCATGATGTACACGGGTGCCAGACGGTGGTAGCAGAGTCTCTGCTGGCCACCCTCCCTCTCCTTTTGCTGGGAGAAATGTGGGTATCACAATGGTAGACACCAGGGGAGAAAGGGGACCAGCCAGCTGAGGTAGCACCAAAGAGAAAATACAATTGTGAGCACTTCCTCTCCTTCATCCAATTGCCCCCTAAAGTCAGAACATTGTGAGGGCTAAACTGTGAAGACACAAAAAAGGGAAGGATTCCACAGAAAGAATTTCTCAATCTAGCTTTGCAAATGTGATGAATATTAATAATGCACTGTATGCCTGGCTTCAAAGCAGCTGCAGAACCCTCTCCTCAGCAGAGACATGAACAGATCTAAAAGATGGACCCCACAGTCACTATAGGGGAGGAACAAGGTGGGTTCATTAGGGGATAAAAAAAGCATTTCAAGTCGATACTGGACTTAGGGTACTAAACCTGCCCTGCAGCATAAATGGGAATACATCACAAATGGCCTTGCTTATAAGCAGCATGCCTTTGCATGGCCCTCAAAAGCCACTCTAAAAGAACTCACTGATGCAATCTCTACTATTAACAAGAAACAGGACTAGGAGTAGATCCCCTGGGCTTATCTGATCCTGGGCCTTCTACTCTTCTGGGAAAAAACCAAAAGCAAGATTTGGACAGGTAGGGGTTTAGCAGAGGGTGTGTCTCAGTCGGTCAAATGAGAGCCCTCAACCTGCTTTCTGCAGCACTCAGGACTAGGACAAAGTGTACCCACACACTTGCATTAATTCCAGGGTCAGTCCTTCCACCACAGTCAAGACTCCTAGGCTCTCCTGCCTAGGAGCAGCAGTGCTTGTGCTGGTGGCGGCTGAGCCCCAGCCAGGTGCTGTCACAGAAAAGAGGCCTGGTTCACTGCAGCTCCTTCTCACTCAAAAATGCAGTCTCAAAAACTGCAAACAATCAACCCAAGAGATTTTCTCTGATTTCATATTATTTTAAGTGTAATTTTGTCAAGGCATTCCTTTGTTGAGAGTGCTTGGAGTTTCTCTCTCTCCTAACCCTGTTTAAGGCTGGAAACGTTTTGAGTTTACTCTGGGAGAGCTGAGGAATACTGCAGAAAGCACCACTTAGCACTGTCACCATAGATACAGTTAACAGGACTGAAAAATATAAGCAATGGAAAACATAGGCAAGGCCATTTTTTCAAGTGTAAACTGCCCCAAATGAAAGGCAGCTAAATGCCTTTACTCACCCCTTCTCCTGCAGAAGGGGCACCATTGAACAGTTTCTCATAGCTAGTTAGGAGTTAGCTGCTGAAGATGCCTTCAGAGAGCCCAGCTCAGCTGAGTGCCTTACCCTTCATGTTCAACAGTCACCACAAGCCTAGCAGCTCCACTTGCAGGAGAGATCATATTTTTAAGTGGGTGATTATAAAAGACAAATTGATAAGTGCATATCATCTCCAACACAAACCCAGAAGGACCTCAAGCACAGCTCAGGAAGTCATTTCTGGGACAGCTGAAAACAGATACCTCTGGGAGTCAGGCTGCCCCAGCAGCACAGACAGACTGACTCTGCTGAAAGCTAATCTACCAGCCAGCCAACAAAGAGAAAAAAATGGAATCAGATGCAGACAGCATGCATGTCAGGAGTTGGGTGCTGTGGATGTAGGACAATATCAGCTGCTTCCCAATGCCTGACCTTGAAAAAGTCACTGACTGCAGTAAACCTTGCTTTACTAACCCAGACGAGCTGATTATGCTAGATAAACTCCTTGGTCGGCTCCAAAAATCCCAACTCCGCACGAGACGGGAATGAAGAAAAGCACTGTCATCACCACGCTGACCACAGCTCACCTGCAGAATACGCTGCTATACTGGGGCCACAGAAGAAGTACTGTAAGCTTGCTTTTGAAAGCACTGGCATATTTCATATGTGAAATAACAAAAGTCCATGAAGAACTAGAATGAGACAAAGAATCCATTCTCACAGGAATGATACTGTATGGTTCTGTATTTTCTAAAAATTTATCCATATAACAAGCAAGTTTCTACACTAAAAAATAATGCACACCAGAGGCCATGCCAAAGTGTTAATGCAATTTCTTAAATTTGAGGTCTAGATACAAGTGCTAACGAGCCTTTAGGAAAATCTCAAAACTTCTCTGTCCTGGCAATAACAAGTAACCATGAGCTGGAAGTGGTGCTCCTAAGGATGTCTCCAGGCTTGACTAAGAAAATAAGTGCAGTGTAGCTCTCCTCACAGTGCTCCGGGTGACGCCATTTTACTCCTTCCTCACTGCCATCTTAGCGCCATCAAATGCTTCCTAGAAGGCTGGCTGGCATGCTGCTTGTCTGCATTATAGTATGCCGGAACAGTCAAAGGTGTGATGTGAATACATTTCCTGTCAGAGAAAGAAGCAACCCGATTCTTTATTATAAAAGGCTAAAATTCTGTGTGAAAACCAAAAAGCTTTGAAACTGCAGAGAATGAAGAATGCCCTTCAATTATCAAGAAGAGACTCTTCTAACAGCCAAACCTGAGTAGACCGAGGTGGAAGCAAAGAAAATACAAAGCACTAGACCTTCTGATCTAAAAAGGTACTTGGCATAGGGCTTTTTATAAAGCCAGTAACAGGAAGAAAGAAGGGAGGACCCACAGAATAGTCAAGCCAACAGTACTTAAAATTTTTCAAAGGAAGGCTTTGTAAGGCTCCTTACACCATCTATGCCACATCTATGTAAGTCAGGTTGCAATTCTAATTTACTACCCAAAGACACTTTCATTTCAAGGGGTAAGCCTTGTAGAAATCTAAGGGAATGGGGCCCTTTGCGTTCTAGCACATATCTGAACAATTAATGCATTCAATGAAGGCTCCTTGAACTGAAAAAAGTACACTGACAGCCAGACTCTCATATGAGTTCTACCAGCATTGGGGATTTACAGAATCTCTCCAGGGGTCAGGGCTTACAACTGACTCTTCTATGTCAACGCAAAGTTGCTATAAAGAAAACTGCTCTCTCCTGAGTCTCCAACATCTATTAAACAGAAACAGTGTGCGGTGACCAGGAGAACAACAGCCACAACCTACAGGCTACAAGCCGGAAGAATTCTGTGAACTCAATTCTATAAAGGATGAACTGAAACAGCCACTCTTCAATCAGAATTCACAGCTAAACCTACCATACAGTCTTCAGGGTTAAAGACAGAAACATTCTTCAGCCTTTAAAATAAACACACAAGTCAAAGTTAAATGTCACCCATCCCTCTCAGCAGCAGTGGAATAGAACAAAGATCTGAATCAAGTCAAATCCAACTACATTTAAGAATCAAGGTTTATAAGCTTACAGCTGCAAAAATGAGTTTTATATGTGCTTGAAGTCACAATTATTAATTAAGCAAAAAGCACTAAGAATATTCCCTATGAGTGAGAAAGAAAACCTCAATCTATTATTTTTTGAGAACAAAATCCTGTTTTGTTAAGACACTTTTTTCTTATAACTTTTAGTCATGTATTTATAGATCATTATTTTTTAAACAAAAGCTCTAAAATTCAACAATCCTTTTTAGAAATAGAAAACATTCTTTTTAAAGACAATAAAAGAAACTCTGAAAGTTACTACTCTTAGGTTTCTTTTTTTCCCTCAAGAATCATTTCCATCTATGATTAGTAATCAATTCATGTTTACCATTATTGATGAATAATTACTTAAAGTCATTTGCTAAAATCATTTATGAATCTCGTATTTTAAGAATATAGATCATCTGATTTCTGACCTAGAACTTAAAAAAAAAGATGCAAGGATCTCTGCTACACTTTTCACATTGGCAGCATTAGCTTAAAAGTCCATTTTGCCCATTCAACCAAAGACAAATTTTCAACCTTTTAAGCTATATGAGAAATACTTACTGTAGACAAAAGGATTCCATTTTCTTTCTGGGAATATTCTCTGTCTCCTAAAGAACTCTACTATACAGTATGCAAAATCAATGTTGGCTTTACAGTCACAAAGCTCTTGTGCCACAGCAGCTAATGTAAATGGATGGAATGGCCCTGCGGTTGCCTTCAGATTCCAGTTCGCCTCGCCCATGATACAGCTAATTGTTAAAATGGTGGATGAGACATTTTCCATACATTGCACTAAGGACCTCTGATGCAGGCACTGGCACCCCCACACACACACTTCACTTCACACAAAGGGAAACAGTGTGCGACTGGACAAGGCACAGACAGACACCTGAGTCATTTCCCTGTACACAGGTAGTGTTAGCGGTTTCCTCCATCTTTTACAAAATGCAAACCACAGCTATTGTCTCATCTCAGAAATCAATTCTTTGCAGCACTGCACCAAGTCAGAGTTTTGAAGAAATCTTAAATCCAGACCCCAGGGCTGAGAGAAGCCAAATTCTCACAGCTCCCCTCCTGAGCACGTCTCCTCCATTCCCCACTTGACAGCTCCCAAGCTTCTATTGTTATTAAAGAAAAGTCCCACCTCTGAAGGGGTCAAAGCCCTCACCTAGGTGAGCAGTTTCTAAGTCTGAGCTCCAAAAAGAGCTCCAGACCCTACAGGGCCCACAATAAAACACATTCTTGAGATAGAAAAGTACATATACCATCCTTTTGTTTCAATGGTTTTTAATGTGTGACAATGAACTGATTTAAAAACAATTTACTTCTGATATTAATCAAGCTATTAAATATTATCTGTAAAAACATTATGGGAAGTTTTCATCACACTTCTAAAAAAATCTGAAATATATGTACAATATATGTAAAATACCCATATACTTCTCAGTTAGAGCTTAAGAAATTAAAAATAGCTTTCTTAATTTAAATTGCAATAACTGATAGTGATTAAGATTTATGCATTAGGTGCTAACATTTAATTTTTCTCATTTAAAACCTTACACTAAAACATTCCCTGTGAGACAATTCCAAATATCTTTGACAGAAATTTTTCCTTATACAGGAAACATAAGTTATGGGATTCTATGATCGATCTCTCTCTCTCTCTCTCTCTCTCTCTCTCTCTCTCTCTCTCTCCCCTCAATTCTAAAGGAACTGGTTTTATCAAAGAAAAGAAATTCTATCTTCATATTTCACATCATATAAGAATTCTGTAGTTCACCTGTGTCTTTTAAAAACCTTGAAGAAAGTCCACACTACTTAGCTACTTAAAGACAAAATTCACAAATAATTAATTAAATAAACCAACTCTTTGAATCTTTAAGCAGATCTCTGCCCCACCCAAACAATTTTTTGTTTTTAAGAAAAACATTAAAATGATAAGGCACAAAAATAAGTGATTCTCGGAAGAATCAAATACTTTTTTCTATCAAATGAGTTAACTGCTACCAAATTTATCTCAAAATTTCACACAAACCAAGATCTTATCTTTCAGAGACACTGCAGAAGGCTGTCACTCTATTACCAGGGCACATTTATCTTAATTTCTTTACGAAACAAGAAATCCTACCTGCACTCTCAAGAAACTGAGGGAGTTGCACGCAGCTGATGCTGCCAGTCGCTGCAGCTCCTTCCAGTGGGGTGAACACTGCCGGCACCAGAGCTTAAGGTTCCCACCCTAAACTGCCTCATTGAAGAGTCCGGTGGGAGGAGGAAGAGAGGGAGGAAAGAAGAAGGAAAAACCCAACCTCTCTGCAAGTGCTAATATGACTAAAGCACTAGAGTCCAATTAGACAATGAGGCTGTAGCACCCCTTCAAAGGAGGTACATGGCAGACCCCCTGAGCAGAGCATTACCGTCAGAAGTGTCCCCACAATGCAGAGAAGTCAGCTATCAGTTTGCAAGCACAAACTGATGGGAGTAACAGTTTATAGGTTACAGAAGGGTATTTTATTGTTAACGGACTGTACCAAGTTAAGATTAAAGAGGGGGAGAGACAACATGTAGGCAAGGAATGCTATAATACTTTTTTCCTCCAACCCAAGCCACTACAATTACTCTGATGTGAATTTTTGATGACTTCCGACATCTTGCATGGTTAATAATCACTTCTCTGTCATGTTCAGTTAAGGTGGAAAATGCATTTGCTGCATTGTGATGCAGTGCTGTGGCCAGATTGCAACATCAGTTGTGCAAAGCTGGTCCCTTAACTGAGCAGCAGGAATCTGCACATGTCATGATGCTAAAATAAATGGTAGTTAAAAGACTTTATACAGCAGCAGGCAGATTCTGCCATTTTAGTCTACAGAATATGTAGCTTCAACATGCAGGAATATCTCAGAACACTGTGCCCTTGTCAACTGCACTGCCTTTCAGAGAGAACAGTAAATTCACCAGCTTAAATGCTTGGTCTCTTAGTAGTTAAAAGATTTTGATACTAAATAACTATTCGGGTTAATTATATCTTTGAACAGAACAGAGGTTATTTGCATTTCAGGAATATACAGCCAATGAAACTGTCAGTGACACAGGAAAATGCAGGCCTTTTATTAACATATGCTCAGCTCAACTGTCACTTCTTAGCACAACATTTAGGGGGAAAACATATGATGTGTATGTAATGAATGTTCCCATTCTACTGCAATGATTTTTAAGGTGCTTGTCAGAAAGGGGTATTTTTTTTTCCTCCATATGTTTAACGTATAACCTGAAAATTAAAGATCAAAACACTAACGTTTTTCTTTGTAACAAAAGGAAATTCAATGCAGCAAATAAGTATGCAATTGCAGGAACCTTTTTGTCTAAGAGCAGAGACGAACCTGCCCAAGACCTCTGCCCGGACGGTTAAAGTCAGAGCAGTTAGGGAGACAGCCACCATTATGGCACAGACTGCAAAGAAACACTAAAGGACCATTCCCTCTTCAAAGCAACATCCCAGAGCCTAAGAGTGCAATCTGTTGGCTGCAAACCCAACACCTATACTTGCAGAACCTGAGTGATATAGAATACTTGCCAATTTCATAAAGTACTTTTACATAAATATTAATTTAGCCATTTAGTATTCAGAGTTTGGCTACTTAAGATTGTTTAAACTACCATCATCATTTGTCTTTTAAGAAACAGAACCAGGTTATATAGATTTTGATGCTTTAAAGAAAAACAATATAATTAACATTTCATACATCAAAACTTCTGCCAAGTACCCAGAACTGAGATGCTTCTGACATTTCTACTTAATGAAAACAAATCAAACCCCTCAACAAAAGGAATAAACACAGGGCTGCCCTATACACTGACATCAGACCACTGAGTCAAACAAGGAAAGAGCTTAGGTTACTGGCACAGAAAGCCCATGCTTGCCCCCTTTTCTCTGTGACAGCATCAAAGGCACAACTGGAGATGTACACTGCTAACAAGCGCTATAAATCGGAAGAGCTTTCTAGTTTTCCTTACCCTAACTTAAAATTAACTGCACCAACAGTGTTATTCAGTGCCATAGAAGATGTCACAATAGTTGCTTCTAACATTCAGCAATTCAGGTTTTTGTTCCAGACCCAATACAAGGTATCACAAATGGTTCAGAGCTGCACAAGGAAGAAGGCGGGAGCATGTGCTGGGGGTAGCTTTGAAATTAACCAGGCTCAGCTTATGCTCCAATTACTGAACAAAAGACAATCCTGAGGGACCTCTCTCTAGACCAGTACAAGAAGCAAACTCGTTTGTTTTTGATCAAATAAATACTGTATTGAGCATAGCAGACATGCAGTAATAAGAGTTCTGTCTGGGAATGGAGGGGCAAGAAAAAAAAGAACCCAAAGGCCCAAGTGAGGAAAAAGTCAAAATACCTCACTGATGTAGAATCTGAAGGCCACACACAAGGGAGTGAGAAAAACCTCTTTGTTTACTGAAAAGCAAAGTCTCACTGCACTGAGTCTGCTAAGATGTTTTTAGTCTTTACTAATCCAAAAAATAAATTAAGAGGATATTTCTTTGTGTCAGAGCAAATTCTAAAGTGGCTCAGAGCCCTTTTCCCCCAATCCATGACAATCTTTAAGGAAACCAGGCAAGAGGCCTGGCCCCGAGCTGCAGACCACTCTGACAGAAAAACACTAGGAAGGTGGACATACAAAAGAGGCAGGTGTCTCTACTGTGTCACTAACAAAACACAAACCAACCCACTCTTAGACGTCTACGAGGAAATCATTTTTTTTAGTTTTTTATTTATTTTTGGGGGGGAGGTTTTCGAGACAGGTGGTGTGCCACCACCGCCCAGCTAATCATTTTTAATTTAGCCCCAGACACTAAAAACAAGCCAAACTGGGAATGTTGGTTCATACTCACCGGGAGGTGGTAGCACACGTTTTTACTCCCAGCACTCGGGAAGCAGAGCCAGGCAGATCTCTGTGAGTTCAAGGCCAGCCTGGTCTACAAAGCGAGTTCCAGGAAAGGCACAAAGCTACACAGAGAAACCCTATCTCGGAAAAAAAAATAAGAAGAGGAAGAAGAAAGAAAGAAATTCTCAAGCCGGGTGGTGGTGGCGCAAGCCTTTAATCCCAGCACTTGGGAGGCAGAGCCAGGTGGATCTCTGTGAGTTTGAGGCCAGCCTGGGCTACCAAGTGAGTTCCAGGAAAGGCGCAAAGCTACACAGGGAAACCCTGTCTCGAAAAACAAAAAAAAAAAACAATAACAAAAAAAAAAAAAAAAAAGCAATCTGCTCTCAAGGGAGCTCAAAGCCAGTTTGGGCTATAGAGCAAGACCCTATCTTAGGGTCTAGAAAGATGACTCAGTGGTTAAGGGCCCTTAATGCACTTCCAGAGGACCCAGGTTCAGTTCCCAGCACCCACATCAGGCAGCTCACAATTGTAACTCCAGTTTCAGAGGATCCAACATCCTCTGACCTCCATGCACACCTGCATTCATGTGGTAGACATAAACTCAGGCAGGTACACACACATAATAAAAATTAATAAATCTTTTTTAAAAAAGATTTGTTTATTTATTATGTATACAGTATTTTGCCTGCATGTATGCCTGCAGGCCAGAAGAGGGCACCAGATCTCATTACAAGTGGTTGTGAGCCACCATGTGGTTGCTGGGAATTGAACTCAGGACCTCTGGAAGAACAGTCGGTGCTCTTAACCACTGGGCCATCTCTCCAACCCAAATCTTTTTTTAAAAAGACCATCTCAAGTAAATGAAAGAGAGGGAAAAACTTACATGTCTAACAGTTATTTGTAGAAGAGAGAAAGAAAGCCACTGAAATTCTAGAGTTCACACAGAATTATAGCAATTGTCAATTAAAATCAGACTCACGGAAGCAACTGTAAAGTTCTACAAGGACAATGGCCACATGGAGAAGACTACTAAGAAGTCAAACTTTCACGATCTATGGATGGGCTCCGTTTTGTCAGGTTCACTGGGCTACTGGGAAGATCAAGTAATATTGCTAGTAGGTACAAACTTTTTTTTTTTTTTTTTTAATGACAGGGTCTCACTCATCATGTAGCCTAAGCTGACCATAAACATTATCTTCCTGCCTCAGCTTTCTGGGTAGCTGAGAATACAACAGTGTAAGCCTCCTTTCTTTTTTCTTAATATTTACCTTCTCTCACACTTTCAAGAGCACCTGCTGCCTATATCCCACTACTTGGCAGTCATTTCATCTACAACACATGATGCACTTGTGCGAGAACACATGCACAGGCCAAAAGAATCACTTTTTAGCACATCAGTTCTACGTTCCCCTTCCTGGCATTATCAGGTGATGACCCTATATCCTCTTCTTTCACTTTCCGCAAGCTAAACCCATTTTATCTCTCAAGGCCCGATCAGGAGTCACTGCCTTTTTCACCCCAAAACTCCCAGGGCATTCAGAATTCCACAGTACCCCCACTCAGCTGGTCGGTTGATCCTGTTGTAGGACCATTAGTCTTGACTTTCTAGATGAAAGACAGGGAGGTGGTTCTGGAAGGCAGTGTCTAGAACTTACAGTAATTCTAATTATCTTTAGTGGCTACCATACGATTTTTATAAGCACTTAATAAAACCACTCCAGTCCACTATGTCTTATCCAAGCAGAGAAGGGAAGCAGATAATATTTTTGGTTGTTGCTGGTTCTTTCAAATTTCTTCAGCTTCGTGAGATAATTCCCCAGCCTTAGGTAGTAAGTCAGATGCTGAGGTGGTTCTTAGCCAGCATGCAGAAAGGCACCACCCAAACTCCCTGTGACTAAGCATTCCCAACAGCATTCATTTCTCAGAATCAGCTGCCTTCCCATAGCCAAGAAGGTTGGGAAGGATGAGAAGGCTCTCAACCAATGTCAGTGGGAAGGTATTCACAACTCATCTAGCCTTACACATTAGCTGAAAACCAACAGGAATCCACAAAGTCCTGACACCCGTTTTATCTAGAATATTGAAGCTGTCAATTAAAAAGATGACTTGGTTATGTCTTTACTTTGCAGTAAAAACAAGTCAAGGTTCATTATCTCTTGTTCATATTCAGGACAGTTGGCCCAGGGGCCAAGAAACATGGAAAGGAAAGCACTCTCAGCCTGGAGCAGGGATGTTCCTGCCACCTGGAGGCAAGGTTCTTTCTGTCTTCTTCTGCTGTGAGTATGCACAATAGTGGGGTTGGGGGGGTGGCGTTAACAGTGAGCTAGGATATGATATTATATTCAAACCCAAGTGGAAGGAATTTGAGAGGAAAACTGCAGCTGCTCCCTGGTAAAGGCAGTAACCAATGGGCTTAAAATAGGATGAGGAAATATCCTCCACAAATATTCCTTCAGGTAACCTGCTACAGTTTGTAACAAACTCACTATGTAGTCCAGACTTACCTCAAACTGGCCCTTGTGATTCTCCTGCTTCTGCCTTCTGGATGCTAGGATTACGGACATTTATTACAGCTTTAAGGAGCCTCTTGGGTTTGAGAAACTCAAAATGAGAGCTCTTTTCATGTCATCCATCTGTCTTGTCTCTCTTTTTGTCTGTCTGTCTACCCCCTCTCTCTCCTCTCTCAAATTAACAGACTTTAATACTGAGAGATATGGAACAAGCCTGGCAGTGGTGGCGCACACCTTTAATCCCAGCACTCTGGAAGCAGAGGCAGGTGGGTCTCTTTGAGTTTGAGGCCAGCCTGGGCTACAGAGTGAGTTCCAGGACAGTCAGGGCTGCACAGAGAAACTCTGTCTGGAAAAACAAACAACCGGGGGCAGGGGTACAATACAAGGTAATAAAGTACACGAAGAGTCATGAAATTCATAGCTATAAAATTTCTGAGACAAGTTAAGAAAATGAGGTACAGAAAAACTCAGGTTCTGGCCAGGGTCCTGCAGTCATCTGGCCTGGGTTCTGGCTTCAGCCCAGGACTTGACCTTATTGCTCCTTGCTGAGCTCACTGCCCAGGGACAGTGAGTGCACTGAGAGAAACTGCCAGGCGCATGCCTGAACCCCAAATTTCAGGGATTCTGATATTACCACATGGGGGATAATGGCCGTTTCAAAAGAAGGGCCTTTAGCTTGCTAATTCTTGTTACCAGTGTACTTTACACAACAGATGTGTTTCTGCCAGGTTGACTGCAAATAGAATCCTCTTAAAATCCATTTTAAATTTAGTAGGGAAGCTGTTATATGAACAAATACTAAATTGAAACATCCCAAGATCTGTCTTATAAATACACATATTCAGAGTGTGGATTTGCTTTTTAATGTAGGACAGAGAATGTTATTACTATTATCTTAGAGGGAAGATAGATCTTGATTTCCATGTAAGCTTTTTGCTGTACATCTTTATTATTTCTACTTTCAGGTTACTAGTTAAAAACAAAGAACTACTTGACAGGGCATGGTGGCACACACCTTTAGTACCAGCAATTCAGAGACAGAGGTAGGTGAGCTCTATGAGGCCAAGTTCCAAGCCAGCCAAATCTACATAGTGAGATCCTGTCTGAAAAATTATAGATTAAAAAAAAAAAAAAACAAAACAAAACCACAGAGCTTTTTAATAAAAGAACAGAACTACTAAATTTACCCAGTCCTCAACAATTTAAACATGGGACAAAAAAACTACTTCATTTGGGGGTCAGAATTTCATTCACTCATACAAAACATACATTCTTAAAATGTTTTCCAGGACCAGTAAATTGTTGCCAAGCCTGATGGCCTGAGTCCCATCCCCAGAACCTGTAAGGTAGAAAAGAAAGAACAGGGTTGGGGATTTAGCTCAGTGGTAGAGCGCTCGCCTAGCAAGCGCAAGGCCCTGGGTTCAATCCTCAGCTAAAAAAGAAAAAGAAAGGAAGGAAGGAAGGAAGGAAAGAGCAACTCTGCAAGCTGTCTTGTGACCTGCACATGTACACTCTGTGCACATAAATATAACTGTAAAAGCTATTCTATGAAGAAAACTTATAGTTGGGACTTTTATTTTTAATGTTTATTATAAAATTTAGTGTGTCATTCCTAAAGTATTTGGTACTAAAATATGATAAAATTATGTTCAAGGATGTAAGCCTTAAGAAAATATTCAGAAGCTGGGTGTGGTACGCCTTTAATCCCAGCACTGAGGAAGCAGAAGCAGGTAGATCTCTTGAGTTTGAGGCCAGCCTGGTCTACAGAGTAAATTCAAGGACAGCCATGGCTACACAGAGAAACCTTGTCTCAAAAACAAAACAAAGCAAACAAACAAACAAAAAACCCAAAAAGAAAAAGAAGATAATCAGAGTAAAGACTGACAACCAAAGGATAGTGGCTCTAGAGGAAGGGATGAAGAGGCACCCTGGCCTGTCCTCACCTACCACTTCACGTCAGCCTGTCTAGTACTAGCACCTTTCTTATATCACCCTATAAGACACTATCAGATTCGCATCTCTAAATTAGGGACACAGGAATACGCAATTCTAAAACTTTTTTTTTTTTTTTTTAAATAGGCTGATTTGGAAGTCTGTATTCCCTGCACTGTTCTCTCCACCAGCTTGAAAGGCCATGATGTAAATGGTTTTAAGAACAAACGTCTTGTTACAGCAACAACCGAGGAAACCACATATTTCCAGTTCTGTCACCTCACACACTGTCTCACTCCTGGGCATTTCAAACAGCCAAATCCTGTCACAAGCCCTCAAACAGTGAAAATGTAATAAGCACAGGGACTTCACATGCACTTCACAGAGCATCCTTCAGAGCAAGTGTGCTGCTTAAGGTGTGCTTACATGGTTGGTAAGGTGTGGAGAGCCGTCATCTGGAAGTGCTTAAGATGTCTGCGCAACTGTGAACACCACACTGTACACTCACTCTCTCAGACCACCATGCTCCTTGGCAAATTATTAAAACTGAAGTACCCCACTAAAGGTACTCACACATGATATCTGAAGCCAAGTGACAGAGACATCTCATGAAACACATACTGAAATTGGAGCCCCAAAGCAAATGGGGTCTAAGTAACTACACACAAGTCATCTGTTCTGTGCCTCAGTTTCCTTGTCTGTAAAGTGGGAAACTTCCCTCAGACCTATGTGAAGGACATAACAGGATTATTTCTCAAAGTAAAGAGAAGTCATTTTAAATGATTTCTAAAACACAGGCTGCACATTTTAATACATTTTTCAAATATGCAGAATGATTTAGACATTTCCAAGGAGAGACTTTATTCTGCTCCTCTGCTTTCTCTCGTGGCATCTGTTGTTAGCTGCAGCTAAGGAAAGTGAAATCCAATGACAGTAAGCCCAAGATCCCCAGCTTTCACTTAACTGAGGTGGGGTGCAAAGACAAACAGAATGGGGGACGGAGGCTGGGAGAAAGGCAGAGGGAATCAAGTTAATGAATAAAAACAAGTCCATCTTTCATCTCTTCTGGCTCCTACTGATGGCAGACAGTGTATTTAATCGCTGAGAGACCAGATTTAAGGCTTCCTTTGGCATAGTCCACCCATGAATTATTAATGCTTGCAGAAGCAATTGAACATCCGCTCACAGCATCAGAGAGGACAGCAATGATGAACCAGAATGGGATTATTAATCCCACACCCTCTTCCTATGACTTTCATTCCCCTCCACATGACTAATTTTTAGGTTTACATTTTGAGCTACAGCCTCAATTTTATATTCAACATTCCCATAATGAAAAAAATTACAATTGACAGATCTTAAGTCATAACGGTTATGTTAAGCATACATTTTCTTGACCACTGTGCCCTTGATGGAGCAGAGCTAAAAACAAGGATGGTTCTAAAACAGGGCTCGTTGGCTGCGCCTATCTCAGCACTTGGGTGGTGGAGGGAAGAGGATCAAGAGTTCTAGGCAAGCCTTGGCAACACAGTAAGTTTGACACTAGCTGGGGCTACTTGAGGCCCTGTCTCAAAAATCAAAACCAACCAAACAATAGCAGCAAGAGAAGAAAAAAATCAAAACAAAACAAAACCCATCACAAATGATTATGTATCTTTTATGGACTCAAGCACTTTTAAAGATAAACTGTTTTATAGGTTGGTGTTAAAATGTATTTAATAAAATTTTTTTCCTGGGGTTATTTACATGTAGACTGAATCCAAAACCCTCTAGAAAACCGGGTTTTTCTAGAACTTCTGTGTTCACACAACCCAACTGATCTTAAACAAGATCACTTGTTAAGGCATACCTAACATCGGCTTCCTCCCAGGGCTAATCACTCTGTGAGGGCTGAGCATGCTTACTTCTAAGCCCTAAAGTAATGCAAATGCTACTGGTCTGGGTGCCACACTTTAGCCACCAACCAAGTCTGCTTCTAGTTGCAAAATGTGTGGAAAACATGAGTCACACAGAAGAAAAAAATTAAAGCTAACATCAGGTAAGACAGTTGAAGCACATGGCCCCAGACCTCCCTGACAGGCTCTGAAGGACATCTGTTGCTCTGGTAAATGTCCCAAGAAAAACAAGAAGACACACAGGCATGTCTGAAGCCAAAAGGTAGATTAATTTCCAACTTCCTTCCCAGAGTGTGAGGGAGAACATCTTGTTTTCGTTGCTCTTCTCCATCCTCTCCTCTACTTGGTAGTCTGCTTTTACGTGTAATTCATCCTTAAAAACAAATAACTCTAACAGTCTCACTCCAAACTTCTCTATATAACAGAAAATTCTCACAGATCTTCAACATCAATCTGAAACCAAGAATAGAAATTAGCAGAGAATTTAGGCAACGATCAAAAGGTAAAGAAACACATTTTAGGATACTTATTAAAAGAACAGAACATGCCTGTAATCCCAGCACTTGGGAGGTTGTGACAGTAGGTTCCTGAGTTCAAGGCCAGCTTGAGCTACATAGTAAGATCCTGTCTCAGAAAACAGGAAAAGAGAAAAGAATACAATATGAACAAATTAGCTAAATGTTGTCTAAGCTAAATTCCAGTTTTTTATGAGGATGCAAAATAAAAAAACTAGTACCAGAGAGCACACTTGGTAGCAGGCAAACAAGAAGGTCCAGGAGGGGAAGCAAGGTCAGAGCTCCAAGGAGCACTTGCCAAAGACCCAGCTCATCCCAACCCATGCTATGTCCATCAGCTGGGGCCAGTGCACACTGCAGGGCTACAGAAGCCCTGGGGACAGCAGGCCTGTCTCAGAAGGACAGAAGGTAGGACAGAAGAATGAACTAACTCTGTTTCACTCCTCTACCTCACTATGCCCCAGGCACTCAGTCTGGTCTGGTCCATTTCCATTAGCAGTGGCAGCATCTGCTGACTGCATGTCTGAAGAGGCTGAGCAAATGGAGGAGGTGGTGGGGAGAAGGATAAGGAGGACAGCTGGAAAGCAAGAATGAAAGGGAGGGGAGGGAGAAAAGGATCAAGTACAAAACAGTAGATTCTTCTGATCTGCTCCAAACCCTGACATTCTGGTCCACCTCAAGCTCCAAACTTGTTCTCGTATGTCACTCTGCACTAACTTGGCGTCAAAGACTTACTCTTGTAGTCCAAATGTGGCTGATGGGCTCTACTATGACAAATCTCAAAACATGCCAAGTCCTTTACATAGCAGTGAACTGTGTGAGTAGCAACAGCAAACATCTGTATGACTATTTGTTCCAAAGTATTCCTCAGGAGGAAAAAGTGAGGCTCACCATTGTTCATTCTAAAGCTCATAGGAGTCCTAAGTACAAATTACTTTTACAGGTAGCATCCTCATAAACCAGATGGTTGACCCCAAATCTTTCATCTAGGAAGAAATAAACAGAAATATCATTTCAAATAAAACAGTCAAGAAGCTATCCAAGAGCAAACACCAGGGCAAACCATGAATAAAGCCACCTATGAAAGAACCAGTGGAGCACACTGACCTATACCTACGAGCTGAGCATTCATAGGCTGAACAAGAGGGCTGAGTTGGAGGCCAGCCTAGGCTAGAAAGCAAGACTCTGTCTCAAGAGAACAACAAAACAAACAAAAACACACACAAAAGCATTTGCGTCCATAAGCACACAATAAAATCAAGTTAGGCATGATGGCCCACACTTGTAATCCCAGGATTTGGGAGGCAGATATAGAAAGAACAGCAAAAGGTTATCCTCAGCTACCTAGATAAGTTGGAAGCCAGCCTGGGCTATATGAGACCATCTTTTTAAAACAAAACAACCAAGCCTACCAAATACAGTAAGAATTGGCTTAATGTCTTTGCAGAAAACAGTGACATGAAAGTCACTCTACCAGACCACTACTTGATGCCCTCTTCAGTAAAGCAAAATACATTGTTATCCAGATTCAAATCTCACATCATGGACCACCTCAAGCACTACAGTGAAAAATAAATGAGTAATGGGCAAAACCCACTGAAAAGTATTACACAGACAGCAGGACTATTCTGATATACCACTAATAGGTCACATAAAATTCCTGGCTGGTTTCTTCCCCCAAATTTTCCAAACTAGGGTAAAGGCACAGATTTTCAGAAGAGCATTCCAAATGGTCTGAGGAGGGTAATAAAATGCCTCAATCATTGTTCATAAAATCTGTGTCTTTGTCCCTTTTCACATAACAGAATGCTTCTTGATTACAGAACAAAATAAAAACACCACACTATCGTTTTATAGGTACTTAGTAATTCTGAGTAGTAATACCCATTTCAGGCCATCTCTAATGTATGCTTCATGTACTAATTCCTCACTTCATTTAAAAATATGCCAGTTTTTCTTTTTTCTTTTTCTTTCTTTCTCTTTCTTTTTTAAAGGCTGAGTCTCATATAGCCTAGTTGGGCCTCAACTTCAGTATGCAGCACAGGATGATCTTGAACTTCTGATCCTCTTACCTCCATCTCTTGAGCGCTGGGATTATAGGTGTGCACCACCACATCCAGGTGTGGTACTGAGGATCAAACCCAGCACCTCATGTATGCAAGGCGAACATTCTACTGACTTAGTCATATCCCCAGCCTTCTTTGTCATTTCAAATAGAGGATTTTCCAAGGCCCTAGTATCTGGTATCTTGTCCAAATAAACACTTTATAAAAATAGTGGCTGTTCCAACAACTTTATGAGGTAGCATGTCAGTCAAGACAGTGTGCTATGAAGCCATTTCCCAGGTTAGTTTTGAATTAAGTAGGTTTTCCCACCTGGGAAAGGAGACTCAATGAGAAATTGCCTAGATTATGATGGTCAGTGGGCATGTCTGGGAGAATTACCTTGATTGCATTAACTGATTTGGAAAAAATCATGCCCACTCTTGGTGGCACTATTACCTAGGAAGGGAGTTTCATGGTATTTAAGAATGGAGAAAGGGTGCTGAGCATTAGCATACATACATCAACTCTCTGCTCCCTGGTCTTGATTATGGATGTAATGTGACAAGTTCTCCCAAGCTCCCGCTGATTTAAATTCCCTGACAGGATGGTCTGCAACCTGGAATTGTTAGCCAAATAAACTCTTTCTCTTTCTTTCTCTTTCTTTCTCTCTCTCTCTCTCTCTCTCTCTCTCTCTCTGTCTCTGTCTCTGTCTCTGTCTGTCTGTCAGAGTATTTGATCACAGTGTTTAACTGTGAACACTCCATGTACACTGGCCACTACCCTTTCCAGTTCCCTGTTTAATGTTCTCTTCATGATTCAGTGGTGTTAGTCTGTATTTACTGTAAGGGCCAGTTAGTCCCGAGAATGATGACATGCATTAATGTACTGCTGAATGTCAACTCCTGTTTCTTAGAAGTGAATAGTCTTGCTGTAGATATATTTTTCCTATATTATAGAATACATGCAAAGTTGAGAGCTTTGTCTGTATCTTTAAAATTCAAACACACATAATACCCTTAGGCAGCCAAATCATATTATACGATACAAGATTTCAACATTCCGGCACACTGCCAGAGCTTAATGGCCAGCTAGACACAAAGTAAGGAAATGGGTCTGCATTAAATCTACAAATAAGTCCACAATCAATAATCCAGCATTACAGTAAAAATGACATGCCCTTGAAATTGCTTCTAGCATCACCCTTCTAACTCTGGCTCAGCTTCAGAAACAAAACAACGATGATCAAACAGGAAGTTGTACACAACCTACTCTGTACAAGTGCAAAATTTGTCGTTTTGAACTAAAAGCTGCTTTTGGTTTACACACAAGTCTTACCATGCAACTGTAGAGTAGCAATCTGAGAAATAACAGGCTATGCTTTGCACAGTGAGTTAAACCGACAGCTCAGCAAGCAGAAAACAAGAGCAAGGAGGCAGCACCTAGAGCATAACTGGGTGAGCAGGTTTGGTCCCCCTGGGAAACTCTGCCCAAACCCAGCAGGGCTTTGCATCAAGGTTTAGTTGCCAGTTTTTTACTCAGTCAACATTATTTTATGATTAAGTTTCTTTAAAAAAAAAAAAAAAAAAAGATTTATTTATTTATTTTGTATACAGAAGAGGGCACCAGATCTCATTACAAGTGGTTGTGAGCCACCATGTGGTTGCTGGGAATTGAACTCCGGACCTCTGGAAGAACAGTCGGTGCTCTTAACCTCTGAGCCATCTCTCAAGCCCAAAATCTCTTTTTGAGCTGAGGCTCGAACTCAGGGCCTTGCGCTTGCTAGGCAAGCGCTCTACCACTGAGCTAAATCCCCCACCCTTATTTTATGATTAAGTTTCTTAAAAAAAAAAAAAAAAAAATTGAGCAAGACCTACCACATCCTTTCAAAAGGTGGCACATCTGACCTGAGAAGATGTCTCAGTGGGTAACAATACTTGCTGTGCAAGCTTCAAGGACCTGAGTTCAAATCCCCAACACCCACACAAAAATCTGGGTTTGGCCCACGCACACACCTCTAAGCTAGCTCCCGCTCTCCCACTGTTAGGACAAAGACAGGTGGGTCTCTGGGGCTTACTGGCTAACACTCTGGCCCCAGTTCAGTGAGACTTGGCCTCAAGGGAGTAAGGCTGAGAGTAATAGAGGACATCTAATGTCCTCTGGCTCCCTCCATGCATTCACGGATGTACGTGCCTATATATGCATACAATTTAAATTAAAAAAAGAAAATAAGATGGTATAACTTTCTCAAAATATTTATGGTAGTAAAACCAAATGGTTTATTAAGAAAGGAACAAGAGTCCTGAGAATGGAGGTAGGTTAGTGAGCCGAGAAAGTCTTAAAACACTTCAACTGCACACCCCACTACCTTTCCTCCTTCCAACACACCTTGAAAGTCTACTCTCTTACTTATCTTAGTCTATAATGAAATTCAAAATCTAGGGGGCTAAGACCACAATACAGTCAACAGACTGGAGTTAAATCGAGTCTCTGATTTAGGTTTTAGGTTCCAATCTTGAGAAGGGAGTTGGCAGCAAACATCCATCTACCTCAGTGGGTGGGTGGGAAGATTAGGGGGGAAAGCCCAGAAAGTGCTGGCATGTGGACATAATAACAAATGATCAATAAACCTCAGCTTTGCTACTCTGACATTAGCCACAGTAAAACAACACAGGAATTTAAACTTTCCTTTGGCCTGCACTTTCCTGTACAGGGAGGAGGGCAAGAGACAGGCAGGCAGAACTATCACATTCCTCATACCACAAGCAAATGAATATTCCTCTGCAAATGGCTTACTCCTAGTCTGTAGAAGGTAAGTGCAAAACCTGAGACTAGAGGCTGGACCAGCTCAGCAGTTAAGAGCACTGGCTACTCTTGCAGAGGACATGGGTTTGGTTCCCAACACATGGCAGTTCACAACTGTCTGTAACTCCTGTTCTAGGGAAGTCGATACCCTCTTCTGGCCTCCACAGGCACCAGGCACACATGTGGTGCACAGACATATACCAAGAAAAACACTCATACACATAAAAGTAAATAAACCATGAATACAGTTAGAAACTTTTATAGCAAACTAACATTATAGCCATGTTATCCCTACTCAACCTAATTTTTAAAAGCAGAGCTTGTATTTTAATGTCTTTATTTTTTCTAATAATTCATTTTTATTGTATTTTATAAAAGTATCAGCTGAGTGTGGTGGTACACACCTTTAATTCCAGCACTTGGGAGGTGGAGACAATTAAATCTGGATGAGTTCAAGGGTAGCCTGGTCTACACAGAGTCCCAGATCAGCCGGGGCTACATAATGAGACCCTGTCTCAAAACAAACAAACAAATAATCAAGTTTCTAAATTTGAGATAAATCAGGAGTGCGGGGATGATCTGGCTTGAGAAGCATTGATTAAATAAAAAGAAGCTTTGAATTACTAATGGCTACCGTATCTCTTCAACACTAAGAAATCTAGGCCAGCTTGGGGTCTCATCATAGAACCAAATGTCATTATGAATGCTCATAAACCTTCAAGGTCCACCAGGCCCTGCTCATTCAGAGGCCAGCTCTGCTGTGACAGCTTGACATACACTGAGTATGGGAGTGCCTAACAGAGGAGAGAATGCTCAGAGAATAGCACAGCCATGTACTCTGTTTCCTTGAGGAAATTAAGTATATCATAAACTCATAAATTAAGTAGATCATAAACATATGGTGGTCTGCTTTCTTTAAGATAGCAACAGCATTCCCTCCCTATTTATTTTTTGTAACAGCATTTTTAAAAGCAATAAGAGGAACGCATCTCTCATATCCTCTTGCTCATGCCATTCCAAGAAATAAACCAAATTAGGCAATAATAATAAAACTTAGTCAGCACATCTATAATCCCATTTAAGAGTCTGTTGACCTGAACCTCCACCTCCTTTGTTTTAGAAATTAAACCAACAGTCCAGCCCTGGCTGTAAATATATTTAGGAGACAAGGGCTCTTTCTGCAACATGTCTTGGCAGCTGCTGCCATGCTTTAAGTGCCTCAGGTTTCTGAAAAGCACCAGCAGGCTTCTGCTGATGGCACCTTAGTTTCACAACCACAGAATGTCCTCTAGGATAACTAAAGTGGCTCATGGGCCTGTGCCAGGCCTATGCCGGGCCTGTGAGAGCTGAAGACCATGTCTGTCAAAATGAAGGGCCCAGTTCAGCATGATTGAAGCAACCTGCCCTTAAACAGAGCCAGGCATCTCCACACCTTAAGCCTAGGATGGAAACTGGGCATCTATCTGTGAAGCAGAAACATGCCTTAAGCAGCAGCAGCAGCAGTAGCACACCTGGTTCTGGAGCCAGAGCATGCTGCGCTTCCACTCTCAGCCTCATCTTCTCACCAAACAAACAAGGAAAAGCCTCTGCAGCCAGAGCTCCTCTCCCCTCTTCACAAAGTAGGCTGGTGAGGGAGGACACTAGTGACCTAGGCCCCAAGTTTTCTAATTTTAGTGGCATACCGTTGGCCCAACAAAGGTGCCACATTAGGCTACAACCTGAAAAGCTCTGAATCAAACATTCCCAAATGGAAATAAGATCGATCACAGAGCACAGTGGTAGCAGACCAGAGTGGTACACAGGGTCAAGGGCTGCCATCTGAAAAGTGCTGCCAATGCCTGACCAAGGCTTTAATTCAAATCATATCCACTCTAGTGTCAAACAGTTGAGAAGATAAAAGGACATGCCCATTTCTGATTTCTGAACCAAGCCATTAAAGATGCTAGGCTGAAGATGACAACTTGTGTCCCCAGCTCCAGAGAGCAGGTGCATCAAGAACTACCAGCAGGTTAAGAGGGCTAATGAAGGAGGAAGGGAGGCTTCAGTGCCAGTTCAAAGGCACAGCCTGGCCATATCTGCCCTGCTCTATTCAGATGTTAGATAAATATTTTAGCTGTAGGCTTGTTCCAAAATATTCTAGCAGAGCTATTCCAACTTCTTTCTTCTTTAAGGTGGTAATTGATATTCTCCTGCTCACTACAGGATGTAAGAAAGCCCTGTGAAGACAAAACAGCCTGTCATTTCCTGACTGCTCTGAATACATTCAGCAGCCATTTGCTTGCCTGTTCTGAAAGCCTAGCATTCAGAAGCTAGTGTGAATGGATAAATAAAAGAACTGAAATTTCATATCCCTGGCTTACAGAAAAGCAGTTTTCACATTTTCTACAAACCCAGTTTGACTTCAAAGCTTACAGTCTTTAATTCCATTCACTGAATAATGTAATTGTACTCTGCCACCAAACTACAATGCCTGCCTTTTCTCTGATCACAAGCAGGCAGAAAAATGTAATCATTTCAGTTCTCACCATGGTAGTATTAGTATTCTTAACTATAAACACAAAATAGGATGCACACTAGCCTGTCTCTGTGAAGACAATTTTTAAAAGTTTTGCCAACTGTGAGACAGACACTGGGTCAAGGTTCAGTGTCAAGGACAGCAACGATGTTTGAACAGTGTGAGCATGGAAGCCACTATGTTCACATAGGGAACAAGGCCTGGCCTAACTTCTGTCCCTGAAGCAGAGCTGGGCATAGAGAGATGTAAGCATTGTTAAATACAGCTCAGATGCCATGCCCACATCTTGGCCTAAAATGTATCTGGTATTCCAGAAAAGGATTTCTCTCCAACTAATAGACCCCAGATACCGCTCACTTAGACTCATCTGTTAGTGGGCCTAAAAGCAGTAACTACAGGCAACATCAGGACCAGGAAAGGCAGCTGTTTCAAGCTAGGAAAAGACAAGGTTCAAATGTCCAGAAAAGTCCTCTATGGGGCTGGAGGTAGCTCAGTGGTTAAAAGCTGCTCTTGCAGCACCCACATGGCAGCTCACAACCATCCTTAACTCCTGTTCCAAGGGACCTGATGTTCTCTTCTGGCTCTGTGTACACAGTGCACAAATATACATACAAACAAAAGATTCATACACACAACATTTTTTAAACCTCTACAACCTTAAAAGAAAGGTTACCATGCCGGGTGGTGGTGGCACATGCCTTTAATCCCAGTACTCGAGAGGCAGAGGCAGGTGGATCTCTGTGAGTTCAAGGCCAGCCTGGGCTACCAAGTGAGTTCTAGGAAAGGCACAAAGCTACACAGAGAAACCCTGTCTCAAAAAACCAAAAAAAAAAAAAAAAAAAAGAATAAAGAAAGAAAGAAAAGAAAGGTTACCATGAACTTCCCATAGATTCCCTATAGTTGGGAGAAATATAGTAAAAAAAAAATTAATAAACACAAATGCTTAACTAAAAACTTCCAACTACAGAGTACATGAAATAGCTTTATGTTTTCCTATTACATGAAAAAAATGTAGAGAATAAAAAGTCCTATTTCTTCAGTCCACAGTCCATCAATTCAAAGTTTCCAATCACTTAGTTCATTTTAGATTACCATTTGGTGCAGAGAAACCTGTTCAAGGATATGAAGCATAGTAGAGCAAGACAGAAGTTAGGTGTTTGCCAACTCAAACCATCTCTCAGAATTACAGAACAAATAAATGGTCAGCATTCAAATGGATGTAAACATTATGAATGAACCTCATCTGCCTTAAGCTTCCTACCAAGCTCTGCTAGACCTTGGCTTCTAGATACAGATGAAAAGCAAAGAAACTCATTTCTTTAAAAACAGTTCTAAAACCAGATGTGGGGGAACACGCTTTAAACCCAGCACTGGGAGGCAGAGGGTGACTTGTTTTAATAGTAAGCTCCAGGCTAGCCAAAGCGATACAGTGACACTCTTGCAAAAAACAAGAGTCCTAGAACCTGGCATACTAGATCACAACTTAAGTCCCAGTAAGCAGAGGAAGGAAGATCTTAAGGCCAGCCTGGAGCACAGAGCAAGTCTGTATCTAAAAACAATACCAACCACACACTCACACAAATTAAATAAAAGCAGTGCAGTAGTCCCAGTACTGAGATCTGGTTTGCCCACTCCGACTGTACTTGCCCTCAACTAATTCAGACTAGAGGACGTTTCCAGCTGTTCTTCTTTTACAGAATTAATATTTACCCAGTAATGTTCCCAAAGAGCTGCTACTCATCATGCCAATCATTCTGGCAAATCCAACACTATCTCCAGCAAACTGCACAGGATTTCTGCAACCTGTTCCAAACACACAATTAGTGAGCACCACAGCTTCTTTTCCTCTTTCATGTTTTATATAGCTGTGTTTAAATGGTACTGTCTTTCTCAAGATAGAAAAATCAAAAAAACTGAAAATAACAATTTGGATGATAAGGGGTTACAGCATTGATTTTTAAACTCACAAAGACATTCAGTTTCTCTTCTTACTGTTTAAAAAATAAACTGAGTGGTCTGAGCATACTCTACATTTCCAAGAACAGAAAAAGAAGAACAACAGTGAATATTTTATCATAAATACAGTGTGGGAAGCAAATGGCTTAACAAGCATCTCAACACCAATGCTGTACATGCGACATATCAGTTTCCTGACTTAATGTTCTCATGATAATGTATCCTTTATTTAATACTTGCTTCCCCTTAACTCTTATAAAACGTAATCTGTTAATTAAGACAGATTATGAAGTGGGAGGTCAGCATGGGCTACGTAGTAGTACCAGGAGACCAAAGGCTACATTGCTAACCCTATGAAGGTAAAGAAGTAGGAGAGCTTTCTGGTCTCATGTGTTATAAGCAGCAGACTGTACTTGAAATGGTCTGGACTGACATTTTTCTAACACATTATTGTTTGGTGACCTGTTTGGACAGAACTCGTGGCACTGAACTCGGGAATCGAAATGTGTGTGGTCAGCCTCACTTCCTAAAAGCCCCAAGAGAAAACTTGGGTGCACTGGCCTTGTTGGCCTAGTCATAAGGACAGCTAGCTCTAAGTGCTCACTCCAGTACTTTCCATGGAGTTCAGCTGAAGATGTTTCGTGATTTTGAGTGAAAAACTGAACATTTCGGGGTTTGGAGATTTAGCTCAGTGGTAGAGCGCTTGCCTAGCAACTGCAAGGCCCTGGGTTCAGTCCTCAGCTCCAAAAAAAAAAAAAAAAAAAAAAAAAGATTAAACATTTCTGGCACTATAGCATACCGGGTTGAAGAATGTTCCCAGAAAGAAATGCTCAAAACTTAACCCTGAGAACTTGTAAACATAATCTTCCTTGTTAATGTGACTAAGTTGAGGATCTCGAGATGAAATCATCCAATGAATGCACCTGCCTTTCCTTTTTTCAATGGTGCTTTAAGATGGATCATGTGAACTGACATGGTAATTTCACTCTTGACACCAGGAAGAACCTATAAAGGCAGAGTGGGAGAATGAGACGCTGCCACAAACCAAGAAATGAGAAACCACCAAAATCTGGAGGAGGGCTTCTCCCCTAAAGCTCTGGACGGCACACAATGGTGCCAACATTTGATTTCAAATTTCAGAACTCAAAAATGTAAAAGAATAAATTCCCATTGTTCTAGGGCACCTATTAATACTAGTTTCTGGTAATTAGGTGCAATTATTGAAATGCTGGTTTAATGCCATTTAGAAATATTACAGCTTTAACACTGGGAAATGTAGCTCCCATTTTTGTGGTCTGAACAGGCTATCTCTGCATAGCTTTACTGAAATATACATGCAATGTAGTGAAAAGCCCAGAATACAACTATGTGAAACCAACATAAATTACTGTTATTATATGATCCATGAGATCTGTTCAGATCATGGTGAAGACATGCAACCCTTCTCTTTTTTTTTGGTCAAGACTGAAGAGCAAGTGAGTCTCTGTAAACCTCGTGCCCATGTACTACAAAGTTACTTTGATTAGCCCAGTATAGTCAATTCAGCAGTTATGTCCTAGTCCATTATTGCTCTTACACAAATTTGTAGGCCTTCTTTATGACTGTTTCCAAAAATAAAATCAATAAACATTTTCAAAAATTCTATTAAGTATCATTCATATGTATATTTAAGTGGTTTCCAAGACATATTACCGTTGCTGGCCACAGCAACTTTTTAAAAATGTATTCTCAATGCATGCCAGCATCATTGATTAGGACAAACAAAACAATAAAAACAAAACCCATATTAATTTCAAGGTCCATTAGAAACAGAAGGAAATATAATCAATGTTTACCAAATAGAAAGAGACAGTATGCACATGGAAAAATGCCTTCTGAGCTTATAAGACAACAAACAAGCAGTGAGGTCCTGACCAGCATCTGTCAGAGAATGTACCAGCCCTTCTTTCACAACAGTGCATTCAGGATCTTAGGAACACACATGACAGTTCTACTCTAATACTTGGCCTTCGGGGTTATGGTATAGTATATTCTTGACTAAAAAAAAATTCACCATTTTATATACAAAAGTTCATATATCAATACAAAAGCCAATCAAGCAGGATGTAGTAACTCACACTTGTAATTCTATCAAGTATATGATATGTGAATGGAAACAGACCACCAGCTATACTTGACTTCTAAACCAAGCAACTGAGGATGTCCAATTTTACTACTATCCACAACCAAGACACACCAGAAGAAAAAGAGAAAAGAGGAACACTCAACACTAATAGTGGCGCTACATTAATCAGGTTCCAACATGACACTGCTGGACTTACATCAAGTGTAAGCACAATAAGTAGTTCTCAACCTTCCTAATGTCGCAACTCTTTAATACAGTTCCTCATCACGTGCTGACCCCCAACCATAAAATTATTATTTTTGCTACTTCATAACTGTAATTTTGCTACTGTTATGAATTGTAATGTAAACATCTGGTATGTGACCCCTGTGAAAGGGACATTTCTCTCACACACACACACACACACACACACACACACACACACACACACCCGCAAAGAGGTTGGAACAACCCACAGGTTGAAATCAACTGAGCCACATTATCGTAATTAAAACCATCAATTTACTGTGGGCAAACACACAATGGTCTTGAAGTAATTATTTTGCATTTTAAAGCTATTATAGTAAAGTCCAAATAAGAGGGGAAATTCTAAAAACTAAAACTAGTTTAGTTTTAAAGTTCAAAGATTTCCCTACACAGGACTAAATAAAACTCACAGCAATCATTTCAAATTAAAAAATTCTTTCTGATGTGACTGAGCATACATTGCTAGGAAACCATCTAATGGGCGCTGAAGGAGGATGTTCTTACATTAAGCAAATGGTTAGAAGAGATAATAACTCTTAACCCTACAGCCAGAACCAGTTCCCAAAATACATGTTGATTATTCATAGTATTTGAGTTCTGTCCCATTCATGCCATGTCATCAATGTTAAAAGCATTATCACAGAACTCTATCAATTGCACTTGAGATTAGGTAATGTTTGTTATAAAAGCAAAATAAAACCTCTGTGTTTTCCTATTCTGGGAACGTATCAATAATGGAAGAAATCATGAATATCAGTGATTTCTAGTCTGCCCTCAAAAGTACAGGTTTTCAAATTAGATTAAATTCAGAAATGTAGTCATCAGATGAACTATCATGAGTCTTCAACGGGTTTAGAGATACAGTATCAAATTAGGCCCAGCTCATAGAGCACACAATTACCACCCATTTCTTCCTGGACCTGCCTTTGTGGGACCTGAATCTTTTTTATTTCAAAGGAAATCAAGGTTGGCGGTGGCCCAGTCCCCACTACTCAGAAGTTGGGGGATCGTGATCACTTGAGGCCAGACCACATAAGAGTGGGTCCCATCGAGCAAACAAACAAAAACAGGAACAGGTAAACCAACGCAAAGGGCCCGGCCCAGCTCTCCAGGCTGTGCTCTCACTCCTCCACCAAACCAACCATGAGGTTTCTCCTTAACAAGTTTACAGCAGTTTCTGATTAGATTAAAACAGCAATCAGCAGTAGTGGCATGTCGGGCTCAATGAGATTGGGGTGCTCTATTAGGCCATTTCCTGGTATCACTAATGCAGCCAAATACTTCCTGGAAATCACTGAGTTGATTTCAGTAAATAGCACTTTAAGTTCCAATACAAGCAAGATGCAAAAAGAAATGTGAACAAATAGTAAAGTTATCTGAGATCCAGCAGAGCAAGCAAGAGAAACCTAATGACTCCTGTCTCTGTGCCTCGGATTAAACCCAAGTCAGGAAGTGAAATCTGTGCTCAGAACCAGAATTATCTAAAAAGTACAGGTTGGAATTGCTTTCTTAAATTTAGCCACAAAGAGCACTCTGAAAACAACCCAACGGTCCCCTTCTGTATCTCCAAATCTGAGTCACCCTGTTCTTTTAGTAGCTGGGTAAGAAAAAAATTAATGAAGAAAGTGGCAGTCTTAACTCAATTGGTGAAGAAAGGTTCAAGCCTACAGCCTGGGTACATGCTCCAGGCTGCACCTGCAGCTGGCAGCTCTTACCTGAATGTCTGTGTCCTTCACAGGCTCAAGAGGTTCAAAAGTGGTCGCTGCACTCAGACTCTCCAATCTCTGGGAGATGTGGGATATGTCAAGTCCCCGTGACCCGAGAAGAACTGATCTATATGGGGATGTAGGGCAGGAAGACAGAGAGAGAGAAAGTAATATTAAGTATGTAATACATGCCATAAAATACTGGAGTTGTTTTCATTCAAAACCTCCTATCTTGGAGTAGAGGAAGAGACCAGAGCAAATGGTAGAGCACCTGACTGGAACACTTCCTTCCATCTTCTGGCCAGGTGCTTCTGTATGCTTGATTTCTTATCTGCCCATAACGTTCTACAAACTGAAACAGCAGACACACACTGCATTTGGGAGTAAGATATCCAAGTTTTGGTAGTGACTGAATTAGAGGGAGCACGTCATTACAGAAGGAATAATACCAACACCATAGTCAGTTCCAAACACTTTCAGGAACCCCTTGAGGTAGATTAATTATTCACTCCTGTTTTGGAAATGGGAAGCTAAGGCATAAAAAGACTAACCAACTTGTCCAAAGTTACAGAGGGCCAGGATATGGTGGACCCAGGTAATCCATCCTAGATCTAGAATACAAACTCTTCACCACCACTCCACATTTAACAGCTTCTGAAAACAAAGCCAGCAAAGGGCATTTTAACCCAGGAGTACCCAGGTCCAAATGTTAAACTGTCTGGGGCAGCAGATAGCTCGCTCAGGGGTAGTCAAAACAATCAAAGGCTAGTTCTGTATGGCTTGTCTTCAAAATGCAGGTACCATGCTACTACACCTTCAAATTCCCTCTCAGCCAAGAATACAGCAGGCTGTTTTCTGAACAATAAAAGCTTTGAAGAGAAATGGGAATATAGACAACTTCATTTCTCCTCTCTAGGCAACAAAACAATGAACCAATTTAAAATATAAAATAAATAAATAGATAGTCCAGTATGAAACTGTACATCAGTTAAAAAGGCTAAACCAGAAGACTATAAGCTCAAGGCTAGTCTGGATTATAAAGAGCCCTTCTCTCAAAAATCAAAACAAGAAACATATCTTGACTAGTATCTAAAGCTCTCTGAAAGAAAGAGACTTGGGCAAGTTAGGTCAGCATTTATGTTGAGATTTATTTTTATTTTTATTCACTGATGTGTGCACAAATGCCATGTGTACATCAGTGCCCATGAAGATCATTAGATCTACTAGAGCTGGATTCACAGGCCACTTGACAGGGGTGCTGGAAAGCAAACTCAGGTGTTCTGGGGGCAAGCAGTGCTTTTAACCTCTAAGCCATCTCTCCAGACTGCTGTGGAATAATCTTTCTGTACATTATGAATATGTACTGCTCTCGTTGTTAATAAAAAGCTGATTGGCCGATAGCTGGGCAGGAAGAGATTGGGTGAGATAGCCTGACACAGAGAAAATGCTGGAAGGAAGAAAGGTGGAGTCAGAGGAATTGCCAGCAGATGCAGGGAGAAGCAAGATGGGCATGCCGTACAGAGAAAAGGTACCGAGCCACGTGGTACCGAGCATAAACAAGAAATATGGGTTAATTTAAATATGGGTAAAAGTTAGCTAGTGACAAGCCTGAGCTATTGGCTGAGCATTTATAATTAAGTCTTTATGTTGGTTATTTGGGAGTGGCTCCCAGGACAGGAAAACTCTGCCTACACCAGCCTCCTTTTTTTGTGTGTATGGTTTTGTTTTTGGAAGTCTTGCTTTTGTGCCTTTCAACTCAAGAAACAGAAAATGTGCCTACATGCCTAACTAACTAGTTAGGTTATTTAGATCACCATTTTTGTATTGTGATTTGGTGACTCCAAAATGTCACCAACAAAGTATGTTTTCACCTTGAGTAAGAAGCTAGAAAGCCAAAACAAATGAGGTCAAAGACAATGATGGAGATGGAAGAGGAGGAAGGGAGGCTACTGCCATTAAGACATTTGGGAGCACACTTAACACCTATAAGTGTAAGTCAAGAGTTTTCAATCACAATCTAACAGTTTTCTCAAAGAAGAAAAAGAGTTACTCTATGCTTAGCTGTATTCTGGTAAATATAATGAAATAAATTATGCTTATTCAGACAGTTCCTCCCTATAGATTCTTAATTGCTTTGAGTCAACTAGGACAACATCCCTGGGGCTTCCCTTCTAAGCGAACATATCTGACAGGCAGCCCATCTCTCTCCTAACAAGCCTTAATAATTACCTTCTACGGTGCTTATCACCTGGCTGAACATCAAGATCACATACACAAACCTCTTCTCAAAGACCTATTTTGATTACTCCTGGGCAAAGAAGAACATTAGTATAATGTTCTCCCTCCTTTTACAACAGCTCTACTGATATGAATTTGCTTACCACAAAACCCATCAGTTACAGTGTACATACAATTCAGTAATTTTAATATATTTGTACAGAAGTATATAATCATCACCATCAGCAATTTTAGAATATTTTCATCATCCCCAAAAGAAAGCCCTATCATGAGAAATGTCTCCCTTTTCCCCTCATGAGATCTTGACAATGCATATAAATGGAATAATACAAGTCTTTTGTGACTGGTGTTTTCCTCTTAGTATAATGCTTTTGCGGGTCATCTATCTGGGGTAGATATTAAGAATTCATTGTATTTTATACCATATCTTATTTCATGTATCCATTAATCAATCAGTGGGCATTGGGCTGCTTCTAAGATTTTTTACTCTTGTGAAAAATGTTGCCAAGAACACCAATGCACAGGTTTTGCAAGAATGTTTACATTTCTCTTGGATATAAACATTGGAGCAGAGCTGCAAGGTTAAATCAAAATTCTCTTCAGTCTTGTGAAGAACACAGACCATTTTCCAAAGCAGCCACACCATTTTGTATTCAGCAATAAACAATTCCCACATCCTCACCAATACTTCTTTTATGATTATACTATCCTAGTAAGTCTCTCTTTTCTGGCTATTATAAAAAAAAATGGTAAAATACAAAATTAAAATATTCAATTTCTTTGTACCTGTCACTCAGTTTCAACTACCCATAGGACATGATCAATCCTATCCCACTTGCCCCACCTATTTTCTACTACCAGATTATTTTGGAATAAATTATGGTAGATTGAAGATATGTTTTGACTGTTTCATAATTTGAAGATTTGTGTTCATCTAAATGAGTGCCAAGTAAGATCTTATGGATGACTGGTATGCTTTCTAAATCTTTTTTCCTTTATAGGTTTTTCCCCTCCATCTCATTTTTTTTTTTCCTTCTAATTTCTTTGTGGAAGAGTTTGGACGTGCCTTGTAAAACAATGTAACTCAGATTTAATCATACACATGAATCACCTAACTTGTTAAAATACTGGTTTTGAGTCAACAGCTCTGGAATAGAGCTTGACATTCACTTCAAAACTTTGTGGTTGACACTTAGGTTATTGATACAAAGAGTACAACCCGAGCAGCAAAGACAAATTCTGAGTAGATGCAGGCGCCACTATGTTGTTGTTACCTGTTCTAGTCATACTTCCATTCAGAGATGCGGAATGTCTGTAGACACTGATGCCCACTGCTTAGACTCAGCTGTGCTTATGGCTTAAACAGTGGCGTTCTATTTCTACCTTTACAAATCCTGTCATCAACTATGTGATCACCCTGAATAGTGAGCTGGTTAGCTAATATCCTTCAACATGACTGATTTTTATTTTAGTATCAATTTAAATGGATAAACTAAAACACATATGATATGCTTCAACCTACTACATTTTAAAAGTTTTTTTAAGATTTATTTCTATTTTAGATGTATGAGTGTTTGCCTGCATGTATGTCTGTGCACCACATGTGTACATGATGCCATGGAGGCCAGAAGAGAGTGCCAGATCCCCTGGAACTAGAGTTAGAGATGGTTGTGAGTTGTTGCCATGTGGGTGCTGGGTCCTCTGAAGAGCAGCCAGTTGCTCTTAATGCTGAGCCATCTCTCTAACCTCCTAATGTATGTCTTATTCTTCAGATGTTCAAATTGTCTCACCAATGGCCAGTAGAAGCCTGTTCATGGGCTGGAGAGATGGCTTAGTGGTTGGGAGAAGTGGCTGTTCTTCCGGTAGACCCAGGTTCAATTCCCAGCACCCACATGGCAGCTCACAACTAAAAAAAAAAAGGAAAAGAAAAGCCTCTTCAAGTTTGTTTCAAAGTTTTAAAGTTTTATTTTATTTTATTTTATTTTATTGTGTTGGTGTATGGTGGGGATGTTTTGGGGCTTATGGTGTTGGGGTTAAACCCAGAACCTTACATATATTAAACCACTACTCACATGTATAAATAAGTACTGCTTTCTGAGTTCTTTCTGAAATGACTCCAGAAAGTCTTTATAACTTTGCCACCTGACATGGCAAGATGTTTCACGTATGTCTTAAATAGAGACCAATGGATCAGCTAACTCTACAAAGAGCCCTAGTTACCTTTAAAGGACTTTATAGATAATTCTCTGGGCAACCAGGATTGTGTATTACTCCCAGGTCTCTTCAACAGCAGAGTTAGAAATGGAGTTTTTGGTTTTGCTGAGATAAATTACAACATGAATTAATATTATTGCTTTCCATTCAAATTCAAGAACACTGAATTCTAGGTTTACTTCAGATGTTCTAACTGTATCTCCTTTTCCCATGCCAAAAGGCTCGCTACCATGACTGCTAATGTGTTTTGGCCTACACAGGAGCTACGGCTCCTGTGCCATACCTGCCTGCTGTCAGGCACCCTGCCATGATAGTTATGAGCTAACCCTCTGAAAATATAAGCAAGCCCCATTTAAAAAGTTCCTTTTATAATTTGCCTTGGTCATGGTGTCTGCTCACAGCAATAGTAACCCTAGACCTCAGACTACTAATATTCCCCACACTAACCAATTCTCATCATATTTACCCTGCTCTTCTACAGAAACCACAGTCAAAGTCCCTGCCCTTGCTCTAGCTGCCTCTTGATTGGGTTTGGGCTATAATCCCAAAAACCACAACCCTATACAATCATAACCCTGAATACCAAAATCTCAAAAGATCAAAATACCAAAAATATAATTCTGAAAAAAATTAATTTAAAGAACATAAAAGAGATTCACTGGAGTCAGGTATAATGACACAGAGGTATACACCTGTAATCTTAGCATTTGGGAGGCAGAGGTTCAGGGTCATCCCCTTTTACAGAGCTTGAGGTCAGCTTGGGCTACATGAGACCTTGTTTTAAAATAACAACCACAAAAGTCATTTATTTTGCCTGCCTGCCCCCCCCCCAGTGTGTGTGTGTGTGTGTGTGTGTGTGTGTGTGTGTGTGTGTGTGTGTGTTGAACCCAGGGGTTCTTATTGCTATTTTGTTTGTTTGAGACAGGTTGCTGTTTGTTTCATGCAACCCTGGCTGTCCTGGAATGTTTCTCCTGGGACTATAGGTGTGCACTACCACACCCAGCTAATTTCTCTTTTTAAAAGAGGAGTTATTTGAGAAACATATAACAGCATGAGAATATTTCATGGGTGACTTTATAAAACATTATGAATAAGCTATATTCAAATGTAAACAAATATACTACAACTGTGTGGTGGTATGAATAAGAATGGCCTCCCATAGGCTCATATATTTGAATGTTTAGTCATCAGAGAATGGCACTATTTGAGAAGGATTAGGAGGTGTGGCCGTGTTAGAGGAAGTGTGTCACTGAGGGTGAGCTTTGAGGTTTCCAAAACTCATGCCAAACCCAGTCTCTCCCTCTGCATGCTTGCAGATAAGAATGGAAAGCTCTCAGCTGCTTTTCCAGTACCACATTTTCCCCATTATGATGATAAGGGACTAAGCCTCTGAAGCTGTAAGCAAGCCTCCAATTAAAAGCTTTCTTTTCTAAAAGTTTGCTTGGCAGGTCAGGTGTAGTAGCACACACCTTGAATCTCAGTACTCGGGAGGCAGAGGCAGGAGGACCTCTAAGTTCAAGGCCAGCATTGTTTACAGGAGGAGTTCCAGGACAGCCAGTGCTATACTGAGAAACCCTGTATTGGGGAAGGGAGGTGCCTTGGTCATGGTGTCTTTTCACAGCAACAGAACAGTGAGTGACTAAGACACAATGTTATAGACAAAATCATATTCACAAATAAATAGGTCAGAAAGGAAAAATGTGTGTTGGAGAGGTGGCTCAGTGGTTAAGAGCAGTTTGCTCTTCCAGAGGACCCATGTTCAATTCCCAGCACCTACACGGCAGCTCACAACTGTCTGTTAACTCTAGTTCCAGGGGATCCAACACCCTCACACAGACATACATACAGGCAAAACACCAATGCACGTATTTTTTTAAATCATTTTTTTAAAAAGGCAAAACGTATAAGCATCTATCAGGGGCTACATATATCAGCTCAGTAGTATAGTACCTGCTTAGCTTGCATTAAAGCCCTAAGTTCAATCCACAAATATCAAATAAAAGCACTTTATTTATATCTCATTGTAACTGGCAGGTGGTACATGCAACTTTATAATTGCAGTCATATGAAATAGCATGATGGATAACCTATTTTTCTGCTTGTTTTTTAAAAATTTATTCTATGATATATACCAACAAAAGCATCCCCTATGATGTCTTCCCTTCTTCTGTGCTATGCTTCTGTGTTAATTTGGGTCCACAGACATAAATCCAATCTGCACCACACTTATATACAGACCACAAATTTGGCAGAAATAATACAAGCAATCAAACTAGCACCACTGTCGAGATGCCTCTCATCCTACCATGCACATAATTATTTTTGAGGCAGTTAGTAGCTGCTGGCTTCTTCAAGCAAATGTGGCTTTCATTTAGTAAAACCTCCTGGAATTTTATCAGCTGAAAGAAAATGCAAACGCTGATGAATGATGTATTTTTACATGAAGTTCCCATCATCACTGTACTGCATGGCCAATCCTTTCTAAAGAGCTCAGCTTTGTACTTCTCATGAGGCAGCCTTTCCAAAACCAGGATTACAGTCTGGGGGACTTGGGATTTCAAGACTTCAACTTTTGAAATTATAGCATTCTAGATCAGCTCCTTCAACAGTATGACCCATCTGTCTCCCAAACAATCCCAGTTCTCACTTGGAGGGCCTTGTGGTGTACTATGCCTCTTCTATTTCTAGTTATCTGTGGGGAAAAAACTTCCTTAACAAGAGTCATTTCCCTGTCTGTCTTAACCATGTTCAATTAAGACAAATAGTAAGTATCTTTAAAGCATTTCCTTTTTTAAAATCAGCAAATATTTACATACATTTGTATCACTTACTCTCCAAAAAGAGCTTGTGATATAATTCTCTTATTATATAATCCATCCACTCACAGTATAACATTCAGTGGAGACTTTTTAAAGTATACTCAGGGTTATCCAACCATCATTATAGTCAATTGTATAACATTTTCATTGTTCCCAAAAGAAAACCTCTACTTGTCAGAAATCAGTTCCCACTTCCCCATTCACTTGCCCTAAATATGGCAGCCCTCATTTATCTTCCTTTTTCTGCAGATTTGCCTATTCAGGACATCACCCAAACAGAGCCATACAATATGCAATCTTTTGTAACCAATTTCTTTGACTTAAACTTTTAGGGTTATCCATGTCGAACATATGTTAAATCATACCTCATGCCCTTTTCTTGACAAATAAGATCCTATTACATGGCTATGCCACATTTTGTGCACATATTCATCAGCTAGTTGACACCTGCCATTAAAATTAACGTACAAGTTTTGTGTAGACATGTTTACATCTCTTGGATTTATACCTAAAAACAGAATCGCTGGGTTATATGGTAACTGCATGCCCTTTTGAGGAACTCTGAACTATCTTCCAAAGAGGCAGAACTACTTTACATTTCCACCAACTGTGCATGAAGGAAGACTCATCCAGATTCATTTCAACTTTCTGCACATTCTCACTAATGCTATTTACATGTCTTTTTTATTAGAACCCTCCTGGTAGGTATGAAGTGGTATAGCTTCATACTGTAGCTTTGACATGTACTTCTCTGGTACCTTATGACACTTATTAGACAATGCTATGCCATTTTAAAATTAAGTTGTCTTTTTTATGATTAAATTCTAAAAGGCTAAAAAGAAAACATGGGCCAGTGATTTGTTGTAGAATACTAGTTAAAGATGTGTTACATTTGTTTATGATGTGGAATATTTGTTTAATGATGCAAAGATGTGTTGCATTCTTTTATGCTGCATTTGTCTAACACTGTGAAACTGTATTAATTTGCCTGTCTAAAACACATGATTGGTCTAATAAAGAGTTGAACAGCCATAAGAAGATAGGAGAAAGGGCTGGCAAGCAGAGAGAATAAATAAATAGGAGGATCAAGAAAAGGAGGAGGACTCGAGGGGCCAGCCACCCAGCTACACAAGCAGCCATGGGGTAAGAAGTAAAGAAAGGGCCGGGCGGTGGTGGCGCACGCCTGTAATCCCAGCACTCGGGAGGCAGAGGCAGGTGGATCTCTGTGAGTTCAAGGCCAGCCTGGTCTACAAAGCAAGTTCTAGGACAGCCTCCAAAGCTACAGAGAAACTCTGTCTTGAAAAAAAAAAAGTAAAGAATAGTATATAGAATATAGAAAGATAAAAGCCCAGAGGAAAAAGATAGACAGGATAATTTAAGTTAAGAAAAGCTGGCTAGTAATAAGTCAGGCTAAGGCTGGGCATTTATAAGTAATAATTAGCCTCCTTGTGATTAATTTGGAAGCTGGGTGGTGGGACACAAAAAATTAAAAAGAGAGAGAGAGAGAGAGAGAGAGAGAGAGAGAGAGAAGAAAGAAGAGAAGAAAGAAAGAAAGAAAGAAAGAAAGAAAGAAAGAAAGAAGGAGGGAGGGAGGGAGGGAGGGAGGGAGGGAGGGAGGGAGGGAAGGAAGGAAGGAAGGAAGGGAGAGAGAGAGAGAGAGAAGGGAGGGAGGGAGGGAGAGAGGGGAGGGAGGGAGGGAGGGAGGGAGGAAAGAAGAAAGAAAGAAAGAAAGAAAGAAAGAAAGAAAGAAAGAAAGAAAGAAAGAAAGAAAGAAAGGAAGGACCAACTACAGTGAGTTGACTTAGTGTACCCACTGGATGTACTTGCCACCAACCTTGACCTGAGTTTGATCCCTGGCAAGTTGTCCTCTGACTCCCACACAAACATACATACACATGCATGCATGCACATGCACAAACACACAGACACAAATAAACACACACTCACACAGAGAAAATAAATTTTTAAAAACTCTGAATAAAAGTTTGTCTTAGTTAAGGTTTCTATTGCTGTTAAAAGACACCATGACCATGGCAACTCTTATAAAAAAAAAAATTTAATTGAGGCTAGCATACAGTTTCAGAGCTTTAGTCCATTATCATTATGGTGGGAAACATGGTGGTGTGCAGACAGGCATGGTGCTGGAGAATGAGCTGAGAGTTCTACATCTTGATCTGCAGGTCACAGGAAGTGAACTGTCTACCACACTGAGAGTAGCTTGAGCAAAGGAAACCTCAAAACCCACCCTGACAGAGACACACTTCTTCCAACAAGGCTACACCTACTCCAAGAAAGCCACACCTCCTAATAGTGCCATTCCATTTGGGGACCATTTTCTTTAAAACAACCACAAGAGTTCCTTAACATTTAAATATATGGCAAGTAGTTTTTCCCTAAAACATATTTCTTTCTTGATATTTGCATTTGAAGCACAAATGTTTCATTTAGATGAAGTTAAACTGATCTGTTTTTTAGATATATCCTATTGGCCTAATATCCTAGACGGCTCTGCCAAATCTAAGGTCAAGAATATTTGTTGGTTTGTGTTTGAAACCTGGGTAGTCCAGACTGGCCTTGAACTTGTGCAGACAAGGATGACCTTGAATTTCTGCTCTCATGCCTCTACCTCTAGAGTGCTGATATTATAGGCATGTCTTAGTCATAAACTAAGTTCTATGTGAAGAGGCACCATGACCAAGGCAACTTATAAAAGGAATTGTTTAATTGGGTGTTTTCTTACAGTTTCAGGTTAGTCCATGACTGTTAGGGACCAAGATGTCAGGAACCAAACATGAACCATGGAAAGTACTAGCTAGACCAAAGAACAACTCATAAACCCCTTCCCAGAGCAGTAACCAGAGGCCTCCCAAGATAAGAGAACATCCCACAGTCAGGTGCAATGACAACCGAAGGTAAAGAGCATTCCAGGGTCAGGCAGCCTAGCAACAGAATATACTGCCCCTGACCAGTGACCTTAGCCGACATCTCACAGTTGCACTATCTGCTTCACACGTCTTGCACCCCTTCCATGTTCTACACGCCCCTTTTCCCTTTCCCTCCTTCCTGCCCCTTCCCCCCTTATGCTATATAAGCCATGTGGAGAAAAATAAAGATTGGCGGCTTGATCAGAATTCTGTCTTGCTGTCCGTCTCTTTGTGTCGCCCTTCCCTTTCATTCTCTCCCACAGGTGGGTCGCCCCTCATTGACACCCTGCTGGCCGGGGCACATGACCACCATGGTAAAGAGTGTAGCAGCAGACAGGGAAACACTGCACTGCAGGAATAGCTAGGAGCTTACATCAGATCTGCAGGCAGCAGGCAATGAGAGACTAGGCCTGGTGTGGGTTTTGGAACCTCAAAGCCCACCCCCAGTGACACACCTCCTTCAACAAGGCCACACCTCCTAATTCTTCCTAAACAGTCCAACTGAGGACTAAGCATTCAAACATGTGAGCCTATGGGGACCATTCTCCTTCAAGTCACCACTGCCGCCAAGATTTAAATGATTCTGGGGCCTGAAGCCAGGGCACTCTACCAAGTGAGTTACATCCCTACCTCTTGAGGTCAGGAAAATTTATGTGCACATTTTCTTCCAAGAGTTTTATAATTTTAGTTCTTACATCTACACCTACAGTCCAGCTAGAATTCATGTTTATGTATAGAATGAGACAGAGGCCAACTGTATTCTTTTGCATATAGACATCAGGTTACCCCAACCTGATTTGTTAAAGAGTACTCTTTAATGGTCTGAACACCTTTATTGGGGGAAAAAATCATAACCACATAAACTTTCTAGACTCATAATTCTGGAATTACAGCTATTATGTTTTAATAGGGGAAAAGGGAAACCCCAATATTCTTAGAGTTGTTTTAAGATTACAGATATTACTGACATTTTTTAATTCACTTTATGTGTATGAGGGTTTTGCCTGCTTGTATGTATGTGCATCTCATGAGTACCTGGCATCTAGAGGCCAAAATAGGGTGGCAGATCCCCTGGAGCTGGAGTTACAGATAATTTATAAGCCACCATGTGGGTACTAGGAACTGAACCCAATCCTCAGGAAGAACACAACCACTGAGCCCCATCTAGACCTGTAATTTTATTCCGACAATCTATTTATCCATCCTTATGCCACATAATCTTGGTTAGTGCGGGTCTTGTTTATAAACACAGGGTCATATCATGAAGCCCAGGTTGATCTTGGAACTCACTAAGTAAGGCAGAAAGACCATGAACTCATTATCCTCCTGCCTTAGGCTCCTCAGTGCTGAGATTATAGCTATGGATGACCACACCTGGTGATTGTTGTGGCTTTCTAGGAATTGAAGTGTCAGTTCTCTTGTCTTTTAAAGATTGTTCTGGGGACTGGAGAGATGGCTCTGTGGTTAAGAGCACTGGCGCTCGCCCTTCTAGAGGATCTGGGTTCAATTCAATGAGCATCAGGCACATATGTGGTATTACATACATGCAGGCAAACACTCATCCTCATTTTTTTTAAAGATTGTTTTGGCCATGCAAGAGCTCTTGTAGTTTGAATCCCTCAATTTCTCAAAAGGAGCCAGCTGGGAGGCTGGATTTTTTTTCTACCTTTTGTTTTCATCTAATGTGTATGGGTATTTTGCTTGCATGTATGTTTGTATACCTTGTACATGTCTGGTACCCTTGAAGGCAAGAAGGGGACATCAGATTCCCTGGAAGTGCAATTAACAGATGGTTTTGTGAGGAATTGAATCCGGATCCTCAAAAGAGCAGCCAGAAATCTTAACCGCTGAACCATCTCTCCAGGCACAGATGCTGGGATTTTAAGTTTTTGCTGAATATATAAGGTCAACATGGGGTGTATGGATACCTTAATATAAACTCTTCCAATCCACTAACATAGGATGTCTTTTATCTGCTTTCTTAAACAAAAGGAAAAAGCACTATACACCTACCTACCCACCCACCCTTTTGTTATTGTTGTTGTTGTTGCTATACTAGGGACCAACTCAGAACCTTTCATGTGCTAGCCTGCATTCTATTACTGAACTACATTTTAGTATTTAGACATTTTTCTCTACCTTGAAATGTTTATTAAATAACCTGAATTCATTGCATGGTAGTGTACATGATTTCTCCTTGGTACTACTGGAAAGTATCCAAGTATACAAACCTGGCACATCTATTTAGCTAGTACCCAAATGAAAGACACTTATGATTTCCTATTTTTCCTATGTCACATAATGCAACAATGAATCTTTGTGTAGACTTCATAGTTTTGCTACTAGATCTTTGGGACAGAACCCTAGAAACAGAATTGCTGGATCAATTTTGCTAGCTATTTCCTAATTAAATATCATAGTACTACATCTTCACAAGTGACATGTGAGAGTTCATCCAGTGTTCAAATGACTTTACATATTCTAGGGTAAAAAACTCCAGAATTAAAAAGCCAGCTTTTGCCAGGTAGTGGTAGTGGAGCATGCCTTTAATCTCAGCACTTGGGAGGCAGAGGCAGGTGGATCTCTGAGTTTGAGGCCAGCCTGGTCTACAGAGCAAATTCCAGGGCAGTCAGGGATACACAGAGAAACTCTGTCTCAAAAAACCAAAATCAAAACAAAACAAAAATTGAAAGAAAGAAAGAGAGAAAGAGAGAGAGAGAGAAAGAGAGAGAGAGAGAGAGAGGGGGGGGAGGAAGGGAGGGAGGGAGGGAGGGAAGAGAAAGGGAAGGAAAGGAGAGGAGAGGAGAGGAGAGGAGAGAAGAGAAGAGAAGAGAAGAGAAGAGAAGAGAAGAGAAGAGAAGAGAAGAGAAGAGAAGAGAAGAGAAGAGAAGAGAAAAGGAAAGGAAAGGAAAGAAAAGAAAAGGAAAGAAAAGAAAAGGAAAGAAAAGAAAAGAAAAGAAAAACCAGCTTTTGAGACAGGTGTGGCAGCTCTTACTTATAATCCCAGCACTGTAGAGGCTAAGATAGGCAAGAATTACAGGCCAGCTTGAACTGCATATTTAGTTCCAGGCTAGCCTGGGCAACATAAGTAGTGTAGCGATTGGAATTGAAGAGAATGTTCATCTAAGTGGCACCTATGAGAACTATACGTCATATAGCGTATGCTTTGTCTATGTAGAGATGCTGATGAGGGAGGAGGAGGAAGGGAAAAAGATCTCTGGCAGAAGTGGGGACCTAGGTAGGGATGGTTAGACCAGCAACTTTTCATATGATAGAGCTCTACCACTAAGCTACACCTCTAGCCCAACATTTGGGTTTTAAGGATAGAAAAGTCCAAAGTCCTCTGCCTTTTACTGGTCCCAGTTCTAACAGTCTGGACAGCTCTACATGATCAGAAAGCCACAAAAGATGGAGTCACACACCTGAGTCTCCAAGAGTCCCCAGAGAAGAAGACACAAAAGCTGTTCCTAGTACATACACAGGGTTTAGAAAAAAGAATAAAGAAAAAAAAAAAATGAGGGGGGGGGGGGTGTCAATCCTCATCTACAATGTACTCACTGGAAAAAAATCTTAAATACTCTTCTTTCAAAGCTTTAACCATGGACATCATCAACACTACCTTCTCCTACTTTTCAAACTTTGATAATGAAGTCAGAAAGTGACTACATCAATTCTCTGGGAACAGAAAGTACCTTATGGCAAATGCCAAGAGGGATTTCTATTAATCAAGCTAACTCTGCATATAGCTGCCCACTTACTATCTGACCTTCCTTCCTTAAGAGAACTGAGATGACACTGCTTTCACAGGGTTGACGTCACATTAAATGACAGCACTGTACCTAACAAACACAGAGTGGCCAAAAAGACAGCTTCACAGAATCATCACAAGAAAATTATTATTGACTATGCAGCTTTGGCCAAACCATGTTAGTATGTACATGATAGGGAGAAAACTGTAAAAGATTAGGCAAATTAGTAACAATATTTACCTCGGAGGATAAGTTTATAGGAAGAGAGTGATCACTATTTTTTTTCCTTTGTGCATCTCTAGGTTTTTTGGCTTCGGTCTTAATGGAAAAATCCATTCATCTACTTCTGCTGAAAAACCATGGGGAGACAAGTGATGAAGGACACTCACAAACACTGACGATATTCTGTATTTTAATGGAAATACACACATGGGTGTTCATTTACTCTATTACTCACACAAGGAGTTACTGAGATTCTCCTGTAAGAAACAGACAGTAAACATTTCAGTTTACAGGCCATTTAATCTGTTGCAATCACTCAACTCTGCTAAACAAAAAACTCACAGTCAATATATAAAACAAGTAAGCTAAGTATCCAGTAAGATATAACAGATAGCGGGCCACAGTTCAAAAACCCCTGCATTATATATGCCAGGCATACTCTTTATGTGGGTTGAAAAAAAAAAATCCACAATGTTTAAAAGACCAAGAACACACATACAAAAATGGTATCAAATCTATTCCCTAGAGCTGGAAGTGTTGGCACACACCTGTAATCCCAGCTACACTGAAGGCCAAGGCAGGAGAGTATCATGTTCTAGGCCAGTTGGGAAACAGTAAGATTCCATTTAAAAAAAAAAAAAAAAAAAAAAGCCTGTCTCTTTAAAAATAAAAATGCATGTGGTGCAGGCAAAACACCCATACATATAGAATCATTTTTTAAAAATTAAAAAAAAACAAAGTCACAAAACTCAGGCCAGACTTAAATCTACAATCCAAACTCAGACCTTAAAGGCAGAATTTTCTTTCAAAACTTACTTCATGTAACAACAACAACAAAAAAAAAAAAAAAAAAAAACCAACTCTACTCAGTCCTCTTCTCTGCCCTCATCCAGCATGTACTAAAATATTCACATCATATTTTGTATTCTTGCCTATCAAGAAGATGGAAAAATACAGTCATCAGCCCTGATTCCTTTTTAAGCTCCTGCCCCACCCTATATCCATTCTTTCATCGTTCGAACTCCTTCCTCCCTAAAATAATGAATTTAAGGTAGAAGAGACGAGGAAGAATGGAAATTTACAAGAAAGAGAATATAACTGATAATTGTTACCAAGAAAACATTTTCCCTTTCTGCTCTTAATAGGCTGTAAAGCTGATGCAATTAAATTATAACTATAGCAACTCAGCGGGTATCCAGGGGCTTTTGCTCCTGCAGCATCTTTGCACAAGCAGAGGCTGCCTGCTTCAATCAGGGGAACCGCAAGCAGCCAGGAGCACAAGTTTGGAGCCTACAAGCAAAGCAAGTTAGTAGAAATATCTACAGACTGGTTGGGTATTTTCTACAAGGCTGGGTTGTTTAAAAAAAAACAAAAAACAAACAGGAAACCTGCCAGGGTTCATCAGCCTTGTCTTTATCTATGTCAACAAAATCAAAACTAGTGTTTAAGAAAATAAGATTCTAGAGAAGACTCCAGACCGTCCACAGCATACTATTGACTTCACAGAGCAACCAGTCGCTCAGTTCTCCAGACAGCTAGAACAGGAATGCAGCCTGCACGCTACTTTGACATTCACTAAGTCCTTAAGAGACAATGCCTCCATTAACACCCATCTTCCTCAACGTCACAGAATGAAGACGTAGACATTTTCCTGAATTATACATAACCCTAGTGACTTTCTGGACCTCTCAGTAGGAACACCCTCTTCACCCTTCTCTCCAAGAACCTTCCAGAAAGACAGGAGTGCTAGAGTCAGTCTCGCTGGGTTTGAATCTTGGCTCGTCACTCATCGGCTGTATAACCTGAGGAAGTTACCAGCCCTCTCTGGACCTTTTTTTTTTTTTTAAAGATTTATTTATTTATTATGTACACAGATGAGGGCACCAGATCTCGTTACAGATGGCTGTGAGCCACCATGAGGTTGCTGGGAATTGAACTCAGGACCTCCGGAAGAGCAGTTGGTGCTCTTAACCTCTGAGCCATCTCTCCACCCCCTCTCTGAACCTTTGGTGTCCAACTATAATGTAGGGATCACAGTTTTGATGCTGGCTATGAGCATTAAGCAAAGACTTAACCTGTAAGAAGTTTCTGATACACAGTAAATAGCCATTAAATCACATTTCTCAAATAAAGCATTTGGTTTTGATTTTTTGTTGGGTTTTTATTTTGCCCAACCAGGATCCTCTGAACACTCCATCATCCTGCTAATGCTGTATGACCCCATTACTCAGCATTTTTCCTCAAAGTCTTGTTCCCCTGGGGCTCACTCACCTTCCCACTGTACAATCAGCTGGAGGGCACTGTACTTCAAAACCTTTCAGAGGTGGCAGCCTCTGGGGTCATTGGCAATGAGCGGACAGAATCACTCCACACTGACCACTTACCAATTTTTTTCCAATTAGCCTTAAAAACTGTTCATGGCTGAGTGCTTTCTGGGTCTGGGTAGCACTTATGTGCACAGTACATATCTACTAACACACTTGCAGGAGCCATTTATGACTCAATAGCCATGAACCCAAGCAGGAATTACTGAGAGCATTTTATACAGAACAGAGCTCCTCTACCCCCCTCCACCCTTACACCTCTACAGATGATATGGGCTCTCTCTCAGCTTGGTGGCTGAAACTCAAAAACCCTAGCAAGGCAAGGAAACAAAGCAAGCCTTGCTGACCTGTTAGAAAGCTATCTGGCTTGTGACTGTCATAGAAGAAGTTGATCCTGCCCCCAAACTACCCAGTCCACCAGCACCTCCCCACCAGTACTCACGCCTTGACATCTGCTGTCTCCTGGGATGTGCGGGTGAGGGTACGGGAACGCAGGCGCTCACCCGCTTGCTGGATCTCCTGTAAATTCCGTTCCACATGTGGAAGCTCGGAGATACCTTCGGTCTCAGCAGCAAGCTGCTCAGCCTGCTGAAGGAGCTCACCAAACCCTTCAGTATCCATTGGAGACGCAGGTGCTACATGAAAGGAAAAAGACCTATGTCAAGGGGGAGAGAGGTTTCCATCACTGCTTCAATCTGTTAATAAGCCTCCAGGACTTTTTGTAAACTGAAAGGGACATAGTTCATCAACAAGCAGGATGTGTTCCTGAATAGAGCCCAAGAACAGGCCTGACAGAGAAAATGAGTCAGACTGTGAACAGCTCATTTCTGTGCACACGGATTTCACCAGCAGAACAAATGAAAGCATATTAAGCACAGGCCAGAATTCCTGCCTCCTCCTGCAGAACCAAAGTAGGGAGAAAATGAAAGCCATTGCAGCAAGCTCCAGGAAGCCTAAAGAACAGCCCTACACCTCCAACCCTCCATTTACCTTGAGAGAAGAGGGCCTCACTAAGAAGGGACTGCTAGAGCCTAAGGCCTTATGTCACAGGATTTTCACGGTAACTCCAGGCCATGGAAACTCAGTTATGTGCCCAGCACATGCCCTGCCGTGATTTGGCTAAACTGAGACCAGAGAAATGTTAAGCATCTTCTAACTAAACTCAGCCTCACTTTATTCTAACACAACCATATCTTCATTAACATAAAAGATGCTCTTTCGCCGGGCAGTGGTGGCGCATGCCTGTAATGCCAGCACTCAGGAGGCAGAGGCAGGTGGATCTCTGTGAGTTCAAGGCCAGCCTGGGCTACAGAGCTAGTCCAGGACAGGCTCCAAAGCTACAGAGAAACCCTGTCTCGAAAAACCAAAAAAAAAAAAAAAGTTCTTTTATTACTCATACCCTGGTCTCCATTTACACACTCTTCCAAGGTGACTGACGGCCTCACTACATATGACATCTTACTTGCTACTGCAGCTACTAACAGTAACTGTCTTTATAGTAATGACATCTAACTTTTAGAGTATGAACATAAGTAACAAGGTTGCTTCTCTAACAACTGATTGAAAGTGCTATGAAGAATGCTGCTATGTGGCTTGAGAAGATGGCTGCACGGGTATTTGCTATTGTGATCAGCTTTCAATTCCTGAGGCCCACATGGTGGAAAGAGAGAAGTGACTCCAAAAACAACTCCTGCAAGTTCTCCTCTGCCCTCCACATGTGGTGTGGCATGACTCCACACATGCATACAAACACACCTACACATACTGTTTAAATAAATGTTTTTTTTAAAAAGCCAGCAACTGAGATGGCTCAGTGGTTAAGAGCACCCACTGGCTGCTCAGGACCCACAAGTCAGCTCAAAACCAACTATAACTCCAGTCCAGGGGATCTGACACCCTCTTCTGGCCTGAGGACACTGCATGCATGTAGTGCACAGACATACATGCAGGCAAAACACACATACACATAAAAACTTTTAATCTTTTAAGAAGGTACTGCTATTTGTCAGGCATGGTGCCCACCTTTAACCCCAGGACTCAAGAGTCAGAAGCAGGTGGATCTCTGTGTTCAAAGCCAGCCTGGTCTACAAAGTGAGTTCCAGAACAGCCAGGGCTGTTACACAGAGAAACCTTGTCTCAAACAAACAAACAAACAAATGATTTATTTTGATGTGTATGTTAGTGTATCTGTGTGAGTGTATGCCAAGTGGGAATGGGTGCCCACAGAAGCCAGAAGAGGACTTCAGATCCCCTGGAGCTGGAGGTCATTCAAACTTGATTCCTCTGGAAAGCAGTTTTCGATCTTAACCTTTGAACTGTAGGTCTTGTTTATCTTTTCCTTCTTTAAGCCCATGGTTTCTACTGTACCAGGAAATCCCACTGGTCTACTCTGTACTTAAAATGTTAATGTAATATGCCGGGCAGTGGTGGCACATGCCTGTAATCCCAGCACTCGGGAGGCAGAGGTAGGTGGATCGCTGTGAGTTCGAGGCCAGCCTGGTCTACAAAGCGAGTTCCAGGACAGCCTCCAAAGCTACAGAGAAACCTGTCTCGAAAAAAACAAAACAAAATGTTCATGTAATACATACTTATACTTCAGCTACAAAAGCACGTGTTATAATGCACAAAGCCACCTTTACCACCTTAACACCCCACAGCCGGAAGATCAGAACTTTTTGAAATGAGCACTCAAGGACATTAACTTTAAAGGCAGGTCACAAGGTTAAAACAAAAATAGTACCAGGCAGTGGTGGGAACAGACTGTGGGACTCTTAGCTCTGCAGTCCTCTTTCTCCCACAAGCACTGATAGTCAGGTACAGCAACTGTCCCGTGCGTGCGTGCGTGCGTGCGTGCGTGCGTGCGTGCGTGTGTGAGAGATTTTCTAGGAACTTTGGTTTTAAGGCTTACAGTGTATATGATTTTTGTTAAAGATTAAAGTCAGCTTAGAACTACATGAAGAAAACCAGTGTTTTCATGTTTACTCTGAGATAAAATAGTTTTGGGGTTTTTTGTTTTGTTTTTCTTCTTCTTATATTATTTATTCCCATTTATTCATTCATTCATTCATTTATGGTTTTTCAAGACAGAGATTTCTCTATGTAGGCACGTCTGTCCTGGAATTCACTTTGTAGACCAGGCTGGCCTCAAACTCAGTGATCTGTCTGCCTCTGCCTCCTGAGTGCTGAGATTAAAGGCGTGTGCCAAAACACCCCCACACACTATACACTGTAAGTCTTAAAACTAAACATACACATAAATTTAAAAATAAATAATTCTTTAAAAATACTGAAACTAAAATTAACAGGTCTAGAGTGGCAAGGTAGACCTATAATCCAGCACTTGGGAGGCTGAGGCAGGATGTGAGTTCAATGTCAGTGTAGCTCCTACTTAGTGTGACTCATCTTAAAAAAAAAATTGAGTATTTCAATGCACACCTTTAAGTCTAGCACTCTTGAGGCAGAAGCAGGCAGATCTGTATGAGTTTGGGGCTACACAGGTGATCTACATGGTAAATTCCAGGCCAGCCAGGGCTACAGAGTAAGATCCCATCTCAAAAAAGAAAAAAAGGCCAGACGGTGGTGGGGCACGCCTTTAATCCCAGCACTTGGGAGGCAGAGCCAGGCAGATCTTTGTGAGTTCGAGGCCAGCCTGGTCTACAGAGCGAGATCCAGGAAAGGTGCAAAGCTACACAGAGAAACCCTGTCTCAATAAAACAAAATAAATAAATGAATGAATGAATGAATGAATAAATAAATGAAAAGAAAGAAAGAAAAGAAAAAAAGAAGAATGTTGTTATAGGGTTGATCCCATGATCTAGATCTCTTTACCCCACCTAAAAGATGCTTGGGAGCCTTTGTAAGAAAGCTATAAACGTACTGTGAACTACAGATGTGACAGAGTACACAATGTTCTTCCCAGAAGGTGGCCTTCTAAAACATTTTACAGCAAGTGTGATAAGTAAATGCACTTAAAAACAAGAACATAAAGAAAATGCCAGCATGTCCACATTATCTCTGTGGGAAAGGCAAAGGCCTGGGTAGAATATTCTTGGCTCTTTTCACATGACCAAAGACGATAAGACATAACACTAGGTGTACTCACTCCCCTACGGTACTTGTATTGCTTAAGCAACTGTAAACATCACCTTGTGCTTTGCTTGCTTTAATAATAAAAAATGTCCTCAGCTCAAAAAATAATAATAATAATAAAATAAATAAATAAAAATGAGAAGTGCTTTGCTTGCACTACTCGAGCTCAAAAGACTGGGGTCCCCTAGCACCCGACTCGATCTTTGGAATGTATCCTGGGAACCTCAGGTCTTAGCCTTGTTGGTCACAGGGTGGGTCAACAGATGCTGAGAACATTAAAGAAAATACATGAAGTCTACAGTTTCTTCTGTTTCCTCATGTTGGCTATCTATGTCTAATGTCTAAACAATGCATGCTCCACTGAGGCACGTCAACACTCTTAAATGAGGTGGATCAAAGTGCGTGTGGTTTGAATGTGAAATGCTCCCAACAGAGATGTATTTGAACACTTGGTCCAGTTGGTGGTGCTCGTTAGGGAACGTTGCAGCAGCAGGTAAAGACCTTTACTGAGGACAAAGCCTTGAGATTTTATAACCCTGCCTCATTCTATTCACCCATGCCCTGGCTGTGAATGCAATGCTCCTGAAACCATGCCTTCCCTGGCATGATGGGATATAGCCCTCAGCCAACGTCTTCATCAGGGTTTCTATCGCAGTGATGAAGCACCATGACCAAAGCAAGTTGGGGAGGACAGGGTTTACTTGGCTTATACTTCCACATCACTGTTCTCCATTGAAGGAAGTCAGGACATGAACTCAAACAGTCAGGAACCTGGAGGGAGGAGCTGATGCAGAAGCCATGGAAGGGTGACACTTACTGGCTTGCTCAGCCTGCTTTCTTATAGAACCCAGAACCACCAGCCCAGGTATAGTACCACCCACAATGGACTGGATCCTCCCCCATCAATCACTAATTAAGAAAACGACCTACAGCTGGACCTTATAGAGGCATTTTCCAAATTGAGGTCCCCTCCCTTCTGATGACTCTAGCTTGTAGCAAACTGACATTAAACTAACCAGAACACAGAATGAACTCTTTCTCTTTTAAACTGTCTCTTGCCAGATTATTTGGTCACAGCAAGCAGAAAATTAACTAAAACAATTCCTACAATGCATATATGGTAAAATGAAGTCATTATATAAAGATAGTGAAAATAGATCAGTTAATTTCAGTTCAGTTGCTATAAAAACATGTGGAGTTTTAATTATGAAACAACCTGGTCATTTCCACATTCTCAAAGCAACCATGTTAAATAATCAAGTCAGAAAAGAAATATTCAAACTACTGGGCACTTCTAAACCATTCTAAGTCAGTGTCCTCATAAAATGGTCCCTTTAGCATTCTTCTAAGCGGCCTCAATCTTGGTCTCTTATGACATTTCTGCTTGTTATATCAAAATGTACTCACCTGTTTCTGGTATTACTCGCTCACTGGTTTCTCTCTTATTTTTAAACCCTATCCACAAATAGAATACTTCTTTTCACCTACTGGGTCTTATGACAACTCCCAAACTGAGGGTTCACTGAGTTCTTTAACTCATGAAAAGTACATGCTATAATCTAAGCCTTTGGAGGCAGGAGGATGAGGAATCCAAAGGACCCTTGGCTATTAATTATCAACTTGAAAGGATGTATAGTCATCTAGAGTGCAGGTTTCCAGACACACCTGTGAGAGATCATCTCATAGGTTAGTGTCTGAGCATGCCAGAGAAGAACTATCTACCATGGGTTAACAGAGGCAGGAAGAGCCAAGCTAAATATGGGCAGTTCATTTCCACAGTCTAGATCCTGTGCTAGGTAAAAAGGAGAAAGCCAGTGAAGCACACGTGTTCAGCATTCTTCCTGACTGCAGATGCAGTAACCAGCCCTCCGGTTCCTGCCATCAGGACTTCACCGTGGACTGGACTATCAAACTGAGCGCCAAGATAAACCCTCTCCCCTCAAATTGCTTTTGTCACAGTATTTTACCACAGCAATCTGAAAAGTAACTAATATAGCTACAGTTGGAGGCCAGCCTGGACTACATGACACACTTTCTCTTTTTTTTTTTTTTAAGCTGAGGATCGAACCCAGGGCCTTGTGCTTGCTAGGCAAGCGCTCTACCACTGAGCTAAATCCCCGACCCGACACACTTTCTCAAAAGCAGAAGACGACCACTGGGTCATCCCAGAAATAGCTACTACTCAGTAGTTCTGTTTCAAACCTGTTACTCCCAAAATACATTCCAGAGACCAGAGTCTCAGAACCTCCAGGCTGAGAAGGAAGAAAGGGATACATCAGAGTCCTCAAAGCCAGCCATCTCAGGGCTGGCTAGTCTCCCGGGAGCTAGGGGAAGGGATGGTTAGTTTAGTCTTTGTAGGTCAATCTCTGTCACTATTCAGCATCACCATTGTAGTTTGACAGCAGCCAGAGAGAACATGCAAGCAAATAAGCATGTCTGCTCTCCAGCAAAACTTTAATAATGTATGCTATAATTTGAATTTCATATTACTTTAACATGAAATGTTATCCTTTTTAGATTCTTTTCAGTGATTTAAAGACATGAACCCCCTTCACAGCTTTTGATAATCCTGGAAGTCTGTCTGAGCTGATAAATCATGGTTTGATGCTAGTGCTAAGCACCTGGCTAAGCCACACATGCACTAGGCTCCAGCAGTGTAAACAGGTACAAAGATTCAATGAAGGCTGGGGATGCAACTCAGGGAGTAGAACACTTGCCTACCACACACAGCCCTGGTTTTGATCCTCAGCACTTCTTTTTTGTTTGTTTGGTTGGTTTTTTGGGTGTTTGTTTGTTTGTTTTTGAGACAGGGTTTCTCTGTGTAGCTTTGCGCCTTTCCTGGAACTCACTTGGTAGCCCAGGCAGGCCTTGAACTCACAGAGATCCGCCTGGCTCTGCCTCCCGAGTGCTGGGATTAAAGGCGTGCGTCACCACTGCCCGGCTTCCTCAGCACTTCTGAATAAAAGATTAGATGAGGGGCTGGAGAGATGGCTCAGAGGTTAAGAACATTTGATGTTCTTCCAGAGAACCTGGGTTCAATTCCCAGCTCCCACATGATGGCTCACAACAGCCTCTAACTCCAGCCCAGGAGATCTGATGTCCCCTTCTGGCCACCATGGGCATTGCAAGCACACAGAGCACAGACATACATTCCGGCAAACATTCGTACACATAAAATAAAAATAAATTTAAAAAAAGAAACCTCAAAGCCCACCTCCAGTGACTTACTTCCTCCTCAACAGTGCCATCAATTGGAGACCAAGTGTTCAAATGCTCGTGACTATGGAGGAACATCTCACTCAAACCACAATTCACATCTACATAATCAAACAGTACTCACTCAGTACCAGAGTGATTCTAATTTTACCATATACCCAAATACTATCTTCTTCAACCATAAAGATCCTCCACCCTAAAAAAAGCAGTTAGCACTACTATATTTTGAGAGATATTGTCAAAGACAGACATTTGGGAGCTAGGAAGATGGATGAATGGATGGATAAAGAATGTGTCTGCTACACAAACATGTGGACCTGATTTTGGATCCCCAACACCCACTTTACAAGCCAGCACTAGTGGTATACACCTGCAATCCCAGCACTGGGAAATGGAAATGCAAGTATTAGGGGAGGAAGCACTCTGCCTCACCAGCCAGTCTAGCCAACTGAACAAGCTCTAAATTGAAGCATAAGTCTCAAAAAATTACATGAAAAGCACTAAGAGGAAGACACTTGACCTCTGCACAATCATGCACAGGCACGTGTGCGCACATACATACACACATACACACACACACCAAAAAAAAAAAAAAAAAAAAAAATAGGGGAGGGGAGAATTAATACATAGCAGGCAGGTAGGTCTCTTGAGTTCCAAGCCAGCCTGGTCTACAAAGCGAGTTCCGAGACAGCCAGTGCTACACAGAGAAACCCTGTCATTGGTGTATGAGTGTGTCTGTGTGTGTGACATGACCCACTTAGGAAAGCAATAGTATTTTTTGTGTTGTATTTTTGTTGTGCAGAATCTCAATTCTGTAACCATTAATCCAGAACTCATTAAGTGGCCCAGAGTGGTCTTAAATTCAAATCAAGGTGATCCTTTTGCCTCAGCCTCCCAAGTGCTAGGATTATATGTGTGAGCCACCACATCCACACAGGAAGATAAATTTAAAAATTTTTAAACAGTTAAAAAGAAAAAAGGGCTGGATAGCTCCTTCAATGGTTAAGAGGACTTCAGCACGCACATGGTAGTTCATGACCACCCATAACTCCAGTTCCAGGGATCCAAGCCCTCTTCTGGATTTACTGGACACCAGAAATGCATGTGGTGTACTTTCATACATGCAGTCAAAACACTTAATAGACACATACAAAGTTAAAATTAAAAATAAAAATCACTTATACACATAGAAAAATAATAAGAAACCTAATTGCGAGGGAGGAGGCCTGATGCGACAGCTCAGTGGTTAAGAGCACTTGCTCTTCCAGAGGACCTGAGCTCAGTTCCCAGCACACAATGGAGGATTCACAACCATCTGTAACTCCAGTTCCAGGAGAGCTATGTCTCTCTTCTGGCCTTTGAGGGCACCAGGCACACCATGTGGTACACAGGCATACATGTAGGCAAAACATCCAACAAAAATAAAAATAATTTTAAGAAGACAAGGACCTGCAAAAGGTCTCAGTGGAATAAAGGTGCTGGTGGCTAAACCTGACAATCTGAGTTCAATCCCTGGGATCCACATGGTGCAGAGAACCAACTCCTGAAGGTTGTGCTTTGACCACATAAATTATGTTCACATTCACGCATGTGACCACAAGTGAGTGCATACACAATACAAAAGTAAAACGTTAGTCGTTTTGTGTAACTGTGAAACACTGGAGCAAGGAGGATCTGGGAAGACAGATCAGTGGGTAAGAACACTGCCTCACAAGCATAAGACCTAAGTTCAAACCCCCAGAAGCCAAGTAGAAACCTGATACACCGTGTGAGTGTCTGCACTAGCACAAGCATCTAAACTCCCAGCACTCCTCAGGGGAGATGGCGGGCAGTGACAGGAGAACCCTCAGAAGCTAGCCTGGCATACTCAGTGGGAGGCCAGAGACTCTATCTTAAACATGGTGGAGGGGGAGAACCAACACCAGAGGTCGTCCTCTGACCAACATATATGTTGCCATGGTATGCATACCCATATTACACACAGGAACACATGTGTGCACGCACATTCAAAAAGAAGGTAATTCTCTAGAGTCCTCTGAGACAGCAGGAGAGACCTGATCATTACTCATAACATAGTCTTCTGAGGAAAACGAAGAAGTAAAATCAATGAGCCCACACAGAAAAGGATCTGGGTAAGTACTGCCCAGGATGACTCAGTGTTTGCAGTAAGGAACGTGTAGTGTCAGAAAACGTCACTTGTATTAGTTCATCTGCAGGTAGCAAAGAGAAGGAGCCCAGTAGCACACAGAAACACAAATGCACTTTCTAAGGACTTTACATAAGGAACTTTCTGGTGAACTCCAGGCTGTCAGGGGGAAGAGTCCTAGCTAGAAATAGAAAGCAAGAGTAGACCCCAGGAAGCTCCACTCCACACCCACCCTCTCACCTTGGGGCTGCACTGTCCAAGGTCATTTCTAAGGGACTGCCCACACATGTCTGTCTTTAGACTCTTTAAACTCCTCAGAAGGAGCAGCTCTATGTTAGAGGAATAACCTCTCCTGTGGCCATGTGTTAATATTCTGAGACACTTTTTGTGGTGGTCTGAATATGAATGGCCCCACAGACTCATGTGTTTGAATGCTTGGCCCATAGTGAGCTGAAGAAAGTGTGTTACTGTGGGGGGTGGGCTTTGAGGTCTCATATGCTCAAGCTACACCCAGTGTGGCTCAGTCTCCTCTAGTATCATGTCTGCCTGCATGCCACCCATCATGACGATAATGGACTAAACCTCTAAACTGTAAGCCAGTCTCAATTTAACTGTTTTCCTTTACAAGAGCTGCCATGGTCATAGTGTCTCTTCATAGCAATAGAACCCTAAGTAAGACACTTCTGGATACTACAATCTGGGACAGAAGACATATATTATTGCTGTGTAGAGAGTGGAGACCAAGGTTTCTGCTAAACATCCTACAACAAACAGCATAACCTTTGACAAAGAATTGACTCAAAATATTAATAACAGTTTCCAAGCTGAGAAACCCTTCTATATAAACTAAGATAGGTGTCTTAGTTTAAAAAAGAGTTACCAGCCGGGCGGTGGTGGCACACGCCTTTATTCCCAGCACTCAGGAGGCAGAGCCAGGCGGATCTCTGTGAGTTCGAGGCCATCCTGGGCTACCAAGTGAGTTCCAGGAAAAAGCCGCAAAGCTACACAGAGAAACCCTGTCTCGAAAAAAAAAAAAAAAAAAGCTACTATCGCTACGATGAAACACCATGACCAAAGTAACTTGGGGAGAAAAGGGTTTATTCAGCCTACCCTTCCACAACACAGTTCATCATCAAAGAAGTCCGGACAGGAACTCAAACAGGGCAGGAATCTGGAGGCAGGGACTGATACAGAGGCCATGGAGGGGTGCTGCTTCCTTCAAGCCTGCTCCTCATGGCTTGCTCAGCCTGCTTTCTTATAGAACCCAGGACCACCAGCCCAGGGATGGCACCACCCAGAATGGGCTGGGCCCTCCCCTATCACTAATTAAGAAAATGCTCTACAGGCTTACATACAGCTGACCTGATGGGGGCATTTTATTAACTGAGGTTCCCTTCTCTCAGATGACTACAGCAGTGTCAAGGTGACATAAAACTATCCAGCACAATAGGTTTCAAAGGTACACACCATTAGGAACACTATGACCCCCTAGAAAAATAACGTGTATTTTAAAAAATATTTAAATATTTCTTAAATACTAGGTCCTAACAACAATATAGGAGCCTTCCCTCTCAAAATAATTTAAAAATCACTGTATACACAAAATTATTTCATTGGGGCTTTTTAAGGAGGTATGCACACCCTAGTATATCATACAGCAATGGAAAAGATCAAATTATAGCCCATAATACCAGCAAGATCCCCTCTCAAAACAAAGGGGGGCAAGCTGTGCAAGTCTACTTAAAAACAGGAAAAACTAATCTATTGTGCTAGAAACCAGAATACTGGTTATTAGGGACTCAGACGAAGTACTGATTAGGAGTGAGCATAGCATTATCATACCTTTCTGGGTACTATGGATTGAACTGTGGCCCTTCAAAATTATGCTAATGGAACGACATAACTAAATGAGGTCTTTGGGAGGCAGTGTTTAAATAAAGTGATAAATGGTGGGGTCCATAAGATGCAGTAGGTGGCCTTCTATGAAAACATAATAGAGAGCTTGCTTTCTCCCACCCACTTCTCCTCAGGCATATGTCAAGGAGAGACCATTTGTGCACAGTGATGGTAGCCACTAACAAGACCCTCACCAGCACCCAATCATGCACAAACCTCCAACTTCCAAAGCAGTAAGATAAACAATTTCAGGAGGGGGAGTTGTGTTGGGTTTTTCTTTTTGTACATTGTGCTTTGTTTTGTTCTGACAAGATCTTGTCATGTAGCTAAACTGACCTAGAAAACACAATCGTACCTCTGCCTCCAGAATGCTGGGATTACAAGCACCAAGACCAGTTCAAATTTCTGTTTAAGTCACCCAATTTTTACCTTTACCCACTGATCCATCTTATCAGCCTCAAAGAAACTTTTTGAAAGAAACAGGTAGGCAGCCGGGCCTTGGTGGCGCACACCTTTAATGCCAGCAGCACTCGGGAGGCAGAGGCAGGTGGATCTCTGTGAGTTCAAGGCCAGCCTTGTCTCCAAATCGAGTTCCAGGAAAGGCGCTAAAGCTACACAGGGAAACCCTGTCTCAAAAAAACCAAAAAAAGAAAAAGAAAAAGAAACAGGTAGGTATTAAAAATTAATGCTAACTCCTAGTAACAACTTTGAAACCAAATTCTATCCAACCTCCTTTCTGAACAGGTGAAAAGGGATATTCAAATTCTTACAAGGTCTTCCAACAGCAGCGCCTGTTTCTCACTATCACAAGGCCTGACTGAGTTCCTTAAGCTCTAGTCCTTGTAGGACACCAGGTAGTTAGTCTCCCTCTAGCCACTGCCTCCTGTCAACCTGCTTTCTATCTGACATCACTTTCCTTATACTGCTCTTGCTCAAAATCTCTCTTGGGCCCCCTCACAGGGACTGCAGTGAGACTGCTTTTCACTTTCCACATCTGATCACCAGATTTACTGTCCAAGAACATCCCTGTACATGCCCTGCCCTGGCTTCTACTTACATTTTTACCAAACAAAAACACCCACCCAAGCTCCAAACCCCTATTTCATCCTTATATTGTGAGACTGTGGGCAAGATAATTACTCCCTCTGTGACTTATCTTTAAAACTTACTCCCTCCCTGCCACATAAGTATTATTAAGGTCAATTCAAGTCTCAACCTAATACTATCCTTTAGATATAGTCGAAGTGTGCTATCCAAGAGATCAATGGCCTAAGAGCTTGGTCCCCAGTGTGGCAATATTCAGTGGTAGCAGGACCTTTTAAGAGGTTGGGCCCAGTGGGAAGCCTGTCTTCCTATCTTATCATGTGATATCTCCCTTCCTCCCTCTCCCTCTCTGCCCGTCATGATGACATGTTATGAGTCCATTTATTTTTAAAATACATAAATACATGAGTCCACTTTTGTTTACTCCATCACTATCACCCTGCTCCACTTGCACATGTCACATGCAGGTGACACAATAACCCCCAGGGCTGGTTCCCGTTCCGAATATTGATGCCTTCGCTACCTGGTGTGTTTTCTGCCTCACAGTGGGAATAATAAGCCTTGGAAAATCAGGGCTTTGAAAATGTAGCTCAGTGGTACAATGCTTACCTAGCAGGCTCAAGACCCTAGCTTTAAATTTCAGAACTATAAAAAAAAAAAATTTTTTTTTGGGGGGGTGTCTAAGCCTTTAATAACTTCCATTATCTGTAAACTAAAGCCATACATGAGGGTGCCTGCCTGTAATCCCAGCTACTCCAAAGGCTGAGGCAGGTGGTACTCAGCAATAGAGCTTGCCTAATGTGTATGAGGTCTGCGTGTGCTGTGAGACTCCATCATCTGTCCCTAGACCAGCCCCTGCCCTTCTGTACACTTTTTCCCACTACTGTACACTTCAGCCATACGACCTCCTGTTGGTTCTTCAAATACTTTCAACTCACTGGCTGCCACTGGCTTCCACAGGCACCACTTCCTCTGCATCTACAGCGCATTCATCCTTAAACATCGACGAGGTTTATCCCTTACTCCATTCAATCTCTGCTCATGGGTCTCCTTTCTGAAGAAGCTAAGACACTCCAGCTAATGCAGTCCCACTCCACCCCTCAGAAGCGCATGTCAATACCAGGCATATGTCTCTACTTGTTAATCTAGCATCTGTCTTCTAACAGGGTCCTTGAGTCTGGCATTCCTAGTGCAAGGAACAAAAAGTAATAATTTTCAGACACTCAAAATGACTGCAAGGAGGGGACCTTTAGTGGGCCTTACGGACCAACACAGGAGTTTAGAAAAGAAATTTCTGGCAGTGCTTCAGATTTTTCTGGTAATCAGCAACTATGTGTTGGGGGATTAAGCTATTTGAGTGCACTGGTGGAGAAAGTGTAGAGTGGTCTGAGGAGGCTGATAGAGCAAAGTGTGTGTGGCACAAGCATGAGGATTTGAATTTGGATCCTCGCACCCACATACAAAGCTGAGTGTGGCGGTATCAGTCTGACCCCAGCACTGAGGGAGGGACAGATACTGACTGGTAGATCCTGGTGATCCACTGTCAGCTAGTCAAGCCAATCATTAGGCTCCAGGCTCAGTGAGAGGTGCTACCTAAAAACTGCGATGGGAATGATAAACATCCAACATCTACCTCAAGCCTCTGGACCGCTGGCATCCACATACACCGGCATGCCCACCCCACACACAAGCATATCAAACACACACAGTGCAAAGCTACAAAATATTCCCAGCTTTAGGTTATTTGAGACAGAGGAGATATAGCTATGGAAAGACCATGAGGGCAAAACAAGGAAGACTCCTGCGTCTGAGCTTATTCTTTCTCCAAACCAATTATTTCTAATTGTCCACCTGATACCTGTACCTGCCTGATCTATGGGTGCCAGCAACAATTCCAGCTCTTCACCTTGGGTCCCTCTAACAGCCAATTTAACCAGAAACCATCTGCTCCCTCTCACCTGAGCCCAGACTATCTCCAAGTTTACTTCTCAGGGCTTGTGACTAGTCATACCCTCAGCTCTCCCTCTGTTCTGACCTCATGCCTTCCTCCTGATCACCTCAACAACCTCTCATTTCTTCTAACTCATTCTCCCCGTGGCCAAAGTGGCCATTCCAAAATACCTCCCATCTCAGACCCATCAGGGGCACCTTCAACCCCAACACAAGTGTTTAGACTTTGACAGAACTGCATGAGGTGCTCTGTAGACCAGACACTGCCTTGTACTGTCTTCAACTCTTCCCACCTCTACCCTGCAGTTCTCTATTCCTTGGGCACCTTATGCAGCTTCCGGCCTTACACTTCTGTACATGTCGGGTACACACATCCCCACTCCACACACAGGGAGCTCCTGCACATACTGCCAAGGCAGAGGGCAGTTCTACCTACCCAAAGGCCCTCCCTGATTATTCTGACCCTTCTATATGTTCTTCCCTAGTGGAGTAATTGTGACCATCTCTTCCTGGAAATGTCTTCCTGCAGGGGAAGGTTCCCTGGAACTTAACTATCAATCCTGAGCAGTTAAGTTTGTCACATAATAGAACATGTTTGCTAATTAAAACAACCTATAATACTAACAGACCTCTGGGTCCTCTCACTTCCTAATCTTTGCTCTGACACCTCCCCACCGACTAAATACATCTACCTTGTAGGCTCAGGGGATGGAGAGATGGCTCAGCAGTTAAAAGAGTTTACTGTCTTTTTTTTTTTTTTCCAGAACTGAGGACTGAACCCAGGGCCTTGGGCTTGCTAGGCAAGCACTCTGCCACTGAGCTAAATCCCCAACACCTCCCCCCTCTTTTTTTAAAGATTTATTTATTTATCATGCATACAGTGTTCTGCCTGTATGTCTGCCTACAGGCCAGAAGAGAGCACCAGATCCAGATCTCATTATAGATGTTTGTGAGCCACCATGTGGTTGCTGGGAACTGAACGCAGGACCTCTGGAAGAGCAGCCAGTGCTCTTAACCGCTCAAACATCTATCCAGCCAGAGTTTACTGTTCTTTAGAGGATCCCAATTCAGTTCCCAGAACCCACATCAGTGACTTACAGTTGTCTGTAACTCCAGCTCCAGGGAATATGACACTCCCTTTTGGCCTCCATGAAAACATCCACATACATAGAGTACACACAAAAACACACATGAATGGGGGGAGAGCCCAAACTCACCACAGTTCCAACTGTTCACATCTCATGGTTTTTGTACTTGCTGCTCCCGTTGCCAGAAAAATTTCTCTCTAGTCCCATGGTTTACTTTTATTTTGTTAAGGTCTCTCTTCCAATATCCCTGCCCCTTCCTCCAGTGCTAGGGATCAAACCCAGAGCCCTGCTCATAGTAGACAAGTGTTATACAGCTCTAGCCCTTTAAAACTAGTCCAGAACTATATTTTATATTTTCACGTTTATTGTTTATTTATGCGATGTCTTCCAAGCCTATAATATTAAAAACATTCATTTATTTTATATTTATTGAGCTCTACTCTATGCCAGACCTAGGTCCTAGGCACTCATGTTCTACAGGGAGAAAATAAACGATCCACAGAACAAGTCAAAGCTAAATGCTAAGAACAATTACAGCAGTGAAGACAAGGAGAGAGGCAGGTCTTACACCCCAGATGCCCCTCTAAGAAAGACTCCACGTGAGAGGACAGGCAAAGCAGACATCCAACGCAAGCGCAAAGCCCTGAAGTCAAAGCAAGCCCAGCCGCCATAGAGGGGTAGCAGACACTGTGTGGGTGAGGTTACGAAAAGCCTTACAGCTCACCACGGGAATCTTACTTTTTACTATTATTACTATTATTATTTATTGAGAAGACTGACTAGAGAGCTGGGGAATATGGAGATTCTTCAGACTGAATCTTACTTGTAGTCCAGGTTGACCTCAAACTTGAGATGCTCCTGCCTCAAATTCCTAAGTGCTAGAATTACAAGCATGCACCGGCACATTCAGCTGGGGAGTGGGGGTATGATCTGGTGAGCTCTTTAGCTGTTAGAAGCAGGAAGCCCAGATGAAAAGCTACTTCAACAATGCAACGAAGAAGTGATGGTGACTTGTGTCCTGGTGGCAAACACTGAATACAGACTGGGGGGAGTGGGAGACAGCCAATGGAGACTCAAAGGTCATTGGCCAGACCCTTCTTATATTACTAAATGAGAGAAAATGGAATGAGGGATGTAGCTCAATGAAGCCTTGGAGTCTCTCCCAAGTACAAGAGGAGGAGGAAGGAGGAAGGGGAAGGAAGGAGAAAAAGGTCAGTGGCAGGCAAATACTGCTAGACCTCACATACCCATTATCCCCACACCCAGGAAACTGAGGCAGGAGAATCTAAAGTTTAAGCAGAAAACCTGTCCCCCAAAAAAATAATTAACTAATTAATAGGCTGAAGAGTGGGGGGGGGGGGGAGAAGGGAGTTTGTTATCTTTATCCTGTTTCAGTAGGTGATCGGACAATCTGAAGTTGTTAAGCAGGCAGCTGGATAAAGGTCAGAGAGAAGAGCCTAGGCTAAAAATATAAATACAGGCTCTTAGCCTAATGCACAGGTATTTAAAGATGGTTGAGCTCAGCATAAATAAAAAAAATTAAAAATGCCCCAAGCAAACGGACAGTGGGAACAAGCGGGAAAACGATGCTTGGGTATTTTTTATGAAATAAACGAATGTTCCTGGTATGGTAACAACGGTAACAGGTTTGGAGTACGGTGCCCCCAGACAGAACACAAAATGTGTCCCCAAACAGAATACCAGCGCTGACCTTTGCCTGTGCTGAAAGCCATCTATGCGGGGTAGGGCTGGGACAGGGTCTAACACAGACTAAGCTGGCTTCAAACCCGCTCTGACAACGACACCATGCCCAGCATGCTGTGATTTTCTTTCAAAAGGGCCCCAATATAACTGGGGATCCCTTACAGAAGATAGGAAGCAGGGCACCCAGAGACAGGTGAGCCAACCGGAGTGGCAACCACTAGCATCCTGTTGGAGTCTCAGTAGAGGAGACAAGAGTCGACAGGGCTTCGCTGTCTTTACTCGAAAGAGCCATTCTCTGGCAGGATACCCCCGCCCAGAGACCGCAGCCAGGCCGGGTGACGCCGGGCAGCCGTGAGCGCGGGTGGGCGTGGCGACAGCGCACCAGTGAGGAGGACCACGCTGGGAAGAGCCTCGTCACAGCACGCGGTGAGGTGTCGCCGGCCACCGGCCGGCGTTCCCAGCTGCCTCCAGAAAGGAAGCGCGAGCCTCGTGACTACGAACTCGGGATGGGGTTCCAGCCAGCCTCGGGGTCCTGCTTCGAGGCCAGGCCCCACGTGACCGCCTGCAGCTCGCACTCCTTACCTAGCTCCGCCGCCGGTCGGCCGTCCGCTCCCGGGTGCCGCACTACGCCGCCGCCGCCGCTGCTTCTCGCGCCGCTCGCCCGCGCTTCCTGATTGGCCGCGACGGTCAGCTCCCAGAAGCCCCTGCGCGCCGCGCCGCCAAATGAACTTTATGGAGAACCGCAAGAGAGGACACGAACATGGGCGGGGCGGGGGCGGAGCCGTCGTTGCAAGTCAGTCAAAGGAGCTCCGCCCTCCTCCCCGCCCACGTGGTTGGAGTTGATGGCACTGGAAGAAGCGTTTCCGTGGTCCCCCGAGCTGGACAAATCTGCCACCCACTGTAGGTAGACACCACCTGGGGTTTGTAGACTTCCAGTCAAGTGCCAGGGCTTGTTCTAGGCTCTGAGGACACGGCGCCTTCCGCAGCAGACGGGATCCCTGACTTCAAGCGGTTCTCAGCCTGGCCAGAGAAACAGAATTAAAGTAACTGCAGGAGTAACTAACTACAAGAGCTAGGAACTGAAAAGCCAGCTAGTTGGAGAAAATGGTTGGACGGCCAGGGAAGGCTTCCTAGGTGACATTCCGACTAAAAGGTGGAAGATGAAAACACATTTCGGAGTTTTTAGGGAGAAAGCCTGTGGTTTGGCAGCCTGAACAAGCTAGTCTGCGGCTGCCCGCCCCAATAGGCCAGTAACAGAAAAGAGCAATGGTGAAAGGCAAAAGAAAGGGAGAGATTGCTTCAGTGCGGCCACTTTAGGAAGAGGGACAGAATGTGTTACAGAGATATATTAGGACCCTTCTGGAGAGTCTGGGAGGTAGAAGAAAAATCTGAAAACAGACTCAGAAGGAAACTATAGGCACTTTTGTTGGGAATTTGAGAGAAAAACCACAGAACAGGCAAGATACAGATCTCAGCAACTGCTGAGAGGAGAGACCTGGATAAGAGGAAGTTTGGAGTTAGAATTCAAAAGGGGCTGAGCGGTGGTGGCGCATGCCTTTAATGCCAGCCCTCTGGAGGCAGAGGCAGGTGGATCTCTGAGGCCAACCTGGTCTACAGAGTGAGTTCCAGAAAAGCCAGGGCTACACATAGGAAACCTGTCTTGAAAAACCAAACCAACAAACAGACCAAAAAAAAAAAAAAAAAAAAGTAGAATTCAAAAGGGGAGCAGGCTTAACTCTGTAAGCAACTGCATCAAGGACAGGACTTCTGGTGTATTTACCCCTGTATCTTACTAAGGGGCTAGCTACTCCTCCCATCTTAACAGCATGGTGCGTGCGTGCGTGCGTGTGTGCGTGCGTGCGTGCGTGCGTGTTCTGGTGCCCAAGGGCCAAAAGAGATAATCATCCCCCTGGAGCTGAAGTTACAGGTGGTTGTGAGACATGGATGCTAGGGACCAAACCCCAAAAGTCCTTTGCAAGAGCAGTATGCTAAGCCATAATATCTTTTAATTGTTAAAGAGGCAGTTTTGAAATGCATAGTATTGGACATGTCTAACCTTTCATGACACAGGCATGACATAATAATAATGTGAACACAGGCCAGGACAAAGTTGTCACCATTAATAATTCTAGTTTGGAGGATACCTACTTGAGAAAGTGTTCTCTTAAGCTTTGCCTTATATATTTAGGGAACATAAATACAATTAACATACAAAGAAGCCCACACTAATTAGCATTATAGCTGCATAGAATTTCTGTGTGCATGTGTATGTTTGTGGTATAAAGTTGCATATGTGCATGTATTTGGAGGTCAGAAGTTGATGTGGGATATCTTTATCACACTCCTCATTATTTTTTGAAACAGCATCTCTCATTGAACACGGAGCTCACCAATGGGCATAAATAGCTGATCAGTGAGCTCCAGGGTCCACCTGTCTCTGCCCCACCCCCCTTAGCGCTAGGGTTACAGAAGCTTGACACCACCTGGGGTTTGTACTTAGGCACTGGGGATCAAAACTTAGATTCTCATGTTTGCACAACTAACTAAGTCTTCTTGCAGCCCAAAAGGTTTATTCAATATTTATTACATTAATTAATGTGCCACGGTGTGTGTGTGTGTGTGTGTGTGTGTGTGTGTGTGTGTTTAGGTCCTTAGGCTTGGCAGTAGTGTCTTTAGCTGCTGAATTATCCTGCTAGCCCCAGAAATTCTGTTTTGTTTTCATTTTGTAGGTATGAGCATTTTGCATGCCTGTGTGTATGTGTTCCACATGTGTGCCGGATGCCTGCAGAGGTTAGAAGAGGGCGTTGGATCCACCGAGACTGGAATTACAGACAGTTGTGAGCCAGCATGTGGGTGCTGGGAATAGAACCTGGGTCTTCTGCAAGAGCAACAAGTGCTCTTTACCACTGAGCCAACTCTCCAGTTGTGCCCCACCAATGAGTTCTTTATAAATTAACTCAGCTTTTATTTTTCAAGCAAAATTTAGAACCTTTGGCTCTATAAGAAATGGCAAAAATCAATACTTCAGACTTCTTGCCTATGTAGGGAATGGAAGTAGTGACCACAGTAGTCATTTTCTAATTCCAACTATGTCTCATATGTACAATGATTGTAAAACTGTAAAACACTTAGTCAAGGGTTGGGGATTTAGCTCAGTGGTAGAGCGCTTGCCTAGCAAGCATAAGGCCCCGGGTTCGATCCTCAGCTCAAAAAAAAAAAAAAAAAAAAAAAAAAAACACTTAGTCAAGGCAAATAGATATTGACTAGTTTTAAATGGAGAATTACCAAAATGGCAACTTTTCCTCTGAATGGTACTGATCACAAATGGCATAAATGTCACATTTTAATTCACTGTTGAATATATTGTATGGAGTCCTGGTGCAATGCATATTATATAAAAGAAAGCATTTTGTATGTATTAAACTTGTGTGCTATTAACTGTAAACTTTTGCATAATATTTAAATAAAATTCAGATACATGGCTCGACACATTTCTTTCTAGTCACAGATACATAGGGTGTTAAATGTACTAAAATTATCTTAAAATAGATGCTTATAATAAAGTGATTATCAAAATATGAACATAAAGCTGCTTGGAGTGGTCCATGCCTTTAACCCCAGTACTTGGGAAGCAGAAGCAGGTGGAGCTCTGAGAGTTCCAGGTGAGCCTGGTCTACAGAGGGAGCTCTAGGCCAGCCTGGTCTACAGAGTGAACCCCTGTCTCCAAAACAAAACTAACTAACACAAACAGTTACTTAAGTGACCCTTCCCTGTGGGCTCTGCTTCCTGATTAGTCAAAAAGCCTGAGAAGGGCGGTGGTGGCGCACGTCTGTAATCCCAGCACTCTGCCTCGGCAGAGCCAGGCGGACCTTTGTGAGTTCAAGGCCAGCCTGGTCTACAGAACGAGATCCAGGAAAGGCACAAAGCTACACAGAGAAACCCTGTATCGAAAAAACCAAAAAAAAAAAAAAAAAAATAGGGTATTTCTTTGGGGGAGGGTGGGAAGGTGGCATGGGCTGGTGAAGGTAGCAGGGCCGTGATAGAAAAGCTTTCAGAACTTCTTTCTCTTCAATAAAGACTGAACTCATATCTTGCTGTCTGTAAAGAAGTTGTTCCTAAACTTTGAATCGCTTAAGCTCACCCACAAAGTGAGATGTGCCGTCTTCCTCCTCCCTCGGGAACATTTGCCTTTAATACCTCAGTGTCCAGCAGCCCTCGGTGCCTGACAGCTCTGACCTTATCAAACCCTTGTGCTGACTGCGGGGGACCTGAGCTCCCTTCCCTGAATCACGGCCTCGATGTAGTCTTCCTTATGCCACCCCCCACCCCTGCCATTTAAAAGTGGTTAATGCTTCCTGGCTGTAGTGGGTAGCATGCAGATAAGAATTTAACTGGTTATTTTTGAATTTCTTTTACAATAAACCAATTCTATAATCTTTAAACAAAGAAAAGCCTAAGAAATAATCAGAAACGTGAGTAGCTTTCTTGATAAAATCCTTGTCCTTAAAGCCAGCTTTTACAAATGTTTCTAAGAGCAAAATGTTTTTTATTGTTTTCGACATGGTCTCACTCTATAGCCCTGGCTGCCCTGAAACTTGCTATGCACACCAGACGAACCTCCAGCCTCTGCCTCCACTGCACCACCCTAGCTGGATTAAAGGTGTACACTACCTCACCCAGCCTGTAGCAGAGTATTTTTAAGAAAGCCTGTTCCTATAGACACAGAGAATTAGGTTCTGCTGCTACCTCAGTGCATTCGATTTTTTTACCTTGGAAAATTCCTTAGATAAATTTATATTTTTAACTAGTTCATGAAACTTTTGCATTTAGAGATGGTTATTATTTTTAAGAGATTTATTTATTTGTTTGTTTGGTTGTTTATTATGTATACAACATTCTACCTTCATGTATGCCTGCAGGCCAGGAGAGGGCACCAGATCTCATTTTAGATGGCTGTGAGCCATCATGTGGTTGCTGGAAATTGAACTCAGGACCTCTGTAAGAACAGTCAGTGTTCTTAACCTCTGAGCCATCTCCCCAGCCAACATGGTTATTTCTTAATAAAATATTTTATAGCTTTTTTCATCAAAGTGGCTTAAAGTATTTAAGGTTTTTTTTTTTTTTTTTTTTTTTTTTTTTTTTTTTTTTGGTTTTTCGAGACAGAGTTTTTCTGTAGCTTTGGAGCCTGTCTTGGACTAGCTCTGTAGACCTGGCTAGCCTCGAACTCACAGAGATCCACCTGCCTCTGCCTCCCAAGTGCTGGGATTACAGGCGTGTGCCACCACCGCTTGGCAAGTTTATTTCTTAATTATGTGTATGTGTGTGTGATCTTGTAGTACAGGTGCCTGTGAGCTGCCAGACATAGGTGCTAGGAACCAAACTCAGGTCCTCTGCAATGAGTCTAGTAGCTTCTTAATTACTGAGCCAGCCTCTTAGATTTTTTTCTTAAATATTTTCTGTGTATAAAATGTAAATGATAATTTTAATTTTAACTCTAGGGATGGGGGTGTAGCTCTATTGGTAGAGCACTTGCCTGTCAGGCATTAAGATGTGGGGTTGACACCCAGCAGTTATCAGAGTTTTTAGGGTAAAAGCCTGGGTTCAGGCTCAGTGGGAAGGAAATTCTTTCTTTACCCATTTTTGGCTCAACTGACGAAGCCTAAAAGACAGGGGAAATTATGGCTTTGGGCAAAGGAAAGGAACCCCCAGACTGGAGGTTGAACCCTCTCACCAGCTAAAAGCAAGAATTCCAGTACAATTAGGGCCACAAAGGTGCCTAAGCAGGTAAAGCCACTAGTGACCTAAGTTTGATTCCTGGGACCCACGTGACTGAAAGACAGAACTCACTCCCACAGGTTGTCCTCTGACTTTGGCATGCATGCCATGGTGCACACACACACATGTATACGCACATACACACAGAGAGATGGATAAATGTAATTAGCATTTTAGAAGAATTCCAGCACAGGCAAGCATTTGCTGTGAAGGCTGATAGTGTAAAAATAATATTCCTAGGCTGCATGTAGCTCGGTTAGAGAGTGCTTTCCTTGCACACATGGAGTTCTGATGATCTGAGTTCGATCCCTGGGCCCACTTGGTAGAAGAGAAATGGCTTCCACAAGTAGTCCTCTGACCTCCACAGGCCCACCATTGCATAAGTCCCCTCAACACACACACACACACACACACACACACACACACACACGCACACACGCATACACGCACACACACGCACACACGCATACACGCACACACGCACACACGTACACACACACACACGAAGAAACAGTTGACGCTAAGACCGGCCACTAAAATTTGTCATACATGTTTCTAACTAAGGCTCATATCCAAAATACATAAGGACCTTCTACAGTCACAAAGCTAACTCTATCAGAAATAAGCAAAAGACCAGGACTTGGAAAGAGCCTGGATAGTAAAATGCTTGTCTTTGAAATCCTAAGAGAAAAAAAAGAAGGCAGGTGTAGTCGTTTGTGCTTATCATCCCAGCTCAGCAGAGGCAGAGACAGATAGGACCCTGGGGCTCATTTGACAGCCAACCTAAGCTAACTGGGGGACTCCAGGCCACTGAGAGACCATTTTTTTACAGAACAAAGTGGAGGACTCATAAGCGTTGACTCCCAGGTCCTATGGCCTCAACAGTCAGGTGGACATGTGCATGTGCACATGTACAGAACACTCACACAAGCCTGTGCACACAGAGAGAAGGAGAATTAGCTACAATCATGAACAACAACATGCATGAGTCTCAGAGAATGAGAAGTAGAAGAAAGTAGACACAAAAGGAAGATTCCATTAACATGGAGTTCAAATGAGGCAGAGCTAATTGTTAATCTGTGGTGATGGATGTCAGAGTGGTGTCTATTTTGGAGTGGAAAGGGGGTGTTGGCTGGGAAGGGAAAGGAAGCTTCTCGGATCTGAAAATGTTCTTTCTTAATCTGGCTGCTGAGTGCATGGGTGTATTCACTTTTTAAAAATTTATTAAGCTGCACATTTAAGATCTGTGCACTTTGCCACACATATATTATTCATTATGCTACAATAAAATAGTTGTGGAATTTGAAATTGTTTCATGGCCCAGGACTTATTTCATAGCCCCGCCCCCAACTGTTTGCAGTCTGGAATTCTGATTTTCCATTTTGCTATTGCCCGCATGTACTATACCCCTTATGGAGTGCAAAGCAAGAAATATTTTGTAAAGGACAGACAGATGCCTCCCCCACCACACCGATTGCTCTCCTATCTTGAGCTGCTGCTGCCAGAGATGATTTTGTAGTGGGTGGCAGCTAATTACATAGAGCTTTGTGATCTGAGGCTGAATGATCAGCAGTATTCTCCAGGAGACATTAAAAGCTTAATAGGGAAGACTCTATCTTTGCCCTCTGCACAAGTTTAATTTCAACTGCACAAAAGGTGGTTTGACATTATCAAGGATGGCAAATGGGCTTCTGCTGAAACAGCAGCTCCTGGCAATGCAGCAGGCATGCCTGGAAGCTGGTGTGAAGGATGCCAAGAGCAAGCCCAGGCTCAGTGGAGGAGGAGTGGAAGTGTTGGGAGCATGGCTGTGTTGCTCAGAATGCTGGGGCTGCCAGGATTTAGTTGAAACAATGAGGAATTTTGCTTGCTTGCCTGCTATGGAATATTCCTTTACACTGTATGAATATATGTTGCTGTGATTGGTTTAATAAACAAGCTGACTGACCAATAGCTGAACATGATAAAATTAGGCAGGAAGGCCAAACTGAGAATGATGGGAAGGGGAAGGGTGGATTCAGAGAGATGCCAGCCAGCCAGCCACTGAGGACATGAGCCATGTGGCAAGCCCATAAGTAGAAATATGGGTTAATTTAAGTGTAAGAGTTAGCTAGTAACAAGCCTGAGCTACTGGCCAAGCACTTGTAAGCACTTGTAATATAAAGCCTCCAAGTCAATTATTTGGGAAGCTGCTGCCAGGTATTTGGAAACAGGCAGGTAAGAGAGAAATGTCTGGTTACATTCACATCATTAGAAGTCCAGCAGTGAGTATTCAGTTGACTGACTCAGGTCTTTCCATCTCTATGCTTTGCCATCTTAATGTGGACTTATCTTAAAGAAGGAAGGATGTTTCTGGTTGAAGAACCATGATAGTTCCAACCCTGTAAAACAAATGGCTCTGGACTCTGACAGGTATAAGATACATAAAGCTGTTCTCTCCAACTGGGATCTGTTAAAGAGCAGACCGCCAAAATATGTAAGTAAGTAAATACTATAGAACTCAACAATTGAGCACTAACTGTGTGTAATGTCCTGAGCTGAGAGACCTCTACAAGACTTCCCTCACTTAACACTCACAGTGACTTTTGGGGAGAAGGTTAGTCCCAGCCTCATCTCACGGGTGCAGTAAAAGGAGACTAGCAGGATTAAGTTTACTCAAGGCCGTGTTCAGAACAGAATGAGTCAAACAAGACAGGGCCATGCGCTCCATATTAATCCTAACACACCATCTCTGACCTAACACTAGCAGGAATACTTCCTACACAGCAAAGGGTGCCACAGTTCACAGGCATAATGAGTCAGAGAACTACCCTTCTCATGTTTTTCCGGAGGGAACAGACAATTATACCGCTACTCCAGAAAACTAGCAGTTTCTAAGAAGGTTAAACACACCACCCAAAACCCAGCCATTCTGCCACTACATAGTTACTTAAGAGACATGGAAACATATTTACACAGAAATGACTCTGGAAAAATGTTCGTAGCAATTTTATTTGTAACTCAAAACTGGAAACAGCTGGTTTTCCATTGGCCATCAACAAGAAACAAATGGCTGCCTCAATTGTGGAATGGCCACACAATGGACTGCTGCTACTCAGCCATGAATAAGCTGCCACCTGCTGCATCTGAGTAAGTGGGTCTCCTAAAACACTGTCAGCTGAGAGTCAGACATAAAAGAATAAGTAGTTTGTGGTTCCAATTATAGCAAGCTCAAGAATACACCAAACTAGCGTGTGGTGGTATTGTATTCCCCACAATATTGTGCACCCTAATAAACTTATCTGAGGTCAGAGAACAGACAGCCACTAGATACAGAGCCACAAATGGTGGCTAGAAAATGGGAAGAGTAAGCCATAGCAGAAGTTGGGTGGTGGTGGGGCATGCCTTTAATCCCAGCACTTGGGAGACAGAGCCAGGTGGATCTCTGTGTGTTCAAGAATACAGCCAGCATGGTGACACACGCCTTTAAACCCAGAAAGTGAACCTTTAATCACAGGGAGTGGAGGCAGAAAGGGAAAGATTATATAAGGCTTGAAGACCAGAAACTAGAAGCATTTGGCTGGAGAGGCATTTGGCTGGTTAAGCTTTTAGGCTTTGGAGCAGCACAGTTCAGCTGAGATCCATTCTGGATGAGGACTCAGAAGCTTGCAGTCTGAGGAAACAAGACCAGCTGAGGAACTGGTGAGGTGAGGTAGCTGTGGCTTGTTCTGCTTCTCTGATCTTCCAGCGTTCACCCCAATAACTGGCCTCAGGTTTGATCTTATTGATAAGAACTTTTAAGATTCATGCTACACTAGGGTTGGAGAGATGTCTCAGAGGTTAAGAGCACCAACTGCTCTTCCAGAGGTCCTGAGTTCAGTTCCCAGAAACAACATGGTGGCTCACAACCATCTGTAATGAGATCTGGCGCCCTCTTCTGTATGCATAATAAATAAATAAATCTTTTTAAAAAAAAAAAAAAAAGAAAGAAAAAATGCATTTCTTGCGTCACTGGACGCAAGGAAAAAAAAAAAGAATACACCAAACTAATCTACAGTGAAAGAGTTGAGACTATTCTGTCTTGGAAGTGTTAATGTGATTGATGTAGCCTTGTGATGAGTATGGACACAGAAGTCCATGTGTGCAAAACTTTACTGAGCTGTGCATTAGGATTTATGCGTTTTATGGCAGGAAATTGTTTCTCAGCAGAATATGGATCCTCTGGGGCCATAGCCCCGTGGCAGTATGCTTCCCCAGCATGCCTGAGGCCCTGTGGCTGTGCTCCCGCACTGCAAAATCATCAAATAAGGCGATACAGTGAGAGGAAAAAATGATTTCCTTGTATTCTTCCATCCCCTGCAACAACCCTCCCAGGCAGGCGACAAAGGTTTATTAGCATCCTGAACTCTGGGGAACTGAAGCTCCCGTGCTTAAATGCCTTGCCCACAGTTACATAGGCTGTGGTGGCAGACCAGCTGGGGCACAACGGAGGCCAGCACTCTCTGCACCAGCCAGGCCTCACAGGTGAGCTCGGCACCCGTGGTGAATTCCAGAGAAATCCTTAAAGCTTTTGCAGCCAGCCAAAATGAAGTGACTGAAATGGAAGGGAGCCCACACGCTCGTTAGTCATCAGCAGCTGACGATCAGACAGCTTCGTGAAGGGGGTAGAGTTTTCCAAATAGCTAATTGTTTTATTTGTTATTAAATATATTGACTGTCTGGTAAAAAGGAAAGAAAGAACTGTAACCATCCCACGCATGTCTCCATTGCTGCTGTTTAGAGACAGGTTTGCCAATGGCTATCAACTTTGTTTATGGCAGGTTGGGCAATTTGTCACTGATGTTGAATCTGTCAAAGAAAAGTGGTTTTGATTGACAAGGCCCTGGGGCTCCTCTCTCTTCCTTTTCAACATTCCAGATGTTATTTAAAAAAAAAAAAGTTGTCTCCACCCTCAGGAAGGCTCATCTGTGGGTGACACATGTACCCAGGGAGCTTGGGGGATGTGGTTTTGGCTTTGGTGGAAACTTTGTCTTCTTGATTGGCTCAAATTACTCTCCATTTTCAATTGCTGTCTTTCAGTGGAAGCATCTGTTTCGAGGGCCATCTGTCAAGGGCTCTCTTGTGGTTGACTATTAAATATATTTGCAGCTGATGTTTCAAGAAAAAAATGAAAAAGCATTTCGAAGAATGAAAGGAAGAACAGAAACAGACCTGTCGCCTTGACTGTGCTTAAAAATCTGAGAACTTAATTCTGTAACTCCTACGTTTAGGAGGCTGAGGCAGGAGGATTGCCATGAGTTTAGGGCCAGCATAGACTACATGTGAATTCTAGGCCTATAACATCTGACACTGCCGTGAAGGAGAAGGAGGAAGAGGAGAGAGAGGAGGAAAGGGAGAGGGAGGAGGAGAAGGAGAAAGAGAAGAAGGCGGCTTCTGCTAGGCATGATTGCATAAGCCTTTAATCCTAGCACTCAAGAGACAGAGGCAAGGGATCTAGCCTGGTCTACATAGTAAGTTCCATGCCAGCTAGAGCTACATAGAGAAACTCTGCCTCAAAAACCAAAACAAACAAACTGCATTAGTCAGAGCTCTCTAGACATATGAGTAACAAACTTATGAAATGATTGAAGTTTATTAGAATGACTTACAGGCTACAGTCCAGCTAATCCCACAATGGCTGGCTGTGAATGGAAAGTCCTAGAATCCAGTAGTTGCTCAGTCCACAAGGATGGATTTCTCATCTGGCCTTTAATATATGCTGGAATCCCAGAGAAATAAGCTCTAATGCCAGTAAAGGAATGGATAAGCTAGCAAGTCGATGGCAAGCAGGTAAAGAGCAAAAGCTTTTTTCTTTTGTATCCTTATATAGACTTCCAGCAGAAGGTATGGCCCATATTAAAGGTGTATCTTCTTTAGTCAAAATCCATATCAAAGGTGTGTGTCTTCCTACCTCAAGGGTCTAGACTAGAAGTATGTGGTGATATTTTGTGTGTGATCTAACAAATAAAGCTTGCCTGAAGATCAGAGGGCAAAGCCAGCCACTAGTAATCATAGAGGCAAGGCAGTGGTGGCACACATCTTCAATCCCAGCACTTGGGATCTCATGCCTTTGCTCCCAGTACTTGGGAGGCACATATGTCTTTAATCCCAGCACTAGGGAGATTGAGACAGGAAGTGATATGGCTGGGCAGAGAATATAAGAAATATAAGGCAGGAGGAGAAAGGAGCTTTTTCTTTTCAGGCTGAGGATTCAGTAAAGATAAGAAGTCTTTGTAGTGCTTGGCTGCTTTGCTTCTCTGACCTATCAGTTTTTACCCCAATATCTGACTCAGGGTTTTTATGATTAGACTAATTAGGACTGGTGCTACAGAAGTGGATTCACTCACTTCAAGCTAAGCAGCAAATCTCTCACAGGTGTGCCCTCCATTTCTGGATTGTAGTTCATTCCAGATATAGTCAAGTTGATGACCAAGAATAGGTCTCACACCAATCGAAACATGCTTCGTTCTATATAAACCCCAAAAGAAGTACTATCAGCAAATAAGGAATGAGGATCCCTGGTGAAAGGGATGGCATCCAGGCCTCTCATCATTCACTCTCCCTTCTTAGTGTCTATGTCTCTGCTGTTTTTGGCATTTTAAAAATTATTTTATTTTGAATTTTCTCTTTGTGTGTGTTTATGTATGTCAGTATAGGTGCCCAAGGAAGTCTTAAGAGGGCATTGGATCTCCTGGAGTTGGGGTTACAGGTGGTTGTAAGCTGCCTGACATGGGCGTAGGAATCAAACTTGGGTTAAGAACAACCACTGATCCCGTTACTCCCCTGAACGAGAGTAAAGACTATTATCTAGATTCTTTGGTCAAATTAAGCAAGCTTTATTTTCTGTCTATATTTATTTTATTTCTAAAGTAGGATCTGAGAAAATAGCATTGAACATAGGAAAAAGTGGGGCTTATTTAGCTCCCAAAACCGCAAGGCTAGGGAGGTTCCCAAGGGGTTGGGGTTACCTGGGAACTTGGCAGAACATCTCAAAATTTATTTGGCAGAACATCTCATCTTGCCAAGGTGGAGGTCAGAGTATAGGGAGGGGAATATGTCAGATTCCGTAAGATGGGTCAAGACCTGGTCAAACCCAAGTTTTACAGAAAACAGAAATGAATTTACTTCAGCCTTATAACCAGATGACTTTTAATCTTAAAATTTAATCTTAAAATGGAGTCAGGCTGGTCCATCAGTCCATCTCTCCAGCCCATGCTTTTGCATTTTTTTTTTTTTTAGTGTTTAAATTACCTGCTATTTACTATTCAGAAGGGGAAACATTTCTTTTACTTATTGATACAGTGCTGGGAATCAAATCCAGGGCCTTGTACATGCCAGGCAAGTGCTCTACCACTGAGCCATACTCCAAACTCCTGCTTTTTTCATTTGTTTGTTTGTTTGTTTGATGTCAGAAATGGAATGAGTCAAGCAGTCTAATCTGCCCCTGAGCCCTTGATCCTCCTGCCATTAACTCCTGAGTATCGGGATTACAGGCATACACCATCCATCGTGCCTAACAGAAAGATGTATTTTGTGCTTGCAGTTCAGAGATTTCGGCCCACAGTTCTTGGTCCTGTTGAGTCTGGGTCCATGGTGAGGCAGAGAATCATGGCAGAGGCCACTCACCTCCTGGTGGACAGGAAGCAGAGAGAATAAGGATCTACAGTACAGGGATAACCTTCAAAGAGACCCCTTCTTCTAGCCAGACCCAGTCCCGAAAGCATTTGCCACCTCCAAAATGGTGCCACTAGCTGGAGACCAAGCCTTCCAAACATGAGCTTGTGGGGAACATCTCACATCCAAACCATCACAGTACCCAAGAACACTTCCCTTGGATGGATTAGCTCTTTATTTCTTTTAAAAGGTTTAATTATTTGCCTCTGTGTATGTATATGTGTGTATTCATATGTGGGTATGTGTTCAGGGGTCAGAAGGGGGAGCTGGGTGTCCTCCTTTATTCCTAAGGTCTTGTTCTACTCTCTTCCTGAACCCAGTACCTGCACTTTCTCACTAGACTGGAAGCAAGGAAGCCCCAGTAATCCTTCTGTCCCTCCTCCTCAGAGCTGAGTTTATAGGCATGCTGTGGTCCCTGGGAGTGGAGGTTTGAATAAGAAGGGCCCCCATAGGCTCATATATTTGAATGCATAGTCACCAGGAAGTGGTGCTATTTAAAAGGACTAGAAGGATTAAGGGATGTGGCCTTATCTGGACTGGGTGTGGTGGTCCCCACCTTTATCGCAGTACCCAGGAGGCCGAGGCAGGTGGATTTCTGAATTTGAGGCCAGCCTTGTCTACAGAGCAAATTCTGGGACAGCCAAAGCTACAAAGAGAAACATTGTCTAGGGGTAAGGGAAAGAGGTGTGGCCTTGTTGGAGGAAGTCTGTCGCTGGAGGTGGGCTTTGAGGTTTTAAAAGTCCATGCCAAGCCCAAAGTCTGTCAGTCTTAGTCTGTCTCTCTCTCTCTCTCTCTCTCTCTCTCTCTCTCTCTCTCTTTCTGTCCTCTGTGTCTCTCTGTCTCAGTCTCTCTCTCTCTCTCTCTCTTTCTGTCCTCTGTGTCTCTCTGTCTCTGTCTCTCTCTCTCTCTCTTTCTGTCCTCTGTGTCTCTCTGTCTCAGTCTCTCTCTCTCTGTCCTCTGTGTCTCTCTGTCTCTCTCTGTCTCTGTCTCTCTGTCTCTCTCTCTTTCTGTCCTCTGTGTCTCTCTGTCTCTCTCTGTCTCTGTCTCTCTGTCTGTGTGTGTGTGTGTCTCTCTGTTCTCTCTGTGTTTCTCTGTCTCTCTCTGTCTCTCTTTGTCTCTGTCTCTCTGTCTCTGTGTGTGTGTCTCTCTCTGTTCTCTGTGTGTCTCTCTGTCTCTCTCTGTCTCTGTCTCTCTGTCTCTGTGTGTCTCTCTCTGTCTCTCTCTCTCTGCCTATGGATCAGGATGTAGTCCTCCACTACTGCTCCAGTGTCTGCCTGCATGCCGCCATGATGCTCCTGCCATGATGATAATAAACTAAACCTTAAACTATAAACAAACCATCAATTACATGCTTTCTCCTATAAAAGTTGTCTTGGGGTGGTGGTGGCACATGCCTTTAATCCTAGCACTCGGTAGGCAGAGCAAGATCCAGGAAAGGCGCAAAGCTACACAGAGAAACCCTGTCTGGGGTGGGGTGGGGGGGATAGTCATCTTGATCATGGTGTCTTCACAGCAATAGAACAGTGGCCAAGACACCTGGTTTGTTACATGGGTAGATGCTGGGATCTGAACTCCAGTCCTCACGATCACACAGTACACACTCCTAACCTCTAAACGGTCTCTCCAGCCCTTCTTTTCTTTTCCTCCTTTTTTCTTCCTTCCTTCCTTCCTTCCTTCCTTCCTTCCTTCCTTCCTTCCTTTTCTTTCCCTTGAGCTCTGCACCTGAGGTTGACCCAGCCTGGTGTCCCTGTCCTTGACCTGTTCCCTCCTCTGGAGTGATTTGGCTTTTCCCAGAGGCTAGCCCACTAGCCTGTTGTGATATCCCTCTGTCTTCTATTTAGCCTCACCTCCATTATACAGACCTGCCACGCCCACAACGGTGTCGCCTGCGTGACAAATGCCTTGGATAAGGTAGTTACGTGGGAAACGGGGGCTCGCGGCCCTCGGGTCTATGCCCCCGGCGACCCCTCATCAATCTGCCCGAATCGAGGTGCCAGGCTACACGGAACCACGCAGATCTGCTTGCAGAGGCTGGCTGGCACTCTGCCTTCTTCTCTTTGCAGCTGTAATTATTGTTGTTTCCTTGTGTATTAATTCCAAGAAGTTAACTCTTAATGTTCCTGGTGTGCCCCATAAAGAGAGTAATGATTCCTCAAAAGTGGCTTCAAGCTCTTAGGCCAACAGTTCAAGAGGGTCCCTAAAGTTTGGAGGAATTCATGAATGATTTAGAGCAGAAAGAACTTATGATTCAGAAGGACGAAGATTCTAGCCAGGAGAGAATGAAAGTAAAGGTTCAGGCACTCATAGGCAATCCACACGCGCAGCCGACAGCAGCTGCGAGGAAGCAGTTACAGGAATTAGCCATTCCTACAAGAATTATCCAGAGACAAATAAAGTTTCTCATCAAGGGTTGATGGTGGCAACCCCCTAACTTTAATCTTAGATATAATAATTATTTAGAGCCATTACCTTTTACGGGAGCTTATGACGTACATGGGAACCGATGTGTGAATCATAACGGTATAAAAACAGAATGGCATAAATTACAGTTCATGGAAAGATTAGCTAGGTACCGACCCCCCTGGTGCCTTCTCACCCATAGGTAAAGGTTAAAATATTTTCACACAAATGAAACCATGGTTAGAACAATGATGGAAAGGGTTTAATTTTGATACAGAACAAAGGTGTAGAAGGAAAACTACAGCTAGGGCCGTAATGTTCTCTGTCCGGATGAGGAACCACAAAAGAAAAAGTAAAGGCTATACTCATGAGATCTGTTAATCATTCTGAGAAAATTGTGTGACTACATTGTTGATTCTATGTCTATCACCCTACTGGCCGATTGCCATGTTTCCTCAAGTAACTGTATAAAATTCACTGCTTGGTCTGAGTAAAATTGCAGCAGCTTCACAACATACTCTCGTGTCTATGGCTGTCTGTTATTCTCCGAATCCCACTTATCCTGAGTACCTTCACCCCGTTCTCCCTCAGTCTGGTGGTCTAGCTGAGATCCAGTCCGCGGCACAGACCTATTTGGGTTTCTTTTTACAGTTCCATCTTGCTCCCCACTCCATACCTAGCTTCTGCTTGAGACTTCAAGTTGGGAAAAGAAACATCACTCTTTCCTTCAGCATCTGGCAAGATGAGCCGAGCTTTCCAGCACAAACTGGGGGCTCTGAGGATTTGCCTGCGCTTCACAGTGGCTACCAGGAAACCTCTCTCACCAGAGGGCCTGTGGCCATCACATCTGCTTAGAGACTGTCGCTGTGTCTCAGCTGCTGGGAACTGGAAGCTTACCCCTTACCTGACCCCGGGACTCTCCTTCCCTGGGGAACCTGGCAGATCTCATCCCAGTGAGTCACAGTCAGATGTAACAAAAAAAAGCCCATAGAGTCACAGAGGCAGAATCCATATTCTAAGACAGGAAAGGGCATGTCTGTAGTCAGTAGAGGTAGCAGCATCAGGCTAACTGAGGAGGAAGCCAAAATCTCAGACAGAATAGAGAGCTGCTTAAATCCTATGGCCATTGGCAAGATCAATGTCAATTTTCTAGTTATAATGAGAAAGCTTAATAATGATGGCACATGATTATGAATCTGACACTACCTTTGGGTCATTGGGGTTCATTAGACCAGTTTCTCTATTTTGTGTATTTTGCTAAACTTTTGCATAATGACACATTAAGAGATTGATGAGAGGGCTGGAGAGATGGCTCAGCGGTTAAGAGCACTGGCTGCTCTTCCAGAGGTCCTGAGTTCAATTCCCAGCAACCACATGGTGGCTCACAACCATCTGTAATGAGATCTGGTGCCTTCTTCTGGCCTGCAGGCATACATGCTGTATACATAATAAATAAATAAATCTTTTTTAAAAAAAGAGAGAGAGAGAGAGATTGATGAGAGGCAGGCGGTGGTGGCACACGCCTGTAATCCCAGCACTCGGGAGGCAGAGGCAGGTGGATCTCTGTGAGTTCGAGGCCAGCCTGGTCTACAGAGCAAGATCCAGGACAGGCTCCAAAGCTACAGAGAAACCCTGTCTCAAAAGACCAAAAAAAAATAAAAAAATAAAAAGAGAGAGATGGATAAGATAGCCAGAGATCAGTGCTTGGGAGGCTGAAGCAAGAGGATCACTTGAGCCCAGGAATTCTGGCCTACCCTGAGTAATACAGAGAACATCCTTCCCACAATTAAAAAGTAAATAAGTAGGCCGGTGGTGGTGCATGCCTTTAATCCTAGCACTCGAGAGGCAGAGGCAGGTGAATCTCTGTGGACTCGAGGCCAGCCTGGTCTACAAAGTGGATTCCAGAATAGGCTCCAAAAGCTATACAGAGAAACCCTGTCTCAAAAAACCAAAAATAAGTAAGTAAAAAGAAAAAAGAATTTAAAATGTTGTAGAATATTTAATGATACTTAGAAATTGTACTGTGTCATTAAATAAAAAACAAAACTGGTGGGCTGGAGAGATGGCTCAGTGGTTAAGAGTACTAGTTGCTCTTCCAGAGGTCCTAAGTTCAAGTCCCAGCAACAACATGGTGGCTCACAACCATCTATGATGAGATCTGGTGCCCTCTTCTGGCTGCAGGCATACATGCAGGCAGAACACTGTGTACCTAACAAATAAATAAATCTTAAAAATCAAAAACAGTTGACTAAAGCTGTTAACTCAGGTATGTAAAACAATGTCTGTTTTTAAATTTTTTAAGTATCAAGAAAATGGTGGGGGTTGGGGATTTAGCTCAGTGGTAGATTGCAAGGCCCTGGGTTCAGTCCTCAGCTCTGACAAAAAAAAAAAAAAAAAAAAAAAAAATGGCTTTGGAATATGGTTGAGCTGGTAAAGTATTTGCCAAATCTGGAGTTTGGATCTCCAGCACTCACATAAAAAACCAGATGCTGTAATCCCAGCTGTGAGGAGACAGAGACAGGCAGATCCCTGGAGCTCACTAGCCAGCCAGTCTAGCTGATCAAGTCCAGTGAGAGACCCTGTCTAGCCCCAAGTCCAGTGAGATACCCTGTCTCAAAGAACAAGGTAGCAAGCCATTGAGGAAGACACACGCTGTTGACCTCTGGTCTCCACGCACATGTACACTCACAGAAACATACAAATTTAAAAATTAAGCCAGATTCTCAAAGAATAATAAAAAAATTTTTTTAAAGAAATTAAGCCAGACATGGTGGCTCATGCATATAGCCTCAGCCCTTTGGAGGCTGAAGTGAATGGATTGCTTTGAGTTCATTGCCAGCCTGGACTAACTTTTCCTAAAAAACAAAATGGACCAGCAAGATGGTTCAGCAGGTAAAGGTGCTTGTGGCCAAGCCTGGTGATCTAAGTTTGATCCCCAGGCCCCACATGGTTGAAGGAGAGAACCATTTCCTGAAAGTGTTCCCTGACATCCATACATGTGCCATGGAATTCATGCACCCATACACATACACATAAATAACATACATACATAAACTTTTTAAAAAAGCCACTCAAGCCGAGTGGTGGTGGTGGTGGTGGTGGTGGTGCACGCCTGTAATCCCAGCACTCAGGAGGCAGAGGCAGGTGGATCTCTGTGAGTTCGAGGCCAGCCTGGTCTACAGAGCTAGTCCAGGACAGGCTCCAAAGCTACAGAGAAACCCTGTCTTGAAAAAACAAAACAAAAAAAAAAAAAAAAAAAAGCCACTCAAAATACTATATTTTTCATAGGTATCCCAGAACCAAAAAGAAAAAGTATTCACCTATGAGATGGGGGTGGGGACACAAAGCTGGATTTGTTATGTATTTCTAACTAATTTTTACAAGTGCTCTATTCAAGAGGCCCTGAGTCATTCCCAGCACTTCAGAAAAGGAATGAGGAAAGAAAGAGAAATTTCCTACATTTCTAAGTGATTACCTGGCAAAGGACTGGAAGAGAGGAGACAGGGGTAGAGCCGGCTGCCTAGGCGAAGCAGAGACCTATCCGGACTATTTTAATTTTTCACGAGAATATATTCATATATTCTGCATAATTAAAAATTAATAACACCCAAAATACTCTCTGTGAATACACACTGATGTTAGAAGGAGTGAGATGGTCTTAGTTCTTCTCTATAATTTATGAATCTCCTACTGTGAGCACTTATGACTTCCACTATCAAAGTTGAGGGTGGAGAAAGGGGAGGTGAGGTAGTAGGCAGCGGTGTTGGCTGTAGAGCACGTTCTAATGTGCTCCCAGGTGTGAGGCTCTGGGTTGGATGGAGCCCAGCACCAATTACAAAAAATACAAGTACAATGTAGCTGGGCATGGTCATACATACCTTTAATCCCAGCACTTGGAGGCAGAGGCAGGCAGATCTCTGTGAGTTCGAAGCCAGCCTGCTTGGTCTACAAGCAAGTTACAGGCCAGCCAGGGCTACATAGTGAGTCCCTAAAAGCAATTCAGGGAGGTAAAGGTTTATTTCAGCTTAAGGTTTATAGTCCATCACGGAGAAAAGCCAAGGCAGGAACTCAAGGCAGAAACCTGGAGTTAGGAACTGAAACAGAGGCCATTGAGGGACATGCCCACTGACTTATTCTCCAGGTTCGCAATCAGCTATCTTTCTTATACAATTGCCTAGGACCACCTACCGAGAGATGGCACCTTCCACAGTGGCTGGGCCCTCCCACATAAATTAATTAGGACAATCTGATGGGTGGGGTGGGGGGCTGAGGGAGCCTATTTTCAGGTTCCTGGTGGCTTTACCCAGCAGGTCCACATAGAGAGGATGATTAGAACCATGGGCCTGAGTGCAGGTGTCTGAGATGGTCTGCACTTGGCTGTGCTGGGGGAGGTCTTTTGCTCCACCCCTTGGCATCTCTATAAATACCTCGGGCAGAGACAGGGCTAGCTGGAAAAGGTTCCAGGCTTTCTTAAGCTTGTCTTGTATTTTTTATCTGTTTATCTCCACAATCTAAATCCTTCTATTTAATATTTCCTGCTGCTTGCCCTCAAGAAAACTCTGGGGAACTGTGGGGTTGGTGGGTAAACGCCCCGCAGTGGGAGGGGATATTCTTTCTTTTCTTGCGAAGCCAGGGAGTTCCAGACAGGGTCTCTCTGTGTAGCCCTGGCTGTTCAAGAACTCGGAGATCTGAGTGCTGGGATCAAAAGGGTGAGCCACCAACGCCACAAACGCCACCACCGCCAATTTGATGGAGGCTTTTTTTTTTTTCTTTTTTTTTTTTTTTTTCATTTTCTCTATTGGCTGTCCTGGAACTCTATTTGGAGACCAGGCTGGCCTCAAACTCAGAGATCTGCCTGCCTCTGCCTCCCAAGTTCTGGGATTACAGGTGTTGTACCCGGTTTGAGAAACCCCCCAGAGACCACCAAGAAGCCAGTGTCCGATACAAGCACATAAGGGTCCTTTTATTGTCAGGTTTGAACATGGCAGATGGCAGGAAATGGGGCCGCAGCAGCAGGCCCCGGGGTAGAGAGTTTTTATAGGGGGAAAAAAAACCACAAGCTGGGAATTACATGCTTTGGCAAATTGGGATTGGGTAGAAGGGATATGGGGCAAGGTGATTTTTTTTTTTTTTTTTTAAACTATTGGTCTAGACTTTGGACACAAAACCACATTTGAAACCATTGGGTTAGACTTTTGGTGTGGAACCACAACCCACCAAACAGGATTATCTGGACTGCTCAGCAGGATTATCTAGATATCTTCAAGGGCCATAAACCACAGACAGGATGTCTGCAGGAAGATACTGCTCTGTATCCGTTGTCATGTCACATTCCTGAGGTCCTTCCTGGAACTGAGTACAGCAGGTGGTCTGAGATGGTGGCCCTACCCTAAGATGGAGTCTCTGTGTTGTCTTACCACCATACTCGCTGGAGGTATTCTCTTAATTGAGGTTTCTTTTCCCAGATAGCTCTAGTTTGTGTCAAGTTGAAAAAAAAGAAAAAACCCACTATCCAGGACAAATGGTTTCCTTCCAAAGGTTTCCAGAGAGAGATCTTTAATGTGTAAGTCTATGCTATCTGACTCCTTAAATCCATACCCTGCAATTTAATATTTGAAGTAAAGACTTCTTCATTAAAGAAACGTATTCAGGCTGGAATGATGGCTCAGTGGTTAAAGGCTTACTACCCAAGCCTGACTGTTACAATACTGCACGAGGGAGGCCCCAGCTGGCTGGGCCAGGGTATCCCAGTGTGAGGGAAAACATGCCGGGCAGATGCAGCAGAGGGCTTCGGTGTGTGGACAGTCACTCATACCCCAGGCACTGCATCCACGTGGAAGTAAGTTTATTATAATAGAGAGATGAAGAGAAAGATGGGGAAAGAGGGAGGCAGAAAGGAGTGGGGGAGAGGGTCGAGGGTGCACACCTAGTGGGGGAGGGGCAGTTTTCTTTTTTCAAGGGGACTTCCTGTCTGGACGCTGGGCAGATCTCCAAGGGGCGGTCCAGAACACTAACACCGACAACCTCAGTTTGATTCCTCAAGCTCATATAAAAGTGGAAGAAAAGAACCAATTCCAGAGTTGTCTTCTGCCTCAACATGTACTCCAATGTGTGTGCCCTCTCTGTCTCTCTCTCTCTCTCTCTCTCTGTCTCTGTCTCTCTCTCTCTCTCTCTCTCTCTCTCTCTCTCTCTCTCTCTCTCTGTAACTCCAGTTCCAGGGAATCCGACACCCTCACAGACATACATGCAGGCAAAACACCAATGCACAGGAAATAAAAAATAAACAATTTTTAAAAAAAAAAAAAAAAGACATGCACCAGATAATTATAGAAGGTTAGGCTAGGAGTTTGAGGCCAGCCTGGGCTACATAGACAGATCCTGCTTCAAAAGGGCAAAAGCTAACTAAACAACCGAACAAGCAAACAAAACATGGCTTCAATATAAAATATCCTCAATTTAAAGCAACCTAAATGTGTCAAATCCTGTCTAGGTGTGTGGGGAAATTCTCAAAAACACCCTCACCATCAGGAATTAGAACTGTGTTCTGACAGCTGAAGGAAGAAAGACATGCTCTTCAACAAGAGATGTGCCCTGGAGAAATTGGCAGCTGATGCCTATAGCTGCCCACAACTCGAAAGTCTTTGCCCAGGTGCAGTAAGTACACCTGTCATACTGTCTAAGCTTGGGAACTGCTGCACAGCATCCTGTAGTGGGTAGCCATCACAGCATTGGCCTGGAAGTTCCAACCCCCATTGAGGCTTCGGTAATGGTCACACCCACAAGGCAGGGCTGAGGAGGAAGCGGAAGACCGAGGATCGGGAGGAGGTCGCTCTCTTGGTTCCGGGACGCTGGACGCTGGAGGTAGACCGAGCAGAGTTCTCCAGAGAACACCGCCGGACTGCGCTATACCTTTGCCAGACCCTGCAACCTACCCCTTCATTTGTAAGTTACCCCACAAAATAAACCTCCCTTTTAACTACGTGGAGTGGCCTTAATAATTTCACCAATAGCATCCGTGGAGACCAAGGATTTATTTAGTCTGTCAACATTTTAGGTGGCTCATTGGTTAACTGTTGACTCTATTTTTGTATTTCCCCCAGCCTGCAGTGAAAACAATAAACCACCAGGTGGCAGCAATGCCCAGCATGTGAAGTCAATCCAGCTTCAAAAATCAAGATGCTCAGACCTGTGCGGTCCTGCAGGATAACCATGGCTAAATCACGCGGCTGAGATTTTCTTTTAAGACAAAATCTCATATATCCCAGGCTGATCTCATACTTGCTATGAAGCTGAAGATCACTTCGAACCTGTGATCCTCCGGCCCCCACCTCACGAATGCTGGGATTACAGGCATATGCTATCACACCAATCTGCTTGTGTAGTCTACAGTACTGTTTGAGGGGAATTCAATATAGCAGTGAGCAACTATGTTCAGTAACATCACACTGGTAGTGTGAAACTGGATGTTACTGGTAAGAGCTTCGTGATGGAGCGTTTGTCTACTATGAGTGAGGCCTCAGTTCCATCCCCAGCACTGGAGGGAAAAAAAAAAAAAAAACTTAAATAAGGTAGCAGTTGCACCACCGAAACTGGCAAACCTAAAAGCCAGGCTTGATTTATGACTTGGCGTCTGTCTGGATTTAAGAAAATGATGGGGGCTGGGTACAGTGGCACATGCCTTTAACCCTGCATTTGAGAGACAGAGGCCAGTGGATAAATGAGTTCCCAGGTCAGCCAGAAGTACAGAATGAGACTTTGTCTCAAAAGAAGGAAAGAAAGAAAGAGAGAGAGAGAAAGGAAGGAAGAAAGAAAGGTAGAGTCGGCAGTGTGGTTCAGTGATAAAACGCTTGCACAAAGCATGTAAAAAGCTGTGGGCTGCATCTCCAGCACCATGGGAAAAAAATAGAATAAATGTTGGTGATTGTTGTGAGATATTTGTACACTATGTAAGGATATATTTGCTGTGATTGGTGTAATAAAAAGCTGAATGGCCAATAGCTAGGCAGGAGATATAGGTGGGGTTTCTGGAGAGAGAGAGGAAGAGGAGGAGGAATTGAGGGGCAGAGGAGATGCCAATGAGTCATGGAGGGAGTTGGACATACAGAATGAAAAAAGGATTAAAAGCCACATGGGCCAGATGGTGGCGATGCATGCCTGTAATCCCAGCACTCGGGGGGCAGAGGCAGGTGGATCTCTGTGAGTTCGAGGCCAGCCTGGTCTACAGAGCTAGTCCAGGACAGGCTCCAAAGCTACAGAGAGACCCTGTCTCGAACAAACAAACAAAAAAAGAGTGAGTGAGTAGTGGGGAGCTGGGCGGTGGTGGTTCACGCCTTTATTCCCAGCACTCAGGAGACAGAGCCAGACAGATCTCTGTGAGTTGGAGGCCAGCTTGGTCTACAAAGTGAGTTCCAGGAAAGGTGCAAAGCTACACAGAGAAACAAAAAACAAAACAAACAAAAAAGAGTGAGTGGGACAAGCTGCTAGCCTCTTGCAACCTTTTAACAAGGCAAAGTGTTCACAAGGATGAGAGAGTTGGCTGTTCTCCATTGTTAGAAAGATACAGTGAAAGAGAAGGAACAGAGTAAGTATATAAGTCACATGAGTGGGGTCATAGGTTTAGCAGAGGTCGAAAAAGATGTTTTGCAGTTTACATCAGATCTAAGAAACAGGAACTTAATTACAAGTAGAAACCTTAACTTGCAAGGACTTAAGCATAGGACAAACAGGAAGTAATTGTGAAGTGTCTTCACTGCGAACAGAACCCTTAAACTTCACGGTATCTTGCTCCTGTTTTCCTCCCATTAAATTGCAAGCCATATTGTTTTCATTTTGGTCTCACACACTACCTAGACATATCTGGGAAGAGGAGACAGGGCCTCACTGTGTAGGACCAGCTGACCTGGAACTTACTATGCACACCATGCTGGCCTTGAACTCATAGATCCCCCTGCGTCTGCCTCTGGAGTTCTGGGATTAATTAAAGATACACACCAACACACCTGGCAAGGAAGGGGAATCTTAATTAAGAAAATGCCTCTCCATCAGATTGGCCTATAGGCAAGCCTGTGGAGTATTTTCTGGATTAATGGTTGATGTGGGAGTGTCCAGCCCATTGTGGGCCATGCCATCCCTGGGCAGGTGGTCCTGGGTTCTATAAGGAAATAAGCTGAGCAAGGCCACGAGAGCAAGCCAGTGAGCAGGACTCCTCCATGGTCTCTGCTTCAGTTCCTCTTCTAGGTTCCTGCCTTCAGTTCCTGCCCTAACTTCCCTCAGTGAAGGAGTATGACCTAGGAGATGTGAGATGAAATCAACCCTTTCCTGCCCAAGCAGCTTTTGGTGATGGTGTTTTATCACAGCACTGGAAACCTTGATCAGGACAGATGGGACCATGCCATACCCAGGCTGATCACATAAGTCTTAGGCTCCAGGAGTCTGCCTCTGCCTCACAGATGACTGGGACTACAGGCTGGTGTCACTGTTTCTGTCTTTGTTCTGTTACTTCTCAACTATCATCCAATGCATTAAAGAAATAACTCGTCCCCAGGAGGTGATGTCACATGCCTTTAATCCCAGCACTCAGGAGGCAGAGGCAGGTGGATCTTTGTGAGTTCGAGGCCAGCCTGGTCTACAGAGCAAGATCCAGGAAAGGCGCAAAGCTACACAGAGACATGCTGTCTCGAAAAAACAAAACAAAACAGAACAAAACAAAAAAAAAAAAAAAAAAAAAAAAAGGAAAGAGAAAGACCAAAATTAACAAATAAATGAAATGGCTCATCATTAGCGAGAAGGTTCTGATCCACCTTTCATTGTTTTGTCTTTATTTTTCTCACTAATATAAATGAAAATACGAAGGAAGTTTTACACTGGAGCTATATTCATCAATTGTAGACTATAAGTTAGTGATAGACAGACATGCAGTGGGGGTGGCTGGTAGCTTTTAGGGAAAAGCAATAGGCCCTGAGGACTGTACGGCAATTAATATTACATACTTTATTTTTATAAATTGTATTTAAAGTGTCTTTCATACCATTAAAATTTATGGTAAACATATGCACTCACATTTTGTTGTTGTTGTTTTTGAGACAGGGTTTCTTGTGTAGTTTTGGTGCCTGTCCTGGATTTCACTCTATAGACAAGGCTTGCCTTGAACTCACAGAGATCAGCCTGGCTCTGCCTCCCAAGCGCTGGGATTAAAGGCATGCACCACCACCACCTGGCTCTTTTCTTCTTTTTTGCTTTGTAAGTATGTGAGTATTTTGCCTGAATGTGTATCTGTACACAAGTGTGCCTGAGGAGGCCAGAAGAGGGCAGAGGAGCCCTTGGAACTGGAGTTACAGATAGCTGTGAGCAGTATACGGGTGTTGGGAATTGAACGCAGGTCCTCTGGAAGAACAGTTAGTGCTCTTAACCACTGAGCCTCTCTTCAGTCCTCTTTTTAACACAGGGTTCTGATATGCCTGCACCCAAGTGGTCCTCTTACAAGCTCTAAATATGTATCAGTTTATATATGTATATACATGTATATACATATAGGGAAATTTAATGTTCTATACATGTCTTACTTGTCTGCCTCCCTTAAGACAATAGTGATTCTAGGTTTTTGTTTTTTGTTATTTTGTCCTTTTTTTTTCCCCTTTCTTCTCAGAGCTGAGGACTGAATGCAGGGCCTTGCACTTGCTAGGCAAGCACTCTACCACTGCACTAAATCCCCAAGCCCAGTTTTTTTGTTGTTGTTTTTGTTTTTGTTTTTTAATGAATTTCTTTTTATTATATGGTTCTAAAGTTTCTTTGGGAGAGCAGAAGCTACTAGCAGCCACCGATTCCTGGAGCATAGCAGGGCTTTAGGAGTTGGGGAGTTTCTCACCATTAGATGTCAGGACTCTTGACGCTTTAAGAGAGCTATCCTAGAAATAGATTCATGTGGGGCAAATTCAATGATTTCACCCCCAAAAAACACAAAAAGCAAAGAATCAAAAAGCCTTAGCTGATGCTGACCCATAGCTCCACTGCTGGAGAGGCTGAGGCAGAAAGAATTTGAGTTTAAAGCCAGCCTGGGTGGAGCTGGAGAGATGGCTCAGTGGTCAAGAGCACTGTTCTTCCCAATGACCTGGGTTCAATGTGCCGCACCCACACGGTGGCTCACAGCCATCTGTAACTCCAGTCCTGGAGGATCTGACGCTGTCCTCCTCCTCTGTGGGCACTCCATGCACATCACGTACGTGGTGCACAGTCACACAGGCACGCAAAACATCCATACACAAAAACAAGTAAAACATAAAAACAAGCCAGCCTGGGCTATGCAACAAGTTCCGGGTCAGCAAACACCCACATCTAGGAAACTTCGGTAATTGACAGGAGGGGTCAGTCACGAGGAAGGGACTCTGTCACTCCAGAGCAGGTGGATAAAGGTGATGATAAGTTTTAGGCCTGCTGAAGGCCTCTCCACCGTCACAACAAACCGAATCTGACCAAATTGGAAAGCCCAGGTTCAATGGGTAAAGCGATCCTGGCAATTCCCTGACCCCATACAGAGAGGAGAAGGGTATAAGACTGGAAGAACCATGAGTCTGTTTTGGGGATGTCGCATATGTATCCCCTGTGGGAGTTGTTAGTTGTTTATTTTGGCGCTCTTACCCCGCGAGGAACACGTCCCGAACACAACAAATCCACAGAAGAGCTGTTTATTAATATAGGATAGGAAGAGACAGACGTGACAGGCCTGCGTGAAGCATACACGTGAGTGAGGAGAGGAGAGAAGAGGAGAGACCTGTGCAAAATGGCGCCAGGTGCAAAATGGTGCAAGAGTGGGCCGCACATGCGTACAGGACTGCATGTGGCTACTCCATGCATGCACGTAAATTACATGGCTGCGCGCGTGCAAGCGCTTTACGCAACCATGTAAAACCACGGAGTCCTAGCCATGCAAGATGTTCTGACCTGGAAATGGCTATTTTGAACCGGAAATAACTAGGCGGTCCGCCAGGAAAGCCCAACCCCAACCGTGTGGACATGTTGTGATTTCCTATCAGGAGTTGTCCTGAGCCTCTCTGGAGGAGGAGCTGTGTTTGGAAGGCTCTGAAGGGGTGGGTTTAGGGAGAGAGATGGGGAAGGGAGCCAAGGAGATCTTCCACCAGACTCCTTCCAAACAAAAGGATTATGTGTACATATGTGCATATTCATGTTTGTGACAGGAATTTGAACCCATGGCCTTGTGTGTGCTAAGTACACACTTGCTTGCAGAGTTCCTATAAAAACAAAATATTGCCTGGCGGTGGTGGCACACGCCTTTAATCCCAGCACTACTCAGAAGGCAGAGCCAGGCAGATCTTTGTGAGTTCCAGGCCAGCCTGGTTTACAGAGCGAGATCCAGGAAAGGCACAAAGCTACACAGAGAAACCCTGTCTCGAAAAACCAAATATATATATATATATATATATAGTTTTTGTTTTTCAAGACAGGGTTTCCTCTTTAGCACATTGGAGGCTGTCCTGGAACTTGCTTTGTAGACCAGGCTGGCCTCGAACTCACAGAGGTCCACCTGCCTCTGCCTCCTTAAATAAGCCACAAAGGAACTGATTGAGACTTAATACCTTTGGGCTGAGCACGCTCACATGAGTCTTTAATCCCAACATGTAGGAGGCAGAGTCAGGAGGGTCTCTGTGAGTTCCAGGCCAGTCAGGGCTATATAGGAAGACCCTGCCTCAGAAAAAAACAAAAACATACAAGCAAAAAAACCATTTTATTTACTTGAAATTAAGATCCTTGGCTGGTGATGTAGCTCAGTTGATAAAATACTTGTCCATTGTCCATGGAACCCTGGATTCAATTTCTAGTACTGAAATAACTCTGTGTGTGTGTGTGTGTGTGTGTGTGTGTGTGTGTGTGTGTAGTGAAACACTTGTAATCCTAGCAATTAGGAGACAGGGGGATCAAAAGTTAAAAGTTGGGGTTGGGGAGGGGTAGTTAAAAGTCATCCTTGGCAACATAACAGGATAGAGGCTCACTTAGGCTACACAGTAAGACCTGTCTCAAATGGAATAGGTAGGGGAGGTCTACACAATGTCTATACTGAAAAAAATATATAAGCTCCTGTAGTGGGTAGCCATTCCAGCCTAGGCCTGGAAGTTCCAACCCCCATTGAGGCTTCGGTAATGGTCATGCCTACAAGGCGGGGCTGAGGGAGGACGCTGAAGACCCAGGATCTAGAGAGGCTTCTCTTGGTTCGAGGACCCTGGACGCTGGAGGTAGACCGAGCAGAGTTCTCCAGAGAACACCGCCGGACTGCACTATACCTTTCCCAGACCCTGCAACCTACCCCTTCATTTGTAAGTTACCCCACAAAATAAACCTCCCTTTTAACTACGTGGAGTGGCCTTAATAATTTCACCAATAAGCTCCCATTAGAAAAATGGTCACAAATAGAAAATAATGACATATGGTACGGGAAAAAAAAAATGGAGGAGAGGTGTTGATGCTCTCAAGGTGGTGGGACCTGGGAGGATGGAGCCAACAGATGAGGTGGACTAGTCTCCTGCAATTGGCCATCTTTATTCAGAGCATCAGACAGTTTATACTCTGAGGGTTAAGGGGAGTCACATGAGTAATGTCTCCAATCACAAGGACAAGCTGCATGGGGGTGGGGGGAGCCACAAGGGCAAAAACATGTTTTTCCCATAGAAGTATATAAACAAATAACAATAGCCTACTGTAACGAATAATCTGAAGTAAACTCCTTCTATTCACTATACCCAGGAGGGACTTGAAAGCATAATCCAAGAATAATTCTGTGTTTTTGAGGAAACTGAGGTCATAAGACTCTTGTCTTGGTTTCTTGGAGTTTTCCTAAAGTGTAGGGTCCTGGAATCCTCAATTTGGGTAACTGTTGCCTGCTTGCTGACCTTGACCAGATGTTCTTCCTATGCTGATTCCCTGCCAGTCTCCACCCTCCTGAATGTTTAAGGGAAGTTCCTTGTCTGTGTATCCTGCATTTGGGCATTAACAGCTTAGATGTAAGATTGCAAACATCAGTAGCGAACTTCTGCCCTCTGGGGTTCTCCCATTGTGCTGTAAGCCTGTATTTAAGGTTTCCTCCCTCTTTCAATAAACGGCATTCGGCATTCTGCTGACATGTGTGACCCACTGTCTCTTGTCTCTGTTTTTTGATCCACAGCCCCTCGCTCGGACATGGTGAATGGGTGGTGGTAGCTCAGGCGTTACCGCAACACCGAAGTACTCAGAAATCTCCTCACAGGACCTGGACTGACTCTTCTGACAGGGAGGAAGCAGGTGAGGAAGAGAAGAAAATGACTAATTTACAATGATATGATATATGAAAGGGGCCCAACTGAAAGAGTTCCCAATGGCTGAAGATGGAGTGATCTGAACAAGAAAATGAAGCAAGATCAGATTATAATCTAAATCACAAACAGTTGAGAGCAGCCTGGGCTACACATGGAGCTCCCACTTCCAAAACCAACATTAGTGGGTTCTCCTCTATCTACAGTTTAGAAAAAAAGAGGGGCGATGGTGGCTCACACCTTTAATCCCAGCACTCGGGAGGCAGAGCCAGGCGGATCTCTGTGAGTTCAAGGCCAGCCTGGTCTACAGAGGGAGTCCCAGGAAAGGCTCCAAAGCTACAGAGAAACCCTGTCTCGAAAAAACAGGAAGAAAGAAAGAGAGGAAAGAAGGAAGGAAGCGGGGAGACCGATAGAGGGATGTCAAGGTCATCAACACAAGGAAAGTGTGAGAGTCAAGAGGCCTCTGGAGAAACGATGACTAGATGTGATGTGTATCTTGGATCCAGTCCTAGAACAGAAAGGGCTTGGGTGAAAACCAAGGAAATCTGAACACAGCACAGACTAGTTCATCCAAACAAGCTGGGAATTAAGCTCAGTTGGTAGAGTGCATGCCTATCGTGCAAGACGACTTGGGTTGGCTCCTCAACACCACATAAAACCAGATGTGAGCCGGGCCGTGGTGGCACATGCCTGTTATCCCAGCACTCAGGAGGCAGAGGCAGGTGGATCTCTGTGAGTTCAAGGCCAGCCTGGTCTACAAAGCGAGTCCCAGGACAGCCTCCAAAGCTACAGAGAAACCCTGTCCCGAAAAAAAACAAAAACAAAAACAAAACTAGATGTGACCGAAGCTGTTTGTAGCCCCAGTAAGTGGAAGCAAGAGGATCAGAGGTTCAAGGTCATCTGTTCCTACATTGTAGGTTTGAGACCAGCTTGGTCTACAAGAAAGCCTGACTTAAAACATGTAGGGATGACACCGGCACTACCACCACAGGTTCTCTATGTCGAGCAAAGGGCTGTGCATCAAAAAACAGAGACAAGAGACAGCAGGTCATTTGCCCCAGCAGAATTATTGAAGGAGCAGGGAGGCCTTAAAAACAGGCTTACAGCACAATGGGAGAACCTGGGAGGGCAGACATTTGCTACCTATGTTCTACATTCTTGCACCTAAGCTGTTAACGCCCAATATGCAGGATACACAGACAAGGAACCTCCAGGAAGGAAACCTGCAGGGAATCAGCATAAGGAGGACATCTGGTCAAGGTCAGCAGTCAAGGCAACAGCTACCCAAAATAAGGGGCCAGGGCCCTACAAAAACAAAACATGGGAAACTTAGAAAATACAACAGGGCTGAGCACTGGCTGCTCTCCCAGAGGACCTGGCTTAGATTCCCAGCACCCACATGGCAGCTTACAACTGTAACTATAGTTCCAGGAGATGCCCTCCTCTGGTACCAGGCACACATGTGGTTCACAGGCGCACACACACACACACACATGCATGTAAAACACCCATACACATAAAATAATAATATAAAAATTAAAAATCCATTAAAAATTTAGCTCAAGATACATACAGCTCTGAAAATGAGACCTGTGTGGCAAGAAGCCTGTGATGAGCTGGTACAGATCATTGGTGATGGGGATAATGCTGACTGAAACGCTGTGAGACACCCTTTCACATGTATTCAAGGGTCACAAACTCCAACCCTGTCTTACAGAGAGGCTATAGATCCAAAGACTCCATGAAGCCCTGAGGTCATGGTGAGCATGTGGGATGATTCAGAGAATTATGGATGGTTCGGAGAATGATGGAGGCTTTCTCTATTTTTGGGTTTTTTCCCCCCCTGGTTTTTTGTTTGTTTGGTTTGAAAGAAGGTCTCACAACCTAGCCCTTGATGGCCTGGACCTCACTATGGAGACTAGCCTGACTTGGAACTTGTGGGAATTCCCCTGCCTTTGCCTCCTTGGTGCTGGGATTGCAGGCATTTAATTGCCTTGCTCTGAACTGTGACATCACCTCTTAAACCATAAACTCAGGATAGCATGAGGGAAATGATCACTTATTTATCATTTTTAATCGGTCCTCACCACAGGTCCATCACAGGGCATGTAGCCAGAAATGAACTCATCATCGCTTTGCTCCTCAACCTTTCATGGCTCCCTATTACATGGGAAGTAAACAGATAAGACTATTTCCAGGCATTTTCTTATTCTGCTGCCCCCTCTGGACAGGCAGAGCCTGCTCTGGGGTGTGTGTGTTCCAAGAGGAGACAGGGATGCTGCGGGCCCTGCACGTACTCTCTTTGGCCTTTTGCCCCCTAGGGAGCGTGCTATGAGGATTTAGTGGGGTTTTTTTTTCCAGTTGTACGAGGCCCAGGCACATGTCACCCATATGTCTCTGAGGAGTCGCTTAAGAGACTGATGCAGACTTGGATTTCTACCAGGGGAGAGTTTTCCTGAAAGTGGCGGCCATGATGAGAATAAATGCCAATCTAGAAGCAACTTCCTCCATGAGTGTGTTTCACAGGTGTAGTCAAGGAGTGGAGACAGTCTCTCTGTCCCTTCTGCTCTGAGTCTGGGGCCCTGGCATGAAAACAGCATAATCTCAGAATCAGTGCGCAATTCTTTAATGCCATGAGGAAAGCCCCCCACTCACAAGCTTCCCTACCACAGGGGTATCAGTCTACCCTGGTGTAGACAATACAATGAAGTCAAGACTTGCGTGCTGCCTGAGTAGGGTTAGTGAATGTAGTTGGGCACGTGGCGTTGTCCGCCGCTGTGTTCCTGCATTTCTTTCTACCCACTGCTGTTTCCTTTCTCTTCCACAGGCAGCCCCTGCACCTGCTCCAGCTCCTGCGGCTGCAAAAACTGCAAGTGCACCTCCTGCAAGAAGAGTGAGTGGGGATACCGAGGGAGGTGGCTAAGGTTAGGCGGGAACACTCACAGCTGGCTCTGAGCAATGCCCTTTGCTTCCGAGGCAGTTCAACTCTTTGTCCAAGCGTTATGCACTACAGCTCCCAGGGCTGTTGTATTGTCTCAGGCCAGAGCTGTTCTAAGACAACCCCCTTCTTGTTGGGGCAAGACACAGGTCTTCAGCCAGCTCTGACCTTTTCCTCTCCTCTGTTTCCAGGCTGCTGCTCTTGCTGCCCCGTGGGCTGCTCCAAGTGTGCCCAGGGCTGTGTCTGCAAAGGGGCATCGGACAAGTGCACGTGCTGTGCCTGATGTGAGGACAATGCTGCTCCCACCTGTAAATAGTATGGACCAATGCGGAGTTTTTCATGCGGCTCTACCCTGTTTACTAAACCCCCTTTTCTATAAAATATGTGAATAAAATCCATTTTGATTCTACCTCTGTTTTCTTTGTGTGACTTAAGAGATAAGATACTGAGTCGGGCGGGTTGTGGTGCACGCCTTTAATCCCACCACTTGGGAGGCAGAGGCAGGCGGATCTCTGTGAGTTCAAAGCCAGACTGGTCTACAGAGTGAACTCAGGACAGGCTCCAAAGCTACACAGAAAAACCCTGTCTTGAAGAAAAAGAAAGAACTGGGGTGATCGATTGACTTGATAGTTTGGGGAAATGGTTCTGGACCCATTAGTCCCTTTATCTCTACACCTCCAGCCCCAAAAGAGGGGGGAAGTATCTTAGGGTAAAGTTGAATTACATTATGAGTTTCCTCTTAATGGAAGACTGCATCTGTGAGCCGGGTTAGGGGTGTGTGTGTGTGTGTGTGTGTGTGTGTGTGTGTGTGTGCAGTGTCCCACCCTCACAGCACAGAAACATTTCGACCCTTTATTCACATTCCCTTTCTATTCCAGTTTCAGAGGTGCCTCATATTGTGGGTTATGTGTAGGGTGGGTCACTGAGAATGACAGACACAGGATGTCTAGTGTACTAGTCAGGGACTCTAACACTTTTTTGGTGGAGAGATGTGTTAGAGGATCTTTGGCTGTTTTGACACCGGATCTCACCAAGTTTCTTAAGTTAGCCTAGAACTCACTTTGCAGCCCAGTCTGGCCTTGAATTTTTGATTCCCCTGCCTCAAGTTTCCCAAGTACCTGGCATTTCAGGACTGTGACACCAGGCCTTTTAAAAGTGAGCGTTGCGGGAATAT